>NC_141873.1:99375628-99996461 GCF_056163025.1 Triticum urartu | reverse complement strand
TGGTTCCTCCTAGCGAGCTCTGAGGATTTTTTCGCAGGGTGTGCAATGGATCTGAGATCTATTCTCATTAAATAGGCACCCTCTTGTATGGTCAGGGTGGTATGTGCAAAAATACCCCGACCTCTCGTATTCGCTCGCCACGTGGAAGCTGAAGTCAGGAAGGCGTGGAAGCTGATGGGTGCGACATTAAATTGAAAAGCCGAATACCGCTCTTTAAGTCAGGGACTTTGAAGTAATCGGAGGGGGAACCCGTCTTGCAATGCCGAAGACAATCTGCGCGCCGGACACCTCGTCATTGAAGTCCGGTTCGGGGGCTACTGAGGGAGTCCTGGACTAAGGGGTCCTCGGGCAGCCGGCCTGTTGGACATGGACCGGACTATTGGGCCAAGAAGATACAAGATACAAGACTTTCTCCCATGTCCAGATAGGACTATCCTTTGCGTAGATGGCAAGCTAGGTGGCCGGATGTACTATTTCCTTTCTATGTAACCGACTTTGTACAACCCTAGTTCCCTCCGGTGTCTATATATACCGGAGGGTTTAGTCCGTAGGGAAAATCATAATCAGATAGGCTAGACTTCTAGGGTTTTAGCCATTACGATCTGGTGGTAGATCAACTCTTGTAACCCCCATACTCATCAATATTAATCTAGCAGGACGTAGGGTTTTACCTCCATCGAGAGGGCCCGAACCTGGGTAAACATTGAGTTTCCTGTCTCCTGTTACCATCAACCTCAGACGCACAGTCCGGGACCCCCTACCCGAGATCCGTCGGTTTTGACACTGACATACCGCGTGTTCCGGATGCAGGCAAATAGAAAAACTTCTCAAACTTAGCACTGAGGCATTGTCGTACAACGTTTAGCGATACATCATGCATTTTTTTTCTTGGAGACACACAATGGTTGGTCTAGCCTGAGTCACCACCTGGAAAACCGCGTTCCGATGGGCAGGCGCATTTAGCCCTCGGACGTTCCGCACCATCATCCTCAAAGGTTGTAAATTCATTGTGAGTTCCAACCAAGCCGCCGGCGTGTCCGCTAACATACCTCCACCCCCTCCAGAGGCACAGCCGGTGATTCCCACTCGAATAAGACCAGCATGGCGGCGATGCGCGCATCCGAAAGCGGGCGAGAGAACAGATCCACGTACATCCTTAGGGCTTCCTCCGAGATGACCTCCCCTTCATGCGCCAAACACAGCTTCCTAATGAGCACTTGATGTTGCTTGGATGCCCCATGATTTGCCAGCCTCACACTCCTTCTTGGCGTAACATCCAATCTTCTTTTCTTCCTCGGGTTGCGCGCTTGCATCATAGATGCACGAGTGGTCAGGAGCGGAAAGAGTGGAGAAAGAGATTTGCACATCTCAGCACGCATGTTCTCCAAATCACCATGCAGAAGCATATCACCACCAGACCGAGGCGGCGTGACCTGGATCTGCCCTTCTTCAGGATCATCAGCAGCAGTGGGTGCATGCTCTGGCCCGCCCACATACTCCACACTACGTACCATGCATGTTGCATGGGTGCAACCAGCCTCCGATAGGCACACTTGGAAGGTTTCCATTGCCTCCACTTGCCTGGTTTGTCCGCACTCGCACATGTCGCTATCCAACTGGTGAGACAGTGAGTCCAAAGCTCAGGAATCTACAGTAAAGTTGTTCCTCTCCTCCTCCATTGGGCCCACCAGGGGGATACGGTAGGAGCCAATCAGGACGGATTCGCTGCCGCGTAGACCCCCAGCAGGCACCAGATCCCCAGGCCTATCCACCTCGGGCGCGCAGCCAATCCTGTCGTCCTTGGTCCATCTCAACAGCTAGACCGAGGCAGGGGAGATAGCCTGAATTTGCATCTGCTCCATGGCCGCACATGACTCCACAGGCGCATCCAGACCGATGGGACCCACAGGCGACTCGGGCCGAACCCCGATTGGCTGGTGAGACTCCGAAGCAGCAACCGGTCCGAAAGCAGGGCACAGACGCAAACCGATGACATCCCCCACACAGTTGTTGCTGACCGGAGAACGGACCGGATCCGATGCGATTTGAACCTAACGCCCTGCCGGCAGTGGCGCCGCCGACGAGGATGAACCCACCATGTTGGCCGAGGAGTCACCAGCGGCTGCACCACTCCTAGGCCGATGCAGGCTAGAGCCAGGCACATGCTCATCGTTGCCAGAGGAAGGCGACGGTGGCGGCGGCGGAGGAGGAGGCCGCCGCCCGTCGACATCACCAACGTCCACCAACACCAGCTATGCGAGAACAGTGATGTCGATCGGGTACCACAGAGTCTTGGCATGCCGTCCAGCAGCCACCTGATGTCCGATCCCCTCCGCCCAAAGATTCTGCCTTGGCTCGTCGATGAAGAGCAGCCGACGTCGAGGAATCCACCGTGGCCGATCCGTACGAAGCCAAATCTAAAATCTGCCATGTCCAAACGCCGACCAGTGCTGTCATCCACGCCCACGACATATCCCAGGCCACGCAAGATCACACACTACAAAAAAAGTACACTTCCGTGATGATACGTGTTTGTCATAGTAGGTCGCTTTTTTGTCATGCATGTACATCCATGACAAATTTATGACAGAATCAAGATAGTCATACTTGTGCTGTCGTAGAAGTGTTCCATGACATTACCAAAATTATCATCATGGAAGTGTCCACTTCCATGACGATAAATCGCGCGTCACAGAAGTGCTTTCATCAAGGGTGACCGACACATGGCATCCACCATAACGGAACGCCGTTAAGCTACCAGGTCGGGTTTTGGATCCGATAACCCATTAACAACCCTGACCAATGGGGATTTTCCACGTGTAAAATCATCATTGGCTAGAGGAAACATGTGTCGGCTCATCGTCGGGACAGATGTCATCCACTCATTAGACAGAAGGCGCCTATGATATGTCGACATGTGGCACGGCCCAACAAGTTTAAATGGGTCGGCCCAACTAGAGGCCCACAAGATTTTGCGGACCATAATGGGCCGGCCTAGCTAAAGGCCCACGAGATTTTGTGGACCATAATGGGCTGGCCCAGCTAAAGGCCCACAAGATTTTGCGGGCCATAATGGGCCGGCCCAGGTAAAGGCCCACAAGATTTTTTTTGTGCCATAATGGGCCGGCCCAGGTAAAGGCCCACAAGATTCTTGCGGGTCATAATGGGCTGGCCCAGCTAAAGGCCCACGAGATTTCACCGACATTAATGGGTCGGCCCAGCTGTAGGCCCACAAGATTTTGAGGACTCTAGTAGGCCGGCCCATTAACTGGCTGCCATGTTTTGGGCCAAATGTCGGCTCATATTTGATCCGGTCCATTAATGGCCTGCCACGCTTCGGGCCTAATAGTGGCCCATATGAGATCCGTCCCGTTAAAAGCCTACCATGTTCTGGGCCAAATTATGGCCCAGATCAGGTCCGGCCCTTTAAGAGGCTTTGGGCTCAATTATGGCCCATATCAGATTCGGCCCGTCAACTGGACACTATGCTTTTGGGCCCACTTGCTAAAGGCCCACTTAGTAATTCGTCCTGATATTAGTTTTGGCCTATTAAGGGCCCGTTTAACATTTCAGCCCTATATTAATTTCGGCCTGTTAAAAGCTCGCCATATAGTTGGGCCTAACTACGGCCCGGTTTGCATCCGGCCTGCTCGCAGCCGATATCTGATTGGGCCAAACAAGGACCCAGACAATTTTGGCCTGTTAAAAGCCCGTGAATTGATTCGCACAATCATGGGTCGGGGTTCATTTCGGGCTGCTGCGTAACTAGTAGGAATTAAGAACAAACCTACTCTATACAATAAAGAAATTACGGCATAGTAACTAAGAATAAACCTACACTACACAATAAAGGATTTAAGGTATATTACATCCACTGGGCATCAAAGTTCACCACCAGTGATCATAAAGCGCAACGAAGAAGCAGATTACAAAAACTGGGCATCATTGCAGCGTAACAAAATAATACTGAACCGAGACCACTTCCAAGACAGTTCAAGAAAGGTTAGCCTTGCGGGGGAACTGCTGCGCAAGCTGCTGAGCAAGGCTGTGAGACCGGCCTAGCATGTCGGTCATAGCTTCCAGGTGTAGCTGTTTAGCGATGAGGTTCTCATTGGTGTTCTACGCAATCTTTCTTAGAGATAGGACTTCAAGTCGAAGTTGAGTTGCAAAATGCCTTTCTGCTAGAACTTGGGACTGAAGAAGTCGAACTGATTCAGACAATGAATTCTGTGAGCTTGTCTGACTGTTAGTCTCAAGTAACTTGAACACTGCATCAAGACAAGACTTTGGGGTTGTCTCACTATCTTCAAGATGTTTTGCCTTCTTTGCTCAATATATGTTGGGTTTGTCTCACAACCTTCAGCAGACTTATGCATGCCATCAGGCATATCACCCTGAAACAAAGTAGAGAGATGACAGGTTTGCACGTGTATAAACAAAGATGATAACTATTCTTTCAATTATATCCAATTTCAAATTAGAAAATAAAGAGTATGTTCAAAATATCAATAGCATAATTTGGCATTGTTCATAATGCGGGGAGCTTCACCACACTACTGGATTACCATGTCAACATAACAAGCGTAGATGAAGGGCAAAGAAAATCATTGTATCTATTTTGGATAATGTGCATGGCATGTTGTTCATATCATCAGCCACATCAGTAAGATAAAACAGGAGATGACAAGGTGCAAACGTGGGCTGCTTCACCACACACTGGATTATAGATCCACAAAAACAAGCATACATATAGGGAGTATTAAGTAATGTGCATGGTATGAATAAGGAATTTGGTTTTACAAGTAAAACTTAGAACTTACGGTTCTTACGAACATGCATTTTGGTAGAAACAGCAAACTAAATAGCAGTAAACGATAGGGAGTATGAGCAAATTAAACAGCAGTTGAGGATAAAGGCTTTAGAAGGACTCACTTACACTAACAGTTAACACCGGCTTTATAATGCCCTTCTCCATGGCAAGGGAAGGATAACTCAAGAATTTCAGCACAGAATCTTCTTCATAAGCATTGCCTGTACTCTACATTTTGTAGAGAGTAATTATAGATATGATAATACTGGAAGGGATAGAGGATAATGAAGATAAGATGCAGATTGATGCTACATAATCAACTACCGATCCCTGGAAGTATAAGCGTTACAGGACAAAATGTACTGACAAGAGCAATGGGCTACACTTCTGCACTGGCATTCTCTGTGTATTCTACTTGTTGGTAAGATTAAATATAGATCTGATCTTTTTTAGTAAATGGTGGGCGAGTGAGATAAGATGCAGAATGCTACAAAATGAACCAATCCCTCTTCCCATAATACAAGAGTGTTTTGAACACTGGTGTACTGTACAAAACATTCTTATATTATGGGACGGAGGGAGTAGCTGTTAATGTAAGTACAGTGATAGACCACGTTCAGTCCTTACAAGAGGACTGCAGAGCTAAACCTCTTCAAAAGCATTGGGTTGATTCTAAATTTATGTAAGAGTCCATACGGATCTTATAATGTCCACCAAATGGACGATTACGAGGCTAACATGTGCAGTGATGCTACATAATCAAACAGCTATGAAAGTAAGTATGGTCATACAAGGCAAGAGGTACTCACAAGAGCAATGTAGTGTGCAGTATAGTTGCGAGATTCTGTGGTCCCTTGAGAACGAATGTTCTTCTGCTAACAGTTTTCGTACAAGTGAGACATTAAGGCAAGTGCAGAAATGTAGTTCAAATTGTGATGTGATATCATCGATAGTACCTTACGCTGCAGCCGAGACCAATGTGTAACAAGATTATTCCAGTCACCGTCGGATAAATGTAGCACCAGAGACTTTACAGAAATTTCGTTCAGAGGCTTGCCATCGAAGTGCGCTTGCCTCAGGTAGGAACGATACTTCATCAACGAGTGCTTGAAAAGCGCAACCAACCCTTGCTCGTCATCACAATCTAGTTTGCGCCTCACCTATTTAAAAGAATGAAATCTTGTGTCTTCTGTCAGCAGAAACATATGCAGTAATGATCATGAATAACATTAGTACATTACTTAAGCGTAAGTTGCGGAGGAAGACTGGAAATTGTTCTGTGTCTGCGGTATAATCTTTCCATGAAGGCAAGATGCGCACAAAGTTCCTGACAACAACATAAGCTTCGTCTTCTAAACTGGGAAGAAATGGAACAGGGGTCCTATTTGCTGCAATTGGGGCTGTCTCTAGTTTGAAAAGGGATTTGGCAACTGGATTTGGTGTACTCTTTGCTGGAATGGGGGTTTTGCGCCGTACAGCTGGTGCTATGTCAACTGGCATAATCATACTGTTTGCTGCAGTTGGGGTCTGCTGAGTTGGGGCATCAGAAATGACCAGTGTAGTAGGGCTAGAGTCTGCTAGAGTTGGGGTATTTTGTGGGTCAGGTGATATTGCAACTACACCTAATGGGCTATTTGATTTATCAGGTGCCACTACCTTTTCCAAATACTTTGCTTGTGCTCCTCCATGATCAGCAATCGCCCTCTTCCTTTTGAACGTCTGATACAAAAGAACAACATTTGAATGGATAAATATGGTATGATGATAGATGGAATATGTACTGAAAATGGATAGGCAGGGCGTATTCACATACACGATGTGTAAACTAAGCTAATGGCAGTTCAACAAAGTAGAAGCAATGCAAAGCATCAGTTGCAAGATATGTGCGAGCAATGTAACCTTGGAAAGTTAGAGCAAGTACCTTGATGGGTGAACAAGATAGGGCATCATCCTCTGACTCCTCCACTAGGGAGCTACATTGACTTAGGTCTCCCTCTAGCTCAGAATCACTGTTAGGATCATATTCTGAGCATGAATCTGTAGGTGGAGAGTGTTTGCATTGCATTGCAACCAGACTTGATTTCAGTCCCTTAATGCCAAGTTTGACAGCCATGGCATTGTTCTTCTTTATTCTTTTCATGCGCGCAAGCTCATAATCATTATGATGTTGTTCAGAATCTGAGATTCATGAAAACATAAAAAGTAGTCAGATTATCTATGGAATGCATTGCGGTTTCAACTCGGAGAGTGTCTCCCTATAAACCCCTGCATATGCAAAGTTCACCTCCCCAACTGTGCTGACCAGACCACACACAGAGATACACACCCGAGCGGCGAAGATGCATTTTCGAAACTAATTTAGGAACATTTAGCTGACCAATTAAACAAATCTGTTTTAATAATATCATATTCATATTTGAACGACTAAGTTTGTTTAGCTTGATGGGTGGAGCAGTGTTATTATGACACGAAGCATGTATTCTGATCGTATAGTGATCATAAAAGGGGGAAACTCTAAGCATATATTTTTTTAGCAAAAGAGGGTTTCCCCTCTGATTTCTATTAAAGAAACCACCATGGAACCAACATGATCAATTAAACCCTAAGCATGATCAATTAAACCGTATTATGGTTGTGCCATGGCAGATTTGAAGCTGCAAACCGAAGAAATGATATTTAGCATCCATTGTTTGCTTCGAACTAAGAACTAAATTCTAAGAGCTGAAAAGAAAGTAGAGTAACCAAGTTAAGATCTATTTTCTGGTTGAGATCAAAAAGTTGAGGAGATATGAAGTACCACCTCTCTTGCGGCGTCGTGTAGGCATCGGGGGTGCAATGGCTGTCGGTGGCGTTGAAGTAGATCTGCGACGGTAGACGGGTGCATCGGGGGATAAGTCCCGTTACGGTGGAAGAGAAGGTCGTGTGAGCGGCCCCGGCAAAGAGGACGACGACGCCGATGAAGTGAGAGGACGTGATGCAAGGCTATTGGTCCGTCGCCGTGGATGAGAAACGTCCATCTCTAGCAGTGGACAACGCGGTCTTGGTAGGCGCTCCGGCATGGTGGAGGACAGTGGCGATGGATGTGGTGGAGGACGACGGCGATGGATGGGGTGGCGGACGGAGGCTGGTGTGGGAATGGGGTGTTCTAGCGCGGACGGTGTATGCATGGGAAAATGGAGGGAGAGGTACGGGGAACCATGTTTTTGGAACGCGCCTGTCTGAAATATGGGAAAGTTACGAACTTATCCCCCATTTCAAATTTGGACGTCTCGTCGGTTAGGGATAGGACGGTAATCTCACATCTCCCAAATATTTGTCGGTAACTATTTCGGGCGAGGAGAGGGTGTTTTGCCGCCCACGGTTGGCGCCCACGGTGTATGAACGGGGCTGACAGGTAGGGCGGTTGTGTCACGTCTGATGGAAGTTACACATCTGCCCCTATTTAAAATATTAGCCTACATCTATTTCGGACGAGGAGAGGGTGTTTTGCCGCCCACCGTGTATGAATGGGGAATGGAGGGAGAAACAGAGGTCTTTCGGACGAGCTTGAATCAAATGAGTTTTGCCGCCCATGTTTGACGCCCACCGTGTCGGAATGGGCTCAGAGGCGGTCGTGTCACGTCTAATTGAAGTTACTAACCTACCCCTATTTAGAGCAGTGGAAATTGGGCCGATGGATTGTCCGTGTAATGGGTAGACAGTAATTCCATCTCCCAAACACTTGGCTTCGGGCAGCCGATGTGGGAGTGGACATTTTGCTGTTTCTTTCGAGTTTTGGGACAATAAGCATCCACGTTTACCCTGGCAACTAAATTCGAATCCATTTTGTATTCCTATATGAATCTTTATAAATCATTCTATGTGTTTTTATATATCTTCAAAAGGACGACAAAGATGTATTCCACTGTCATATATGAATATGGTTTACAAATGCCGATACTCAAATTCAGAAACTAGAATCCAGTTTAAGGTGAATTTGAATATTTGGAACACTTCATGTCCAACTCAAATGTCATTCGCAGCATAATGTGTACTCCCATTTAGATATGTACACAAGCAATGTATCAAGATTCAAATACCGAGTCAATCAACCAAGAATGTACGGAACTAACAGGCATATAAACACTTATAGAGTATAAGGATCAATAATATCAACTAACATACATAAGCGAGGCCGCTGTACTTTTTTTTAGCTACAACAACATCCTTTTTTTAGCCAGCATCTTGGCCCTTTCTGATGCGTGCCACTTATGGTCCATCTATACTACTATTGCCGAATGCACATTCAGCCCGATTGGCATATTTGTAGGTCTGGCACAGCAATCCAAATGAAATGTCTCCAAGTCTTATCAATTAATACAGACGTGTGCCCAAATAAAATTACAAACAAAAAAACAATTATTACATGATCTCTAAAACAAATGGTTTGATTGATTACATGAACAGACAACACAATGGTTATTCAACTATGGAAAGAACATTTCACCTATGATTTACCAAGTAGGAATTTAATTTCCTTTTTCCTTCAGGACCTTAACAATCTGGCTAGTCTCAGCTTGCTTCGTTTTGAAATCCACCAAATATTTCATGGTTGTCTTGAGTACTGCTTGTGATTGTGTTGTTTGCTTTCTCAACATGTCAACTTCATCTCTAAGTGCAGAAGCAGAATCTCTTTCTACCACTAGTTTAGCCTCTAGAGCATCAGCAGTTGGCAATTCATAATGCACGATTGGGTCGGTGCCACTGCTGTGGGATGATGCAACGTCCATGGGGACCCCGCTCTTTGATCTTGGGCTAACCTGTTTTGCCATTAAAGTTCCGATTGGATTCAGAAAAGTTGAAGTTAGCAAAACATCTCAACTGGGAGTTATAACAGCAAACCAGTTAAACAAACAAGGAATTAAAGAGTTTCAATTGGATGCTGAAAAGTAGTTATTAACATCATTGTAACCCATTATTGCAGCAGCAAAGCAGTTAAACAAACAAGTAGATATTTAAGTTAAGGCAAACAGGTAATTCTTAACAGTAAGTATCAAACACATAGATAGGCGCAGTCTACAATATGATTAACATGTTGTGCCATTATGTAATCAGTAGCAAACAAAATTAAGCCAAGCAACGTAATTGAATTTTTTTGCAATAAGTGGCTAACTAAAATTCCGAGAAGCAGGTAACTGAACTTACGCTAGTTCTTTGTACAGGCACACTGCAACTTCTTTTTCGCTTACAAGGTTGTATGAAGGAGTCCATGGCATCAATTGCTTGGATACGCAGTCCCAATACTTCTTTCTTCCCACACTGCATGGTTAAGTCGAATGGTTAATCTGGTAAGATGGTGCGTCCTTGATATGTTATATGAGGACGTGTAGTCAGACTAGTTGTAGCCAAACACATCACACTGGCTTTTACTGTATATTTCATGCGATTACTTTTGGCATATCGAGATCTAAGCAATCTACAATAGGATGAAAAGACTGGCATCCTTCACATTATTGGCGAACTCAGTTCATAGAAACAAGCAATTCAACCATTCTGTGGGTAAATCGAAAGCGCCACTGGAATATTTTTCACAATCCAATCATACACGCAAAAAGGGGCGACACCACCATGGGGCTGGTATGGGCGGCCGCCTCAGGTGGCTGGAAAGTGTGCACCTAGTTTGAGTCGTCCAGGTTGGCCCATGCTAGTTTTGTTCGTCCCAACGCACGAGCAGGCAATGTAAAAAATGAAGAAAAATGTTTCAATTTGGATGGGCCAATAACATAAGTGCAAGGCAGGCCCTATAGCAGGCTCGTGGCCCAAACGAGCGCCTCCCATATCGATCGACAGCAGGAAAAATCCCAATTCATTCGCTCCAACCTCCAGTCTGGTTCGCTCCTAACCTAGCCGCCGCTGGACAGACCGACACAGTACTTCCTCGCGCCCTCGTTGGAGGGCGGTGGCCGGGCTTCAAGCGAACGGAAGGACAAGAAGATGAAGATCCAACCCTGGGTGTAGCCTGCGTGGGAGGCAGCGGCGGCAGCACGGGCATGGCATCGAGCTTGTGCAAATGGACAATCGCAGCTTGCAAGAGTAGGATGCACAACGAGCAGGTACATCACATCCCTGATTATATCTAATTCAACTCTTCAAGTTATGGCCAATAGTTAAACCTGACGGTGTTGTAAAACTGCTTGTATGTAGGAATCTATGATAAAATGAAACCAATTTCTACTTATTTTATAACTCCCCCAATCAATACTGAACTGACTGAATCTGATGCATATAATCAAGTTTCCGGTGCAAACATACAAGATCATGTTGTTCTTGAGCCTGAAGTGTCTAATGAACAGACTGCTAATGAAGGATTTGATGCAAACATTTTACATGCTCCTGGTGATGAACATATAGTGTCTAATGAGGGATCTAATGCAAGCATTTTGCAAGCTCATGGAAGGATTTAGTGTCTAATGATGATCTACTATGTTGAGAGAGACAGAGATTTGCAGGCATTGATGACAAGCAAATTATAGTGCATTTTCATAGCTTGAGGAAACATCGAGGCCATCTACCAGAAAGTCCCCGTATCATGACAACATAGCATAAATACTTTTCTAATCTGTTGTTTGAAACTATTGGCATACTTGTGCAGGATAGATATATTGATATGCAGTTTGCGCACTGGTTATACGTGCAATTACACTTCGATATTTTCAGCCAGAGAACGAATAATTCAAGCAGGTACAGACCATGTTTGTAGTCCTTGTACACCATGTTGCATTTTGTGTTTTTTGGTGCTTGAATCATTTAGTGATTATAATCTGAACTACTTTGGATCATTAGCTGGTTTTCAAAGTGCATGTAGCTTCACATTTCTCAAGTTATGTTGATTTCCAGAGTGCAAGTGCCTTCGTATTTTTTAAGTTAAATGTTCGCCCCTGGTAACTTGAATTCGTGGATCAGCCACTGCACACAAATCATACACGAATGCCAGTACGAATTAAATGAAATGCAGGGACTTACGCTAGCTCGTTGTACAGGCTCACTACAGCTCTGCATGCGCTTGGGATGTTCCATGTACAAGTCCATGTTACCACTTGCTTGGATGTGCTGGCCTTGTGCTCCTTGCATCCCCCTCTGCATTTTTGACACGGCGAATGGTTGATCAAATAAGAGGTATCGACCTTGATGTTGTACTGGAGGACAGATACTTACAAGGTTATACGGGTGTGCAGGATGTGTACCACACCCCATAGCGCCGTCATGCTTCGCTAAAATATGGATTTGCTTGTTTCAGATGATATCTCCAGAAGAAATAAGAGTTAAGGTCAGAGTTGCATAGGCGTG
This sequence comes from Triticum urartu, assembly GCF_056163025.1. Lineage (NCBI taxonomy): Eukaryota > Viridiplantae > Streptophyta > Magnoliopsida > Poales > Poaceae > Triticum > Triticum urartu. The sequence goes on along the minus strand of NC_141873.1, from coordinate 99,984,325 downwards.
TAAGCTAAGAGAGCAGTGAAAGGATATCCAAACATCGTCGGAACAGTGCACAAGGGAGTGATGTGTGGATACCTAGTTTGGGCCGGCGTTTGGGCATGCTCGCCTAGCTAGAGGCGGGTCATTTCAGATCCGTTGAGGGTGATGCGCTGGTGTTGGCTGGCCGCGCACGGATGCAGATCTTGAGTGGCAGCGGAGCGCTACGATGCGGTGGACGAGACCGTTGGTGAAGCCCCAATGGCCTCGGGGGGCGGAGGTGCGATGATGTGCTCGGTGAAGTAGCCCCGGTGAGCTGGGAGACGGCGTCGGTGAAGCGCACCTGATGCGATGGAACTCGGTGTTTGTGAGGCACGTCGGTTGCGGCGGCCGACGTTGTCGGTGGACCACTCGGTGCGGTGGACGAGAGCATAAATGAGGTAGCTCCGGTGCGGTGGTGAAGCGCGACCGTCGTCGTCGTCATCCAGCACAGAGGTGGGGAACGGTGGGGAAAGAGACGAGGCGAGGGGCGATTCGAGGGTTGGCGGTGAATTAGGGATTTGAGCAATTTGGGCGTGGAAGGGGACGGTGGAGAAGAGAGATTTTGCAGGGCTGGAATTGGGGCCGCCAGATATTTCAATCCGAAACGTGGAAGCGCGAACTTATATTGTCGTCATCCTTTTTTTGGGGGGGAGGGGGTGGGTGGCTGGGTGCTACGCGTCCGTCCGACACACGCGACCACCCCGACATGACTATGCTTTGGTGCCTTAAGGCACCTGCCTTTGTGTCCATGACATATGGGCCCAACAGGTGGCTGGCCCACATGTCAGTGACCCAAAGGCAGTTGCCTTTAAGGCACCGAAGCAGCGTCCACCCCGACACGACCCTGGTTTTCCTGGTGCACCTACATTTCAGAATGCAAACGAATCTTCTTTCATTTGCAAACGAATCTGTATGTATTACCATGCCCGTGTTTTCCTTGCAATAATTAGTCATTCGAAACGAGATACTCCATCCGTTCACTTTTGTAAGTCGTTTCAGACAACTTAAAATGAACTGTTTTGCACATTGTCTGAAATGTCTTCAAGGTCTTATAAAAGTGAACAGATGGAGTACTATAAATTAATTAATGAGGAGTTATTTGAAAAAAAATGAAACGGTACCCACGCTAACGTGGATTAGAGTGTGTGTCGCATAATTAGTTATTCGAATTAGAGTGTGTGTCACGTAGTTAGTTATTTGAATTAGAGGGTGTGTCACGTAGCGATCTCCAATTCTAACGTGGATTTCGCATTTCACTGTATCCACGCTACCTTTTTAATACAAATTCATATGTATATGATGAACACCATGGTAGTGAGAAAACTTTTGGATGGATTCAAAATATGACCTACAAAATAGCACAACAAACTGAGTCAATGTCAACTTTTCGAAACTTAGTATGGCACGAATTCGAAATAATTACCCCTATGCCTGGTCCTCGGTTCAAATCTTACAATGTACACCGAATTGAAACATCGATATTAAGTCTCGTACTATGTACATTCAAATGTTGTTTTTAGCCCCCCCCCCCCCGCACAAACACTACATACTTCCTGTATCGGTCAATCTTCCTCTCCTAACCACCTTAGGAAGCTATCGGTTTCCAACACACGTTCATTCTTTCTCTCCATGTTTCGATCTCTAAGTATCTCAACTACACAACCCCTTTTTCCACTCTGTTACCAAATGTATTTACCTCACACACCCGCCATTGCACCCCATGTCGAGCTCTCTCTCTCTCCCCCCTCTCCCTCTCACCCTCTCGCGCTAAATACATGCATTGCCTATCTAGCCCCCAACCTCTCGTGCATGCGCACGCACGCACGTTGTATATCTAGGTCGTTCCCTCGAGACTGTCTCACTCTTTCTTCCACACGGCGGGCCACACTCGCTCAATCTCGCTCTCTTTATCTGAGTCTCGTTTAACCTCGTTTTCTTTCACACACACACACAAATGATATATCTCCTTGTTCGGGCCTTGATCGACACACTCTATACTCTCTCACGCAGATTGTCTATCTAGGTCAGTCCATCCAAGCCGCCACCACTCTTTCGACCTCATGGTGGGCCACGCTCACTCAATCTCTCTCTCTCTCTCTGTATGTCTCGATTGACCTCGCTCTTTCTCGGACAAAAATGATATATCACCATGTTGAGCCCAATTCGACCTATTCACATTGTATACTCTCTCACGCACATCGTCTATCTAGGTCACTCTCTCCAACCCGTCTCACTCTTTCGATCGCATGGCGACCCTATGTGATCGGTTGACCTTGCTTCCTCCCACGCACAAAATGTATCTACACGTCTGTGACTGGATCATCTCTCAAGCTCTATCTTACAACCCTCACCCTTTCCAAAAAGCTCAATCGGACAATATCTCTCCAGAGCATATATATTTGTTCAATGAATGTCGGACCACACTCACTTTGTCTCTCTATCTATATGTCTCTCAATTGACCTCGCTTTCTCACGCTGTATCTTCCACGCGTTGAAGCTACTACCTCTCCATCCCTCGCAAAGCCGGAGCTATTTACATTGCGAGGGGCACTCCAACCTTGGATTAATTTGTGTAGCGATTTTTTCCGGTCGGCTTAGATTATATTTTCGTAGCATTCGGCCCACAACTACTCCAATCACCGTAGTGAGTAATTAAGCTACGAGGAGCACCTAATATGAGCACCGGGGAGCCGTTGGATCGAAGATGCAGTGGCACACACGAGGCCTGAATGTTTTATTTGCAAAAAAACCTTTGGAGAGTTTGGAAATTGCGCATAATTACAAAGACTACTCCCAAGCCATTGGATCTCACTTCCAACGGTGTAAAACCTCGTATCACCATAGTATCTAAGCTACGGGGTGGATGTGATATTCTATGCCGCTGTCATTTTTGTTCGTAAACTTGCAAAAAATGTGTAATTCGTGCCATTACTTGTCTAACCGTTCAAAGTGTTTGTTCAAAAAAACCATCCTGCACTGAAATATCGGAACAACACACGGGGGTCCCACTTATCATTAATCAAATTTGGACCTAAAACTAACAAATCTGGAAGACGATATTTGAACTGGCAAACTGGACTACAAAGCGTAAGTCGATAGCCTGAAAAACGAACGGTTATTGGCTTTGTCCCATAACTTGATTTTATACAGTACTTGCGTTGAGTAGAGTAGAGGGAGTGCCTCGTCAACACGTGCATGACCGTTATCTCACTTACTGGTGGGTCCCAGGTTTGCGATCTCAATCTCTCTTCTCTCCATCGTCTAACCTTTGCACGGGCACACACGAAGAGCGGCGCTAGCTTGTCGTGCTGTTATTACAACTAAAAAAACTTGGAAAATAGAAGAATCTCCTATAACAAGAGACGTTGTGGCTGGTCGAGACGAAGCTAACCACATCTATCCTCCGTGCCACGTTTGCATGATGAAGCTATGTGGCTAGTTGGGTGTTTTCAACCGACTGACTGGGTCCCAAGGTCGAACCATAGGTACTCTACTACGTCTGATACAATATATTTTTACATGCACATTTTTCCTCCGTGCCGAGACGTGGCACACCCTACCGCGCGGTTTCGGGGTCCTCCCGGGTGGTGCACGCATATATTCTTCCTGACGTGGGACGCCCTACCGTGTGTTTTTTGGGTCCTCCTCGGTCGTAGCGCCGAAGCAAGTAAATGAGTCGTCAAATCACGAAAGACCACCTTTCCCGCCGAGTACATCAGTGAAGCACGGTGGCTAGCTAGTTTGGCTAGTTCGACCGATTAGCTAGGCCGCCGCCACATTTGTTTTTTCACCCCTTTTTTATCTAATTGCCGGCAGGTAAATTTAAATATCCACCGCAGCGTTGCTCTGGTGTTTGGGTGCGGCAGGATTTTTAATTTTTTTGATTGATGGGAGCAGGCGCGGCAGCAATTAGTCACGATGACTCCGCCTGTACCCACTGCTCCCTGATGTGAGAAGTCGTCGACTGGTGTTTTACCGTGGTGAAAACCAAAAGATTCCCTGCTCCCTCCGCCTTCCCGTAGATTGCATTGCCTTTCAGCCATTTCGCCCCCTTTGCTTCCTCTCCCCATTGCTTCTACCTGGTGCCATGCCGGTGCAGCGGATCATGAAGTCCAAGGTGAGGCTCCTGACACAGGAGCTCCATGCCAAGGATGCGGAGCTCAGGGCCAAGGACGTGGAGCTCCGTGAGCTCAAGGAGGAGAGGAATGCCATGCTCCTCCGTTATGTGGAGGAGTTCACGGAGCTTCAAAAGCGGCAGGCGTCCACCAGAAAGATGCTCGAGGCGTCGGCGGCATTGCTGCAGAAAGCGGGAGATACGATAGGCCGTCAGGGGAGCCGACTAGAGCGCGAGCAGGACGATCGTGACAAGGTCCAGGATCGCCTCAGCCACTTGGTGAACCAAGTTGCCACGCACGTGTTGCGGTTGCGCGATGCCTACCGTCGTGCCAGCACGACGATGTCAGCCGTCGGGCTAAACCCGTTCGACCACCCGGTCGACTTCAACAAGCTGCGGCTTCCTGACCTGGTCTCCTTCTTCACCTATATCTCCGAGGAGCTGAGCCGTCTCCGCGCGATGGTGGGGGCTGAGCTGGACAAGGAGGGGTTGTGGGTTGCCGTCGCTATTGCCGGGCGAATCCTTTCAGGGCTCCGTCACCGGAATCCATTCGTGCCATTGGACACCGTCTTTGACGAGCTGGTTCCCGTCGACCGGGAGCGGGCTCTGCGGGCAGTTGCACCCTGCATCACCAATGTCGTACGCCTCGAGAAGCAGAGGGACTTCGGTGGTGTTTAGGCGCCCTCTGCATGGGCATGGGCATGTCCATGTCTCGGCGCAACATGACCATTGGATCAAACTCAGACGGTGCAGATCAGTCACTGTAGCACAAAGCGTGTGGGTGTATTTGGTTGCATTCTCATCTCAATATAGTTGTTTCCTCTTCGTGTATTTTTGTCAACCTACTAGTGTGGACTCATGCACCCTTCATGCACTCTGCCAAACACCCAAAAGTGGGTCGAGAAGGGAACTTTTGCTCCCATCCCGTGCACCCTTCATACACCCTGCCTAACACTATTCGTGCTTCATATGGTTCATGTTTCGTGGAGTACTGTAGCACCGTACTCTCCGTGCGCTGTGGACCTAGTTCTGTTAACATTGATCTCGCCGTCCATTCTCGACCGGACAGTCGAAAAAGCGGTACTATGTTACATATAGGAGTAGTTGACATGCGCACAACATCATTTGTTATCGTCATATCTTACTACACTAGCAACAAGATTGTGTAGTACTGACGTATGAACCACTGCACATGCCTAGTAGTAGGAGCACTGTGTATGCTCAAGTGGCTGCCGTGTTTCACACTCCTCCGTCGTAAGAGTGGAAACGCTTGCTGTAATCATTTTTTTCTTCTGAAAAACAGTGGACACGCTCTACCGTGTGGATCCTCCTCCATCCATGCACTAAATTACTCACTTCCGCCGACGTGTGGGACAGACAGCATCGAGGTCCACCAGCCATGCACTAAATTACTCCGTAGTAGAGTGACGGTAGACTACCCCGATCGAAGCGCCGTAGTAATTCCCAATGAGCCGTCAAATCACAAAACCCCCTCCTTTCCAGCAGTAAGTTGGACGGACGAAGCAACCATCATTTCACTCTTCTCTCTCAGCTTCCTCTCTACCCAACCCTCGCTTCTGCCTCATCTTTTTCCTCATTTCTTCAAGAAAATCCCGACCTGCTTCTGCCATTGTTCTTCTCTCCCAAAGAAGGAAAGGTGAGCGCATCAATGGTGTTGATTCTGGCCAAGGCCCGGTCTTGCAACCCCAAGACTGATCCTATAACTCTCTCTCTCTTTTCTTATTTTGGGTTTGTGATTATGGTTTCTTTTATTTTATTTCTAATTGACAGTTTCTTGATGGACGCTGGAGCACCGGCCGAAGTGATGTCTATGGCTCCGGCCAAAACCGTCGAGGCTCATGGTACGAAGAAGCGCAAGCACCCCGCCGAGACTACCGCAGACAAGCTCAAAGCCATCGCCCTGTCCAAGCCCCCCTCTCCGGGATCCCTCATTAAGCAAGTCCAGGTAATATCTCTTCTTCACGATCTTTTTCTCGATCTTGATCGTGTTTTTTCATCTAACACGCAGTACTAGTACTAGTAGTACAACTTTCTGGGTGATCTTGCATGTGATTTTTGTGTGCCAAATGACGGTTCTAAATTCCTCTTTTGACCAAAACATGCGAGAGGTTGACACTGATTTCTTATAGATTACTTTCAACTACTCCCTCTGTCCCAAATTTCTTGTCTTAGATTTGTCTAGATATCGATGTATCTAATACTAAAATGTGAATTGATACATCCGTATCTAGACAAATCTAAGACAAGAATTTTGGGATGGAGGGAGTACTTTATGAACATCAATGCTACCTTTTAAGAGGGTATATTTGCCTCTTGTGTTATGGATATTGCATGTAATCCCTCTGCTCTCATGCCTTTGAAGACATGTTCTAGTGTCTTTGTTCACTCATTTATGTGCGTATATGTAGTCATATATGGAGTATAATATCGAAAATCATCTTATATTTTTGAACGGAGGTAGTAATAAAATATGGTTTCTGTTTGAATTAGAACCAGGTCCGCGGTGGAGATGAAGTTCTCAAAGTCATGCCATGTGAACTGGAAGACCTGATGATGAGTTCTACTGCTGAACTATCCAGCTGATGTGTCCTTGTCGCCACGTGTCCTGAACTAGTGTTTTCCTGTAGCATTGTTGTCAGGCGTGTTCTCGAGGCTGTACTTGACCACAACAATTTCCTGGCTGTGCCTTCGATTACGAAGGGTGTGGTTCTTGTAAAGCTTCCCAACAAATCTAATGCGGCCTGTCTTCATCATCATGTTTATGAGTGGAAAGACCACTCTGTTAGGTTCTCCAAGGTTGACAAGATGGTGATGGTGCATGTAGACATCTCACACGAAGTCCATGGCCTAGCCAGTTATGCGGGGTTCATCCCGTAGGTCGGTGGCAAAAAATAGTCTGCAGTGTTTAGTTAGTCCAACTTTTCTTGTCTGTAGTAAGTACTATTGTTCAGTACTTGATTTGTGTTTGTGAACCCTGTATTGTTTATTAGTACTGCCGCTTTTGGTGTGTGGTCAATCCTGAGAATGGTCTATGTTAATGTCTGTCCACTCAATTCAGTCTGTATATTTTGAAGTATCCATATCATATTTTTTGTGAGGACGGTCTATCAATTATGGTTACACTCCAATATCTGTATGCATTGCAGGGTTTATTGCACCCACCAGGATTTCCAGCCCCATGGATTTTCGGTCCATACGATTTGTCACGACCTTTGGACTGTCCTACTTGTGGGAGTAGGCGGGGCCCCTGCATGCCACGCGTAGTTGAACGATCAATCTTCTGTTTAGTACTTCAACATAGTGATTTCCTGGTAAGGATTCACTCGTGTCACATCAAGTAAATCTTATTGATTTACTGTCTAAATCTTATTGATTTAATGTCATGTTTTCTTTCTTTTCCTGCAATTTTACGATGCAGGTTTTGCCATGTGTCATTCATCACGGAATAAACCGTTTGGTTTGCACTACGATGGCTATTTTTGCAGGTTTCACTTCTTATGTCGTGTCAGTAACGAAGGCACTGTCCATCACTTATATTACTGGAAAAAATTGGATCAGTCTGTTGTGTGAGTAGAAGCTGAATCCCTATGATGGACTGTAGTTTGGTTTAACAAAAACCCCACAATTAGTCCTTCTCGCGTTTAAAAGAAATGAAGAAAAAAACTGGATCACGGTCACAGATCCTAGTCAAGTTAGAAAGCTGATCATAGCAGACCAGACACAATCGCCGCTGTCTCGCATAGATCAAGCACCGACAGTTGCTCTAGCACTGACAGCGGCAGCAGCTCAGTCTGATCCAGCTAAGGATTGGGCACCGACCGCGTCAGCGGATCAGTCTGATCTACCGGAGGATCGGGCATCGACACCGGCACCTGCTCCGACACCGGCACCAGCTCTACAAGGAGCACCATCTCCGGTGGCAGCAGCGGCTTCGACACCTGCACCAACACTTGCACTTGCATCTGCTCCGGCCCATGCAGTTGCACCGGCAACAGACTGGGCTGCAGTTCGCACTTCATATACCAAAGTCCTTATAAAAACCAACATGTCCACCTTCTTGGTAAGCATTGGCCGCCCAAGTGCTTCGTTCTTTTTTATTTCCATGTTGTTTCACATGATTCACTGTGTTGATCTAACTGTTTGGGTATGTCTTCTTGTTTGCAAACAGAGAATTCCTAGAGCAACGAGGGAGTCGTTCAACAATCCGGGCGACCGCGGCCAAGTTTCTCTTACCATCCGCAGCCTTGGTGTGAATGAACCTGCTCAATATATTGTAAGTATAAAGGATGGTCGCATGATGATTGATGCTAAAGGATGGTCAAGGTTCAAATCTAAATCATATCTTGCAATAGGGGATGATGTCAAAATCGAACTTTCTCGGCAAGGAGAGCTGGTCCAAATCAACTTTGAAATTCTTCAGTAGCAGCACGCAACTGCCTAACTGATCTATCCTCCGAGAGATTTTGATGTAATAATCTGGCATGGTGAAACAAGTGACCTGTGTGTATAAGTAGTACGATAGTATTATTTATCACATGGTATATCGTTGATAGAATTGCAACTCTGATTGTTGGTTAGGAACTGTTGTTCGATTTCATTCCAACAGATGTCGTGCTTTATTCAATTTTGTGTATTCGCCTTGCGACAGCATCTAAAACCAGCACCGTACCGATCGCTTGCAATATGAAAAGTGCTGAGGTAGAACACATGGGCCCCCAAACATGCAGGGTCAGCCTGCGGCCCAAAGTCCAGAACCTGGTTTCGAGAAGCACTAGCTCAGTGTAGAAGTGGCGTCCTCCTCCTACTGTGGGTTGGGCGAATATGAATGTTGATGATGCGTTATCTCGCAATGGTGAAAGGGGAGCCCTGGCAGTTGTGAGCCGGGATCATACAGGCTTCTTCCTTGGAGCATCGGCACTGGTGTGCGAAAGTGTTACTGATCCAGAGATCCTAGAGGCAATGGCATGTTGCGAGGGGCTATGTCTGGCTCTTGACTTAAACCTGCAACAAGTTCAGATTAGCACCGATTGTTTAGCAACAGTCAAGCATATCGGAGAGGCATACTTGGGGCCCAGCAAAGTTATTATGGACAAGATCAAGATGAAGAAGAATATGTTCCAAACCATGGAGATCATACATGAAAAACGCGAGTGTAATGTTAAAGCGTATGTGCTCGCAAAAGCTGCTACTTCTTTGCCCTGTGGACGCCATCTTTGGCTCACAGGAACCCCTGAAATTATTTGTATACCTATGACTGTTAATCTTCAATAAAGCAGCTTTTATCCCTCAAAAAAACATATGAGTATTATATTCTCAGCTGAACCCTCATAATGCCCGTGCGTTGCAAAGGGAGTATATTTCTCGGCAAGGTGAGCCTGTGATATAAAAGATTTGTATATTTCTTTACAGAGGGGGTATCTCTCTGTCAAAAAATATATTTATGTGTAACTAGTTACTCCTGTCTTTCTACTTCCTTTCGCTGATATGTGGGGCAACCGGCAACGGGGTCCACGTGTCATATGCACAAATTGGAGTGCACAACTTCACGGTAGACACACCCCGGTCGTAGCACCGCAGTAATGCCCAATGAGCCGTCAAATCACAACCCCCCCCCTTTCCAGCTTTAGCAGTAAGCTCGACGAACGAAGCGGCAATATTTCACTAGACCTGAATCCCCTTCTCCCTCGTCTGCTTGTTCAGAGAAAACCCCCCCTCGGCGATTTCATAGGGTTCTCTCATGGAGAAACAGGTACGAATTCTTCATCCATCCCTGATAAACCCAACTCCCTTGGTCGTAGGTAATCCTAGGATGGCAGCCACCACCGTTGATGCATTTTTCTTCCTACTGAATCTAGTGTGTTTCATTTGCAGTGCCCAAAGTGCGAGTACCCTATAGGTTTCTGCGCCCTCGGCGAGACGCCACACTTGTTCCTTCTCATCCTAACACAGCATTTTGAAGCGCGCACAGTATGTTCCTAGAATCCTCTTTTCTATCCTAGTGTTTTCCTGACATCTGGGACCCACGACATTGGGAGCGTATATAGTCAATAGACAAGAGAACAACACAAGATCGGCTGACACCTGGGACGTAGCTACTCGAGCAGTATTTTTTTGTTTGGTATTGTTGAGACGGGGCAGGGTTTGAACTGGGCTGTGGCCCGTCTAGCCCAGGCTTATATTTTATGTTCACCATGTGACCAGCCCAGCTATTTTTTCTTTGTGAAAATGAGCGCAGTTTATTTTTTCTGAAGAATACCCAATCCAGGCCTACTTATTTTTCTACGCCCTGATGGGCTGCAACTCTTTCAAGACGCCTGCAAATCTTGAAAGTAATATGAAATGGGTTGTAAATATAAAAACAGATGACAAATTGGCAATTACTTTATAATTTCTGAATTTTATTACATTTTCAGATTCCTATTTCACTGGGCATTAACCTAATTTAAATATATCTTCGAAGTACTTTAAATTTGGCTGGACATTTCGGTACTAAAAATAGTTTGGAACCCACAGAAATATGTGAAATTGGCCCTGGCCAACCAAAAAAACGACTGCAATGAATTGCATAAGAAGTTGCCATGAGCTATATATAAATTATTAAAAAAAAGAGGGAGTGGTCTGACTTGTGGGCCTATTTAGTTGACGCGTATGCAAGATTTTTTTTAGTTATTATAGACGTCAACAAATGATTCTAGCAGACGTAACAGTTGGATGTCAATCCAATGGCCGTCGTGTTTCTTCAATCTATGATATTCTTGATCCAGCCGTCAAAGCAGCGCCGGCGGGACCGCCTACTCCCGCCTCCCGTGGCCGGCTGTGCTGCCGCGCAGGCCTCAGCGCCCCTACTACTCCCACCGCTGGCAGGGCATCCCTCTACTCACCCACACCCCCTGTTATTCTGCGGCGACGGCAGCCTCACACCGCAGCCGAACCGGTGAACGCTCGTACTCCTCTTCGCATGGGCATCCACTGCCGCGTCTTCCCCGGCTCCGCGTCGTCCCCTTCCTATGCCTCGCTGTCGTCCACCGCCGTGGTGCTCTCGGCGCGACGTGGTCAATGTGGTCAACGACCGACTTCCATCGGAAAAGTACTGTACGTGGAGAGGCTGACAGCTGGGTCCATGGCAGCCGCAAGGAAGTGCCTCCTTATTACGCGCAAAATAATTATTCCTCCACCTGACAGCGGGGACCCACCGGACGGGCCACCAGTATTTTGCGAAAAAATCATTTCCCCTGACTGCTGGGACCCACCCGACGGGCCACCGTATTTCGTGAAAAAAAAAACGTTCCCCCGCTGTCAGCTTGGACCCAGTAGAAGTGCCTCCTTATTACGCACAAATGAATACTCCCCCGGCTAGCTGGGACCCACCTTGGTGCGAGGCTGACTTGTGGGCCTACTAAGTTGACGGGGACGAAGGGCTTTGTCAACTTAGTCAATATGAACGATTCTAGCTCGAGTGACCGTACGATGTCCATCCATCGGCCGTAGTGCTTCTTCAACCTCTGGTCTTCTTGCTGCAGCCGCCCAAAGCAGCGCCGGTCGTGCCGCATGCTCCTGCCTCCCGTGGCCGGCTGTGCTGCCGCGGAGGCCTCACCGCCCCTACTATTCTCACCGCTGGCCAGGCCCTGCGGCGACGGCAGCCTCACACCGCAGCCGAACCAGTGAACCCTCGTATTCCTCTCCGCGCGGGCTTCCACTGTCGTATCTTCCCCGGCTCCGCGTCATCCCGATCCTAGGCCTCGCCGTCGTCTACCGCCGTGGTGTTCTCGGCGTAGCGTGGTCAACGTGGTCAACGACCAACTTCCATTAGAAGAGTACTATGCGTGGAGACGCTGACAGCTGGGTCCACGGCCGCATCAAGGAAGTGCCTCCTTATTACGCGCAAAATAATTATTTCTCCACCTGACAGCGGGGACCCACCGGACAGGCCACCAGTATTTTGCAAAAAAAAATCGTTTCCCCCTGACTGTTGGGACCCACCGGACGGGCCACTGTATTTCGCAAAAAAACGTTCCCCCGCTGTCAGCTCGGACCCATCGGAAGTGCCTCCTTATTACGCACAAAAAAATGAATACTCCCACGGCTAGCTGGGACCCACCTTGGTGGGAGGCTGACTTGTGGGCCTACTAAGTCGACGGGGACGAAGGGCTTTGTCAACTTAGTCAATATGAACGATTCTAGCTCCAGTGACCGTACGATGTCCATCCAACGGCCGTAGTGCTTCTTCAACCTCTAGTCTTCTTGCTCCAGCCGCCCAAAGCAGCGCCGGTCGTGCCGCATGCTCCTGCCTCCCGTGGCCGGCTGTGCTGCCGCGGAGGCCTCACCGCCCCTACTATTCTCACCGCTGGCCAGGCCCTGCGGCGACGGCAGCCTCACACCGCAGCCAAACCAGTGAACCCTCGTACTCCTCTCCGCGCGGGCTTCCGCTGCCGCGTCTTCCCCGGCTCCGCGTCGTCCCCTTCCTAGGCCTCGCCGTCGTCCACCGCCGTGGTGCTCTCGACGCGGCGTGGTCAATGTGGTCAATGACCGACTTCCATCAAAAGAGTACTGTGCATGGAGACGCTGACAGCTAGGTCCACGGCCGCAGCAAGGAAGTGCCTCCTTATTACGTGCAAAATAATTATTCCTCCACCTGACAGCAGGGACCCACCGGATGGGCCACCGTATTTCGCAAAAAAAACGTTTGCCCCTGACTGCTGGGACCCACCAGCTACATCTTCGCACGCAAGGAAGTGCCTGACAGTCGGGACCCACCTGGTCGAAACGTACGTAGCGTTGTCATTCTGGTCGCGAACGTGTACGTACATATATACTGGTCGATGTAGAGGCGCGCACGTGTCGTAGTAGAGGCGCGCACGTAGTATGTACACGTACGTACAGAGGCCAGGGTGCAAGAAAGAAAAATACGGCCACGTATGTGTACATACGGGCGGGGTCTCGAACGCCTACTCGCGCATATGTACGGCCAGGGCTCGTGTACATGGCTGGGTCGGAACGGAGAAACAGTGTCGTCATCGTGTTCATGGGGAGGCAACGAAATGCGTCGTGTTCATGGGGAGGCAACTGAATACGTCGTGTTCATGGGGAGGCAACGGAATGCGTCGTGTTCATCGGGAGGGCTTGGACGGAATAGGCGATGGAAACGAGGCCTGGCGTACCGCAGAACGAAGGAAACGGCCTTGTGTTCGACCGGCCACGTTCGAAACGGGATCCTGTTGATCGGGAGGGGTCTGGCGTACCGCAAAACGAAGGAAACAGACCTCCTACGGTCGAAACGGGGGTCCTGTTGATCGGGAGGGGTGTGGCGTACCGCAAAACGGACGAAACGGACTTGTGTTGGAGCGCTACGGTTGAAACGGGGGTCCTGTTCATCGGGAGGGGTGTGGCGTACCGCAAAACAGGACTCCACGGGATACTGTTCATCTCCACCGTCGACCCCCTCCAGCCTCCACGAGCTACTGTTCATCCACCGTCGACCTCCTCCAGCCTCCACCTGCGACTGTTCATCCACAGGCTCCTGTTCATCCAGCCTCCACCGCGCGCTACTCCACCGGCTACTGTTCAACCAGCCCTCTCCATAGGCTCATGTTCAACCACCCCTCCACGGGCTACTGTTCATCCTGCCCTCCACCGTCTACTGTTCATCCTGCCCTCCACGGGGTGGTCCTGTTCATCCAGCCCTCCACAGGGTCCTGTTCATCCAGCCCCAACCGGCTCGATCGATCGGGGTCCTGTTCATCCAGAGGCAACACCACAGGGTCCTGTTCATCCACCCCCACCGGGAACTGTTCATCCACCCCCACCGGGAACTGTTCATCCAACCCCCCTCCCCCCTCCCCCGCAACGCTCACTGTTCATCCAGAGGCAGCATCTATCGGCTTCAGGTAGCAGCAGTGGCGAAGGAATCGCTCGATCGGGTTCAGTTAACAGCCATTGATTGTTCGCTCGGGTTCAGTAACGCGTAGCCTGCAGTGCAATCGCTCGGGTTCAGTTAGAGCCCAATGCCTCGCTCGGGTTTAGTTAGAGCCAACGCCTCGCACACACGCGCGTACGTGTATGAGAGAAACGCGCATTGCTCGGCCCCCGACCTCCCACCGTAACCGGGAACTCCCCGAAATTTTCCTCGCCCTTGCTTCTACCACGGTTTTTTCCGTCATGGATGGCCCAAAGAATGTCATGCAGCTGCGCCTCCGGCCCGCCCAGGAGGAAAAGCCCATTTTCTGTCATGATTTTTTGTCATAGAAGTAGGAGCCCACCACATCTATGATGATACCGGGTTTTGTCACAATTATCGTCATAGAAGTGTCATATGTATGACAGGAAAAAAATACGTTCGGCCAAAAATGTCACGGATGTGTCTTTTTTTGTAGTGACACTGGCCGCCCTTTGGTTCCATGCGTGTGCAGGCATGCCGCGCAGGGCGATCGGGACCAGGAAAGGCAACGAAGCCGCCGTCGCCTGCGCCTGCCTGTTCCATGGCCGGAGATTGAGCTCAAACCATGAGGAATGCGCGTGCCCTGCATGGACCATCCTATCACGGATCGCCCCGTCCCGACACAACACGGGGAAATCATCAGGAAAGTAAGACCGAATGGACATATCCGCCGGACCGATATCGAACATGGCATGCAAGGCCTCCACCGCCGACGCCAGATCCACCGTATGCCTGTGGCCAGTCACCGTAACCAGAACGGCCCGAGCAAGCTCCGCCTCCATCTGCCATAAGTCATCAGACGCCTCCAGGAAGCAAGCCTCCACCGGGTCCTCCTGCTCCGCCTGAGCACGCACCGCCACAGGCCACACCGGCTTGTGCTGGCCGAAAGGCACCGAGAACTCCGGCCCAGCAGTCGCCCTGGCGGCCTGCAGCGTGCCCTGGGCAGGCTCCCGTACCACATCACTCCAAAGCCGAACAGCACCCGAAGGAGGAGGGCCGGGCGGCGGCGGGGGAAGCGACTGCGAGGAGGCAGAGCGCCGAGGCGACGGGGGAGCGGCATCCTCCACCCAACGACGCAGAGCAGGCGTCTGCAAGGGCTGATCCACCGGAGAAGGGCTACGCGGCCTGGTACACCCGCGCGAGACGTGACCAACTCCACGGCAACGCACGCAGAAGGGCGGGTTTGAGCAGTCCACGAGATGTGCCCGCCGCTTCCGCGGTTGTAACAGCAATCATGTAGCTCCACCGGAAGCCGCGAGGAGTGCGGCGGACGAGGTGCCGGCAGCACACGAGGCCGACCCGGCGAAAGACGACGCCTTGGACGCCTATCCCGGCCAGGCGAAAACCGTGGGCGGTGGCACACCATGGTGTGCCAGGCATCCTCCGCCCGAAGCGGAGCAGAGGCACGCGACGGACCACCCGCCTCCCCATGGACAATCGGGCCGAAGTCCGTGCCCAAGACAGGTGGCACGATGATGGAGCGCAGCTGGGGACACGGCCGCACCGAGGGAGACGGGGGGAGATCCGGACGAGGAGGTGGTGGCGGGGGAGATGGGAGCGCCAGATTTGCCGAGGGCGCCAAGGACGAGCCGGACCCCGACGAGAGCGAGCCCGAGAGGGAGACACGAGATATCATAGCGACGAGACCGGGGGGGGGGGGGGGGGCGCCGCCGGAGCGGGGGACGACGCTATGGTGGCCGTCGGCACCGGAGTGGCGGCCGGTGCGGAGCGCTAGGTAGGGGAGTGGAGCGCTAGGCAGGGGGCGTGGGGAGCCCATTTAACACTATCATGTCACGCTACATCTCTTGTCATGTCACGTTACATCTCCAGGAGCTTGGCGTCCAAGTC
This sequence comes from Triticum urartu, assembly GCF_056163025.1. Classification (NCBI taxonomy): domain Eukaryota; kingdom Viridiplantae; phylum Streptophyta; class Magnoliopsida; order Poales; family Poaceae; genus Triticum; species Triticum urartu. Next base: position 99,968,393 of record NC_141873.1, on the reverse strand, counting down.
TAGGTAGTTAGGGAGATCTAGTTATTGTTATGTCATTTATCTTTGTATCTCTCTACTCCCTTATCTCCATGTATCTTTCCTGGTAGTTGCTACTACCGAACCAATGTATGCCTCTGCGAGAGCTGGTCTCACCTCAATCAATATATACCCATGGGCTGTCATGTATAACAGTTGAGATGCTTCTACAAAACCTAGTAATATAAAATCATGTAGTAAGGTTCTCATTCCCTTCGTAGAAATCGGTTACGGAATGGTCTCTGCACAGGTTGTTTCTGTGTATGCTAAATTTCAGTTTTGTCACATCTACGCATAGTATTGGAGACCCAGGCCCTATATTTTCATCAAGAATTGGGGGGCCCATGCCTCACCAAATATTGCCCCGATGCAAGCAATACCAATCAGATGATAGGTCTAGATACGTCAACCATATGCTTGATGAGGAAACTGTGAACCTTCCTTCTTTTTTTCCGGATGAGCATGTTCATCCTTCTGGACAATTAGACATGACATATCTCTTTGTATAATCCTGATTTACACATCATTTAAGACTATATTTGTTTTGTACTCATGTTAATTCATATGAGATTAAGTTTATGACAATGTGCATTGCCCCCTGACATGTATATGCTTCTAGATGCATTTATTTAACCAAAGGAGTGGTGCATTTTCTGATACATTTTTTCATCAAAAGAAAGGAAGAAAAAAAGATACCGGACATATGTATTTGTGGCATTCACAATTTTGAAGAACAGCCAGCAGCTTCTCAGGAATAATGAGAATGGCCTTTGTAGAGAAACATGCTTAGGTACATTACAAAGTAGATTATCTGAACTATAGCTTTTCTGAAACAAAGAGAATGACCATCCTTGACTTTGTACAAAAACATGCTAGGTTCATTTGCAATATTTTTGACTACTACTATCGGATTATCTTCTCTATACACGTGAATTTTCACGTGCACACTTACTAATAGACAACTAAGTGAATGCGGCTGAGTGGTTATTGGCTACAGTAGTCATCGTGTGTGTGATGATACTTTTTCTTGTTGCGTTTGCCGTTCGAATAGCAGATTATTGGGCCGCTGAGTTCACAATTAAGCTGCAATCTCATATGAATTCATCGTTGGTACTCTCTCTGTTCATTTTTATAAGACCTTGAAGACATTTCAGACAATGTACAAAATAGCCCATTTGAAGTTGTCTGAAATGACTTACAAAAGTGAATGGAGGGAGTACGTCTCTTTCATAATCAGATGATTTCCTTCTTCTCAATCTATGTTACATTGTTTTATGGGAAGAAATATGTGTTTTCTTGCATAACACTCTGTATAGGGATTGCCTGCATTATGTAATCATGAGAAACATATCATGATTTGTATTATGAAATATTTTATGAGCATACAAGAGAAAAAATAGCTTTTTTCTCTTTGGTATACACACCTCAGCTTTAATAATAGGTCTTATGACAATCTAGGGGTATTACCTGCTTGACCAGAACGTTGAGACCGGCACCCTCGCGCCAAGGCGTGATCCCGATCTAATTGATAAACAAGGAAATGAAACCTAAACCCGTTAGATGATTACACATGTGGTGTCGTAACAGAACCACCTCCCCCTGATATCGATTTAAGGCGGTGTTGCAATAAAGCAAACTTCAGAGAAAGGTACAATAAAGAGAAAGGTACCGCGCATATACTTGTCTAGGCTTCCATCACATCCATGCTCAAAGCAGAGCAAGCTTGCTGGTATTTTAGCAAAAATAAAACTCTAACGACTTCTTTGCAGGTATACCGCTTCCCAACTTAGTTCAGGACAGTAACCTACAAAGTGCACCAGGTTATGGTGCTTGATCCTCATATAAGGTACTTGACCTAGTTCCGGAACTTCTCCTCTCCCAGCTTATGCAAGCCAAAGAGCTTCACAGCAACAATTTTCCCACTCGGAACTGAACCGAGAACTCTCCGCGATTCAAGTCAAACACCTGTTCATAAGTCATAACACACATCAAAGCAATATCTATCAGACCTGAGAGCCAGCTTAGAGACGCAGTACCACGGAAGAACGTAACACGAACCTGGTTTAGCTGAGGCCTGAAGGCCCCTCTGGCCTTGTACTGAAGAGGATACTTTTGCTCCCAGATCCAGAAAGGTGGGTGGAGCTTGGTAAACGCCTAGTGTCTAGGGAGCAGCGATCTTGTCCCTCCAATAAACAAACATCGCATCCTGCCGGATCGCCTTTGAAGCAACGAGCTTCAGACGTGGGAACTGATCATTGACCAAGTAGAAGCACATGGGCGAAGCCTGATTCTTTTTTTCTTTTCTTTTTTGTTCCTCCAGCTTCTACATTTTATTGGTAAAAAATTATTTAGACGTAAATATGAAGTGACCTTGTATACACTGAGGCCTTCTTTGATTCATAGGGTAGAAAAATCATAAGAATAGAAAAGTCATAGGAAATGAGATGACTATGAATAGGAAAGAACAATGCCCTTTGATTCACATCATAGGATTTTTTTTCATTGAGTCTAAGCTAATGTTTATTTTCCTACGAAATGTGGAGGATAGAAAAGAGAATTGAGATGGAGGGAGTATCAACTATACTTAATTCCTGGTTCTAAGAATATATTTAATTGCTACCAAAAACTACATATAATTCCAAAGTAAGGTAGAACCAAATACTGACTAAGTAACTATAGATTACTGTCAAACAATCAAGGAATAATTAACAAATCTATTAAAATCAATCAGCTTGTCTGTACAATAAAGTAGAAGACAATCTTGAACAAGGGAGCAGTCGGTGACATGCGAATGGCTTCTTGGGGCAATCAGGTTCACGACGTCCGAGTTAGCAGGTCCACTTGCACTAAATTGCAAGCAATCAGCAATACTCTGATCATGATACCACACCAAATCAGTTATAGCATTGTCATAGTAGGAGATCAGCAATACTTGTATTTGCATGTGCAATGATACTAACATGTACTTTGACAACACTAAATATGGTTTTATATTGGCATCATGAGATTCTATTCCTCGTAGCACAACACTTAGCAGGTCCACCATCTTAAATATCAAATGGTAGAATAATACTTAGTACTAAATATTATACATTTCTTGGGCAGGATGTCAAGGAAGACTAGGTGTTACAACTACCAAAAATCCAGATAATCTTCCAAGAATGACTTGGTAATAACAAAGCCAGGAAGAGTTCACAAGTTAGCTACTAGAAATCTTTTTTATTTAAGCTCTGGTCCAAAGGTACACCTTGCTGGTGCAGCTTGAACAGGCAAGATAGCCAACTTTATATGGGTGTGCAGAAAACCGGTTTGGAATGGATGTCATGTGTTCACTCCTAAGATATGAGCTGTTCTGAACAGAGAGGCCACTGTCATTGACATCAACTGAGATAATGTCTATTCCCTTGCTCATGTTTCCAACATATAGGTCGGTGTCGTTCCAGCCCCAGATTACCCTGCAACCATTCAATCTTGTTCGATCAATTACATTAACAAATACAGTAGTATTCATTTAAGATCACAAGAAGAGGTGAGACGAGCTGTCATACTTGAATGCAGAAGGCCAAATGCCTGTCTGGTTATTATACTCCACACTATGCGACTTTTCAAAGTCATCCACGCAAAATACTCGGACAGTACCACAAATGCTGGAGCTGGAGCTGCATACAATGAGAATAACGTCATTTGAAAGGAAATAATCCAGAAAAACAGATTTATCATCCAGATGTCAGTGCAGAATATTTTAATTCTGAAACTAGGCACTACTAATGCGAGATGAAAATACCCACGCAATGTTGCCAGAATATTGGATGAAAAGTCACAGCATAACAAAAGCTATTTAAAATGATATCGAGTTATGTTGATGTGCCAATCAAAAATCTCTACTGTTAAAGGAGAATCGAACGTCGTGACGGTTCGACCTTCTCATGCTACTCCCCCGCCTCGCTGGAAAAAAAATCACAGGAAATAGAACCCCACGTTCCACGGTAGCCCACACGTTCTCCACCTTCTACCCGACCTGTCCATCTCATCTCCGGATCTCTTTGGCACAAACCCGAACGACCCGGCTCTCTCCTCTCCTCGCGACCGCGCGGCACCCTCCCTCTCTAGGTTGGCCATAGCCCGAGCCCCAGGGCGACGACCGTTCGAGCCACTCTACCGTCATGGATTGAAGGAGGCAGCGGCGGGGGGCGGTGCGGATCCCATCTTACCCTCCACCGTCACGTATGGAAGGAGGCCATGGCAACGAGTTGTGCGAAGCCAATCCTCCGCCTGGCAGCTATGTGCGGCTCCCTCCGCCGGAGCTTCTCTGCACATGTACGTTGTCTCGTCGGTCTCTTCATCCCTTTGGTCGGCACGCACCGGCGCTGCTGACCCATGGTTGACCAGCAGCGGAGGCGTGTGTCAGGAGTCTCTAGCCGCTGCATGCTACATTATCAGGTTTGATCTTCTGTTAAATCTTGATCCCTTCAGTTTCCGTTTGGAACATTCCATTCTTGTTAGTGATCATCAGGGATCCCATCAGCCCTCATATCTGGACAGATATATGGGATTTTTCATCCGTGTGTGGTTCAATTGGCATATTATTAGGCATCTGATAAAATTGCCTAAAGGTGACCGCCGAATACCATCCCCTCACCGATCAGGCCTAGAAGATGGTGAAACTCTCACAAGGTGAACACCATGGGGTAAAGCTCGCTTATAATTTAGTGGCGGCGTGGTGTCATCATGGTCGGAGGAGGCAACTCATATGGGGATGCCAAGGAGATCAATCAGAATTCTGTCGCTGTTGTTGCACCAAAATATCTTTACAACTGCTATTTTTTAAAATATCCCAAATACAGATTATTTTGTCAATGCAATAACATGATCAATCTCAATCTGGGGCAATGCATTACTCATGGTATACTTAATAATTAAGTGGAGTTCCAAAAGCGACGGTGATGGTTGTGCCACCACCAACAGCAGAGAAGAAAGAGGCGTGGCAGTGGTGGTGCAGAAAGAGCTATAGAGAAGTGGGAGGAAACTAAGTAGTGGCATTGGTGTAAGGACTAAGGAAGAAGGGGAGAGCATGGAGAGCAAGATGAGGTTCTGGGGAAATGTGACAGGGTAGTTGCTCCCTAAGCCTATCGGCATGACTCAATTCACTCCAATTTTTTCCAGGTTCAGTTTTGTTAGCATTGGTATTCACATTCTACTGTTTAGAGAAAAATATATTCATTATTACAGGGTGGAAGTTATCTGTACTTTTGTTTTGTACATTTTTACAGCTATACCTTAGTGGAAGTGAGCCAGGCCATTGAAAAAAACTCACGGTAGTCACTTCGTTCAGTAATATTTTTGCATGTATAGCATGTAGGTTTCATTCACATCTAGCAAAAGACTCTCCAGACAACGGAGGTTTGCTTTGTAGACTTTATTTTCTAATACAGTCAAACTTCAGCATATATGTACTTTTTTTGATAATCAACACACACATTCAATCGAACATACTACCCGCAGAAAAGTAGTCAGGCAAACATGCTTGCATTTTCTTAGATGGTATATAGGTCCGAATTAATGATTGTAGGTGTTGACATACTATGTACAATGTAAGAGAACAACATGGATGATATATTATTAGAGAAAGAGTAAATTCCGGTTTTTACCCCCTATTTTGACATTTTTTACACTAATTACCCCATTTAGCAGGATTTCATCATTTTACCCTATTTAGTAGAAATGTTGCCATAATTTACCCTGTTTAATTTTTTGTGAGCATTCTAACCGGCAGGTCCAATTGTGTTGTGCCTATTTACCCTGTCTATTTTTTGGAGTTGATGGTATTCTCCTATTATTTATAAAATAGATCCTTCTCTATTATTTGCAACAGATCATGGAAATAAAATGCGAAAGATTTGTGTTATGACAACTATTTCTGCCTATTTGTTCCCTGGGTCATGATGTCAATTCGTCTCCTTATTCAAGGATCATGCTGTCGAATTATCTCTTTTTTGCCAAACAGATCGTATTTCTGCTTCACACTACTGTCAAAACTGATTAATATAGGCTATAGACTGCTCTGGATTCACATGTTCGAAACAGGATTGAATAATGCTTCCCATTTATAGATAGCTTCACTAGTTCACAACTACACAAACTACAGAATACACCAAACAGTGGCAGTGGCAATGACAGGCTACACAAGCAGCGGCACAAACACCTTGTCAGTCTTCACCTTTCTTAGCTCCTACACATTGCAGAAGGGTGACATGTATACACATGATCTTCAATAAGCATCTTAATTCTGTCCTAATGAAACGCCTCGCCGGCTAATGCATGAGTCGGGAAAATATCAGACTACACAAATTGCTATGATAGATATGGTCAAAATCTTGTGGAATGGGGTATGACTGAGAGGGATTGTTTGTTCACCAACCTCACTAATTTGTTGGACCAGCCATCGCCATAGCCCCGCCATCAACTGAGCACATCCTCATGGGGTCCCTGCTATGTCGCCAAAGTAGTAAGATGAACTGGTCATAGCCTGATGGGATCATGTACATGGACGCGCCTATGCCAACGTTGGCGAGCTTGACGGAGCCATCGGATTCCACGGGGTCATTTCTTGCTTGGATGCCGCGGCCATACAACCCTGCTCGAGGAGGTATGAAATCGCATGGCCGGTCGCTTAGCACTCATCGCCGCCACCGCCGTCATCATCACCGCTGCCTGACAATCCCCAACCCAAGGTTCGAGCGAGCCTAGCATGTGTGTGGGTTGGAAACCTAGACGGGCGATGCAATCGATAGGGGACAGGCAACACAAGCAAGAACCGACTGGAGGCAAGCGTGGCCACGGCCGACTCGGGCGTTGTGCGTTGGATGCGACGCGAGTGACCTCCATCGGGCTGGTCCTGTTCCCGGTCAAGGAGAAGCTGGGAGGACCGGTCCAGCCGGAAGAAAATAGGCAGGAAAAAACGGTCGATGTGGGATGCCAAGTGGACCTGACAATTGAGACATGTTGGTCAGAACGCTCATAAAATTTTAAACAGGGTAAATTGTGGCAGAACTTTTGTTAAATTGGGTAAAATGGATGAAATATGGCTAAATGGGGTAATTAGTGTCAAAAATATCAAAATAGGGGGTAAAAACCGGAATTTACTCTTAGAGAAAAAAATGAAAGAATTAGGGTGGAGGTTAATTTGCTGGAAGTTAGTACTCCACTACAATGCTTCTGATAGCTTTATAGTTCTATATATGATGCAAACCTATGTGTTCAGGAGCCGTTTTTGCTACGGAACTCTAAAGCATGTGGTTGAAGTAAACACTGGACGGAGAAAGACTTCGCATATTCAGCAGCAGACTCAAAGCTGCTGGTGCGAAAACAGAATTTGCACCGTACAACAGGCAAAGCCTCACTACAGAGTTCCGCCTAGGGATATGCTTTTCGCAAAGGTAATTGAGATTTTTTGAATGATGATAATAAAGATTTATACTTTTAATACATGTTCCAGGCAGAAATCACATATTTGACCTGAGGTCCGAATCAAATCACAAACTGACCTCGTTCCGAATTTTTTTCACTCTGTTGACCCTTTCGTGTGGCGCCCGACAGCTGGGCGCCACACACTACTATGCAACGCCTCTCTCTTGGTTGTCGCACCTCTGCCAGCATGGCAGCCCTGGTCCAGTTGCGGCCCCACAGACAGCACTGCAGCGCCTCAGACTTAGGCGCCACACTTGTAATGTGCAGCGCCTAGCTCTTGGGCGCTGCACAGTGAGTTAAAGCGCATCGGCCCAGCCCGGCCAGGCAATTTTTCCCCCTCTCCGCTCTCTGGACAGAGAGCAGCGGCGGCGCCCCCATCGAATCCCCCCCCACATCCCTCTCAGATCTGAAGATTTGATCTGTGGATTCGATCTCCAATCCATCCTACTAGGTAAACTCCTCCGTTCCCTTTCTTTTTCTCCGTAAATTTGTTGCCATTTTAGAGATTTGTCCAAGATTTGATGGAACCCTTGATTTGCTTGATTTAGGATGTGTAGTCATAGTGGTAGTACCGTAGTGTTGTTGCTTAGTTCACAATATATAGTTCTTGTTAGTGAAACCCTAGATTGTTTTGTTTATATATGAGATGCCTATTTATATAGATAACAATGGGATGTTGAGTTTTGTAGATATATATGATCTGTTTTTTTAGATATATATTAGATGTTGATTTTATTTGAAATATTAGATGTTGAGTTTATTTGAACACATATGACATATTCATTGTGTGAGAAGGAGATGTTGAGATTCTTCTAATTGAACACATATTAGATGTTTAGTGTATACCGATATTTGAGATGAAGATGAACTCATATATGTTTATTGTTTGAACTTTGTAAGGATGGTTTGGCTTCTCGACGATGTCTATGACACGAAACACCGGGCCTACATGATGCGTGAGAAGAAGATGGTAACAACGAGTAATCTAAATATTTTGCCTTAAGTTGAAATTTACATGCCCTAAGATTTGTCATTACTTGTTTTTTGCAGAAGCTTGAACCTTTGAAGATTCGGTATCACGGGGTCTCTGGTCCTGCCATGCCTTACGATGAGCGGTACACACCGTACATCAAGCAGGCAGGACTACTCCCGTGGATTCAGTTGGTCAGCCGGTCCACGCCGAATCTGAATGCTCCCCTGGTGTCCGCTCTTGCTGATCAGTGGAGGCCGGAGATGCATAGTTTCCATCTTCGGACTGGGGAGATGACCGTGATGCTCGAGGATGTCTCGTTGATCACCGGTCTTGCTATCGACGGGATGCCTTTCTGTATGAGCACCAATTCTGATGGGTGGCGCGAGCAGATGATTGCTCGTATCGGTATGGCTCCTACCGAGGCTGAGGCTGATGTAGAGGAGGGATAAGAGAAGAAGAAGAAGGAAAGGAAAGCAGCCGGAGCTGCTTTCACGTGGATTCAAACTCACTTTGCGACGTGCCCTCCGGATGCCACTGATGACGTGATCCAGACACATGCTCGTGTCTACATGTGGTATGTTGTGTCGAGGACTTTGTTTCCTGACTCCACTGGCAAGAACGCTCCATGGATGTGGCTGAAGGTGTTGACCGTCTTCGATAGCAAATGGAGCTGGGGTTCAGCGACTCTTGCCTACTTGTACCGACAGGTAGTTGGTCTGTTTTGTGATCAACTCATTTCTTCATTAGCAATGCAAGCTTGCTGTCAAGTTAACATTGTTTTTCTTTCATATGCAGCTGGACGATGCGTGTTGCAGGATCACAGATAGTGCAGGCATTGGTGGTAATATGCTTCTACTTTCTGTATGGAGCTGGGAGCGTCTGCCTGTTGGACGCCCGAAGAGCGTCAGGTTTAATCCTTGGTATGAAGATGAAGATGACGAATTACGGCGCCCCACTTGGGCTTACAAGTGGGATGTGGTTTCCGAGATGACGAACGATGTCAATCTCATGTACCAGAAGTACGTTGCCGAGTTGGAGACGATTACGCCTGAGCAGGTAACGAGGTCATTACTTCAGTCATTTCTCATGTTTGCCTGAAAAAAATTCACCAATTTTGCATTGTTGCCCTATTTCATAGGTGGAATGGCAGCCATATGGCGCCGATGACAGACTTGGGTACACCCCGGAGTTTACCATCAACCCGATGTGCTTGCGGGATAGGGATCTCTGGCGTATGCGGTGCCCACTGATATGCAACTGGGCTGTTGAGTTTCATTTGCCACATCGCGTGTGTCGTCAGTTTGGTCTGTTCCAGCCTCACCCGCTGGAATGGGTGGATACGGACAAAGCACTTCATAGGTAAGACAGCATGAACCGTATTGACTAAGCATCGTCACTCCTTGATTTTGCTGATGTTTGGTTTTGTACCATGCAGGTTGGACAGGAGAAGGCAGCGGAAGATAAAGGACTGGGACAAGCATCATGCTTCGTATGTTACCCGCTTCCAGCTTTGTGTGGAGGAAGCTCGTAGCAGTGCACGCGCCAAGCTTCGTGAGCATAGTCCACTTGCTTTTGATAACTACATACGATGGCTTCTTGAAAATACTCGAGTTGAGATATGCCCGCCAGCATATAATGAGGATATTCTTGAAGAACCCGTAAACTTTGAGGATCTATCAAAGGGGAAGTACAACAGAGATGTCAGGGTAGGGCACGGAGTCCCTGCTGTTCCGGTGATTAACTATGTGGTAAAGTGTTTCTTCTTTACTTTCCCGTTGGCCGTATTACACATGTTTGAATGGCTAACGTGTTCATTCTTTCTCATCCGCAGTGCACCGAGATCAAGAAAGCAGCTGATGAGAGCCAGTCTATTCTGGAGGAAACACCGGTTGGAAAAGGCAATGATGATGGTCCACTACGAGCATTCCTCAAGGTACAAATCGCATTCACTATGAGAGGTAGTCTATGTTGCGGAGTTTCATATCTTCCACACTTGTTCATGTTACAGCGTCAGGCCAGGAAGTTAAGGCGGTTATCGAATCTTCTCGGTTGCCGTGATCCCGAAATTGATGAACCATCTGCCTCTAGGTCTGGTACACCATCAGACCCCTCATCTCACCATCAGAGGGACGATGTGAGTTCCTCATATGCTTATCAGGATGATGAGGGTGCGGTCACCCAAGAGGTATGACTAATCCTTTAGATGTGATTCTCACTTGATTACGACGTCGGTCTTCACCATATTGTTTGATTGTGTGATAGGGCGATGAGCTTGATGATGACATGACTTTGGCGGACGCTCAACTTCGGTCCCCATATGTGTTCAAGCCTAGGCAGCCCAGACGCCGGTACACGCCCAACGACTTTGACAACAGAGGCAACCCAAAGGTGGTCGTAGGGACCTCGCAGATGGCTAGCTTGGATCATGAGGCGGAGGCGGAGGAGGAAGTGCAGGAAGAGGAGGCTCGTCCATCTAGGAAGAAGAAGATTGCCTGCAGGCGTGGCACCAGGAACACGCGCGGAAGGCATTAGTGTTTGTTACTATGGAAGTGCTCTCTTGTAGCCGTTTCGTTAGGTTGATGAACTTGTTGGGTTATGTTATATGTTGGTGAACTCTTATTATTGTGGTATTTGTGTTTCCGAACTAGTAGTAACGTTGAATTGTCCTAAATGATGTGATGTTCAAATTATTAATTGTCTTTGTTTAGTATTTGTCCTAAATGATGTTGTCTTTGTTCAGTTGAATTGTTCAGTATTTGTATTTGCCAAAATGGAATCTGTTTCTGCAGTTTAGCAGTTAACAGCACTGCAGCGCCTGACAGTCAGGCGCTGCACTGTACTATGCAGCGCCCAAAGCCTAGGCGCTGCACCTCACAGTGCAGCGGCCGTCCCATAGGCGCTGCTTCACTAGCCATGGCTGCCCATAGGGCCACAGAAGGCTTTGAGCACTGACGATCCATGAAAATTACCAAGTCATAGTGCAGCGCCTCAGAGCAAGGCGCTGCACTTTACAGTGTGACGCCCGTCCGTTCGGCGCTGCATAGAACAGTGCAACGCCTTTGTTCTGGGCGCTAGACGGTTGTTTACTGCAAAAACAGAGTTGACAGCACATTCATTTCACCGGAACATCATAATACTTACAATGACTGCATCATCACAACAATTTGAACAAACAAAAATTTTATGCCGACGAGTTCATAACTTAAGACAATTCAAACATTACTACGACATGGTTCACGACACATTCATTACAAATGACAAATGGCAGCTTGCCCTAGAAGATAGTTCACCAACATCTCACATGCCCTCACAAGTTCACGACGAGTGCACCGAAGCGAAGTCCCTACTGAGTAGAGCGAGGCCATTTCCCCTTCTTTTCACGGGCCGAGTCCTCCTCTTGCGCCTCGCGAGCCTTTGCAAGCTTTCTTGCCCTCTCCTCCTCACGAGCAAGTTTCGCTTGGCGTGCCCTCTCCTCCTCTCGTTTCTTCCGCTCCATCCTCTCCTTCTGACGACGCTCTTCCTCCAAGCCTCTTCGAAACGATTCTTCGAACCGCCGTTGCCGCCTAAGACAATCTTGGTATTGGTCCTTTTTGACATCTTCTCGCACTTCAAGATCTATCCACGTGAAGTACTTGCATAGAGGAGGCGGTGACTGCATACAAAATTTTTGTTAGTGTTGACACACATTTGATAGTAACATTTTACTTCTCGAACTTACCGGTGGTTGGTCATAGGCGTTAGTTGGAAGTGCACGATCATAAGCATAGTTCGGGCATACAAAATATCTCCGCCCTTCCGTCCATGATTTATTTCGGTCGGTGGATACCTTCACCTTGCAAACATCTCCACACCAACATGGCAGGATGTTGGCATCTTTCTCCTTCACCTTGTCCAAAGATGCGTCCTCCCACTTGTTCGGCATGTCTTCTTGGTTAGCACACGGTGGCCTCGTCATGGAACCGGATGAAGCCATGCCTACAAAACCGATAATTCTTGGTTAACCCTAACCCCCACTTAACAATAACCACAATCCTAACCATAGCATAACCCTAACACCAACATCAAACACACATACCCCTAACCCTAGCATACCATGAAAGCCTAACCAACCCAAATTAGCAAAGAAACTTAACATCATTCAACAAATATTTGCAAATCCAAGCCAAAACTAGGGTTTCCCCAAAGTAGCAAGATTTGAGCAAATGTGACAATTCCTATGGATGAAAACAAGGGGAACAGAGGAGATTACCTTAAGGGAGGGTTTGGCTTCGAAATCCACGGTCAAATACTCCGGATCTGAGGAGGATTTGAGAGGGGGAGAGAGGAGGGCAGAGGGGAGGCACTGAGCTTCGGGTTTGTGTGGGGGTGGGGGTGTGTGGGGTGGGGATGGGTGGGAGGGGGTGAGTGCAGCAAATAGATGTCCAGCCGTGCAGCGCCTAAGGGAGAGGCGCCACACACCATAGTGCAGCGCCTACCCTTTAGGCGCTGCACTACTGGACATCCCAGTCCAGAGAGCAACAGAAGCTTCCAGTATGTTTTCTGCCCAAAAAAATGCTAAGTGAGTGTGCAACGCCCAAGGGATAGGCGCTGCTCTGTACTGTGCAGCGCCCAGGAGTGAGGCGCTGCACATTACAGTGCAGCGCCCCTCCCTTAGGCGCTGCAGACTGACTTAGCAAATTTTTGGGTGCAAAAGCTCCTGGAACGCTTCTGTTGCCTAAGGGAGGGGCGCTGCACTGTAATGTGCAGCGCCTCGGCCTTAGGCGCTGCACTATCTGCTGTTTTCATATACAAAGTGATTTTTATGTTTTGTGATTCACATAGATGGCACATAATCATATCCAAATCACATACTCATACACACATAGCAATAGAGTTGTCCAATCATATAGTCATACACAAATATTTAGCCAAAAAGACATAGTCATTTACATCTCATATCACATAGTAGCACACATTTTGGTTCATAGAAAAGGTCATGGTCCTTGTCCCTTCTTCTTCCTCTCTTCTTCTTCTTCTTCTTCTTCTTCTTCTTCTTCTCCCTCCTCCGACCACCAAGGGAGCTCACCTTTCGCCTTCGTGTCCTCCACCCCCTTCATTGTTTCCATAGCTATGAAAATGTCAATATAATAGTTAGTCACACAATGCAAAATGACAACACAAGCATTGAGCCAAAAGAACAAGATCATAGTAAGTCACATACGGCAATGGTCCATTGAGCCAAGTGAACATTGCTTCACCACGGCCGCCGCCAAGGCCAAGATCACCACCACGGCCTAGACCACCACCACGGCCTCTACCGCCACCATGGCCTCTACCGCCACCACGGCCTTTGCCACTACCACGGCCAAGACCATCACCACGGCCTAGGCCTTCACCACAGCCTCTACCACCACCACCACGGCCTAGACCATCACCACGGCCTAGGCCTTCACCACGGCCTCTACCACCACCACGACCTCTTTGTTGCCTAGTGCCTCGTTGGCTTGTTTGACTTGGTTGGCTACTCCTTGGTTGACTTGGTTGGCTATCATTTGCTTGGCTTGTGCTTGCATCATTTTTCTTTGATCTTTTTCTTGATTTGGGACAAGTTCTTGTGTTGTGTCCCCCATGACTGCAGTCCCCACAACGGGATTGCTCACGAGGCTCTTGGAATTGGCCGGTGCCGTATTCTCCACCGCCACCACGGCCCCATCCGTCCATGTCACCTCTAAGACGCTTTGTCTTACGTCTTCCCCGTCTAACGACCTTCAATTCCGGGTCCGGCCATAGTTGAACTCCATGATACTCCGGCCATTGTGATTGATCCAAGTATGGCTGAAACCGGGGAGCCCATGTATTCTTTACCGTCATCATTGAGAACTCGGACTCCCTCACGGTAAGAGGGTGATTGACGTCCACATTCCTAACACGGGCTGCATTTAACAAGTGCGAGCATGGGAGATGAAGCAACGATGGCCTCATGCAGCTGCAATCACACCGTGTTAGGGAGACCTTGAAAGCACGGCCTCCGTGTTGGTGGCCATCGTTTGTGGTTCCTCCAGGCTCTTTCACCTCATACTTCCACTCGTTGTCGTCATATAGTATAGCTTCTTGGGAGTCTGCCTTTCGTGATTGAAAGTCCAACCATTCTTCAACCTTTGGTGGGAAATATTACTTGTGCTTATCCTTGTTCTCACCAGCAATCTGCTTATCCGTCTCCATTGAATACTTCAAAAAGTATCCATTCATCTTGTCAAATGTGTATTGAACTATTGCCGTCACGGGTAATGCACGTACACCCTTGAGCACCTTATTGAAGCATTCTGCCATATTGCTTGTCATTTGACCGTACCTCCGGCCATCTTCATCGAAAGCACGTGCCCACATATTCCTTTCGACAATGTTTTTACTGAGAAATTCATGACCACCGGGGTCAAGTTTCTTGTGTCTGAGCAATGCATTGAACAATGTGGCAAACCGCTTGTTGGTGAAAGCGAGACAACAATCTTGAAGATCATCGGCCAACTCCTTGATACCACATGCCCTATAGAAGTTTGCACAAAAGTGCCTCATGCACCATCGATGGTGCAACTTTCTATGTCCGGGAATGTCAACCACCACCGCATTTAGAATTCCTGGATGGCGATCCGATATGACACAAATTTCCCTTTCAGCCGGTAATACCCTTGTTCTCAATTGACGCAAGAACCACTCCCAGTTATCATTGTTCTCCACCTCAACCAAAGCGAAAGCCAAAGGCAACACCTGATTATTGGCATCACTTGCTATTGCAACCAATAAAGTGCCCTTGTATTGTCCGGTCAAGAACGTGCCATCAATGGCGATGACGGGCCGACAATGCTCAAAAGCCCTCATGCATTGCTCAAAGGCCCAAAATGCACGGCCAAATACTCGGACGGTCCTCCCGTTGTGAATCAATGTTTGGTGCCCATGAGGCTCAACCACGTGAACCATGCCTGGGTTTGTGGTGGCCATAGCTAACAACAACCTAGGGAGTCGGTTGTATGCTTCCTCCCAATTGCCATACAACATCTTGAATGCGGCTTGCTTTGCCTTCCATGCCTTGCCGTACTTCACCTTGTAATGAAAGATGGCTTTCACAAGGTCAATGACACTCTTGATGCTCATTGTTGGAAGTGTGGATATTTGGTTGGAAAGCCTATAAGCGATGAACTCGGACGTGAGTTGTCTGTGTTGTTGGTACACAAGCTTGTCATCCGCATTCTTGTGCCGGCACATGTGATTTGGTAGACAACTCACTATGCGCCAAGTGGGACCTCCTTTCCATGGCCTTGCACGCACAATCCATGGACAACTTGGCACTTCACATTTGACCGTGTAACGCACATTGACGTCTGAGTTGGTCACTTTATGTGGACGATAATGCGTAACCGAGTAGTTGTCGAGCCACATCTTCAATTCCAAGAAGGATTGAAACTCACAACCGGGATATATCCCGTTCTTCCCGTCTTCCAAATCACAGTGAGAACTTGGCCTAGCTCCAAGAGATATGCATTTGCCACCATCCACAACGGCTTCATCCGCGAGACTAAGATCCTTAAACAATGGTGTCTTGTGATCCCGCCCGAATACCTTCTTGAATGCTTGGGCCTCCTTCGGTGTGAACCCCTCCTCATCAACTTCTTCATCGGGACCATCGTCATCTGAGTCCGATGCATATGCACGGGAAAAAGGGATGGATTGGTCCATTGTCTCTTGCACATGATATTGGTCGAGATCACCCACATTGTTGTCATGGAGATCAACTTCGTTGTCATCCTCCTCGTACTCATCATTCTCCTCTTCAAAACCTTCATTTTGGTTGTTTGGAGTCGGGCTCAATGTTGGCCAATCTTGTTGCGTGAAATGAGGTTCACTCATTTGATCTTGGTTCATGGGTGGTGGAGTGCTAGCAACCAACAGGGAGGGGTTCCGGTTCAAGTCCAAATTCAAAGTAGACTCAACCTTCTTGGAGGCAAATAACTCAAGAACCTTGTCTAGAGATTCGGCAACCGTCTCCTTGTATACAACCCAACGTTGCTCGGAGTTCACAGGCATTGTCTTCCAACGGATGTGCATTCCAAAACCAACATTATGCCTTCCCTCGAACTCAACAACGTCACTTGGGTCCATCCAATTCAAATCCTTCCTCACTTGGTCCAAAGAGCTCCGCATAGCTTGGACTACTCTCAAACACCATGTCAAGCTCATCCGGGTCCGGCTCAACATTGCCTTTCAAAAAGGCCTCTTTATCCACATGATGAACATAAACACATGTTCTCCCCATCCCTACAATAATAAAAACACACATATATCAAGTAAGTACTTAACAAAAAATATTTGCACAAAATACATATGCCATAACATATATATGAATTAATAACCCCAACCCCCACTTAGCAATAACCACAACCCTAACCATAGCATAACCCTAACACCAACATCAAACACACATAACCCTAACCCTAGCATACTATGAAAGCCTAACCAACCCAAATTAGCAAAGAAACATAACATGATTCAATACAAATTTGCAAATCCAAGCCAAAACTAGGGTTTCCCCAAAGTAGCAATATTTGAGCAAATGTGACAATTCCTATGGATGAAAACGAGGGGATCGAAGGAGATTACCTTAAGGGAGGGGTTGGCTTCGAAATCCACGGTCAAATACTTCGGATTTGCAAGATTTGAGAAGGATTTGAGAGGGGGGAGAGGGGAAGAGAGGAGGGGCGCAAGGCTAAGGGTTTGTGTGGGGTGGGGTGTGTGGGGTGGGGGTGGGATGAGAGAGAGGGTGGGGCCAGCCTAAGTGGAACACAGAATGTGCAGTGCCCAAGAGCTAGGCACTGCACATTACAAGTGTGGCGCCTAAGTCTGAGGCGCTGTAGTGCTGTCTGTGAGGCCGCAACTGGACCAGGGCTGCCACGCTGGCACGAGGTGCGACGCCCAAGAGAGAGGTGCTGCATAGTAGTGTGTGGCGCCCAGCTGTCGGGCGCCACACGAAAGGGTCAGCAGAGTGAAATTTTTTTGGAACGAGGTCAGTTTGTGATTTGATTTGGCTTTCAGGTCAAATATGTGATTTCTGCCCATGTTCCAGCTATAGGAGGATGCCAAGGAGATCAATCAAATTTCTTTACACATTAAGACATCGTCATCTTATATTGCTACTTTTGCAGCACAATAGCTTTAGTGTCGCTATTTTTCAGAAAAATATACCAATTTACACATTGTTTTGTCAATTTTAATTTTCAAACGGAGGTTTGTTTGGTAGACATTACTTTCTAAATATAATAAACTTTAACAGATATATACATTCAGCAGAGTCAACTGAACATGCTACCGGCAGAAAGAGTCAATTAAAACATGATGTACTTTCTTAGTTCTTAGATGGTATGTAGGTCCTTTACTAATAATTGTAGGTGTTGACATACTATTTCTATTGTAAGAGAACTATGTGGATGCTGCATCATTAGAAAAAATTAACAGAATTAGGATGGTTGTTATTCTGATGGACGTGATTACTCCACTACAATGCTTCTGATAGCTTTATAGTTTTATGATGCAAACCTATGTGTTCGGGAGCCTTTTTTTCTACGGAAATCTGAAGCATGTGGTTGAAGTAAATACTATACGGAGAAAGAGTTTGCATATTCAGCAGCAGTGCAGGCTGCTGGAACGACAACAGAATCTGTCCAAGCTGAAGTGAAACACATACGGCAAACTGTCAATCTTGTATCGAATGAGAGCCAAAAATTGATGGTAACTTCCTTCATCTTATCAGGACAAGATAGGAAGATCTCCCGAGTACACGGTCGAGAGGAAGCTCGACAAAGGGGGGCCCGACCATGTTTTCGTCAGCAGGCATTTAGCTGGTGCAACAGGATGGTCCACATGTGCGAGTGCTCAACAGATGGGTGCTATTTTTACATGTTTCCCTGCTTTCTTACTATGCCCTTTGCCAAAAAAAAACTTTGGCGTCGGGTTTTGTACTCACTGATGTGAAGCCAGAGGAAAGCTAATTGCACATTTGTTCACGTTACTGTTTCTGTTTGTGGGTTGTAAGGACTTTGAGATTACCACATGTCCCTTGTTTAATTATCTATATTAAGGCGTGGCCTTCATGTGTAGCAATTTTTTCTAAGAAGCAACAAGAACCTACAATTCATTGGAGTTGGATAAAGAGTGCATGTGTAACAAAAGCAGCTGCGAGCCCGAGGCAGAGACGAGGAAGGACAGAGATGTACCATCGTCATGCTTTATCTTCTTCAGGGTTGGGAGGAAGAAAGGGAAATGGTGATTTCCGGAGAGGAAGCAAGCGGGAGAATTGTAGTTTTTCAACTAATGTTGAAAACTGAATGAACGCCTGCTGGATAAATTACATGATCTGAAAACTTGACGCTGTGTTGTTGCATATAAATAATTTATCATCCAGTATTCACCAGTCTCCCTGTGTTGTTCAAATTCCCTTCAGTGATGACAAAGCATGCAGGCAACTTCGGGTATATGTTTCTTATATATCATTATCAGATTGTAAGATGTTGACGTGTTGTCCATCTTTCATTTTCATTGTCTCCAACACAGTATGGTTTTGAAGTTTCTGCACTTGCTTTGACCAGACAAAGGCAATTAACTCCAGGACTTAGCCAAATAGGAACACAAGGGAAAGAGGAATAAAAAATTATATTTGAATGGCCTGGTTAGTCCAAATCCGATAGATATCTTCCCAAGTCCTACTTATTTTGCAACATTCTATAGATTGATTTGTTATGCTGATTATATATCAAATGTTCCTCTCGGCTCTTGCACAAATTATGTACTTAATTCTGGGAAAGACGGTGGGAACAAATTCCATGATGAAGATATTTGTATATGAAAGAACCAACGTGTGTAGTCGCAAGGATCGAAGGAATGATCAACACATTGATATTTTGCATGGTAGGCATAACAGAATGAGATGTCGCACGGATAAAGTGGGTTTCGAGGCGTACATGATAATCGATGAGGGACAAGGCACTATTTTCCTAATGCATTATATAGTTTACTGTTGTCACCGTAACAACGCACGGGTATTTAGCTAGTCTAGCGATATATTTGCACAACTCGCAAAAAATCTAACAGTAACTTGCATTTATTGAGTCTAGCCATGACATAACGGTGGTTCAAGAAACATGTTTCTTAAATCAAAGAGGGAGGGGAACCTTCTAAGCAAGTTGAAGGGTAGAAAAATGGTCAGAAATAAAGTACCTTGTTACTGCTAACATGCGGCCACTAGGTGAGAAATAAGCTGACTGAGCAGATTTCTCAAGTTTGAAAACCTTCAGGCTATCTGGCTCCTTCCTTTTTATATTTCTCACATCCCATATACAGGCTGTTTGATCCGTTGAACTCGTAGCAAGCATATGTGGCTTCTCCAGATGAAAATCTATTGAGTTGATTCTCTCCTCATGCACATCCCATGTAGTTAACACCTTACCCTCACGCTCATCGAAAAGTGTCAGGCCACCCTTTTCATCACCAAAATATAGGCATCGGGCACTATTTTGTGCTTGACAAAGCGAATAAACAGGCCACTCCCATAAATGAACCATACTATACTTCTCCTTCTCAAAGTCCATAAGACAAATTTCACCCTGATGGCTAGAGCTGTAAAACTGTAGCCAAGTAAATGAAATACATCACAAAATAGAATTACAATTGATAGAGAACATTCAATGAGATATACAACATCCAAATAACTATTTGCGCACTGGAAATGGGATAAATCCAACCTAATTTAGCTACCTTGATCATGATTAGTAGATGCACCTATTGGATGACTCTAACGAGGAGTCCCAAGAAAATGAAAAAAGAGCCGAAGGAAGGTCACCTTGTGTGGTGCCACCTGGTGCGCCACGATTGCTGACACAGGGCACTTGTGTGGCCAATAACTGAAGACGACCCCATCCACACCGTCGGCATCCTCCGAGACACCGTCGACGTCCCAGTACCCGATATTCCCCCTTTTGTCCCCCGCCGCCACCACGGTCTGGTCGGCGAGCGGGAGGACCCGCATCGACTCTATGCTACAGGGCACCACGTTTCTCACGTGTGCGCGCATCAGCACCATGCCCCTCCCAGCATTGAAGTCGTCCGCCGCACGAACATTGGTCCCAGCCCCGCCCCCGAGGATGGAGGAGGCGAGCGAGGGTGTGAGGCTGAGATCCGGGGGCAGGTTGTCGGGAGCGATGCCGCGGGCGCGACCGGAGGAGCGGACGGGGCCCGTCGGGGCCTTGGGCCTGACCTGATACGGTCGCTTAGGTTTAGCGAGCCGGATGGGGGCGGAGAGCTCGTCGGCCTTGCGGCGGAGGGGGGCAAGCTTTTCTTGGTTGCGCCGGATGTTCTCCTGGCGAAGGCGCTCGTAGTCGTTGAGACCGTCTTCCGCCATTGTTGTTCGGGGAGAGGAGTGTTATGGACCTCAATCTAGGGTTAGGAGTAGAGAGGGAGAGGATGGGGAAAAGAGGATCGGCTGATGAGGACGGACCTCGATCTACAGTTAGGAGTAGAGAGGGAGAAGATGGGGAAAAGGGGATCGGCTGATGAGGAGAAGAAGGAGCAGCAGCGTGGGATTGAGAGAAGGGCAGCAGGGAAGAGGGAGCAGCAGTAGAAGAGACGAGGGGAGGAGCAGAGGTCGGGCGCAAGCAGTGCAGCAGCAAAGACGTGGGAAGAGGAAGCAGCAGCAGTTTTAAGCAGAGGAGCAGCAACAGTGTTGATAGGAGGAGCAGCAGAGGCGTGGGGAAAGGAGCAGCAGCAGGCGAAGGACGAAGGACGGCGGCAGGGGCACTCTCGCGCGGAGGTCCAGCCACCCATCTAAGGGCAAATCCCCTCAAAAAAATTCTAAGGTCAGAATTACAGATAACCTTCCAAGAGTCTGACAATTACAAGCTAATATTCCTGAATTATTAATTTAAGAAACTCATACGAACAATTTGCAAGCTAATGTTCCTCAAATTGTTTAATCAAGCATACATTGAACCTGCCTAGGGCGTCCAAAAATAAATTCAAGATTATGCTATAATATTTACCTTAATATTAATACTTTTTACATGTTTACCAATTAGACTTGAAGATTAGAGATTTGGGGATAAAGTGGAAGTCAGAATAAGAATCCTATATACATAAGAAGTTGATCTTCACTATTCTACTTATCTCAACATGCACACACGCCAGCTCATCAAAGGCCCACCACTACATGCATGCGAAAAAAAATTCCATTATTAGTTGATCTCATGCACACCTTTCACCTCACATGCCACCTCATCAAAGGTCCACTCAAAATGCATGAAAAAAGTTTTCCATTACGTTATGCCGCTTATATTCAAAATATTTTTTGACTACACAATAATCAAATACTCCCTCCGTTTCAAAATAAGTGCATCAACTTTATACGAACTTTGTCCCGAAATAAGTGTCTCAATCTTAATACAACTTTATACTAAAGTTCGTATCATGTTGAGACACTTATTTTGAGATGGAGGACGTACAATAAATATATTTATTTTTAGCTTTAGTTCATATATTATTAATTCAACTATGGAAACTTCATACAATCAAATCACTGAAATATATTGCAATCGATTCTCGCAGCAACGCGTGGGGTATTCTCTAGTTTATATAAATTTTGTGGTGTCGTATATTTTTCTCCTAGTTCTTAGAATGAAACTAATTCGAACAATTAATTATGTTGATCGTCCTGCTGGAATCATACTACTTGGCCTATTAATTTTCTTTATTTCTTCTTTGATTGCATCGTGCTTTGATTTTTTGAATCCTTTATAAGTCCGCCCTGGATAGCTTCAAATCCTGGATCCGCCACTGATCCCATGCCACACGAAAAGGCGCTTGACCCGGTTGTGAGTAGCATTAAATCCCGAGTGCCCGCCTGCCGTGCTGGAGTGCAACGCTCTGATCAGGTTCTACTGTATGTCAGGGTCTTTCCCAATCCACACGCGCCCGTGAAACTTCAGGATCCCATCTTGCAAGGAAAATCCCGGGTCACTGTCCGGAGCCAGCGCCAACTTTGTCATGCACTAAGTAGTTGCGGTATCTTGCCGATAGCTTTGTTTGATTGCTTCCAGCCACGTGGGCTTGCACACCGAGATCACTGCCATTTCCGTTTCATGTCCGGGTGCGCGACGAGAAAGCGCATCTGCAACTCTGTTGGTTAGCCGCGCCTTATACTGAATAGTGAACTGCAGGCCGACTCGTTTGGTGAATGCTCGCTGTTGTATTGGCGTATTGAGCCTTTGATCTGTAAGGTTGAGCAAGCTCTTTTGGTCCGTCCGAACCACAAACTCTGCATGCTGGAGGTAGGGGCGCCAGTGTTCCACTGCCAAGAGAAGAGCCAGGAACTCTTTTTCATAGGTTGACAACCCAAGATTGCAAGGGGCTAGAGCTTTGCTCAAGTAAGCCACTGGATGGTTATTCTACATAAGAACTGCCCCTATACCCGTGGCACTTGCATCCATCTCCACAACGAACTGCTGCTAAAAGTTGGGCAGCGCCAGCACAGGAGCTTCGATCAGTGCTTTTTGGAGAGTGATGAAAGCTTCGTTAGCAGTTGGTGTCCACAAAAACAGGGTATTTTTCCTAAGCAGGTTGGTGAGCGGCTTGCTGATGACGCCAAAGAACCGAACGAACTTCCTGTAGTACCCAACTAGACCCAAGAAACCCCTGAGTTCTTTTGTATTGGTTGGAACAGGCCACTGCTGCACATCCAGGACTTTGATGTTGTCCGTGGCCACTCCCTGGTCACTGATGATATGCCCCAAGTAACTGATCTTTTGCTGCGCAAAGGTGCATTTGGACATTTTGGATTTGACCCCATGTTGATATAGGAGACCAAGAACTTGTCGCAGCAACTTTTTGTGAGCCTCCAATTCTTCTGTGTGAACAAGGATATCACCCATGAAGATGAGCACGCCATGGCGCAGCATGGGAGCGAGTACAATATGCATGCTCCCTTGGAATGTGCCTGGCGCATAGGCCGGTCCATATGGCATCACCCGAAATTGACAGTGGCCCAAATGAGTTTTGAAGGCTGTTTTATGTTCATCTTTTGGACGCAGCCTGATCTGGTGATACCCTGCACGTAGATCCAGCTTTGAAAACCATTTGGACCCAGCAATCTCATCCAACAGCTCATCGATGATTGACATTGGGTAAGTACTTTTGACTGTGATGGCATTCAAATGCCGGAAATCCACACAGAACCTCCACATCTGATCTTTCTTTTTGACCAGCAACACCGGCGAGGAAAAGGCACTGTTGCTGGGTACAATAAGTCCAAGGCGAAGCATCTCTCTGACTTGTGCTTCTATTTCATTTTTTGCTCCGGTGTGTATCTGTACGGACGCATGTTGATGGGGTTTGCACCTGCAATGAGGGGGGGTGGCATGATCCCATTCTCTGTGCTCAGGCAGATTGGTCGGTTCTGCAAACACTGATTGAAAGTCATTGAGGATATGTTGTATCACTGAAGGCACTGGCTCGTTTCCTTCTTGATGTTCTGCTGCACAAATCATCATGATGTGCGCAATTGAGTTGCCATGTTCCATCTTGAGGAGTTGCGACAAAGTGGCCTGCTGCACTTGTTGGACTTGTGGTTGCGGCCCCTTCAACACAATTTGCTCCCCCTACCGGTCAAACTGCAATGTTTTGGCTGCCCAGTCGACCAACATTGGTCCACACTGATCCAACCAGTCGATGCCTACCACCATGTCGTAGCAGCCCAATGACAAGATGCGAAAATCAGTGGAGAACTTGTACCCCCGAGTCTGCCACTTGCAATATGGTATAATTCCAGAACACTTGAGCACACCCCCATCTACAATTTTGACTGACACTAGATCCATTAGCAACACTTGTTCAACAATCAACTCTGCCACCACCTCGCTGATAAAACTGTGAGAACTCCCTGAATCCACAAGTATGAGAACTTCATGCCCTTCGATCGCACCCAGGAGTCTGACGGTGCGGGGTGTCGTTGCCCCCGTTGTGGCTAATTTGGATATTGACATAAGTTGCTCCTCTTCCAAATCCGATTTGTGCCGGCGCCGATCGTCCACTTCAGCTTGAAGCATTCCCATAGCTCTTCAAGTACATGAAGTTGGACCGTGGCAGCGCATTGGTGGCCTTGCCCCCAATGCTCCCCACATTTGAAGCAGAGCTCGCGGGCACGCCTGTAGTTGCGGAGTGCCGCGATTGGCGATGATCCAGTGCTCGCGCCGCGTCTAATGCGCGACGATCCTCAGCGGCCGCTTGGGGCACTGGCAGCCCTGGCCATGGGGGAGGTGCGCCCAAAGCCAATAACGGCCGAATCGGGGCGTGGGGTGCACCCTGCCCGTGCCACAGCCGATCCTTCTGTGGCATGCTTGCCAAGAGCTCCTCCTGCAACGTGGCAAGAGAAAATGCAATATCCAAGTCCTAGGGACGGTGCTGAGATGCACTGGCTTTAATATCAATTTTCAGACCATCTAAAAACTGAGTTGTAAAAAACAGAGGATCAAAAACTAAGTTCCTCGAACTGCTCCAAATATTCCGCTACTGAACCCAACTGCCTAAGAGAGTTAAACTGACGCAATTGAGCCTGATACTGTTCTTGGCAAAATTTAGCACAAACGGCAACGCACAACTCCTCCCAAGTAAAGGAACCACGATGTGCTTCCTGGACCTGGAGCCAACGCGCTGTGTTGCCCGAGAAGTGTAAAGTAGCTACCCGAACCCACATGTCTTGTTGAATCCCATACACCTCGAAATATTTTTCGCATCTGGCCTTCCAAAACTGAGGATTGTCCCCGTCGAATGATGGGAAATCAAGCCGGGGAAGAGACCAACTGTGATGAGGAGAGTGAGGCGCGTGTGGCGAGTGCTGCTCTTGCTCCTGAACGACACCTACTGATGTATCTGTAGGAAGTTCAAGGGGAGGTAGAGTTAACACACCCTTGACCGGAGGAGGCACCAGGGTGGTGACCACCCTGTGAGCCGATCCCCCGGATTCGATGATGTCGTCGTGGCCACTTGGCCTGTGGTGCGTCGTGGCAGGCTTGGGATGTGCCGCCACGGGACGCGCCACCGGATCCGCCATCGGATCACCTTCTGTGCCGCTCGGATCAGCCAGCGCGGGGTGAAAGCGATCCGTACCACTTGTGTGTGCAGTTCATCGAGTTGATGTTGAAGATTCATCACCGCTGGTCGCCACAGCTTGAGAGACGCCTGTATCGCCTCCAGACGTGCATCGTTGGCCGCGCGGCCCTTGTTGACGGACTTGACGAGTGCGGTGATCTGCTCCTCCATGGCTGCCGTTTTCTGCGCTTGCTTGGTGGTGTAGCGGGGGCGGGGGTAGGCTGTCTCCAGGGCGACTGACCTCTGATGCCACTTGTTATGGACCTCGATCTAGGGTTAGGAGTAGAGAGGGAGAGTATGGGGAAAAGGGGATCGGCTGATGAGGACGAAGAGCAGCTTCATTTCTCTCTTCAAATTCGTTTACAATAATTCTCGATGCCTCCTCATCGGCTCGCCTACTCCCCTAAATACCCAGGCACGCAGGCCACACCACCCACTCCACTCACTAGGGCCTCATGCTTGGTCCACTGGTCAGCCCATCTCAGGCCCGCCAGTCTTTCACCCTGTGTCGTCTGGGCCCGTCGACGCTGCCGTGCTGCTGACTAGTGGGGTCACGCTAGCAGCCGTGACAAGGAGTGGCGGCAAAGCAGAGCGCCGCACAATTTCGGGGACAGATGTTTGATGCGTGGTGGTTTTCCAGAAATATACCACGCCACACTTTATTTAATCAAAAGGTTCATAGGAATACAATGAAGGTCTGGTTGGTTTATAATCCACAAATGGCGCCCATAATCAAGACTAAAAGCATCCTTAATGAGGATGTGCGCCTCCAAATTAGTTGATCTACCTACGAAGTGTTGGGGAACGCAGTAATTTCAAAAAAATTCATACGCACACGTAAGATCCATCTAGGTGATGCATAGCAACGAGGGGGAAGAGTGTTGTCCACGTACCCTCGTAGACCGTAAGCGGAAGCGTTACGACAACGCGGTTGATGTAGTCGTATGTCTTCATAATCCGACCGATCCTAGCACCGAAGGTACGGCACCTCCGCGATCTGCACACGTTCAGCTCGGTGACGTCCCGTGAACTCTAGATCCAGCTGAGTGTCGAGGGAGAGTTTCGTCAGCACGACGGCATGATGATGGTGATGATGAAGCTACCGGTGCAGGGCTTCGCCTAAGCACTACAACGATATGACCGAGGTGGATTATGGTGGAGGGGGGCACCGCACACGGCTAAGACAATTGTCAACTTGTTTGTCTATGGGGTGCCCCCCTCCCCCGTATATAAAGGAGTGGAGGAGGGGAGGGCCGGCCCTCTCTATGGCGTGCCCCAAGGGGGATTCGTACTCCTAGTAGGAGGAGGTTTCCCCCCTTCCCTAGTTGGAGTAGGAGAAGAAGGAAGGGGAAGAGGGAGAGAAGGAAAGAGGGGGGCGCCGCCCCCTCCCTAGTCCAATTCGGACCAGCCCATGGGGGCGCGCAGCCACCCCTTGAGGCCCTTCTCTCCTTTCCCGTATGGCCCATTACTTCCCCGGTGAATTCCCGTAACTCTCCGGTACTCCGAAAAATACCCGAATCACTCGAAACCTTTCCGATGTCCGAATATAGCCTTCCAATATATCAATCTTTACGTCTTGACCATTTCGAGACTCCTCTTCATGTTCGTGATCATATCCGGGACTCCGAACTACCTTTGGTACATCAAAACACATAAACTCATAATACCGATCATTAAGCGTGCGGACCCTACGGGTTCGAGAACTATGTAGACATGACTGCGACACATCTCCGGTCAATAATCAATAGCGGAACCTGGATGCTCATATTGGCTCCTACATATTTTACGAAGATCTTTATCGGTCAAACCGCATAACAACATACGTTGTTCCCTTTGTCACCGGTATGTTACTTGCCCGAGATTCGATCGTCGGTATCATCATACCTAGTTCAATCTCGTTACCAGCAAGTCTCTTTACTCGTTCCGTAATGCACCATCCCGCAACTAACTCATTAGTCACATTGGCTCATAGTGATGTACATTACCGAGAGGGCCCAGAGATACCTCTCCAATAGACGGAGTGACAAATCCTAATCTCGATCTATGCCAACTCAACAAACACTATCGGAGACACCTGTAGAGCATCTTTATAATCACCCAATTATGTTGTGATGTTTGATAGCACACAAGGTGTTCCTCCGGTATTCGGGAGTTGCATAATCTCATAGTCAGAGCCAAAGGAACATGTATAAGTCATGAAGAAAGCAGTAGAAATAAAACTGAACGATCATTATGCTAAGCTAACGGATGGGTCTTGTCCATAACATTATTCTCTAATGATGTGATCCCGTTCATCAAATGAAAACACATGTCCATGGCTAGGAAAGTTAACCATCTTTAATTAACGAGCTAGTCAAGTAGAGGCATACTAGGGACACTCTGTTTGTCTATGTATTCACACATGTACTAAGTTTTCGGTTAATACAATTCTAGCATGAATAATAAACATTTATCATGATATAAGGAAATATAAATAACAACTTTATTATTGCCTCTAGGGCATATTTCCTTCAGTCTCCCACTTGCACTAGAGTCAATAATCTAGTTCACATCGTCATGTGATTTAACATCATAGTTCACATCTTTATGTGATTAGTTCAGATCTCCATGTGACTAACACCCAAAGGGTTTATTAGAGTCAATAATCTAGTTCACATCGCTATGTCATTAACACCCAAAGAGTGATCATGTTTTGCTTGTGAGAGAAATTTAGTCAACGGGTCTGCCACATTCAGAGCCGTATGTATTTTGCAAATTTTCTATGTCTACAATGCTTTGCATGGAGCTACTCTAGATAATTTCTCCCACTTTCAATATGTATCTAGATTGAGACTTAGAGTCATCCAGATCGGTGTCAAAGCTTGCATCGATGTAACTCTTTACGATGAACTCTTTGTCACCTCCATAACTGAGAAACATTTTCTTATTCCACTAAGGATATTTTTAACCGCTGTCCAGTGATCCACTCCTGGATCACTATTGTACCCTCTTTCCAAACTTATGGTGAGGTACACAATAGGTCTGGTACACATCATAACATACTTTATAGAACCTATGGCTGAGGCATAGGGAATGACTTTTCATTCTCTTTCTATTTTCTGCCGTGGTCGGGTTTTGAGTCTTTACTCAACTTCACACCTTGCAACACAGGCAAGAACTTCTTCTTTGACTGTTCCATTTTGAACTACTTCAAAATCTTGTCAAGGTATGTACTCATTGAAAATATATCAAGCGTCTTGATCTATCTCTATAGATCTTGATGCTCAATATGTAAGTAGCTTCACCGAGGTCTTTCTTTGAAAAACTCCTTTCAAACACTCCTTTATGCTTTCCATTCTACATTATTTCCGATCAACAATATGTCATTCACATATACTTATCAGAAATGTTGTAGTGCTCCCACTCACTTTCTTGTAAATTCAGGCTTTACCGCAAGTCTATATAAAACCATATGCTTTGATCACTTTATCAAAGCATATATTCCAACTCCGAGATGCTTGCACCAGTCCATAGATGGATCGATGGAGCTTGCTCACTTTGTTAGCACCTTTAGGATCGACAAAACCTTCTGGTTGCATCATATACAACTCTTCTTTAAGAAATCCATTAAGGAATGCAGTTTTGACATCCATTTGCCCGATTTCATAAAATGCGGCAACTGCTAACATGATTCGGACAGACTTTTAAGCATCGATACGAGTGAGAAAATCTCATCGTAGTCAACACCTTGAACTTGTCAAAAACATTTTGCGACAATTCGAGCTTTGTAGATAGTAACACTACTATCAGCGTCCGTCTTCCTCTTGAAGATCCATTTATTCTCAATGACTCGCCGATCATCGGGCAAGTCAATCAAAGTCCATACTTTGTTCTCATACATGGATCCCATCTTAGATTTTATGGCCTCAAGCCATTTTGCGGAATCTGGGCTCATCATCGCTTCCTCATAGTTTGTAGGTTCATCATGGTCTAGTAACATGACTTCCAGAACAGGATTACTGTACCACTCTGGTGCGGACCGTACTCTGGTTGACCTACGAGGTTCGGTAGTAACTTGATCTGAAGTATCATGATCATCATCATTAGCTTCCTCACTAATTGGTATAGGAATCACTGGAACTGATTTCTGTGATGAACTACTTTCCAATTCGGGAGAAGGTACAATTACCTCATCAAGTTCTACTTTCCTCCCACTCACTTCTTTCGAGAGAAACTCCTTCTCTAGAAAGGATCCATTCTTAGCAACAAAATATCTTGCCTTCGGATCTGTGATAGAAGGTGTACCCAAGAGTTTCTTTTGGGTATCCTATGAAGACGCACTACTTCGATTTGGGTTCGAGCTTATCAATTTGAAACTTTTTCACATAAGCATCGCAGCCCCAAACTTTAAGAAATGACAGCTTTGGTTTCTTGCCAAACCATAGTTCATACGGTGTCATCTCAACGGATTTAGATGGTTACCTATTTAACATGAATGCAGCTGTCTCTAATACATAACCCCAAAATGATAGTGGTAAATCGGTAAGAGACATCATAGATCGCACCATATCCAATAAAGTACGATTACAATGTTCGGACACACCATTATGCTGTGGTGTTCCAGGTGGCGTGAGTTGCAAAACTATTCCACATTGTTTCAAATGAAGACCAAACTTGTAACTCAAATATTCGCCTCCGCGATCTGATCGTAGAAACTTTATTTTCTTGTTATGATGATTTTCCACTTCACTCTGAAATTCTTTGAACTTTTCAAATGTTTCAGACTTATGTTTCATTAAGTAGATATACCCATATCTACTCAAATCATCTGTGAAGGTCAGAAAATAACGATACCCGCCGCGAGACTCAACACTTATCGGATCACATACATCAGTATATATTATTTCCAATAAGTCAGTTGCTCGCTCCATTGTTCCGGAGAACAGAGTCTTAGTCATCTTGCCCATGAGGCATGGTTCGCAAGCATCAAGTGATTCATAATCAAGTGATTCCAAAAGTCCATCAGGATGGAGTTTCTTCATGCGCTTTACAAACCTAAACGGCAGTGCCACAAATAGGTTGCACTATCATTATTAACTTTGCATCTTTTGGCTTCAATATTATGAATATGTGTATCACTACGATCGAGATTCAATAAACCATTCACCTTGGGTGTATGACCACAGAAGGTTTTATTCATGTAAATAGAATAACAATTATACTTTGACTTAAATGAATAACCGTATTGCAATAAACATGATCCAATCATATTATGCTCAACGCAAACACCAAATAACATTTATTTTAGGTTCAACACTAATCCCGAAGGGAAAGGGAGTGTGTGATGGTGATCTTATCAACCTTGGAATCATTTCCAACACACATTGTCACCTCATCCTCAACTAGTCTTTGTTTATTTTGCAACTCCTGTTTCGAGTTACTACTCTTAACAACTGAACTAGTATCAAATACCGAGGGGTTTGCTATAAACACTAGTAAAGTACACATCAATAACATGTATATCAAATACACCTTTGTTCACTTTGCCATCCTTCTTATCCGCCAAGTATCTAGGGCAGTTCCACTTCCAGTGACCATTTCCTTTGCAGTAGAAGCACTCATTTTTAGGCTTGGGTCTAGCTTAGGGCTTCTTCATGGGAGTGGCAACTTGCTTGCCATTCTTCTTGAAGTTCCCTTTCTTTCCCTTGTCCTTTTATTTGAAACTAGTGGTCTTGTCAACCATCAACACTTGATGCTTTTCCTGATTTCTACCTTCACCGATTTCAACATCGCGAAGAGCTCGGGGAATCCTTTTCGTCATCCCTTGCATATTATAGTTCATCACGAAGTTCTAGCAACTTGGTGATAGTGACTAGAGAACTTTATCAATTACTATCTTATCTGGAAGATTAACTCCCACTTGATTCAAGCAATTGTAGTACCCAGACAATCTGAGCACATGCTCACTGGTTGAGCTATTCTCCTCCATCTTGTAGGCAAGGTACTGTCAAAGGTCTCATACTCTCGACACGGGCATGAGTATGAAATACCAATTTCAACTCTTAGAACATCTTATATGTTCCGTGACATTTCAAAACATTTTTGAAGTCCCGGTTCTAAGCCGTAAAGCATGGTGCACTAAACTATCAAGTAGTCATCATAATGAGCTTTCCCAAACGTTCATAACGTCTGCGTCTGCTCCTGTAATAGGTCCGTCACCTAGCGGTGCATCAAGGACATAATTCTTCTGTGCAACAATGAGAATAATCCTCAGATCACGGACCTAGTCCGCATCATTGCTACTATCATCTTTCAACTTATTTTTCTCTAGGAACATATCAAAAATAAACGGGGAGCTACATCGCAAGCTATTGATCTACAACATAGATATGCAAAAACTATCAGGACTAAGTTCATGATAAATTAAGTTCAATTAATCATATTACTCAAGACCTCCCACTTAGATAGACATCCCTCTAATCATCTAAGTGATCACGTGATCCATATCAACTAAACCATGTCCGATCATCACATGAGATGGAGTAGTTTTCAATGGTAAACGTCACTATGTTGATCATATCTACTATATGATTGACGCTCGACCTTTCGGTCTCAGTGTTCCGAGGCCATATCTGCATATGCTAGGCTCGTCAAGTTTAACCCGAGTATTCTGCATGTGCAAAACTGGCTTGCACCCGTTGTATGTGAACGTAGAGCTTATCACACCCA
This sequence comes from Triticum urartu, assembly GCF_056163025.1. Taxonomy (NCBI): domain Eukaryota; kingdom Viridiplantae; phylum Streptophyta; class Magnoliopsida; order Poales; family Poaceae; genus Triticum; species Triticum urartu. Next base: position 99,936,073 of record NC_141873.1, on the reverse strand, counting down.
ATCATCATGTGGTGTCTCAGCACGACGAACTGTAGCAACGATGCATACTCAGGGAGAACACTTATACCTTGAAATTTAGTGAGAGATCATCTTATAATGCTACCGCCATACTAAGCAAAATAAGATGCATAAAAGATAAACATCATATGCAATCAAAATATGTGACATGATATGGCCATTATCATCTTGTGCCTTTGATCTCCATCTCCAAAGTACTGTCATGAGCTCCATCATCACCGGCATGACACCATGATCTCCATCATCTTGATCTTTATCAATGTGTCATCACATGGTCGTCTCCCCAACTATTGCTTTTGCAACTATTGCTATCGCATAGCGATAAAGTAAAGCAATTATATGGTGCTTGCATCTTATGCAATAAAGAGATAACCATAAGGCTCCTGCGAGTTGCCGATAACTTTAACAAAACATGATCATCTCATACAAAAATTTATATCTCATCATGTCTTGACCATATCACATCACAACATGTCCTGCAAAAACAAGTTAGACGTCCTCTACTTTGTTGTTGCAAGTTTTACGTGGCTACTACGGGCTTCTAGCAAGAACTGTTCTTACCTATGCATCAAAACCACAACGTAGTATAGTGATTGTTTTTTGATCTTCAGAAAGAACCCTGTTCATTGAAACCGTTTCAACTAAAGTTGGAGAAATAGACACCCACTAGCCACCTATGTGCGAAGCACGTCGGTAGAACCAGTCTCGCGTAAGCGTATGCGTAATGTCGGTCTGAGCCGCTTCATCCAACAATACCACCGAATCAATAATCAACTAGTGATGGCAAGCAATATGTATATACCCATGCCCACAACTCCTTTGTGTTCTACTCGTGCATATAACATCTACACATAGACCTGGCTCGGATGCCACTGTTGGGGAACGCAGTAATTTCAAAAAAAATCCTACGCACACGCAAAATCCATTTAGGTGATGCATAGCAACAAGGGGGAAGAGTGTTGTCCACGTACCCTCGTAGACTGTAAGCGGAAGCGTTATGACAACGCGGTTGATGTAGTCATACGTCTTCATGATCCGACCCATCCTAGCACCGAAGGTACGACACCTCCGCGATCTGCACACGTTCTGCTCGGTGACGTCCCGTGCACTCTAGATCCAGCTGAGTGTCGAGGGAGAGTTTCGTCAGCACGACGGCGTGATGATGGTGATGATGAAGCTACCGGTGCAGGGCTTCGCCTAAGCACTGCAACGATATGACCGAGGTGGATTATGGTGGAGGGGGCACCGCACATGGCTAAGACAATTGTCAACTTGTGTGTCTATGGGGTGCCCCCTCCCCCATATATAAAGGTGTGGAGGAGGGGAGGGCCGGCCCTCTCTATGGCGTGCCCCAAGGGGGATTCCTACTCCTAGTAGGAGGAGGTTTCCCCCCTTCCCTAGTTGGAGTAGGATAAGAAGGAAGGGGAAGAGGGAGAGAAGGAAAGAGGGGGGCGCCACCCCCTCCCTAGTCCAATTCGGACCAGCCCATGGGGGGCACGCAGCCACCCCTTGAGGCCCTTCTCTCCTTTCCCGTATGGCCCATTAAGGCCCATTACTTCCCCGGCGAATTCTCGTAACTCTCTGGTACTCCGAAAAATACCCGAATCACTCGGAACCTTTCCGATGTCCGAATATAGCCTTCCAATATATCAATCTTTACGTCTCGACCATTTCAAGACTCCTCGTCATGTCCGTGATCACATCCGAGACTCCGAACTACCTTAGGTACATCAAAACACATAAACTCATAATACCGATCGTCACCGAACGTTAAGCGTGCGGGCCCTACGGGTTCGAGAACTATGTAGACATGACCGCGACACATCTCCGGTCAATAACCAATAGAGGAACCTGGATGCTCATATTGGCTCCTACATATTCTATGAATATCTTTATCGGTCAAACCGCATAACAACATACGTTGTTCCCTTTGTCATTGGTATGTTACTGGCCCGAGATTCGATCGTCGGTATCATCATACCTAGTTCAATCTCGTTACCGGCAAGTCTCTTTACTCATTCCGTAATGCATCATCCCGCAACTAACTCATTAGTCACATTGCTTGCAAGGCTCATAGTGACGTACATTACCGAGAGGGCTCAGAGATACCTCTCCGATAGACGGAGTGACAAATCCTAATCTCAATCTATGCCAACTCAACAAACACCATCGGAGACACCTGTAGAGCATCTTTATAATCACCCAGTTACATTGTGAAGTTTGATAGCACACAAGGTGCTCCTCCGGTATTCGGCAGTTGCTTAATCTCATAGTCGGAGGAACATGTATAAGTCATGAGGAAAGTAGTAGCAATAAAACTGAACGATCATTATGCTAAGCTGACGGATGGGTCTTGTCCATCACATCATTCTCTAATGATGTGATCCCGTTCATCAAATGACAACACATGTCCATGGCTAGGAAACTTAACCATCTTTGATTAACGAGCTAGTCAAGTAGAGGCATACCAGGGACACTCTGTTTGTCTATGTATTCACACATGTACTAAGTTTCTGGTTAATACAATTCTAGCATGAATAATAAACATTTATCATGATATAACGAAATATAAATAACAACTTTATTATTGCCTCTAAGGCATATTTCCTTCATGAATATGAGGGCACAATGGTCAAAATTCCTTGCAGTCTCTGTTATCTCCTTGACGGTGCTAAGCATATACTCCTCCAGTCCTGTGATTGATATTTTTCATAGACCACGCCCTAATAGTTGGAAGCAATGAATACACGTGGTACATATAGGTCTGAAGCAAGTGAAAGCGCTTCCCGACATGCTAGTGCTTCCAGAGTAGAAGGACCCACCATCCCTGGAACCTTAATGACCGAGGCGCTTAAAAAGAGGCTAGTAGAATCTATGTAAATGGCGCTGAAAGAACCTTCCAAACTGCTCCTTGCAACCGCTCCATCTGTCGGTGTTTTGGGAACCGGGGTACCCAGACTTGCCTGCCTGCGTCCCACAGCGTGGCTCCATCACCGGCCTGGTACGACCCATCTTCAGCATTGACAACACAAGACCGTCGCGATGGGCCAAGCCTCGTGAGGCGGATGACGCCAAGACCTCCAGAAGGAGCAGCCTCCCTAGGCTGGCTCCTGAGGAGCGGAGATTCCTATGCAGGCACACAGCTCATGAGGTTAAGGTGACACAAGCCATGACGACCAAGGCCAGGCGGGCGCCAGCAGGCACAGTACAACAGGTTTCCTCTTTGGTGCTAAGGAGGCAAGCGCGGGCGTGGAGTCTCGAGGAATCAGCTAAAGGTTTCCATTTCCGTGCTACAAGACCAAGACCGCTAGGACGACAGGACGGAGGTCATCGCTGAGCCCACCACGATGTTACGACCAGAAGCTTTGTAGGCGAAGACCACTTTTCGTTTGGATAAGATGTACTATTTGTCTCCCTTCAAACTTGGCCATTGTGGGATCCCTTCCCGCCTCCATTTTGGGGGAAGAGGGCCAATTCCACTATAAATATAGGTTAGCCACCACCATAGAAAGGGTGGATCAATCCGAACCCTCACCAGCTCACACCAGCACAAGAACAGACCTCCTGAGGTAGTTCTCCCTCTGTACTAGTGTATTGGTATTTAACACCACGGTCGGGTCGTTCCGACACATGCATGCTTGTTGTAGGGAGTTAGGTGTAAAACAGAAAAGTGAGAAGGGCTTGGATGTAATTGTAAAGTGTATATACTAGGAGGAGAGTGAATGGACCGGGAGTGTGGGTCCTCCAAGAAATCTCTGTTTTCCCCTTTTCTGCATGAGTGCTGGAGAGGTGAGATCCATCAAATTAGACAACATGGTATCAGAGCAAGGCAAGAAATCACTCCATTTTCACGCGGATTGATAGTGTTGTGTGCTTGAGGTGGAGGCGGAGGTGGAAGTGCCGGATCTGAGTCGAGGTCGTGGGGGCGTTGGGCGTGGTGCTGCCCGTGCTGGAGGTTGCGGAGGATAATTTGTGGGGGAAGACACGGGATTTGGGCAACCATGGTGCTGCCCGTGCTGGGGGCCGCAGAGGTGAAGTTGTGGCGGTCAGAGTGCTTGGAGGAGGTTCAGACCAGCAGCTGTTGGACTCTCTGGTTTGACTTGGTGTGGAGCGGACAACAGGTCACAAGGGTGGTTGATCCTGAAGTTGGAAGATTTTTAGGGTGCTAAGGAAGACCAAAGAGGTGAGCTACAATGGCTAAGAAGGATAGTGCTCCAACTGGAGTCACAATAGGAGAGCTTGCAGCTGTGTTGTAAGCCATGGGTGAGAAATACAGGCTGCTGTTTTAGGCTATTGGGAAGCAAGGAGGGAGTTCAAAATCAGAACCAGAGATTAAAGAAGAGATCCATCCATTGCAGGTGCCATTGGTAAAGTTAGAAGGGTCTGAACCCTATGCAAGTTGGACAGAGCATGCAAAGACAATTCTTGTCTCAAGAAGGCTAGAGGGCTATATTCTTGGGGCAATTGAAAAACCAGAGGATGAGAACTCTAAGGAAGCACAGACGTGGAAGATGACCAATGCATTGGTTAGAGAACTGTTGAGTTCACTTTCACCCCAAATTGCCAAGCAGGTGGAAAGGATTAAGGAGGCGTCGGAAATTTGGCGGCTGTTGAAAGGTACGTATTCTGGAGTCGGCAATGAGATGCTTGCTTGTTGAATTCAGAGCGAGTTGCGGGTGTTGAGTCAGGGTAATAAATCAGTTGTGGAGTATGTGTTTGAGTTGAAGAGATCGTGGAATGCCATGGACTATTTTGATCCAATTGAGATGGAGTGTGGCAAGTGTATTGAGAAATTTAACAAATGGATAGAAAGGAGATGTGTAAGGGAATTGCGGAAAGCTACCTACACTTGAACATGCAATCTCAACTATTGTTAGTGAGGAAACCAGGTTGAAATTAGAGGCAGCCGGGTCAGTGACACAAGGCATCATGCATCGGCGATCAGCACTCTAAGCAGCAGATGGTGGAAATTATCAAAGGCCAGGATCAAATATAGCTGAGAAGAAATGCTTCGAGTGCGGTCAGCCAGGACACTTAAGGTTTTCATGCCCCGAATTAATGGGAGGTGGTAGAGGAAGAGGGCAGGACTGGCGGGGAAGAGGTCGTGACCGTGGTCTTGAAGGATGAGGTGCTCGAGGTACACGTCTTGCTGGTAAAGTAAACACGTCTATGATCACTGAAAATACTACTCAAACTATAAATGTTGAGATAAGTGCTGAGGATTGGGATAAGTGGTGTCAATTCAAGGGGATACATTTAGGTGACAAGTCAACAGCTGAAGCGCCACCAACATTTGCCTTTAATGCCTCTGCAAATTTCAGTGGTAATAATTCTCACATTATGAGATGTAAATCCATTGATACACCATGGTTACTAGATTCAGGTGCATCTAGACATATGGCTGGCTCCTACAAAAATTTTATTGATTATAATCCTGAGTTAAAGAAGCAAGATGTTAAATTAGCTGATGGGTCCTCCCAACCTATTATGGGCTGTGGGACAATTATGTGCAACACTGATATGTACTTGTCATCTGTTTTGCATGTTCCCTCATTCCCAATAAATCTGCTATCTATTAGCTGCATTATGAAAGAACTTAATTGTGTCGCTATCTTCTTTCCCTCATGGTGTCTCTTTTAGGAACTTGGGACTGGAAGAAGACTTGGGACGGGGAGCATGCGTGATGGGTTGTATTTTCTATATGATAATTTGTCACCCACAGTTGGAGCTGGTACGTTCCATTCACCACTTGAAGAATTCCTCCTTCACCACCACAGGCTAGGACATATATCTTTTGTCACTCTCAGTCAGCTTTATCCTGATCTCTATAATAAAGTTAACAAGGGGAGTCTAGTATGTGATGCTTGCCTATATGGTAAACAAACGCGTAGCTCTTATACATCTTTCCCGACCACCATTTGGGTAGATCACTGAGAGGGGTGTATTGCGCAATATCTCATAATAGGGGTCTGCTTCTTTAGATTTGGCATCTCAATTGATTGTGCACTCGAATAGAATGGGTGCTAAGCCACGATACCACTCTCAAGACATTTGAACATGAGGACTATTCTCCACAACTGGACAATGGATCTTGCGGGATGTTAACTACCGTAAGTCGTTCTTTGAGCGTAATGGTAATACACATGAACTTTACAAAGCGACGGTGGAAGAGAAATATGACTGGAACTCCGACAAGGATAACATTCTTGACATTGATTATGATCCTGAAGAGGGACACGAGGATAATGTTCTTAGCATTCAAGAGGGGTACGAGGATAATAGTCTTGACTTCGAAGATGATAGTGACGAGGATAACACTCTTGACGAGGGATATTATGGAAATTATTATTTCCTTGGGCTTCATCCTTATAAAGAAATTGTCTTCTTAATTTCATCAGGGAGAAAAACAAGAGGACTGACCTATGATTGGAAAAAGTCAAAATTTCAGGACTTGGGAAATGTGTGTTCAGCATATTACGACCCCATCTGCGGACTACCAGGCGTAGTGACATATGCAGCTTTCCCGTATACGCCTTGTTGGATAGGTGAAGATCAACGGCTATCTAGGAAAAACTTGGCATTGGAAGAGGAATCCACCTTTACTCTCATGGACTTGTACGAGATGCGCAAGTTCTGTGGGCGTGCCAAGAGGATCAAGGACTCTAACACCAAGATTCGTCGCAGACGCCACTAGTAGGTGTTAAACGTTCATATTGTAACGTAGTCGCCTAGGATAGATATACTCGGTTATGTAGTTTCCTTGAGATGTACTCTTCCTCTCTTAAGTGAATATTGATGAAGACATGTACCTAGGGTAGGGACACGGGCCTGACCGAAGAGTCCTACTCTAGGGCACCCCTAGGAGAAATCACCTTTCAATCGACTTGAAGGCATCCCACTCGACAGGTTCAAGACACTCGACCAAGAAGCTACCACTCGACCATGAAGCCAATCACTCAACCGCCGGGAGATCTATAGTCACCCCGAAGGCAAACGGTCAGCTGTTAAGTAGTATTTATGATCATTATAGCTCTTTATTAGGGGCGTTACCAGTAAAGCCCGACCTTAAATGTACCTTAAACCCTGCATTACTGGGGGCAGGAGGGAGCCGGCGAACTCTATATAAGCCACCCCCTCCTCAGTAAGCAGGGTTCGCACCCCTGTAATCTACACACGCATAATCCAGTCGACCGCCTCCGGGCTCCGAGACGTAGGGCTATTACTTCCTCCGAGAAGGGCCTGAACTCGTAAACCTCGCGTGTAACAACTTCCCAATAGCTAGGATCTAGCCTCTCCATACTCACCCCCCTACATCACTGTCAGAGTTAGAACCACGACAGTTGGCGCCCACCGTGGGGCAGGAATCTTAGCGCTTAGTTGGAGAAGTTGTGATTTTTCTCGATCCCTTTGATCATGTTTTCTTGCGGAGTTTTGGTGGAGGACCGCGAGATCCGTCTCGGCGCGCTCACCTTCATCGTCGACGACTCCGCCTGGCTTCAGGAGGCACCGCTCGACATCGACGCGCTCCCCGCCCGCGGTGCGACACATTTCTGCGCATGCGTTCGTGGCGTCCTCCTGCGGCAACCGTCGACCCAATATGGGTCGGCCTCCGTATCGTCTCCCCGCCCTGTCTCCCACCAGCGCAAGCGCTCCGGTCGGTCAAGACTTCAGCGGTGGGTGAGGCACGCCGTGGCCCGCCAATCAGCAGCCCCGCAAGTCGCGGCCATCGAGCCCGTCGAATCCCTCTACGGCCTGTTCAATCTGTCGAGTGGCTCCGTGGAGACCGCATCCGAGTGCGACAGCAGCGATCCAGCGGCTGAGGTTCTGGCGGTTGATGGAACACACAGTCCCCCTGGTTTCCCTGGCACTGATGGAGGCGCCGGTGGGGGCGATCCGTCTCATCCCCATGACGAGTATCTCCCCGAACCTCTCACGTCATTGCAGCGAGAGGAGCTTCGCCGCCGGAACATGGACGCGCTCCGCACTCCTATCGTCGGAGAGACTCCCGAGGCCCGGGCCTTGGAGGACGCGCGTTTGGCCAACTTGGCCGAGCGCACTCGACTGGAGAATCTCCAGCGAGCACTCGACGAGCAAGCGTGTCAGCGGGCTCCCGAGTCTAGTCGACGCCAGCTCTTCCCGCCGACGCAGGTATATCGAACCCTAGTTCAGAATCTGGCCGCCGCGGCCCGTATAGCAGAATCGATTCAGCCCTCCCAGTCGGAGGCTGGCAGGGGCTTGTTACAGATCAGAGCATTGCTCCGGGCGGCGGGAGACCAGAATTCCGCTGTCTCACAATCGCGGAATAGGATCCACAGTCGGTCCGTCGCAACAGATACAGTCGAGTCAGCTCACAGCCCGAGATCGCCCCCGAGGCGTGAGGGACGTGGTGGCCAACATGATCAGTACAGGAGGAATGAGCAGTATGATCACCGATTCGACCGTGATGATCGACGTCGAGTGCCAACCCCTCCCCCGAGGAGTGGGTCATATGCGCCTCGACGGCAAGATGACAGACGCCCTCATAGTGTTGGGCAGAGGATTCCAGTCGACCCCAGAGACCCAGGCTTTGATGCGAGATCCATCCTCGTTCAAGGTTTGGTTGACAGGAACAGAGCTCATCGAGGAGGCCACAACAGAGATGCGCCTGCCAGCAGCAGAGTACGCGCTTCAGGGCCAGAGTGCTTCAGTCGAGCCATCAAAGCCGCAGTGATACCTCCCAATTTCAGGTTGGCGACTGGAATCAGCAAGTTCACCGGTGAATCTAAGCCTGACACCTGGCTCGAAGATTACCGAGTGGCTGTACAGATTGGCGGTGGCAATGACGAGGTGGCCATGAAGCATTTGCCTCTCATGTTAGAGGGCTCGGCCAGAGCATGGATAAATCAGTTGGCACCCAGCAGCATTTACACTTGGGAGGACCTCTCCCGAGTGTTTATCACAACCTTTGAAGGAACATGCAAGCGACCTGCAGGCCTAACAGAGTTACGGTCTTGTGTGCAGAAGCCGAATGAAACTCTGAGGGAATACATCCAGAGGTGGATCACGCTGCATCACTCGGTTGAGAACGTGCCGGACCATCAAGCAGTTTGTGCCTTCAAGGAAGGTGTTAAATACAGAGAGTTGAATCTGAAGTTCGGTCGAACTGGAGAGATGTCTCTGAATCGGATGATGGAGATTGCCACCAAGTATGCTAACGGAGAAGACGAAGATCGACTCCGGAGTGGCAAGCAGAAAGCAATCGCCCAGGAAACTGGAGGCAATTCCAGTCGGAAGCAGAAGCGGAAGGCTGAGCCAGCCGCTCCTGGAGAGGCCCTGGCCGTAGCCCAGGGAAACTTCAAGGGAAAACCCAAGGGCACCTGGAAGCCCAAAAAAGTCAAGGATCAAGACGGAAATGATGTTTTGGATCTGCCGTGTCACATCCACACCAAGAAGGATGAGGAGGGTAATTTTATTTACCCAAAGCATACCACTCGACAGTGCCGGCTCCTGATCCAGCAGTTCCAAGGAAAACAGTCCAAGGATAAGGAAAAAGAGTCGGACAGAGTCGAGGACAAGGAAGACAGTGACGATGGATACCCCCAAGTCAATTCCACCCTGATGATTTTTGCCGATGTCGAAAGCAAAAGTCGACTGAAAGTCATTAACCGAGAGGTGAACATGGTTGCCCCGGCAACACCCAGTTACCTGAAGTGGTCTCAGACTGCCATCACATTCGACCAGTCTGATCACCCGACGCACATTGCCACCCCTGGGAGGCAAGCTTTGGTGGTCAATCCAATTGTTGAAGGCACTCGACTGACTAAAGTCCTGATGGATGGAGGCAGTGGCCTGAACATACTGTATGCTGAAACATTGAAAGGAATGGGCATTCCGATGTCCAGACTCAGCACCAGTAACATGAGTTTCCATGGAGTCATTCCTGGGAAGAAAGCCCAATCACTCGGCCAGATCGCTCTTGATGTGGTTTTCGGTGATTCAAAGAATTACCGCAAGGAAAAGTTGACATTCGAGGTCGTGGACTTCCAAAGTGCTTATCACGCCATTTTGGGCAGGCCAGCTTACGCACGCTTCATGGCACGGCCATGTTACGTGTACCTCAAACTGAAGATGCCTGGCCCCAAAGGTGTGATCACTGTCACAGGCAATCGGAAGAAGGCGGAAGAGTGCTTTCAGAAGGGCTCAAAGATTGCAGATGCTCAGATGGCAGTGGTCAAGCTGCAAGAGTACCAAAAGATGGCCGACCCAAGCGAGTTGCTACGAGCCAAGAAGCCTGCTTCAGAATCAGCTTTTCAGTCGTCCGGTGAAACAAAAACAGTCGACATTCACCCGACCGACCCCGATGCTGTCCCGACTCACATCTCAACGACGCTTGACTCCAAATAGGAAGAAGCGCTCATCCAGCTCCTCCGTGAGAACTGGGACATCTTCGCATGGAAACCCTCCGACATGCCTGGAGTTCCCAGGGGGCTGGCTGAGCACCGTCTACGGGTCGATCCAAAATTCAAGCCTGTGAAGGAACATCTTCGACGGTCCGCCGTCCAGAAGAAGCAAGCCATTGGCGAGGAGGTGGCTCGGCTCTTAGCAGCAGAGTTCATCCGAGAAATTTACCACTCCGAGTGGCTCGCCAATGTCGTCATGGTCCCCAAGAAGGACAAGTCACTTCGCATGTGCATTGATTTCAAACATATCAATCGGGCCTGCCCGAAAGATCATTTTCCTCTCCCTCGCATCGACCAAATAGTCGACTCGACTGCGGGGTGCGAGAGATTGTATTTTCTAGATGCTTATTCCGGGTACCATCAGATCCGTCTGTATGGACCCGACGAAATCAAAACAACTTTCATCACCCCATTCGGATGCTTCTGTTATGTCACTATGCCGTTCGGCCTCAAGAACGCCGGAGCCACGTTCATGAGAATGATTCAGAAGTGTTTACTCACTCAAATCAGTCGGAATGTGGAGGCATACATGGATGATATCGTGGTCAAGTCACGCAAAGGTTCCGACCTGCGAGCTGACCTTGCCGAAACCTTTGCCAACCTCAGGAGGTATGATATCAAGCTCAATCCATCAAAATGCACATTCGGAGTTCCAGGCGGAAAGTTACTCGGTTTTCTCGTTTCCGAATGAGGGATCGACGCCAATCCTGAGAAAATTGGCACCATACTCCGGATGAAGCGTCCTGTACGCGTGCACGATGTCCAAAAGCTTACAGGCTGCTTGGCCGCTGTAAGTCGATTCATTTCTCGCCTCGGTGAAAAGGCGTTGCCTCTCTACCGACTGATGAAGAAGTCTGACAAGTTCGAGTGGACTCCAGAAGCTGACGCAGCGTTTGCAGAACTCAAAGCTCTGCTCTCCACCCAGCCGGTGCTCGCTGCCCCAATCAGCAAAGAGCCTCTGCTGCTGTACATTGCGGCCACGGGACAAGTTGTCAGTACAGTACTCACGGTCGAGCGGGAAGAAGAAGGAAAGGCCTTCAGAATTCAGCACCCAGTCTATTATCTGTGTGAAGTTTTGACCCCTTCAAAACAAAGATACCCTCACTACCAGAACCTTGTATATGGGATTTACATGACCGCGAAGAAGGTTGCACATTACTTCTCTGACCACTCCATTACAGTCGTCAGCGACGCCCCATTGTCAGAGATACTGCATAACAGAGATGCAACTGGTCGAGTGGCCAAGTGGGCGATTGAACTCCTTCCCTTATATATCAGGTTTGAAGCAAAGAAGGCTATTAAGTCCCAAGCAATCGCAGATTTCGTCGCCGAGTGGATTGAACAGCAGCTTCCGACTCAAGTTCACTCGGAGCACTGGACCATGTTCTTCGATGGATCTAAGATGCTGAATGGTTCCGGTGCTGGGGTAGTTCTAGTCTCCCCCCGAGGAGAAAAGCTCAGATACGTCCTCCAGATTCACTTCGATTCCTCCAACAATGAAGCAGAGTATGAAGCACTTTTGTATGGGTTGCGCATGGCCATTTCACTCGGCGTCCGTCGCCTCATGGTCTACGGCGACTCAGATTTGGTGGTTAATCAGGTGATGAAGGAGTGGGACGTCAGAAGTCCGGCCATGACCGGTTATTGCAACGCAGTGAGAAAACTAGAAAAGAAATTCGAGGGGTTAGAGCTTCATCACATCCCCCGACTCAAAAATCAAGCAGTCGATGATCTGGCAAAGATAGGCTCCAAGAGAGAAGCCATTCCCAGCAATGTGTTTTTGGAGCACATCCGCTCGCCGTCAGTTCAGGAGGATCCTTTCACAGAAGAAGCCCCACAACCAAAAAGTGCCACAGATCCGACTGAAGTCGAAGTCCCTGCTGTGGTCGACCTGATCATGGAAGTCTTGGCCATCACTCCTGACTGGACGATACCATACATCGCGTATATCCTAAGGAAAGAGCTCCCAGAGGACGAGGAAGAGGCTCGACAGATCGTCCGCCGATCCAAGGCCTTCACAGTCATAAAGGGGCAGTTGTACAGAGAAAGCGCGACTGGAATCGGTCAGAAGTGCATAACTCCGGAAGAAGGTCAGATGATCCTTGATGAGATCCATTCGGGGACCTGCGGTCACCATGCGTCCTCCCGAACCATTGTGGCCAAAGCATACCGGGCGGGATTTTACTAGCCAAGAGCAAATGAGATGGCAAAGGAGATAGTCGACAAGTGTGAGGGGTGTCAGTTCTACTCCAACATGTCACACAAGCCCGCATCAGCCCTGAAGACCATTCCACTCGTCTGGCCCTTCGCTGTCTGGGGGCTGGACATGGTCGGTCCTCTGAGAACAGGCAGGAGCGGTTTCACCCATGTGCTTGTGGCAGTCGACAAGTTTACCAAGTGGATTGAAGCTAAACCCATCAAGAACCTCGATGCTGGCACTGCTATTAGTTTCGTCAGAGGACTAACATTCAGATATGGAGTCCCTCACAGCATCATCACTGACAATGGGTCAAACTTCGATTCAGACCAGTTCAGAGCCTTTTGCGCCTCTCAAGGCACTCGTGTCGACTATGCGTCAGTCGCCCATCCCCAGTCGAATGGACAAGCTGAAAGAGCAAATGGTCTGATCCTCAAAGGACTAAAGCCTCGGCTAATGCGTGATCTCAAGCACGCAGCGGGTGCCTGGGTCGACGAGCTTCCGTCAGTTCTGTGGGGATTAAGGACCACCCCTAACCGGTCGACTGGAAGAACCCCATTCTTTCTTGTTTATGGAGCCGAAGCCGTTCTGCCAAGTGATCTCCTTCACAACGCTCCCCGAGTCGAGCTTTACACCGAAGATGAAGCAGAATAGGCTCGGCAAGATGCAGTAGACCTCCTGGAGGAAGAAAGAGAGATGGCCATGATCAGATCGACCATTTATCAGCAAGACTTGCGTCGATTCCATGCCCGACATGTGAAGAGTCGAGCCTTCCAAGAAGGAGATTTGGTCCACCGAGTGGATCAACAGAAACCACACAAGCTTGCTCCTACTTGGGAAGGCCCCTTCATCATCACCAGAGTCCTCCACAATGGAGCGTATCACCTCTACAATGTTGATCGCCAGATTGACGAGCCGCGAGCTTGGAATGCGGAACTACTCCGCCCCTTTTACACTTAAGTTCCTTCCCATAAAGATGTAATAAGAGAAACTTCCGCAATTCATTTTTATCAAAGTCAAGAGTGTTCCAATGATTGCTGTCACTTCTGTTTACCTACGAGAACCCCCAGTGGGTGACTTAGCCGCGAACCCATTTCGCCTAAGTTCAAAAAAAAATCCTACCGAGTGGAGAGCAAACCTCCCACTCGGAGGCTTAGCTGCAGTCCAGCACTCGCCTAAGGTCTCCTACGAAGAGACTTAGCTGCAGTCAGCACTCGCGTAAGTTTGAAAAATCCTACCGAGTGGAGAGCAAACCTCCCACTCGGGGGCTTAGCTGCAGTCCAGTACTCGCTTAAGCTCTCCTACGAAGAGACTTAGCTGCGGTCAGCACTCGCCTAAGTTTGAAAAATCCTACCGAGTGGAGAGCAAACCTCCCACTCGGGGGCTTAGCTGCAGTCCAGCACTCGCCTAAGTTCTCCTACGAAGAGACTTAGCTGCAGTCAGCACTCGCCTAACTTTGAAAAATCCTACCGAGTGGAGAGCAAACCTCCCACTCGGGGGCTTAGCTGCAGTCCAGCACTCGCCTAAGTTCTCCTATGAAGAGACTTAGCTGCAGTCAGCACTCGCCTAAGTTTGAAAAATCCTACCGAGTGGAGAGCAAACCTCCCACTCGGGGGCTTAGCTGCAGTCCAGCACTCGCCTAAGGTCTCCTACGAAGAGACTTAGCTGCGGTCAGCACTCGCCTAAGTTTGAAAAATCCTACCGAGTGGAGAGCAAACCTCCCACTCAGGGGCTTAGCTGCAGTCCAGCACTCGCCTAAGTCCTCCTACGAAGAGACTTAGCTGCAGTCAGCACTCGCCTAAGTTTGAAAAATCCTACCGAGTGGAGAGCAAACCTCCCACTCGGGGGCTTAGCTGCGGTCAGCACTCGCCTAAGTTTGAAAAATCCTACCGAGTGGAGAGCAAACCTCCCACTCGGGGGCTTAGCTGCAGTCCAGCACTCGCTTAAGCTCTCCTACGAAGAGACTTAGCTGCAGTCAGCACTCGCCTAAGTTTGAAAAATCCTACCGAGTGGAGAGCAAACCTCCCACTCGGGGGCTTAGCTGCGGTCAGCACTCGCCTAAGTTTGAAAAATCCTACCGAGTGGAGAGCAAACCTCCCACTCGGGGGCTTAGCTACAGTCCAGCACTCGCTTAAGCTCTCCTACGAAGAGACTTAGCTGCAGTCAGCACTCGCCTAAGTTTGAAAAATCCTACCGAGTGGAGAGCAAACCTCCCACTCAGGGGCTTAGCTGCAGTCCAGTACTCTCTTAAGCTCTCCTACGAAGAGACTTAGCTGCAGTCAGCACTCGCCTATGTTTGAAATCCTACCGAGCGAGAGCAAACCTCCCGCTCGGAGACTTAGCTGCAGCCCAGCGCTCGCCTAAGTGTGAAACGTTTCTCATGTCCCAAGGACGACGAGGGGCAGGTCGACTGCCACCTTCTCCTTCGGAGCTGCACCACAGACACAAAGTTACTTCGAGTGAAGATCACCACAGACACAAAGAGATTCAACGACAAATCAAGTTCAAATAAAGCCTAAGATATCCGAGAGACCTCAGATCGAAGTACTCGAGCCCACAGCTCGGCAGAGTTTAACTGTTACACTTCCACTCGGCATTCCGAGGCAAATTTAAGGCAGAGTTTAACGGATTACAAAATACACTCGGCATCCCGAGGCAAGTTTTTTCATTCCTCAGGAGGAGGAGGACTGGCAGGGGCGACAAACTCATCCAAGTCGATCCCATCTGCGATGCGGGTAGCAGCAGCAATAAATGTCTCCATGAAGTCCTGGAAGTTGTGCTTCCTCGTGTTGGCAACTTGGATGGCGGCCAGCTTCTCCTCCCGCGCCTCCTTGCAATGGACGCGGACCAGAGACAGAGCCACGTCGGCACCACACCGAGCTGAAGACTTCTTCCACTCTTGCACTCGGTCAGGGATTCCGTTGAGTCGAGTCATCAGAGACTCGAGATCGTTCTGGAGCGTGGACTCTGGCCAAAGCGTCGGGTCGATCCGCGTCATGGCGACCTTCAGTCGAGCCAAATAATCCACGACGCCGTCAACGCGGGATTCCAGTCGGAGCAGGTTCATGGCAGCTTCGTCCTGCACCGGAGAGTTGACTGGATCCAAACCTATTTCGATCCGCCCGGTCTCCTCTTCGAAGTTCTGGCAAAGTTCTGCATGCACGGCCCAAGGATAAGTCAAATTTCATAAAACTGAGTCGACACAAAAAGAACCAGTCGGAACTGATTGTGCACCTTCGAGCTTGATGTACAGCTTCTTGGCAAAGCTCCTCAAGTAGCTCTCCAGGTCGTCTCTCCTGCGAGCGATGCTTTCCATCTTCTCGCTCAAAGTGAGGTGCTCCTTCTTCCAACGTGAACACTCCCTGTTGGCTTCCTTCAGAGCGGTCTTCAACTTGGTGTTCTCCCCTTCTAATTGGTCGACCGAAGCCAGCTTCTGCGCGGCCAGAGCGGTCTTGTCATCAGCCTCCTTACGGGCAGCAGCCAAGTCCTGATCCTTCTTCGCCAGAGCTTTTTTCAGTTTTTCTGCAAAAAATGACGGTTGAGTCAGAGAAAGCGAAAAGATACTCAAGCCTAAAAACCAACCAGTCGACAAAGGTGTCTTACCTGCAGCGCCGTCTCTGACCGTCTGCAGTTCTGTCCTGGCCAGCTCCAGATCAAGGTTCATTTGAATTTGCTGCTTCTCTAAGTCAGCCAAGCGGGTTCCAAGATCACAAGATTTCTGAAGTCAAAGAGGAGGAGTTACAATTTCAGTAAAAAGGAAAAAGCAATAAAGGCAGTAAATACTAAGACTACGATCGACTGCCAGCAGTCCACCGTAGTCTCGGGGACTACACCCAGTGGGTGCACTCAGCGTGCCCCCACCGGTTCCTATCCCACTCGACCGATCCCTGAAGTCGAGTCCAAGACAAGCTGCTTCCGAGCAGTTAAGAGACAATAACAGAGTTTCTAAGACTACAGCCGAAGCAAAACATTCGACAGTAGCCTCGGGGGCTACACCCAGTGGGTGCACTCAGCGTGCCCCCACAGTAAAAAAAGAGAGAAAAGACATTCGGTACGGCCCGATCAGACAGAGCGAAGAAACTCAACTACGACTCAATTTAAAAAGACTACAGTCGACTGCCAGCAGTCGACCGTAGTCTCGGGGACTACACCCAGTGGGTGCACTTAGCGTGCCCCCACTCGCCCAAGAATTGGCAAAAACACCCACTGGGTGTACAAACTTAAAGATCTTCGGAAAAGAGATTCTTCAAAGAACATACCAAAACAGACCAAGTGTTGAAGTCGACTGACCTGGACATTGCTCTGAAGAGCCGAGCTTGCGTCGTAAGCCGCCTGGCAAGCCTCCCGAGCCACTTTTACCTGCTCCATCATGACTCCAGCCTGGCGTACAGCCTCCTTCGCAGCAGCCGCTTGGTCCTCAGGGACGGGGTACGCAGCAAAAAGCGAAGACGGATCTGCAGTCGACGCTGAAGGCTGCACACTCGTCAAAGGAATAGCGAAAGTCACGGAAGCCCGAGTGGGTTCGCCATCATCCCGAACTGCAGCCTCAGGCGCGGGAGTAGATTGCGGAGCCTTGCCAGCCAACACCTTCTTCTTCCTCTTCACCCTCAGTGGTGTGTTGTCGTCGTCGTCCGGGAGGTCGATAACATGAGGAGGAGCTGCAAGGAAAACATTCAATCGACCAACACCTTCTTCAGTCGACTCGTAAGCAGGACGGCAGTGATTGTACCAGGGTTGGAGGTGACAGCGTCCTCCATCTCTTGGTCGTCGTTCCTGGCGGAGACCTCAGAAGTTGCACCACTGCAAATCTCGAAAGTTAGTCAGTTGGCCCAGTGAATCGACCAAGGATCCGTCGACAGTCGACAAAGGAAAGCAAGTGTTGTTGTTACCCCGAAATGGTGGGAACAGCTATCTTCATTTTGGGCAAGGCCTTGGGCGGCTTAGATGGCGCCGTTCGTGGGTGCTTGGGAGCCTTCCCGGTCGGCGGAGGAGAAGAAGTCCGAGGGCGTTTCGACGACTGCCCAACAGGAGCGGCCGCCTTGCCACGTTCCTGCGCTGGATCGTGGGCGAGCTTGGACCGTCCCTCCGGGTGGGAGGGTTCAGCCTCCTCCTCCTCCTCACTGGAGAAGATGTCGTCGCCCTCCTCTCCCTCACCGTCGGACTCCCACTCGACCTGGTCGTCCCCGCTCTCACCCCCGCTCCCCTCACCTTCCTCGGTCGGCCCTTGTGCCCCGCTGGGCGTCGAGTACATCTCAGTGGTAGCCTGGAGGACAACGGACAGGACGAAAGTCAGTCGACTTATACAAAGAAGACTAATACAGAAGGCCAGATATCTGACACAAAGACATACCTCATCCACTTCATATGAGTTGTCGAGTGGAATCACCCTTCTGGCTCCTCGGGGGTTGTCTTTGTTCCCCGTGATACTTGACAGCCACCCCGCCAGCATCTCATCGGTGACCTCCTCCGGGTGGATCCGAGTGGTGTCGTCAAGGCCAGAATACAGCCACATCGGGTGGTCTCGCGCCTGGAGCGGTTGAATGCGCCTCTGGAGGAAGACCTCTAACAGGTCCATCCCAGTCACCCCCTCACGGACAAGCTCAACCACTCGACCCGCCAGAACCTTGACCTGGGCCCTTTCCTCCGACGTGACTTTCAGAGAGACAGGCTTCTCGGCTCGGTCGAGGGAAAAAGGAGGAAGACCAGTCGACTGTCCGGGGGTCGCCTGGTCCTGGCAGTAGAACCAGGTCGACTGCCAGCCGCGAACCGACTCCGGGAAGGTGATAGAGGGAAAACAGCTCTTCCCCCTCGTCTGGATCGCCAGGCCCCCGCACAGCTGGATCACTTACATCTTTTCATCACTTGACTTGGCCTTTTTAACAGACTGAGAGCGGCAAGTGAAAATATGCTTGAAAAGCCCCCAATGCGGACGGCAACCCAGGAAGGCCTCGCACATGGAAATGAACGCGGCAAGATAGACTATGGAGTTGGGGTTAAAGTGATGGAGCTGCGCTCCGAAGAAATTCAAGAAACTCCGGAAGAAAGGATGGGGCGGCAGAGAAAACCCTCGGTCGATGTGGGTGGCTAGGAGCACACACTCACCGTCACGGGGTTGAGGTTCGATCTCTCCCTCCGAAAGACGCGCAGCTTCGTGGGGAATGGCTCCCCCCTCGACCATGTCGTCAAGATCGTCTTGCCGGAGCACCGAGGGCATCCAGTCGCCCTGGATCCAACCTTTGGGCAGAACGGTCCTGGAGGAGGATCCGCCCCGAGCAGATCTCTTCCCTTTCCCCGCCGCCGCCGCCTTCTTCGCGCGCTCCAAAGCGGTGGTCTTGCCCTTCACCATCGTCGCCGAAGAGATCTCGCACGGGCTCGCGGCGCTAGGGTGAGAGCGGAGGTAGCAGAGAGACTGGCAAAGGGAGAGAGGAAGAAGGAAGGAGAAGAGAGCGCATGGCTTGGAAACCCCGAGCCGGCAACTTATAAGGGGCCGCTCCCGAGTGGCTGACCGGTAGGCCCAGGCCATCCAGTCAAATCCCGCAACAGACGCGCGCGCGGTACGTGGCGAAAAAGGCGACGCGGAGATCGAGGAACTTCCGCTTTATCGCTCCCGATTACTGCGGCGGCTCCCGTCCCGCACGCTTCCCAAAATCCAAATCCCGCGACATCCGCGGGTTGCAAAACAGCTTGCTAAAAAACAGAAGACCCCGATCGCGCCGGCACTCGGTATGGCACAAACAAAGAAATTCACTCGTCGGAAGGCCTGGAATGGATCAAGGCGACTGAAAAAGGTTGGCAACGTCATCCGTGACGGTTGTCCCGAAACGAGGCGCTCACATAGCCCGAAGAACCAGTCGGAAAGATCTCCAACTCTTTCCCCACTCTAACCTCGATCCATTCAGGGGCTAATGATGAAGACATGTACCTAGGGTAGGGACACGGGCCTGACCGAAGAGTCCTACTCTAGGGCACCCCTGGGAGAAATCACCTTTCAATCGACTTGAAGGCATCCCACTCGACAGGTTCAAGACACTCGACCAAGAAGCTACCACTCGACCATGAAGCCAATCACTCGACCGCCGGGAGATCTATAGTCACCCCGAAGGCAAACGGTCAGCTGTTAAGTAGTCTTTATGATCATTATAGCTCTTTATTAGGGGCGTTACCAGTAACGCCCGACCTTAAATGTACCTTAAACCCTGCATTACTGGGGGCAGGAGGGAGCCGGCGAACTCTATATAAGCCACCCCCTCCTCAGTAAGCAGGGTTCGCACCCCTGTAATCTACACACGCATAATCCAGTCGACCGCCTCCGGGCTCCGAGACGTAGGGCTATTACTTCCTCCGAGAAGGGCCTGAACTCGTAAACCTCGCGTGTAACAACTTCCCAATAGCTAGGATCTAGCCTCTCCATACTCACCCCCCTACATCACTGTCAGAGTTAGAACCACGACAAATATCTCTATCTTCTTATCCCTTCTTCTCCAAGATGTAATCCTAACGATGTATGTGCTACAAGGAGGTGCGCACCTGCCTATAAACACGTACGGTGCCCCCTCACACCAAGGGTAAGACTCTTTCTGCCTTCGCACATGGTAATCAGAGCAACTCCCTTCCAACTCATGTAGCTTTCAATCTCCATTAATGCCTAGCTATGTCTTCTCTGGTTCCTCCCAGATCGGCCTCAACAACCAGGTCACGGAGAAGCTCACCCGTATGAACTACGTACTGTGGCGCGTCCAGATCATGCCACAACTAAGGGGAGCTGGCGTCTTCGGCTATGCCGATGGCAGTACGCCAGAGCCAGCCCGTTTCCTTCCTGGCAAGGACAAGGACAACAAAGACTCCACCGAGCCCAACCCTCTCCACCCAATATGGGTCTGGGAGGATCAACAGGTGATCGGGTACCTTCTCAGCAATCTCTCCAAAGAGGTGTTGGTGCAGGTGACCGCGATCACCATGACGATCACCATGACGCACGCACTCTGGACAACCTTGGCAGCCATGTTCTCCTCGCAATCGCTTAGCCGCATCAACAACATCTGCACGGCTCTGCTTCATGCGCAAAAAGGAACCCAGCCGGTCGCCACCTTCCTCGCCTACATGCACGACCTTGCTGATGAGCTCGCCGCGGCTGGCAAACCTCTGCAAGACGACGAGATCGTCTCCTACATCATCCACGCGCTGGACATGGAGTACCAGCCTCTGGTGTCGGCCCTCGATGCCCGCACCACCCCTGTCACCTTGGATGAGTTGTTCACTATGTTGAGCAACTTTGATCAACGTGTCGCGCTCTGCCAGGGTTTGGGCAGCTTCAAGTCATCCATGAATGCCACCTCTTGTGGCCACGGCGGTCGCTGTGGCGGACCTCCACGCGGCAAGGCCAGATCGGGTGGTAGCGGGAGCTCCTCCAACAACAACAATCCTTGCACCGGGCGGCCCTCCTCCAACAACCCCAAGGGACGCCGCGGCGGTGGTGGCGGCGGCGGCTCGAACAGAGCGCGCCCTGATGCACTGCGCTGTCAGATCTACGACAAGCTCGGGCACAACACCAAGGATTGCTGGTATCGCTACGATGACGAAGATGACTCCTCCCAGGATGAGGACAAGGTGGCTGCAGCTACGGATGGTTCCTATGGCGTCGACACGAACTGGTACGTCGACAACAGCACCACCGAACACATCACCGGCGAGCTAGAGAAGGTCACCATGCGGGAAAAATACTTGGGCAAGGACCAGATCCACACTGGCAGTGGTGCAGGTATGAGGATCTATCACATTGGTCATACGATTATTAAAACTCCCCATCGCAAACTTCATCTTAGAAATTTTTTGCATGTCCCTCGTGTCAGTATGAATCTTCTTTTCGTTCATAGAATTGCCATTGATAATCATGTCTTCCTCGAGTTTCATCCTTTTTTATTTTTGATAAAGGATCAGGCAATGAAGAAAATTCTCTATCGAGGTAGATGTGTTCGAGGGCTCTACCCGTTGATCCTGGAGCGTAGAAGATTCAAAAAAAAGAGCTTATGGTGTTGCAAAACTCTCGTTAACACGATGGCACAATTAATTAGGCCATGCTTCCTTTTCTTTAGTTGAAGGATTTCTTAGGAAAAATAAGCTCTCATTTGTTAGTGAGTGAAATATTGAAACAATTTGTGATTCATGTCCACGTGCTAAGAGTCATCAATTACCGTATCCAGTATCCACTAGTGTTTCTACCAAATCATTGCAATTAATTTTTTCCGTTGTTTGGGGCCCTGCCCCTACCTCTATTGGTAGACACACATACTATGTAAGTTTTATCGATGATTATAGCAAGTACTCCTAAATATATCTCCTTAAGAAATGATCCGATGTGTTTCAAGTTTTTCAAAACTTCCAAGTGCTTGTTGAGCGCAAGTTCGACAACAAGATCATTGTTGTCCAGTCGGACTGGGGAGGAGTGTACGAAAAATTAAACTCTTTCTTCCAAAACCTTGGCATTACTCACCATGTGTCGTGGATTTGTCATGCCAGATGTCCTTCGTGTCAGGACTTAGTCATGAGGCCAATGCACCTATGTGATAGCTTGAGAGGGGTTGAGTGGGACGAGAGACGCGAGGTTTTTTTACCCAGGTTCGTCCCCTCACGGGGGAGGTAAAAGTCTACATCCTGCTTCATTGATATTGATGATGCTGATCACGATTACAAGGGTGCTCTATCTCTAGAGCTATAGACTTGTCTGTCTAGCCCTAACTTGTCCAACTTGTGAAACTTGTCCCTCTTGGGGTGCCCTGTCTCTCCTTATATAAGTTGGAGGGGCGGGTTACATGTGGAGTCCTAGTAGGATTAGGACTAGTATATCTTCTATTAAAAATCGGATACAAGTCCGTGTCTTGCTTCCTTGTAAGGGAAATATTCCTCATGCCTTTCCTCTTAAGCCGGCCCATCGTAATATGAGCCAACTTTCCATGAACCGCCTTCTAGGCCACCAGGTGTTGTTGCTCCTCTGACCTGCCTGCCGGGTCACCAATGAGTCGACGGGTCAGGGCGGGTCACCAGTGAGTCGCCAAGTCCGGCCGGGTCATACATCCGGCCCGGTTACACCACGGGGTATATCCCCGACATTAGCCTGCAGATTAATTTGGATTTATCCATGTTAAACTGATCTTGTAAAATAAACACAAGAACAAATTTGACAGGTTGTACTCCGGGTTAAAAATTCTTGTAAGCCGACACCTCATCATCCTTAAGTCCTTGTCATTTCCTTCTTCTGGAAAGTCCGGGTTAATAGGCCAACTTCATAATCAATTTGCTGACATTGGTCTCTCACGGAAAATATTGTGAAGAATAATTCATTTGATTCAGCTCCCAATGCTTCACCAAAAAATATTGGTCTTGAAATACTCATCTGATTTTCAACCAGCTTGAAGATGTAGAACTCTCTTATATGCATATCACTTGTAGCCCCCAACTCTTAAGAAGGGATCATAGTAACAGCTTAAGACTTACTTCAATATAAATGTTGCAACCTTGAAGAAATCCGGGTTGTTCATCTCAGTCACTAGTCATAAACTGAATATTCCACATATGTAGCCCCCAAGTGTCGGGTTGTCATGCTTGTAGCAACCTGGGACTTGTAATTGCCTTGTTCTCATAAAAACTTCAACCAGTGTATCCCCCAAGGGCCGGGTCATTATACAATAATGAGCAGGGACTTTGTAGATGTTGGGGATCGTTGCAGAAATTAAAAAAAAATTACGCATCACCAAGATCAATCTATGGAGAGACTAGCAACAAGAGAGACGGGAGTGTATCTTCATACCCTTGAAGATCGCAATGCGGAAGCGTTACTAGAACGCGGATGAAGGAGTCGTACTCGCGGCGATTCAAATCGTGGAAGATCCGATCTAACGTCGAACGCACGGCGCCTCCGCGTTCAACACACGTACATCCCGAGGATGTCTCCTACTTCTTGATCCAGCAAGCGGAGATGATAAGTTGAGGAAGAACTCCGACAACACGACATCATGGTGGTGGAGCTTGCGGTTCTCCGGCAGGGCTTCGCCAAGCACTACTACTACGGAGGTGTTGGGGAGGGAGAGGGCTGCGCCAGGGGAAGGGTGCGGCAGCCTTCCCACCTCCTCTCTATTTATAGGGGCAAGGGAGAGGGGGCCGGGCCCCTCCAGATGGATCTAGAGGGGGCGGCGGCCAAGGGGAGGTGGCTTGCCCCCCGAAGCCAAGGGGGCGCCCCCTTTAGGGTTTCCCCTAAACCCTGGGCGCATGGGCCCTTGGGGGGTTTGGCGCCCAGCCCACCTAGGGGCTGGTTCCCCTCCATATTCAGCCCATAGGGGCGTCCGGGGCATGTGGACCCTCCCGGTGGACCCCCGGAACCCTTTCGGTGGTCCCGGTACAATACTGATAAACCCCCGAACATTTCCGACGACCGAATAAGGACTTCCCATATATAAATCTTTATCTCCAGACCATTGCGGAACTCCTCGTGACGTCCGGGATCTCATCTAGGACTTCGAACAACATTCGCTAACTGCATACTAATTTCCATAACAACTCTAGCGTCACCGAACCTTAAGTGTGTAAACCCTACGGGCTCGGGAATCATGCAGACATGATCGAGACATCTCTCCGGCCAATAACCAACAACGGGATCCGGATACCCATGTTGCTTCCCACATGTTCCACGATGATCTTATCGGATGAACCACGATGTCGAGGATTCAATCAATCCCGTATACAATTCCCTTTGTCAATCGGTACGTTACTTGCCCGAGATTCGATCGGCGGTATCCCAATACCTCGTTCAATCTCGTTACCGACAAGTCACTTTACTCGTTCCGTAATGCATGATCCCGTGACTAACTGCTTAGACACACTAAGCTCATTATGATGATGCATTACCGAGTGGGCCCAGAGATACCTCTCCGTCATACGAGTGACAAATCCCAGTCTCGATTCATGCCAACCCAACAAACACTTTCGGAGATACCCGTAGTGCACCTTTATAGCCACCTAGTTACATTGTGACGTTTGGCACACCCAAAGCATCCCTACAGTATTCGGGAGTTGCACAATCTCATGGTCTAAGGAAAAGATACTTGACATTAGAAAAGCTTAGCAGACGAACTACACAATCTTGTGTATGCTTAGGATTGGGTCTTGTCCATCACATCATTCTCCTAATGACGTGATCCCGTTATCAATGACATCCAATGTCCATGGTCAGGAAACCGTAACCATCTATTGATCAACGAGCTAGTCAACTAGAGGCTCACTAGGGGCATGTTGTGGGCTATGTATTCACACATGTATTACGATTTCCAGATAACACAATTATAGCATGAACAATAGACAATTATCATGAACAAGGAAATATAATAATAACCATTTTATTATTGCCTATAGGGCATATTTCCAACAGTCTCCCACTTGCACTAGAGTCAATAATCTAGTTACATTGTGATGAATCGAACACCCATAGAGTTCTGGTGTTGATCATGTTTTGCTCGTGGAAGAGGTTTAGTCAACGGATCTGCAACATTCAGATCCGTATGCACTTTACAAATATCCATGTCTCCATCTTGAACATTTTCACGAATGGAGTTGAAGCGACGCTTGATATGCCTGGTCTTCTTGTTAAACCTGGGCTCCTTGGCAAGGGCAATAGCTCCTGTGTTGTCACAGAAGAGAGTCATCGGGCCTGACGCACTGGGAATAACTCCTAGGTCGGTAATGAACTCCTTCATCCAGATTGCTTCATGTGCTGCCTTCGAGGCTGCCATGTACTCCGCTTCACATGTAGATCCCGCCATGATGCTTTGCTTGCAACTGCACCAGCTGACTGCCCCACCATTCAAAATATACACGTATCCGGTTTGTGACTTGGAGTCATCCAGATCTGTGTCGAAGCTAGCATCGACGTAACCCTTTACGACGAGCTCTTCGTCACCTCCATAAACAAGAAACATATCCTTAGTACTTTTCAGGTACTTCAGGATGTTCTTGACCGCTGTCCAGTGTTCCATGCCGGGATTACTTTGGTACCTTCCTACCAAACTAACAGCAAGGTTCACATCAGGTCTGGTACACAGCATGGCATACATAATAGATCCTATGGCCGAGGCATAGGGGATGACACTCATCTTTTCTCTATCTTCTGCCGTGGTCGGGCATTGAGCCGTGCTCAATCTCACACCTTGCAAATACAGGCAAGAACCCCTTCTTGGATTGATCCATATCTTCAATATCTTGTCAAGGTATGTTCTTTGTGAAAGACCAATGAGGCATCTCGATCTATCTCTATAGATCTTGATGCCTAATATGTAAGCAGCTTCTCCAAGGTCCTTCATTGAAAAACACTTATTCAAGTAGGCCTTTATGCTTTCCAAGAATTCTATATCATTTCCCATCAATAGTATGTCATCCACATATAATATGAGAAATGCTACAGAGCTCCCGCTCACTTTCTTGTAAACACAGGCTTCTCCATAAGTCTGTGTAAACCCAAACGCTTTGATCATCTCATCAAAGCGAATGTTCCAACTCCGAGATTCTTGCACCAGCCCATAGATTGAGTGTTGGCGCTTGCATACCTTGTCAGCATTCTTAGGATCGACAAAACCTTCCGGCTGCAACAAATATAATTCTTCCTTAAGGAAACCATTAAGGAATGCCGTTTTGACATCCATCTGCCATATCTCATAATCATAGAATGCGGCAATTGCTAACATGATTCGGATGGACTTCAGCTTCGCTACGGGTGAGAGGGTCTCATCGTAGTCAACCCCTTGAACTTGTCAGTAACCCTTAGCGACAAGCCGAGCCTTATAGATGGTCACATTACCATCCGCGTCTGTCTTCTTCTTAAAGATCCATTTATTCTCTATGGCTTGCCGATCATCGGGCAAGTCTGTCAAAGTCCATACTTCGTTTTCATACATGGATCCTATCTCGGATTTCATGGCTTCAAGCCATTTGTTGGAATCCGGGCCCGCCATCGCTTCTTCATAGTTCGAAGGTTCACCATTGTCTAACAACATGATTTCCAAGACAGGGTTGCCGTACCACTCTAGTGCGGAACATGTCCTTGTGGACCTACGAAGTTCAGTAGTACCTTGATCCAAAGTTTCATTATCATTATCATTAACTTCCTCTCTAATCGGTGCAGGCACCACAGAAACATTTTCCTGAGCTGCGCTACTTTCCGGTTCAAGAGGCAGTACCTCATCAAGTTCTACTTTCCTCCCACTTACTTCTTTCGAGAGAAACTCTTTCTCTAGAAAGGATCCATTCTTGGCAACAAAGATCTTGCCTTCGGATCTGAGGTAGAAGGTATACCCAATAGTTTCCTTAGGGTATCCTATGAAGACGCATTTTTCCGACTTGGGTTCAAGTTTTTTAGGTTGAAGTTTCTTGACATAAGCATCGCATCCCCAAAATTTTAGAAACGACAGATTATGTTTCTTCCCAAACCATAATTCATACGGTGTCATCTCAAGGATTTCGACGGAGCCCTATTTAAAGTGAATGTGGTAGTCTCTAAAGCATAACCCCAAAATGATAGCGGTAAATCGGTAAGAGACATCATAGATCGCAGCACGTCCAACAGAGTATGATTATGATGTTCGGACACACCATTACGCTGAGGTGTTCGAGGCGGCATGAGTTGTGAAACAATTCCACATTTCCTTAAGTGCGTTCCAAATTCGTGACTCAAATATTCTCCCCCATGATCTGATCGTAAGAACTTTATTTTCCTGTCATGTTGATTCTCTACCTCCCTCTGAAATTCCTTGAACTTTTTAAAGGTCTCAAACTTGTGTTTCATTAAGTACACATACCCATATCTACTTAAGTCATCAATGCGGGTGAGAACATAACGATAGCCACCACGAGCCTCAACGCTCATTGGACCGCACACATCAGTATGTATGATTTCCAATAAGTGGGTTTCTCGCTCCATTGTTCCGGAGAACGGAGTCTTGGTCGTTTTGCCCATGAGTCATGGTTCGCACATGTCAAATGATTCATAATAAAGAGACTCCAAAAGTCCATCTGCATGGAGTTTCTTCATGCGTTTGACACCAATGTGACCAAGGCGGCAGTGCCACAAGTATGTGGGACTATCATTATCAACCTTACATCTTTTGGCATTCACACTATGAATATGTGTAACATCACGTTCGATATTCAATAAGAATAAACCATTGACCAGCGGGGCATGACCATAAAACATATCTCTCATATAAATAGAACAACCATTATTCTCAGATTTAAATGAGTACCATCTCGCATTAAACGAGATCCAGATACAATGTCCATGCTCAAAGCTGGCACTAAATAACAATTATTGAGGTTTAAAACTAATCCTGTAGGTAAATGTAGAGGTAGCGTGCCGACGGCGATCACATCGACCTTGGAACCATTCCCGACGCGCATCGTCACCTCATCCTTCGCCAGTCTCTGCTTATTCTGCAGCTCCTGTTTTGAGTTACAAATATGAGCAACCGCACCGGTATCAAATACCCAGGAGCTACTACGAGTGCTGGTAAGGTACACATCGATAACATGTATATCATATATACCTTTGGTATTGCCGGCCTTCTTATCCGCTAAGTACTTGGGGCAGTCTCGCTTCCAGTGACCGTTTCCCTTGCAATAAAAGCACTCAGTCTCAGGCTTGGTCCATGCTTTGGATTCTTCCAGGCAACTGGCTTACCGGGCACAACAACTCCCTTGCCGTCCTTCTTGAAGTTCTTCTTACCCTTGCCTTTCTTGAAACTAGTGGTTTTATTGACCATCAACATTTAATGTTCCTTTTTGATCTCCACCTCCGCTGATTTCAGCATTGAATATACCTTAGGAATGGTTTTCTCCATCCCCTGCATATTGAAATTCATCACAAAGCTCTTGTAGCTAGGTGGGAGCGACTGAAGGATTCTGTCAACGACCGCGTCATCTAGGAGATTAACTCCCAGCTGAGACAAGCGGTTGTGCAACCCAAACATTTTGAGTATGTGCTCGCTGACAGAACTATTCTCCTCCATCTTACAACTGTAGAACTTGTCGGAGACTTCATATCTCTCGACTCGAGCATGAGCTTGGAAAACCATTTTTAGCTCTTGGAACATCTCATATGCTCCGTGCTGATCAAAACGCTTTTGGAGCCCCGATTCTAAGCTGTAAAGCATGCGCACTGAACCAGGGAGTAATCATCACTACGTGACTGCCAGGCGTTCATAACATATTGAGTTGCTGGGAAAACAGGTGCTTCAAGGACATATGCTTTCTTGGCAGCTATGAGGATGATCCTCAAGTTACGGACCCAGTCTGTATAGTTGCTACCATCGTCTTTCAGCTTGGTTTTCTCTAGGAACGCGTTGAAGTTGAGGGCAACATTAGCGTGGGCCATTTGATCTACAAGACATATTGTAAAGATATTTAGACTAAGTTCATGATAATTAAGTTCATCTAATCAAATTATTTAATGAACTCCCACTCAGATAGACATCCCTCTAGTCATCTAAGTGATACATGATCCGAATCGACTAGGCCGTGTCCGATCATCACGTGAGACGGACTAGTCATCAATGGTGAACATCTCCATGTTGATCGTATCTACTATATGACTCATGTTCGACCTTTCAGTCTCTTTTGTTCCGAGGCCATGTATGCACATGCTAGGCTCGTCAAGTCAACCTAAGTGTTTTGCATGTGTAAATCTGGCTTACACCCGTTGTATTCGAACGTTAGAATCTATCACACCCGATCATCACGTGGTGCTTCGAAGCAACGAACCTTCGCAACAGTGCACAGTTAGGGGGGACACTTTCTTGAAATTTTAGCGAGGGATCATCTTATTTATGCTACCATCGTTCTAAGCAAATAAGATGCAAAAACATGATAAACATCACATGCAATCAAATAGTGACATGATATGGCCAATATCATTTTGCTCCTTTTGATCTCCATCTTCGGGGCGCCATGATCATCATTGTCACTGGCATGACACCATGATCTCCATCATCGTGTCTTCATGAAGTTGTCTCGCCAACTATTACTTCTACTACTATGGCTAACGGTTAGCAATAAAGTAAAGTAATTACATGGCGTTTTCATTGACACGCAGGTCATACAATAAATTAAGACAACTCCTATGGCTCCTGCCGGTTGTCATACTCATCGACATGCAAGTCGTGATTCCTATTAGAAGAACATGATCAATCTCATACATCACATATATCATTCATCACATCCTTTTGGCCATATCACATCACACGGCATATGCCGCAAGAACAAGTTAGACGTCCTCTAATTGTTGTTGCAAGTTTTTACGTGGCTGCTATAGGTTTCTAGCAAGAACGTTTCTTACCTACGCCAAAACCACAATGTGATATGCCAATTTCTATTTACCCTTCATAAGGACCCTTTTCATAAAATCCGATCCGACTAAAGTGGGAGAGACAGACACCCGCTAGCCACCTTATGCAACTAGTGCATGTCAGTCGGTGGAACCAGTCTCACGTAAGCATACGTGTAAGGTCGGTCCGGGCTGCTTCATCCCACGATGCCGCCGAATCAAGATAAGACTAGTAACGACAAGTAAATTGACAAAATCGACGCACACAACATCTTGTGTTCTGCTCGTGCATAGAAACTACGCATAGACCTAGCTCATGATGCCACTGTTGGGGATTGTTGCAGAAATTAAAAAATTTATACGCATCACCAAGATCAATCTATGGAGAGACTAGAAACGAGAGAGAGGGGAGTGTATCTTTATACCCTTGAAGATCACGATGCGGAAGCGTTACTTGAACGCGGATGAGGGAGTCGTACTCGCGGCGATTCAAATCGCGGAAGATCCGATCTAACGCCGAACGGATAGCGCCTCCGCGTTCAACACACATACAGCCCGGGGACGTATCCTCCTTGATCCAGCAAGGGGAGAGGAGAAGTTGAGGAAGAACTCCGGCAGCACGACAACATGGTGGTGGAGCTTGCGGTTCTCCGGCAGGGCTTCTCCAAGCACTACTACTACTACGGAGGTGTTGGGGAGGGAGAGGGCTGCGCCAGGGGAAGGGTGCGGCAGCCCTCCCACCTCCTCTCTATTTATAGGGGCAAGGGAGAAGGGGGCCGGCCCCCTCTAGATGGATCTAGAGGGGGGCGGCGGCCAAGGGGAGGTGGCTTGCCCCCCCCCCCCAAGCCTAGGGGGCCCCTTTAGGGTTTCCCCTAAACCCTAGGCGCATGGGCCCTAGGGGGGTTTGGCGCCCAGCCCACCTAGGGGTTGGTTCCCCTCCATATTCAGCCCATAGGGCACTCCGGGGCAGGTGGACCCTCCCGGTGGACCCCCGAAACCCTTTCGGTGGTCCCGGTACAATACCGATAAACCCTCGAACATTTCCGGTGACCGAATAAGGACTTCCCATATATATATCTTTATCTCCCAACCATTCTGGAACTCCTTGTGACATCCGGGATCTCATCCGGGACTCCGAACAACATCCGGCAACCGCATACTAATTTCCATAACAACTCTAGCGTCACCGAACCTTAAGTGTGTAGACCCTACGGGTTCGGGAATCATGCAGAGATGACCGAGACATCTCTCCGGCCAATAACCAACAGCGGGATCTGGATACCCATGTTGGTTCCCACATGTTCCACGATGATCTTATCGGATAAACCATGATGTCAAGGATTCAATCAATCCCGTATATAATTCCCTTTGTTAATCGGTATGTTACTTGCCCGAGATTCGATCATCGGTATCCTAATACCTCGTTCAATCTCGTTACTGGCAAGTCACTTTACTCATTCCGTAATGCATGATCCCGTGACTAACTTCTTAGACACATTGAGCTCATTATGATGATGCATTACCGAGTGGGCCCAGAGATACCTCTCCGTCATACGGAGTGACAAATCCCAGTCTCGATTCGTGCCAACCCAACCCGCTATGAAAACCTCAACCATTCAATATCATAATGAAAATCCAGCCATGTTGTCTATTCAAGATTTGAATACCTTATCTGTTGACAAGTAAATCCAGAGTTAAATACCCGACAGCTCTTGGCCGATGGCGACTTAATACGCATCCATTGTAATCAGGGATTTTTGTAAGCCGGTGGCTTATAGCCTTTGTAAAAATCAATAACTGATAACCCACCCATGGCGACTCATAGTCATGTCCAGTTTTTGAAAAGATCAGTTTGGCGTCTTGTAGCCTCAATAAGCTCAGTATGTAGCAATATAACCTGGAGCAGAATATCCCGACAATATTTTTAGATGGCCAGATGATGGGCTTAAATCAAATGATTCATATGAGCAATAGTAGTATCTTTATGTGTAAAGCTCTGCATGTCCTACACAAAGTTTAAATAACATATACCCTGGCGACTTAACGTCAAAAGCCAGGGCGGGTAACAACCCAAACATAATATAGTCTTATGTAATTATGGAAAAGACTAGAATTAAGGCCATTCAAGCCTAAACATACTGGCGAATTAAAGTCAAAAGCCAGGGCGGGTTATCAAACCTCGCATATTCATCCAACAATTTAAAAACATACCTGGAAAATTGGCTCAAATTGCTGGCTTACATTGCCACATCCAGTGAGGGTAACAATCCAATGATTTATAAGCACATGATTCCAATGCCGCAATCCAAAGTATACTGGCGACTTAATGTCCAAAGCCAGGGCGGGTTATCAAACCTCGCATCTTCATATAACAAGTTTAAAATATACTTGTGAATTTGGTTCACACTGTCGGCTTACATCGCCATATCCAATGAGGTTGAGAGCCCAAAGATTCATAACGCATAACACCAATTGCACAATCAAAGTACACTGGAGACTTAACATCTAAAGCCAGGACGGGTTATCAAAAACCAGAATATTCATACCATTATTGGAAAACATACCTAGAGATTTGACATCATGGTGATACCTCAATAATTATAATCTGTCGCGGGTATTGACCCGTAGGCATGCAATATCATGATTTTGATTGCTCAAGGCAAAGATATGTTGGCGACTTAACGTCCGCTATCAGGGCGGGTCATCAAACCCAAAGATGCTCAATCATGAGTCATATTATGAAGGCTACATGGCCTGTGAAATCAGTTCATCACTACAAAAAAAAGACACATCCGTGACATTTTGGGCCGAACAACTTTTTTTGTGTCATACATATGACACTTCTATGACGATAATTGTGACAAAACCCGATATCGTCATAGATGTGGTGGGCTCCTACTTCTATGAAAAAAAATCATGACAGAAAATGGGATTTTCATCCTGGGCGGGCCGGAGACGCAGCGGCATGACATTCTTTGGGCCGTCCATGATGGAAAAAACCATGGTAGAAGCGAGGGGGAGGAAAATTTCGGGGAGTTCCCGGTTACGGTGGGAGGTCGGGGCCGAGCGATGCGTGTTTCTCTCATACACGTATGCGCGTGTGTGCGAGGCGTTGGCTCTAACTGAACCCGAGCGAGGCGTTGGGCTCTAACTGAACCCGAGCGATTGCACTGCAGGCTACGCGTTATTGAACCCGAGCGATCGATCGATGGCTGTTAACTGAACCCGATCGAGCGATTCCTTCGCTACTGCTGCTAACTGAAGCCGATCGACGCTGCCTCTGAGATGAACAGTGAGCGTTGCGGGGGGGGGGGGTTGGATGAACAGTGGGTGGTGGCGTTGCCTCTAGATGAACAGGACCCCGTGGTGTGGAGGAGGGCTGGATGAACAGTAGACGGTGGAGGGGTGCCCGTGGAGGGGTGGTTGAACAGGACCCCGTGGTGTGGAGGGCTGGATGAACAGTAGACGATGGAGGGGTGCCCGTGGAGGGGTGGTTGAACAGTAGCCGGTGGAGTAGCGCACGGTGGAGGCTGGATGAATAGGAGCCCGTGGAGGCTAGAGGAGGTCGACGGTAGCCCGTGGAGGCTGGAGGAGGTCGACGGTGGAGATGAACAGTATCCTGTGGAGTCCCGTTTTGCGGTACGCCACACCCCTCTTGATGAACAGGACCCCCATTTTGACCATAGGAGGTCCGTTTCGTCCGTTTTGCGGTATGCCACACCCCTCCCGATCAACAGGACCCCCGTTTCGACCGTAGGAGGTCCGTTTCCTCCGTTTTGCACTACGCCACACCCCTCCCGATCAACAGGACCCCCGTTTCGACCGTAGGAGGTTTGTTTCCTCCATTCCGCGGTACGCCAGGCCTAGTTTCCATCGCCTGTTCCGTCCAAGCCCTCCCAATGAACACGACCACGCATTCCATTCCGACCCAGCTGGTTGGCTCCCACGCATTCCGTTGCCTCTCGATGAACACGACGCATTCCGTTGCCTCCTGATGAACACAACGCATTCCGTTGCCTCCCCATGAACACGACGCATTCTGTTGCCTCCCCATGAACACGACGACGACGCTGTTTCTCCGTTCCGACCTAGCCATGTACACGAGCCCTGGACGTACGTATGCGCGAGTAGGCGTTCGAGACCCCGCCCGTATGTACACATACGTGGCCGTATTTTCTTTCTTGCACCCTGGCCGCTTTACGTACGTGTACATGCTACGTGCGCGCCTCTACTATGACATGTGCGCGCCTCTACATCGACCAGTATGTACGTACACGTTCGCGACCAGAATGACAACACTACGTACGCTTCGACCAGGTGGGTCCCGACTGTCAGGCACTTCCTTGCGTGCGAAGATGTAGCTAGTGGGTCCCAGCAGTCAGGGGGGCAAATCGTTTTGTTTTTTTGGCCGTACGCACTTCCTTGCATGCGAAGGTGTAGCTGGTGGGTCCCAGCAGTCATGGGGGAAACGTTTTTTTTCGCGAAATACGGTGGCCTGTCCGGTGGGTCCCCGCTGTCAGGTGGAGGAATAATTATTTTGCACGTAATAAGGAGGCACTTTCTTGCTGCGGCCGTGGACCCAGCTGTGAGCCTCTCCACGTACAGTCCACGTCCAATGGAAGCCGTTCCTTGACCACGTTGACCACGCCGCGCCGAGAGCACCAGGGCGGTGGACGATGGCGAGGCCTAGGAAGGGGACGACGCAGAGCCGGGGAAGACGCGGCAGTGGATGCCCACGTGTAGAGGAGTACGAGGGTTCACTGGTTCGCTGCGGTGTGAGGCTGCCATCGCCGCAGAATAACAGGGGGTGTGGATGAGTAGAGGGATGGCCTAGCCAGCGGTGGGAGTAGTAGGGGCGGTGAGGCCTCCGCCGCATCGCAGCCGGCCACAGGAGGCAGGAGCACGAGGCACGACCGGCGCTGGTTTGGGCGGCTGGAGCAAGAAGACCAGAGGTTGAAGAAGCACTACAGCCGTTGGATGGACATCGTACGGTCACTGGAGCTAGAATCGTGCATATTGACTAAGTTGACAAAGCCCTCCGTCCCCGTCAACTTACAAGTCAGCCTGCCACTATACTGGGTCCCAGCTAACAGGGGGAGTATTCATTTTTTTGTGCGTAATAAGGAGGCACTTCCTTGCGTGCAAAGATATAGCTGGTGGGTCTGAGCTGTCAGCGGTGGTAACATTTTTTTCGCGAAATACAGAGGCCCTTTCGATAGATCCCTGATGTCAGGTGGAGGAATCATTATTTTGCGCGTAATAAGGAGGCATTTCCTTGCGTGCGGTCGTGGACCCAGCTGTCGGCCTCTCCACGTACAGTCCACTTCAGATGCATGTCGGTCATTAACCACGTTGACCAGGCCGCGTCGAGAGCACCAGGGCGGTGGACGATGGCGAGGCCTAGGAAGGGAACGACACGGAGGCAGGGAAGACTCGGCAGTTGTTTCCCACGCGGAGGGGAGTACGACTGTACGAGGGTTTGCTGGTTCGTCTGCCGTCGCCGGAGAATAACAGCAGGTGTGGGTGAGTAGAGGGATGGCTAGGCCAGTGATGGGAGTACGGTGGGGCGGTGATGCCTCCACGGCAGCACAGCCGGCCGCGGGGAGGAGGGAGCAGGCAGTCGCCCCGACGCTTGTTTGAGCGGCTGGAGCGGGAAGAGCAGAGATTGAAGAAGCACGACGGCCGTTCGATGGACATCGTACGGTCACTGGAGCTAGAATTGTTCATATTGACTAAGTTGACAAAGCCCTTCGCCCCCGTCAACTTAGTAGGCCCAGAAGTCAGCCTCCCACCATGGTGGGTCCCAGCTAGCAGGGGAGTATTCATTTTTCTGTGCGTAATAAGGAGGCACTTTCGGTGGGTCCGAGCTGACAGCGGGGGAACATTTTTTTCATGAAATACGGTGGTCCGTCCGGTGGGTCCCAGCAGTCAGGGGCAAATGTTTTTTTGAGAAATACGGTGGCCCGTCCGGTGGGTCCAAACATTCACGGGGGAAACGTTTTTTCCGCGAAATACTAGTGGCCCATCCGGTGGGTCCCTGCTGTCAGGTGGAGGAATAATTATTTTGCGCGTAATAAGGAGGCACTTCCTTGCGGCTGCCATGGACCCAGTTGTCAGCCTCTCCACGTAGAATACTCTTCCGATGGAAGTCGGTCGTTGACCACATTGACCACATCGCGGCAAGAGCACCATGGCGGTGGACGACGGCGAGGCCTAGGAAGGGGACGACGCGGAGCCAGGGAAGACGCGACAGTGGATGCCCACGCGAAGAGGAGTACGAGGGTTCACTGGTTTGGCTGCGGTGTGAGGCTGCCGTCGCCGCAGAATAACAGGGGGAGTGGGTGAGTGGAGGAATGGCCTGGCCAGTGGTGGGAGTAGTATGGGGACGGTGAGACCTTCGCGGCAGAACAGTCGGCCACGGGAGGCAGGAGCATGCGGCACGACCGGCGCTGCTTTGGGCGGCTGGGGCAAGAAGACCAGAGGTTGAAGAAGCACTACGGCCGTTGGATGGACATCGTTGACCACGCCCCGCTGAGAGCAGCAGGGCGGTGGACGACGGTGAGGCCTATGAAGGGAACGACACGGAGTCGGGGAAGACACGGTAGTGGCTTCCCACATGGTGGAGAGTATGAGGGTTGACTGGTTCGGCTGCCGTCGCAGGAAAATAACAGGAGGTGTGGGTGAGTAGAGGGATAGACAGGCCAGTGATGCGAGTATGATGGGGCCGTGAGGCCTGCCCGGCAGCACTGCCGGCCACGGGAGGCGGGAGCAGGCGGTTCCGACGGCGCTGGTTTGGGCAGCTGGGGCAGGAAGATCGGAGACTGAAGACGCATGATTGCCGTTAGATTGACATCTAACGGTCTGACGCTGGTAGAGTCGATTGTTGACTAAGTTCCTTTTTTGAGAAACCTTGTGTACGCATGAACTTAGTAGGCCCACAAGTCAGCCTCCAAATCTGTGGCAGACAACATAAAGCCCATTTGCTATTTTTTATAATTTGCAGCCCATTTGCTAATTCTTAAGTAATTTATTACAGCCCATTTTCTGCCCAGGACCACGGTCAAAAAGTTCAACCTTATTTTGCATATTTCAGTCGAGTCCGAACTGTTGTAATCCCGAAATAATAAACATTTTTTTAAGAACTTATTGATTTGCCAAAAAGTCGTTTTGTTTTTGTAAGCAAATAAGACGTGGGACAATTGAGTTGGTTTAAGGGAAAACCAGTGGTAAAAAAATCAGCGCTGGGTGGGAAAAAACAACAAAAATAAGGATGTAAATATGAAAAGGGAATTTTATGTGTTTTCAATATAATGATATGTGTATATGAACTAGTAAAACTATAGGTAGAGATTAGAAAACGGATGTAGGACATGCGTTTCAAGGGGATAATAGAACTGGGCTGTGTGTTTGATTCAGTAAAAAAACTGCCTGCGGATGTTGTAAGACAAAATATAACTAACGTTGGTGGGCCTGAGGCCAGTAGATACCTGCTGGATCTTTGTGCCCCGTTGCCGTCATGGGCTGGGCCTGTTAAAAACAAAACCAACCCTGGGCAGTCTACAGCCCAGTTGAAACTTGCTCGACCTGAAAGAATAATATACGTGCTCAATAAATGAGAGAATTCTGCAAGTACAGATTGATAACTGGGA
This sequence comes from Triticum urartu, assembly GCF_056163025.1. NCBI lineage: Eukaryota > Viridiplantae > Streptophyta > Magnoliopsida > Poales > Poaceae > Triticum > Triticum urartu. Next base: position 99,898,414 of record NC_141873.1, on the reverse strand, counting down.
TGCAGCACGGATATTGTTTTTTTTATCGTGATAATAAGTGCATGCACTTGTTTTGAAAAAATTGGAGAACTCGGAATTCGAACGCGGGTGCTTATGCTACCCATCAAATAAAAATCAGGTGCCTAAATATTTGTTTTGAAACAAATGATTCAACTTTATATCCACGTCGACCCTCGGCATGATGGTTGGAAGCAAATGCAAGTTCATACCAAAAGATCGTTAACAACTATACCAACTTGCGGACGACAAGGTAGTACAACTACCAATACCAAACTAACTTATAATCTTTTTACTCCTGGCCCTAGTGTTCGCCTGGTAGAAAATCTTGCAGAGGACCAGCTCCCACTCCTTCTCCTGCTCCAGGTCCCCGAGGTGGTACTGGTGCATCACCCAATTGGTCCTCTGCTGGTCGAAGTTCTTGTTGGTGTGCAGCACCAGAACCTTTTTTGCTGCCCGTCTGCCGGCCGTTGACCATCACCGGCAAGGTATTGCCGGTCTTGTGCCACATCGCGTGCATGCCGCACTCCGACTGTATCTTGCGACGCGTCCACGTGCCCCTTTTGAACGCCCTGGAATTGCGCTGGAAGAAATGCTTCCTTAGGCCACTCAGTGTGATACCTGCAGTATTATGGAATACAGGTTTTAGTGTACCTAGTTGGCATTTTCATAACATCTTTGGCATGTTGCAGTCACTTGTTTCACTTTTTATTAACTGTCAAATTGTAATTGCTTCACCAGGTCTGCGTCTAAAAATAAAAATAGAGCTATAAACAAAGGAATATGTTTGTGCAAGTAGACAGCCGATCGGTGTCTTACCTGGAAGTTTCTCAGGTTAGGTGTAGCATATGCCGTGCTCGCTGTCGATGGTTGGTATGAACAAATCGATGAGAGACTGAAATCTCGCGCTGTCAGCACTCACTTTGGCCTCAAGGTGCTCGGTCAGCTCCTGATCCGTGGGATCAAACTTGACACCAGCCGGCAGCACCGACCAATCCTTCTTCGACTTGCATCGGTAATTCCAGTTATATGGTACTCAATGTATGATCAATCGACTGTTTTAAGTGAATGATGAAAGATTCCGACAGATAAATGGTACTCCAAATCTGATGTCCAGAATACCCGAACACGCCGCCAGGATTCTTGTGTCACCTCACACGCAGCGTGTTGTCATGTCAATTCAATGTGTGGACATGATGAATAATTTGACCGACATATACTAGTACTGCTACTGTACTACTTACTAGTCGTATTTAGTGTCAAAATTTATACATAGATTTAACTAACAAGTACGCACTTGAAGCCTAACTGATATGTATATATATATGGCTTCTGCACAGCATCTCCATCATCATTATCAGTACATCCTACACAGGTGAGTTAGGATGCACTTGATCCCAGGAAGTATCTATCCTTCAAACCGGAGGAGTGCTTCAAACTAACAACAGTACATAATATCCAACAAAAGAGGGTCGTGCTACAGCAGCAGAATACATGGCTCAGTCTAGATATCAGCACGAATCAAGTTGTGCATATTTGCTGTTGGCATGAACCACATCGCCGCATGTCGGGTTTGCAGAAGTCATCCATCGCATGGAAGCTTGATGCCTTTCACACACTGAAGATTATCTGGCAACAAGCCGTGTCGACGAATCTCTGGATATGGTGATTCATGAAACCCATGGTATGATGTGTAAACACAGCCCCCCTCGCGAATGGAAGTTGCATAGCATAGTAATCATCGCTGGTGATATGATCGATGATTGGTTGAATGATCGGATAATTGAGCCCGAGGAACAAGGAGTGGTTGCCGAGGCTGTAAACCCGCCTCCAGTTGAATACGCCTGGCCCAACGGAGCTGTGATCTTTCTCGAACACGAAGCAACCATGGCCATCAATGTCACGAACGCCCCACGCATTGTACTGCATGTGGTTTGATGTAATGGTTTGGTCAATTTGGTACGTGCGAATGAGCATCAAATGACCGCCGTCAGCTGAACAAGCGATAAACCACCACCCATTGGCTGGTATGATTCCAGGTCCTGGAATCATGAAGGCCAGCGCATTTGCGTCTGCTGCAACAATTCAAATTGGAGACCAAAAGGACAAAAATAAACAATCATGTTCAGAGTATGTGTGGAATTAAGATTATTATAACAGTGACACATATCATAGACAGAGAATTGCAATGCTGTGGTCATAATCATACCCAAAGTTAAAAAAATAAGCTAATGGCTCTCATATTCTAGCAATATGTCATGGTTCAAACATCATATAACAATGAGAGGAAAACAGCTATGACAACGCCTACTCATATTCTACCATAGCACTTACTACTACTGTTCTCATATCAACTCTAAGCAATAACATGCGTTGTTATAAAAATCTTGTAAACGAGAGTAACATATAGAAATCATGATGTTATGCTCATAATATGTATTCTAACAATCATTAGATGCCAATTGTTCTCATATCAACTCTAACAATAACATGTGTGGTCATAAAAATCTAGGAAATGAGAGGAACATATAGCAATGATGTGGTTATAGACATGCTATGCATTCTAAATTTGTAACAAATGAACAGGCAGTCGTATTCATAAGGTAAAGATGAGATGAGATAGAACAATTACATGACGATAGATTCCACCAGTATAGGTAGCCAATCTGTGCATCGACCGCGTAAACGATGCCATCGTGCACTATAGCATCAGACAGAAATGTTGCCTCAACATGATTGATGATGAGCCATAACCATGTATGGCGACCGGATTCTAGATAGACTAATCCCAGCAATGAGCTTGTAATCCATGTAGTCTTCTGATGGTGTGGGCACTTCGCAGATTACAACTTTCTGCAAACAGAGGTCGAACCAAAAGCTTGACGCGTCTCGTGTGTAGTAGGCAGGAGTGTCCGGCGGGCCGCGAGGCTCAATGGCAGCGGTATCCAACAATGGAAGGGTGATCTCTCGCTGGGTGTAGATATCCACGAGACGCCAAGGACTACCGGTGTGGTGGATGAGGACGATCCAGTTGGCCTTCATGCCCGCCCAGTAGTGGCCGCGCATGAAGGACATGTGGACGAGTAGTGGTAGCATGTCGAGGGGCACCACATCAACCTCCATAGGATCGTCAAGTCGGTGTCTGGGCCACCTGCGAGGATCGGACATCAGCAAGCAGGGTGTCTTGAAAAGAGCCGGCCGGTTGCAGACGAGTAGACAGTACAAAGACACCGAGCATGCGGCCAGATGGACGGTGCTGAGTAGGTCCATACGACTACATATCTGCTCCAAGAGAACATCGGGGAGGGAATTCCAATCACGGCTCTGTGTGTCAGTCGGTTCTGCCACTGGGGTTTTCGGTGCCTGTGAGCCAGCGGGGAAGTGGATTTGGGCGGGTGAGCGAAGAAGCTTCTCCTCGTGTGGCCGAGCAGTGAGCGGGGGGATATGGTACGCGCGAGCTACCAAGGAAGATGGCGCGGGCGGGCGAGCAGTGAGCGGGGGTAAATTCTGTGCGGCCGACGATGGGGAAGAGAGGAGGAGGAAGAAGAGAGGACGAAGAAGAAGAGATGGCAGTACTGGGTAAGGCTGATTTAGTAACACCAACACGCTGGTTCAGCTTATTAATTACGTGACCCATCTACTGCAGCGTGTATAGTTCTCTCTGACCGAGATGGGGAATAATGGACCACGAGGACTTCCTTTCTATAGTATCCCTATGCCTCTACGCTCACTTCACTCATTTTGCTCCGTACCTAGTCACTTGTTGAAATCTGTAGAAAGACAAATACTCCGTATTTGGGAATAGAGGGAGGTTTTTTACTCCGTACTATTTGGGAACAGAGGGAGTATCACCATATGGAGGGAATAGAGGAAGCTTGTAATATGAACATGTCAATGGGAGGGAGTAAGCCCCATGCATGCATGCATGCAACACTCACACGTACACATGGACGCACGCAACACTCACGCACCCATGAGGCACACAGCACACGACGCAACACACACGCTCACGCTCAAGTGCTCAACCTACTCCCTACGTCCGTGAAAGACTGTACATTTAGAGATTTACACATTTACCAGGGCATAATTAATGCCCAAAAGTAGCAAACTTATGTGTGCATGCGACCATTGAATTAAGAAGATTAAATGAAGGCCGTTGCATGTTGTAATTAAGGATAAACATGTAGCCTATACCTACAGCACAAGTTGGTGCATTAGTCAATCAATATCTATTTATGGCTAAATGCATTGGAAGTGTAGATGTACATCATGTACTACACTCTTTGTTTTATAGCTGATGTACACTCTTTGTTGGAAGACCGAGGGAGGACACGTGCATGAACTCACATACAGAGCCAGGGCGGTTCGCGTGCAAGGGTTGGACTCGTGTCGCGCCTGCGTAAAGTTTTGTTTAACTAATTTCTTTGCTCTGCCAACTGACAGGTGGGACCCAGAAACCAGGTGACAATTTAACCAGTAACAAAGTGCCACGTCGACTATGTGGCCGGTCAGTAGGGTGCAATACGGTGCTCTACGATGAGCTAGTGATCGTATAATCGCCGAAAACTATATATAGTGACCGTAAAGAGCGTATTATTATTTTTCTCGTTTCAAATTAAGCCATATTAATCGGAAAGGACGCAGTATGGACTACTAGTACTAGTACTAGTACTGCTTTGATGTGTCCCGTCAACTCGCCAAACAAGGAGAAGCTTGCTCACTACGCCTCTCCCTCGCCCACACGCACGGTGGTTCGCAGGATGAGGAGAGGGTTTTGACTACAGTGCCCTCTCCCTCTCCCTCTCCCTCTCCCTCGCGGTGGACGTGCAGCAGTTCAATCGGTGTCAGATTGCCAGAAGCATATTGTACTATAGTATCATCATTGTTGGACCTTCCGAAGAGGCGAAGAGCCAAGTGCAAGGTTCACACGAGTACGAACTGTTGAACTTCCCGAAGAGGTAAAGAGCCAAGTGCAAGGTTTTATAGGAGTTGTCGTCCTAGTAGGAGTGTACTACAACTATAGCGAACGATGCTACTGTATGATGCCGCTACGTCACGTATATCCAAAGCTGTGCCACCTTTTTTTCTCAAAGAGCGTGTTGGAGCCCGTGCAACAACCACACAAGTTGCACGTACACATAACACATTTACTAGTAATAAATTCTAAAGGACAAATGCCAGTATGCCACACAAGTTCATCTCCAATTCATGTGATAAATTTGTGCACGACTAGTCTACATATATTCACAGCGCTGCCGTTCACAATTACCGTACTCCACTTACACGTTATAGATGGGCTACATGTCCTCCTCCAGGTTCCAGTCCCAGGTATTCTTCATGGATGGCACGATCCATAGCGGTGGGCAACGGGAATCATTGTCGCAGCTTTCTAGTCCGGTTCCACACGATGGAGACTCATCCAAGCTGAAGCGGCATAAATCAAGGATAGTGTGTCCCAGCATGTCGTTCATCCGGCGGTGCGCACTGAAGACACAACCATGCTTCATGAACGGCAGGCATTCCGTGTCGTGCACGGAAGGTGGCATCCGCTTCACAATGGGGTAGCTGTCCCCGATGAAAAGCGAGTACTCTCCAATAGTGTTCATCGGCACCCACGTAGCATCACGGGGGTCGAACTCGGCGTCGTTCATCTGGTACACGCGGCATCCCAGATCTGGACACATGGTGACGTACATAGTCAAGGTCCATGCATAATAATGTTGTGCTCAAATATGGTGGTCAGTAATACTGTGCAGCAAATAGTACTACTCTGATATAGAGGAAGTAAAATAACCGGCTTATTATATATAGCCACTCTTGGCTACATGGATGAGATAGTAAGACATGGAAAAACAAAAATGGTGGCAGCTAGTGGGTTCAAGTCTTCAAGGGCCTAGCTAGCTATACGCGTCCTCCAAGATAAAAAGTACTCCTACTAGTACTACAAAGTATACTACTAGTACAACAATGAAAGAGAAGGCGAGAGGGTTAAAAAATGGAATACCTGGGTAGATGGTGACGGTCCGATCGTGGTAGATTGTGTGACCATGTTGCACATAAGTGGTACCATGGGTAACGACTGCTAAGATAGTTGATCCCAATATGCCAAAGTCAGCTACAAGGTTCCAGGTTAGACCGAATCGCGGATGCAAATGCACATCCAGGATCGGTGATCTTATTTTGATCGGGGGATGACCGGTCCCTGCAAAATAATGGAGTACCGTTAGGGATGCAAATGATGGTCTGTGCATTCCGTTTGTAATCTCCCATACCGTAGGATGGCAACCAGATGAAACAAGTCCCCTGGCTTGTCACCGCGAAGATGCGGCCTAGATGGCGCATGGCGTCTTCGAATGTGTAGGGCTACAAATCTGCCGCCGCCAACATGCGCCAGCCTCTGCCGTTACAGCCTCTTGCATTGATGGCAATCCTTATGTCGAACACCGCGATGAGATAGTAATCATCGTAGCCGCGTCGCTTTGTTGGCGGGTCCACAATTGCTATCTTCTTCAATCTCATGTAGGCATCATCATACGTATTCAAGCCCAGCCAGTCCGGAAGGCCGATCCCAATGGTGGAGAAGGGGTCTACCGGAACGGCCGCACTGCCGTGGATGTTGTGCAAAATGATGGTGGTATCCGGCCGGAGGTATGCAAGCCAATCTTCGTTGGCACCGACCCAGACCTATATATAAGACGGTGGGTAGCGGAGAAATTACGGGATGGAAATGGAATAACTAAGTACTACATGATCAAACTCCATTACTGACCTGCTCATCGGACAAAATCCGACTACCTCTCAACATCGGCAACTCTAGCGGAGTCACCGTGCAACCATGGCCAGGGAGCGGTGGACTGTTCGAAGGATTGTCCCATAGAAGAACCTTCTCCTCGAGGACGCATGGAAGACCAACAAGCATGGCATGTTTAAGCAGCGTCTTGAAAAAGTTGGTGCAGGAAGCACCGAGTCTTGCGGCGGTGAGGACGTCGAAGCGGCGTGCGATTTCTCCCACAGGATCGTCGTCCAAGGTCTCCCAGCCCCGACGAGGAGGAGAACCGCCTGGCAAATCCATGGGAGCATCGATGAACTGCCTTCTCTTTGGGGGGAGGGGAACTGGCGAGGAGGAGATAAGAGCATAGTAACCGCAGGGCCTCGTCCCTTCCAACTGTAGATCGTTCCTCAGCGAATGGGTGAGGCTATTATTTACTACTAGTACTCCCTCCGTCCAGGTGCATAGGGCACCTAAGAAATGGCACCGTGAACTAGGCATATGTTGATTGGACGCTCATCATGTTTTTCTCTCCCTCTAGTTAATCCCGCATTAAGTGTAATGATGGTAGGACTAACCATGCATAGGCTAACGGATTGTTTCACACAATTCTTTAGGTCTAGCTTGCATGCATGCAAAGAAAAAGTAAATGGTAGAGGCGGCTGATTGGTTTGCATATAGAAGGGAGATAAATGTGAAGCTGAAAACCCTAAGTGCATTGGGGTAGGCATACGAGTCATTAGTGCTAACTAATGAAGGGCGACTAATATACTTGAAAATCCTAAATTCTCTTAGGTGCCTTATGCACCTGGACAGAGGGAGTACTAGCATTATGGAACGTTATGGGATTGCATTATACTGTAAATAATAGCACTAGTAAGAAATTTTTGGCACTAGGTAGTAGTTTTTGGCATGGATTACGAAATTTTGGGTATGTTTTTGCCATTTTTTGTACATGCCAACTAGTGTAAAAAAACGTCTTACATTATGTAACGGAGGAGTACGTACTCGTACTGTAGCAGTACTAGTACTACTTTTCTCAACTAGTAGTGCGATGTACTGTACTTCTAGTCTAGTCTAGTATAGTGCACCAGTTTTGAACTCTTGAATCTCAGGGCCAAGGAGCTACAGTTGGAAGTGGAGGGTACTACTGTTCTCTAGAACCATCGATGTACTATCAATGCAGGGGAAGTACACCTGCGTAGTGGCCTAGTGGGTACTGTCGGTGCTCTATTCAGCCGCTCCTCTCACGTAGCTGGCCTACTCAGCCGCTCCTCTCACGCACACACTAGCAGCCTTTTTATCAGCGACAGTTACTGCGGGGGCAGAACATTTGAGTTATTTGATATAGCGAGACTAGGCTTTTCCCTTCCATTTGTGGAGGTGTAATGGATCTCGTCGAACTTTGTTAGTAGTTCCTTCTTTATGAATGAGATGAAGCAAAGCTTTTGCCTCCGTTTCAAAAAAACACGTCAAGAGGAATTCCTTTTATAGTAGAGCCGATAATGGAGTGAAGTCCATGCGTGCAACGCCACAAGATACAGAGTAGTAGTAGAGCACTTTACATACAGAGCCATATTGCACAGTTCCCAATGCCCCGCCAGACTTTTCCGCCTCCTCGGGCTTAATTGGGAGGCGCTAGTTTAAATATGCTACTAGCTGATGAGGAAGATGCAAGCGAGGTGTGGCTAGGGCGAGCACACGAGCCACGGGATGCTAGGAAGGAAAACCCGTTCACGTAGCTAGGCTGTCCAGTGCACCCAGATTGTGGGGCCGCACGTCCGTTTGACTTCAAAACTCAAACTACCCGTGTAAAATATTGGCTTGCAGCGAAGTGTAGTAGTCCTATTTTTTAAAAAGGACGCCGTGCATTCGGCCGGGATCGAACCCACAAAATGAGGTATACACTCCCGCGACCACTAGTAGTACTCGTTGGAGTACAACGCAACCTAGAATCGCCTTTTGTCGCTAGTAGTACATACATTGTTCCTTACAAGAAACCCCTAAGAGCATGGTTAATAGTATAGCCAGCTGCTGGCTATAAGCCAGTGCCATGTCATCTACAGCCCATCTTACAGCCAACATGTACAATAATAGATCAAAAGAGTGTACTACTTTTTTATTATGTGGCCCACTTCTCATTCTCACAAAGTGCCTAGGAGCACGTGCTAGAGCTGGCTCTTCACGAAGAGCCCGCTTACCTTCTCTCTCCTCTTCTCTTTCCTCCAACTAAGTAGAAATATACTAGTTTATTTCTTATAGCCCGCTGACTCAGCTCTATTGTACTTTCTCTAATAATGCAAGAAACCACTAAAATGCGAAGAAACTACTACCACTTGCATACGTGGCAGACTTAAGATAAGACTACTAATACGTCTCCAACGTATCTAAAATTTTTGATTGCTCCATGCTATATTATCTACTATTTTGGACTATATTGGGCTTTATTTTCCACTTTTATATTATTTTTGGGACTAACCTATTAACTGGAGGCCCAGCCCAGAATTGCTGCTTTTTGCCTATTTCAGTGTTTCGGAGAAACAGAATATCAAACGGAGTCCAAACGGAATAAAATCTTCGGGAACATGATTTTCTCACCGAACGTGATCCAGGAGACTTGGACCCTACTCCAGGGAGTCAAAGAGGAGGTCACGAGGGTGGGGGCGCGCCCCCTGCCTCATGGTCCCCTCGCTGCTCCACCGACGTACTTCTTCCTCGTATATATACACACGTACCCCCAAATGATCAGAACAGGAGCCAAAAACCTAATTCCACCACCGCAACTTTCTGTATCCACGAGATCCCATCTTAGGGCCTGTTCCGGAGCTCCGCCGGAAGAGGGCCGTCATCACGGAGGGCTTCTACATCATCCTAGCCCCTCCGATGAAGTGTGAGTAGTTTACCTCAGACCTTCGGGTCCATAGTTAGTAGCTAGATGGCTTCTTCTCTCTCTTTGAATCTCAATACAAAGTTCTCCCCCTCTCTTGTGGAGATCTATTCGATGTAATCTTCTTTTTGTGGTGTGTTTGTTGAGACCGATGAATTGTGGGTTTATGATCAAGTCTATCTATGAATAATATTTGAATCTTCTCTGAATTCTTTTATGTATGATTGGTTATCTTTGCAAGTCTCTTCGAATTATCCGTTTGGTTTGGCCAACTAGATTGGTAGTTCTTGCCATGGGAGAAGTGCTTAGCTTTGGGTTCGATCTTGCGGTGTCCTTACCCAGTGACAGAAGGGCCAGCAAGGCACGTATTGTATCGTTGCCATCGAGGATAACAAGATGGGGTTTATTTCATATTGCATGAATTTATCTCTCTACATCATGTCATCTTGCTTAAGGCGTTACTCTGTTTTTAACTTAATACTCTAGATGCATGCTGGATAGCGGTCGATGAGTGGAGTAATAGTAGTAGATGCAGAATCGTTTCGATCTACTTTTCACGGACGTGATGCCAATATACATGATCATGCCTAGATATTCTCATAACTATGCTCAATTCTGTCAATTGCTTAACAATAATTTGTTCACCCACCGTAGAATACTTATGCTCTTGAGAGAAGGCACTAGTGAAACCTATGGCCCCCGGGTCTATACTCATCATATCAATCTCCATCACTTTAATCTTGCTTTGCTTTTTACTTTGCTTTTACTTTTTACTTTGCATCTTTATACCAAAAATACCAAAAAATATTATATCTATGAGATCTCACTCTCGTAAGTGACTGTGAAGGGATTGACAACCCCTAATCGCGTTGGTTGCGAGTAGCTATCCCTTTGTGTAGGTACGAGGGACTTGAGCGTGGCCTCCTACTGGATTGATACCTTGGTTCTCAAAAACTGAGGGAAATACTTACGCTACTCTGCTGCATCATCCCTTCCTCTTCGGGGAAAACCAACGCAAGCTCAAGACGTAGCAAGAAGGATTTCTGGCGCCGTTGCCGAGGAGTCTACACAAAAAGTCAACATACCAAGTACCCATCAAAATCCCTATCTCTCGCATTACATTATTTGCCATTTGCCTCTCGTTTTCCTCTCCCCCACTTCACCCTTGCCGTTTTATTCGCCCTCTCTCTCTATCCTCCCTCTCTATTTGCCTCTTTTGCCCGTTTGCTCTTGTTTGCTTGTGTGTTAGTTTGCTTGTTTGTCGCGATGGCTCAAGATACTACCAAATTGTGTGACTTCACCAATACCAATAATAATGATTTCCTTAGCACTCCGATTGCTCCTCTTACCGATGTTGAATCTTGTGAAATTAATACTGCTTTGTTGAATCTTGTTATGAAAGATCAATTCGCCGGCCTTCCTAGTGAAGATGCCGCTACTCATCTGAATAGCTTCGTTGATTTATGTGATATGCAAAAGAAAAAAGATGTAAATAATGATGCCGTTAAATTGAAGCTATTTCCTTTTTTGCTTAGAGATCGTGATAAAGCTTGGTTTTCGTCTTTGCCTACAAATAGTATTGATTCATGGAACAAGTGCAAAGATGCTTTTATCTCTAAGTATTTCCCTCCCGCTAAGATCCTCTCTCTTAGAAACGATATTATGAACTTTAAGCAACTTGATCATGAACATGTTGCACAAGCTTGGGAGAGAATGAAATTAATGATACGTAATTGCCCTACTCATGGTTTGAATTTGTGGATGATCATACAAAATTTTTATGCCGGATTGAATTTTGCTTCTAGAAATCTTTTAGATTCGGCTGCGGGAGGCACTTTTATGGAAACCACTTTAGGAGATGCTACTAAACTCCTAGATAATATAATGGTTAATTATTCTCAATGGCATACTAAAAGATCTTCTAATAAAAAGGTGCATGTGATAGAAGAAATTAATGTGTTGAGTGGAAAGATGCATGAACTTATGAAATTATTTGCTACTAAGAGTGTTTCTTCTGATCCTAATGATATGCCTTTGTCTACTTTGATTGAGAATAACAATGAATCTATGGATGTGAATTTTGTTGGTAGGAATAATTTTGGTAACAATGCTTATAGAGGGAATTTTAATCCTAGGCCATATCCTAGTAATCCTTCTAATAATTATGGGAATTCCTACAACAACTCTTATGGAAATTATAATAAGATGCCCTCTGAATTTGAGAATAGTGTTAAAGAGTTTACGAATTCACAAAAGAATTTTAATGCTTTGCTTGAAGAGAAATTGCTTAAAGTTGATGATTTGGCTAGAAACATTGATAGAATTTCTCTTGAGGTTGATTCTTTAAAGCTTAGATCTATTCCTCCTAAACATGATATGAATGAGTCTCTCAAAGCCATGAGAATTTCCATTGATGAGTGCAAGGAAAGAACCGCTAGGATGCATGCTTCCAAAGATGCCTTTATTAAAGCGTGTTCCTCCAATTCCTATGAAAATCAAGATGAAGATCTAAAAGTTATTGATGTGTCCCCTATTAAATCTTTGTTTTACAATATGAATCTTGATGAAACTGAATATGATCTTCCTTTACCTAGAAGGCGTTCTAAAAATTCGGAGTATTTAGATCTTAATGATGAAATTGATGAAAGTGGGATTGAAAGAAATAAAAATCTAGATGTTGTTAAACCCACTATATTGGATTTCAAGGAATTTAATTATGAAAGTTGCTCTTTAATTGATTGTATTTCCTTGTTGCAATCCGTGCTAAATTCTCCACATGCTTATAGTAAAAAAAGCCTTCACCGAACATATTGTTGTTGCCTTGATGCAATCTTATGAAGAAAAACTTGAGTTGAAAGTTTCTATACCTAGAAAACTCTATGATGAGTGGGAACCAACTATTAAAATTAAAATTAAAGATCATGAGTTTTATGCTTTGTGTGATTTGGGTGCTAGTGTCTCTACTATTCCCAAAACTTTGTGTGATTTACTAGATTTCCGCGATTTTGATGATTGCTCTCTAAACTTGCATCTTGCGGATTCCACTATTAAGAAACCTATGGGAAGGATTAATGATGTTCTTATTGTTGCAAATATGAATTATGTGCCCATAGATTTCATTGTTCTTGATATAGATTGCAATCCTTCTTGCCCTATTATTCTTGGTAGACCTTTCCTTAGAACGGTTGGTGCAATTATTGATATGAAGGAAGGGAATATTAGATTTCAATTTCCATTAAAAAAGGGCATGGAACACTTTACAATAAAGAAAATAAAATTACCATATGAAACTATCATGAGAGCCACTTATGGATTGCCTACCAAAGATGGCAATACCTAGATCTATCCTCGCTTTTATGCCTAGCTAGGGGCGTTAAATGATAGCGCTTGTTGGGAGGCAACCCAATTTTATTTTTATTCCTTGATTTTTGCTACTGTTTAGTAATAAATAAATTATTTAGCCTCTGTTTTGTTTGTGTTTTTTGTGTTTAATTAGTGTTTGTGCCAAGTAGAACCGTTGGGAAGACTTGGGGAAAGTCTTGTTGAACTTGCTGTAAAAAACAGAAACTTTAGCGCTCACGAGAACTGCTGTCATTTTTATTTGAAGAGTGCTATTTAATTAATTTTTTTGCATATTATTAATAGATAAATTCCTCACGTCCATAAGTTTATTTTAGAATTTTTGGGGTTCCAGATCTTGCGCTAGCTACAGATTACTACAGACTGTTCTGTTTTTGACAGATTCGGTTTTTTCGTGTGTTGCTTGCTTATTTTGATGAATCTATGGCTAGTAAAATAGTTTATAATCCATAGAGAAGTTGGAATACAGTAGGTTTAACACCAATATAAATAAATAATGAGTTCATTACATTACCTTGAAGTGGTCTTTTGTTTTCTTTCGCTAACGGAGCTCACGAGTTTTCTATTTTGAGTTTTGTGTTGTGAAGTTTTCAAGTTTTGGGTGAATTCTTTTGATGGATCATGGAACAAGGAGTGGCAAGAGCCTAAGCTTGGGGATGCCCATGGCACCCCCAAGATAATCCAAGGACACCAAAAAGTCAAAGCTTGGGGATGCCCCGGAAGGCATCCCCTCTTTCGTCCACTTCCATCGGTAATTTACTTGGAGCTATATTTTATTGACCAACATGATATGTGTTTTGCTTGGAGCGTCTTGTATTATTTGTGTCTTTGTGTCTTACTATGCCACAATCATCCTTGCTGTACACACCTTTTTAGAGAGCCATACATGAATTAAAATTTGATAGAATACTCTATGTGCTTCACTTATATCTTTTGAGCTAAGTAGTTTTGCTCTATGTGCTTCACTTATATCTTTTGAGCTAAGTAGTTTTGCTCTATGTGCTTCACTTATATATTTTGAGCTAAGTAGTTTTGCTCTATGTGCTTCACTTATATCTTTTGAGCTAAGTAGTTTTGCTCTATGTGCTTCACTTATATCTCTTGAGCGTTATAATTTTGCTCTATGTGCTTCACTTAGATCTTTTAGAGCACGGTGGTGGATTTGTTTTAAAGAAACTATTGATCTCTCATGCTTCACTTAAATTATTTTGAGAGTCTCTTAATAGCATGGTAATTTGCTTAATAATAATATGCTTGGTATTCAAGATTTGTGAAACTTTCTTTTGAGTGTGTTGAATACTAAGAAAAGATTAAAGCATGATAATTGTTTTGAGATATGGAGGTGATAATATTAAAGTCATGCTAGTTGAGTACTTGTGAATTTAAAGAATACTTGTGTTAAAGTTTGTGATTTCCGTAGCATGCACGTATGGTGAACCGTTATGTGATGAAGTCGGAGCATGATTTATTTATTGATTGTCTTCCTTATGAGTGGCGGTCGGGGACGAGTGATGGTCTTTTCCTACCAATCTATCCCCTTAGGAGCATGCGCGTAATACTTTGCTTTGATAACTTCTAGATTTTTGCAATAAGTATATGAGTTCTTTATGACTAATGTTGAGTCCATGGATTATACGCACTCTCACCCTTCCACCTTTGCTAGCCTATCTAATACTGCACACCTTTCGCCGGTATCATACACCTACCATATACCTTCCTTAAAACAGCCACCATACCTACCTATTATGGCATTTCCATAGCCATTCCGAGATATATTGCCATGCAACTTTCCACCATCTAGTTCATCATGACACATTCATCATTGTCATATTTCTTAGCATGATCATGTAGTTGACATAGTATTTGTGGCAAAGCCACCGTTCATAATTTTTTCATACTTGTCACTCTTGATTCATTGCATATCCCGGTACACCGCCGGAGGCATCCATATAGAGTCATACTTTGTTTTAGAATCGAGTTGTAATCATTGAGTTGTAAATAAATAAAAGTGTGATGATCATCATTCAATAGAGCATTGTCCCAAATGAAAAAAAAGAGAAAGGCCAAAGAAAAAAAGAAGGCCCCAAAAAAATAAAAATAAAAAGGGGCAATGCTACTATCCTTTTTTCCACACTTGTGCTTCAAAGTAGCACCATGATATAGCGAGTCTCATATATTGTGGTTCAAAGTAGCACCATGTTCTTCATATAGAGAGTCTCATATGTTGTCACTTTCATATACTAGTGGGAATTTTACATTATAGAACTTGGCTTGTATATTCCAATGATGGGCCTCCTCAAAATTTCCCTAGGTCTTCGTGAGCAAGTAAGTTGGATGCACACCCACCTAGTTTCTTTTTTTGAGCTTTCATACATTTATAGCTCTAGTGCATCCGTTGCATGGCAATCCCTACTCACTCACATTGATATCTATTGATGGGCATCTCCATAGCCCGTTGATACACCTAGTTGATGTGAGACTATCTTCCCCTCCTTTTTGTCTTCTCCACAACCACCATTCTATTCCACCTATAGTGCTATATCCATGGCTCACGCTCATGTATTGCGTGAAGATTGAAAAAGTTTTGAAAAAGTTAGAGTATGAAACAATTGCTTGGCTTGTCATCGGGGTTGTGCATGATTTAAATACTTTGTGTGGTGAAGATGGAGCATAGCCAGACTATATGATTTTGTAGGGATAACTTTCTTTGGCCATGTTATTTTGAGAAGACATAATTGCTTTGTTAGTATGATTGAAGTATTATTATTTTTATGTCAATATAAACTTTTGTCGTGAATCTCTCTAATCTGAATATTCATACCACAATTAAGAAGATTTGCATTGAAATTATGCCAAGTAGCACTCCGCATCAAAAATTCTCTTTTTATCATTTACCTACTCAAGGACGAGCAGGAATTAAGTTTGGGGATGCCTGATACGTCTCCAACGTATCTATAATTTTTGATTGCTCCATGCTATATTATCTACTGTTTTGGACTATATTGGGCTTTATTTTCCACTTTTATATTATTTTTGGGACTAACCTATTAACCGGAGGCCCAGCCCAGAATTGCTGCTTTTTGCCTATTTCAGTGTTTCGGAGAAACAGAATATCAAACGGAGTCCAAACGGAATAAAATCTTCGGGAACGTGATTTTCTCACCGAACGTGATCCAGGAGACTTGGACCCTACTCCAGGGAGTCAAAGAGGAGGTCACGAGGGTGGGGGCGCGCCCCCTGCCTCAAGGTCCCCTCGCTGCTCCACCGACGTACTTCTTCCTCCTATATATACACACGTACCCCCAAATGATCAGAACAGGAGCCAAAAACCTAATTCCACCGCCGCAACTTTCTGTATCCACGAGATCCCATCTTAGGGCCTGTTCCGGAGCTCCGCCGGAAGAGGGCCGTCATCACGGAGGGCTTCTACATCATCCTAGCCCCTCCGATGAAGTGTGAGTAGTTTACCTCAGACCTTCGGGTCCATAGTTAGTAGCTAGATGGCTTCTTCTCTCTCTTTGAATCTCAATACAAAGTTCTCCCCCTCTCTTGTGGAGATCTATTCGATGTAATCTTCTTTTTGCGGTGTGTTTGTTGAGACCGATGAATTGTGGGTTTATGATCAAGTCTATCTATGAATAATATTTGAATCTTCTCTGAATTCTTTTATGTATGATTGGTTATCTTTGCAAGTCTCTTCGAATTATCCGTTTGGTTTGGCCAACTAGATTGGTAGTTCTTGCCATGGGAGAAGTGCTTAGCTTTGGGTTCGATCTTGTGGTGTCCTTACCCAGTGACAGAAGGGGCAGCAAGGCACGTATTGTATCTCTGCCATCGAGGATAACAAGATGGGGTTTATTTCATATTGCATGAATTTATCTCTCTACATCATGTCATCTTGCTTAAGGCGTTACTCTATTTTTTAACTTAATACTCTAGATGCATGCTGGATAGCGGTCGATGAGTGGAGTAATAGCAGTAGATGCAGAATCGTTTTGATCTACTTGTCACAGACGTGATGCCTATATACATGATCATGCCTAGATATTCTCATAACTATGCTCAATTCTGTCAATTGCTCAACAGTAATTTGTTCACCCACCGTAGAATACTTATGCTCTTGAGAGAAGCCACTAGTGAAACCTATGGCCCCCGGGTCTATTCTCATCATATCAATCTCCATCACTTTAATCTTGCTTTGCTTTTTTACTTTGCTTTTACTTTTTACTTTGCATCTTTATAGCAAAAATACCAAAAAATATTATATCTATGAGATCTCACTCTCGTAAGTGACGTGAAGGGATTGACAACCCCTAATCACGTTGGTTGCGAGTAGCTATCGCTTTGTGCAGGTACAAGGGACTTGAGCGTGGCCTCCTACTGGATTGATACCTTGGTTCTCAAAAACTAAGGGAAATACTTACGCTACTCTGCTGCATCATCCCTTCCTCTTCGGGGAAAACCAACACAAGCTCAAGACGTAGAAACTACCTTATCAACCATTGTGCATGCTCTTACCAACAAAAATCCTCGAGTGACCTCCTACCTCTGGCCCGTCCACCTAGTCATCCTCGGCCATGGGACGCAGCTACCGCCGCCGGCAGAAGGCGAGGTCAAACCGCCGGCGGTGCGGAGCCCATGTTTCGGCAGCCCGGATGCCAGCTCCGTCTGGCGCTCGTGGCCGCTAGCTAGCCAAGATAGCTCCGTCCAGCTGCTTGTCTGCAAGGTTTGCTAGCTAGATTGGTATGGCAGCACGACGGCTTGCTCGCACGCGCCACGCTAAGGCCAGCCATCTGGCTCGAGCGAAGGCCAGCGCGGCGGCTTGCTTGCTCGTGAGTCGCGCTCAGGCCAGCCTGCCAACCCGTGCAGAGGCCAGCGCGGCGTCCGGCGGAGCGGCGACCAACTCGCTCATCACCGGCGCCACCGACGAACACGCATCAGTACTGTTTGAGGTAATGTTCAGGAAAAATAATGATTTGAGGGGGAATAACAGGATAGAAGGTCAGATGTGGGTCCCTCTTGTCAACAGTCAAACAAAATGTGTTGGTTTAAGCTGCCTCGTCAGCACAGACGTGTGGGCCAACCCTGTCATAAATGGGTTTAAACGAACCTAATCGGTAGGAGTACTAGGTAGTTTTTGGCGTGGATTAAGAAATTTTGGGTATGTTTTTGCTATTTTTTGTACAATAGATTCTTCCTAGGGCTGGTTGAAAGTGGTAGTTTTTTGTTAAATACTCTACATATTGTAAGTAGGAGTGAAAGTTAAGCTTTGGAAGCCAATAAGCAAGGCTAGTTACATAGTGCATATGTGTACATGATTGAAAGTAAATATCAACCATGAGTGACTAATATCTTGATGGAAAACTCGAAACTATGGAATACTAGGGAAAAATGCATGGTTGGAAATACTAGCAATGTTCATGTCTGTTGCAACGAATCATAATTAGAATAATACTTATTCACAAACTTGGTACAAAACACTCTAATTTTGATATACATATGTCACTAGAGATATATTATGTTTCAATTAGAATATATTCCTTGGGCTGTTTTGGTGAGGTCAGGGAGGGATGTGGTTGGTTTTAAGATACTAATTATGGGTTTTTCTGCAAATTGGTAGACAAATGGGATGTTGGTGAGAAAAGGCAACAACTTACCTCACAATCATTAGATGTATATCTAATGGTCAGAAATGACGGATGGCAGACACACCAGCATCACCAACTTAGTCTTGCGTAGGAGTACTAGCAAGATCCGTGCATTGCACGGAACATCAAGATGCATTTTTTTATAAAACACTTGTTGTGATTGACCCTTGCGGGAGTAATCCCATGTGTAAAAACTAATGATATCTCGAGAAATATGAGATAAGGTGAAGAGGAGTGGGGTGTGGTGGTGGTTGGTGGTCGGACTGAGTGGAGGCATGGGGATTGACGACGCCGGCAGCGGCCACCAGGCCAGTTTGTTCCAGAGGCTTCCTTTCTTAATTGCTCAACAATGAGGTTTGTTGGAGATAAGGATGAACGAGGGAAGACCTTGTCTGCAAATGTGGAGAGGGGTGCGGGTATCTTTTAATTTAATTTCCATCTGTCAGATATAGATCGGACGGTCTATATTGCAAGATGGCACACGTACCATCATCACCAACTCGGTTTTTTATAAGAGAAAAAATATAAGTATGGAGATACAAACATATTATCGATACTTGCTTCCGTAAACTAGCATCTACATTCTATTCAACGCCTCGGCATGTGGGGCCTTAGCACAATGACTTCTCGACTGTGTAAAACAAAGATTTTCCCGTCGCCGACAAGGAGGGGGTGACGGCAGCGCGCTTTTTGGCTTGCTCTAGTCCTAGTAGTCATACTAGGTGGTCTAAGCACGTGTAGATTTATTCTTTTTCACGTCTCGTGTTTGCCGTACTGCCACGACTGTTGATGAATAGACGGTAAGTTATTCACGGGGAAACCCTTGTTGAGCGTGTTTGCGAGAGAGAGAGAGAGAGAGAGAGAGAGAGAGAGAGAGTGCGTGTGTGATATGTTAGAGATTGAGGCAATGATAACAGATTCTTTGTGTCTATGTGTGTGGAGGATAGAGAGACATGTATATGGGGCTTTGTGTTGTGTAACGTGGAGACACATATACATAATTAGAGAGTGAGTGTGTGAGATACACATGTGGACATCAGGAGAGATGAGGATCCAGATAAATGGGTGTTTGTGCGTGTCTGTGTGTGTTTGTGCACGCGTTTGTGTGTGAGAGGGAGAGAGTGTATGTGGAGTAGAGAGACCACTGATGATGTGAACCTAGTATAAGGGAAGGGGGAATGGTGTGACATGTGTAGTAGCGAGATAGCACGGGTGCGGGCGGGGGGGAGCAGACTATTTGGAAGAGACATCGAGTGTGTGTGTGGGAGAGGGGTGTGAGAGCGAGAGAAAGAGAGAGCTAGCAACGAAGAGAGAGAGAGGGAGAGAGGAAGAGAGGGGGCGAGAGGGGTCGTTTGTGTCCATAAATGGCGTATAGATAGGGAGACAATGTTGATGTTGTCCGAAATTGGCCTATGAACGGAGGCGCAAGGGAAGCGAGTCATCGTGTGTGTGATAGGGACTTCATGAGAGATCTAGAATAGATGGTGTAGAGAACAATGTGCGAAATCGAGAACGATTATACATTAGGGAGCTATGCAAAGAGTCACGACATATATGTATGCAGGGAAGGAGCTAGGGCGGGTCCGCATGTGGGAGAGATAGAAAGAGGAGAGTGGTGCACAAGGAGACAAAGTGTGCTTGTTTGCAGTGGGGATGGTGTGTGAGGTGAGTGCGCGAGAACCACATAACTAGGGAGATAGACGTTTGGGGGCGACGTTTTGTGTGTATGAGAAATATACAATCTACATAGTGCGTGTGCTTGGATAAGAGAGATAGCGGGAGACCTAGAGAGTGAGGGAAGAGATGTGTGCATGCCCGAGAGACAAAGTGATAGAGACCTATGTTGGGGTCCGGACTTTACAAGAGAGAGGGGTGTTAATGTGCTCGTGTGTTGGTGTTTGGGGGAGAGAACGACTTCTCTATGTGTGTGTGTGTGGTGGGGGGGGGGTTGACTTTAGATAAAGAGTGAGGTGTCTATATTTGAGTGACTTTAGCGTAATTGAGATACTGTGCACTCATGGTTGATCAATTTGTTTCACAGTTTGTACTATGAGATAACGATACTTTTGAACATGCGTGATATACCTTGATGTACCAGAATTACAAACCTAAGATCAGAATTTTGGAATTCGACTCCATCATTAGCTTTTGTAATTCATTTAAACGGAGGTACATTTTTTAAGCCGGGATTTCGTGATTTCAAATTCATATATCAAACCTAGAGATATACACATACGGGCATGTTCAAACTTTATAATCATCCACTTTATTCATACACATACACATTTTTGCTTTTGTCATCATATTTAGGATAAACACATTTGGAATTTCATTTGAATTGGACCATATGATGGTATTTTCTTGTAGTAGCTCAATGATCCATATTTGAATTGAATGGACAATCTAAGTTTCGAGTTGGAGACATTGATTTTCAAAACTTGCACATTTTTTTGCGTGCAAAACAAACAAATTGTCGGCCATGATATCATAGTCGGCCGTACGAGAGCAGAATACTTATAATTTTAGGCGCCAAAAGCTTTCAAACTTCCCACTCACATCGAAATATCATGCGCCCGAAAGTTTAGCCCTGCGATATTCCTGTTTTACCCCTGCCACATGAACGGAAAAGGGCTGCTTTGGTAACTCCATTGTTTTTCCCTCTTTGCCCCCAACATTCTTCCCCAGAGCCCCTCACCTTCCCCTCCCCGACCCCCCCAACCACGGCAAGCCGCCGAATCTAGTCCTCCGCTGCAGCGGTGGACCTCACACCCCGCCGGATCTACCTTCTGCACCTTGGAACCCGCAACTGCCAACTCATCACTTCACCGGAGCCGCTTCAGCGACTGGCTTGTCCACCGCTCTAGATCTCCTTGACCGCCATCATGGTCCACCACACCGGATCTGCTTAACCGGCGCCCTCGTCCACCACAGCGTAGGCCCTTCACTGACTCCCTCATCCACCCCTTCGCTGGCCCTCGTCCGCCGCAAC
Organism: Triticum urartu; assembly: GCF_056163025.1. Lineage (NCBI taxonomy): Eukaryota > Viridiplantae > Streptophyta > Magnoliopsida > Poales > Poaceae > Triticum > Triticum urartu. Next base: position 99,876,764 of record NC_141873.1, on the reverse strand, counting down.
AGATCCGCCTCACCCAAAGCACTGTACAACGTGCCCGCCGAAGCCTTCATCCACTGCACCGGACCCGCTCCACGGATGCCATATTCAACTCCACCAGCCCTGCTTTACCGACGCCGCAGCCTCATCAGGTTATTTTGATTTGTACTCCTTCGGTTTTTCTCTTTATCGTGCAACTGTTCACTTACCACAGATGAGCTTTCTTGTATGTCGATAGGCGCCGCAACCGTAGCACCGGAGCCGCTTCAGCGACGGCGACAGCCGGCCCAAACTCAACCGCAACACGAGCACCATCGACGATCCTTAGCTATCAAGTATGACAACGATACCCATACGCCGCCAAGAATCAGGTACTATTATCCAACGGCCGGCGCCTACGTTCACTTTCCTAGCATAAGCACCGCACCTTTGAATTTCTTCAGGGCATCATTCAGTTTTTCGTGAGACGCATTATTCTTCTTGCAGCTGTGGGGCCATACTTCTGGCAGTGAACATGTTACATGTGCTAAATTACATACCAGTGCACATATAGTTAATATACTTTAGTTTTGTTCTGATGCCACCTGTTGGTTCCATCAGACTGCTTAATGTTCTCTATGCTTAATTACACATCAGCAAACTAGCATGTGGTTCCGCTGCTTTTGTTCGTTTTACCCTACATTTTCTGATGCTAGCTATTACATCACTGCTCCGAGCCTCTGTTCATTACTTGTTGATGTGTTCTTGATCTTCCCAAGTTGCATGAATAATTTGATGCTTCTATTAATTATGGAGCTGCCAACCCCATCAAGCAAAATATTTGTTCTTTTGGGGTTGGCACCTCGAACAAGCATAAAAATAGAGGGAAGAAGATATATTGTCGTGTATGCACACACCCTTCTTTCATTAGTTTAGATGAACCATTGATGATCAATTCGGACCAGTGCATGCGATTGAAATTAATTTTACCTAAATAGATGGTGCAGAATAAACTACAACAACTAGATTTGCAACCACGGGATGCTGATGATATCTTCAAAGAACATTGCAACAGCAGCTAGGCTTCACAGCAACATATGGTAAGCCAGTGTGTTTTAGTACATGTGAAATGTAATGCGAGTGGGTTGCTTTCTTGCCTTGTGCCCTCAACGTGTAATCCTACCAAATTACAAATAGTTCAGTTGTCTGCTTTGCTGCATTGCTTGATTCGAATGCTTATTTGTTGTTACACTATACCTGAGTTGGCCAATATGTCAGCAGTGCCTGCTGTACTATCGTAAAGAAATGCATGCCTATTTCATTTGAGTCCTTAACTTTTCCTCTCAACTTCATCACAAGACTGTCTTCGTAGTTTATATGAGGCCACACCGTTAAGTGCTTTCTCAGATTATTTCAACTGCTTAGATGCCTTGGCAACTTAAATATAGCGGTTGTACACTCCCTTTCAACTAGGGATGTCAACTAGGTCCCGTTTAATCCTGATTAAAGTCCACTAGTGGTATGATAGTTCAAAAGAGTTTTTGTTTTTTGAGGAAAATGAACTAGGGAGGTAGCAAAAACTAACTAGATGGGACTGGCAGATGTCGCTTATTTTCCACTTACATCCCTAGTTTCATCTTACCATTTTAATTTCTTTTCGGCTGATGCTGCTTCGAACCATTTAAATATAGTTTTCCATGCTCGGCAATAATTCGTCCGTAGTTTACCATGTAAGCTTACTGCCTGGATCATACGATAACTATCTCTTACTGATGTCCAGCGGAAACCTTTCAGGATGCCGTTCACACTAGGACACAATGTACAACCCCAGAATCTATTTGTGGAAGTAGTGCGCCATCCATGTTACCAGATGGTAGCAGTTCAGAGGCAACACCGCCGGAGAGCAGTCTGAGCATAGATATTATAGTGCTTGAGGCTCTACAAGAGGCAGAAAGAGATGGTGTGGCTGCCATGAATGAGGTAATCTTTATCTTGAGGCTGGAAATTACGGAATTAGCGGCACGCATTATGCAAGCAACCCAAGAATTGGAGGAAGTAAGAATGTTGCATTTTCAGATGGCGGAGGTCCTGCTATTTCTGCTATCTGAAGCCCAAGGTAATCCCGGTTCTTCTTTAGATACCAGTTGAAAGTGTCATTAGATTATTGTACTTGCATGTTGTGTCATGTCTCTGAATGGATTAAGTTGCAAGACCCCCTATGTTGTCCATGTGTTGTAATGATCCAAATTTTTTAGGCGAGGTAATCCTCAGTACTTGTAATATTGACATAAGGTGAACTATTTTTCGTGTGAGCATATTGTATTGGATGAAATAACTGTTTGACTCAGAGTGTATCCAACCTACTGAATTCGAAGATCACGACATTTCTAAATCATAATCATATATAAAGGTGGAACAAATCTTTGTTGTGGTTTTGAAGAAATAAATAACAAAATGTATAATTTTTTTGAAGGTTAAGATAGTAGGAAAGGCTCCTACTGCATGTATATATAAATAACCAAAAGAACAGTTACATGGTGATATTTACAAGGGAGTGTGTGTGTGGGGGGGGGGGGTTAGATCCAAAACACAACCCTACCTATGCTGAGGCAGACTTTGCAAGAAGGAAGAGACAACATGTCTCTTTTCACTAGGTAGTCTATATCTAATATTGCCAAAGTCTCCCTTGAATCTACTGAACCAAGAAGAAATGGAGGGTGACACATGCCTAAAGTAATTATTATTGCGTTCCTTCCAAAGGCTCCAAGCAGCAGTGAGAAATACTTCCATGATCATCTTGCGTGGGTGTTGTGTCTTTAGGTTCTCCACTAGCTGCAACCTATCTCCTTGTGCAGCCCAAGATATACGTAGCAAACTCCAACATTCCCTACTGAAGGTGCAGCAAAAGAAGAGATGCTCCACCGTTTCTTCGATATGATGCCCGCAAAGTAAACAGTCAAAATTGTTACCAATATTGTAGTGACGCCACTTGAGCATATTCCTCGTGTTGAGCCGGTCCGAAAGTAAAAACCAACCAAAGACTTTGATTTTGGGTATGCATGTAGTCTTCCAGAGCCACTTGAAATCCACGTGAGCAACCACATCTCGGAAAACAAACTGATAGTAGGCTGTGGTTTTGAACACAGTTGATCCCCAACAATAGGACCAAACATCATCATGATCTTCCAAAGTCACCGCAGCCATATCAGTTTGGAGGAGCTTGAGTTCGTCATGAGCTTGCAGCGAGAGTGGTAGATGAAAGGTTTTGTGAAGGACGTGGGCAGTCAAAAACCCTTGCACAGACAAGTCCTCCTTAAGGACATAAGAGAAAGCGCGTGGATATTGTTCTGCCAAGATGGACTGGTTCTAGTTGTCTTTCCAGAATAGGACAGAAGCGCCACGTTTAATTTGTACCCGAGAAATGCCACGATAGACTGGCATAAGATTTGCTAGGTCACGCCACCAAAAAGAGCCACAACTATCCGAAGCATGTGGGATGGAGTCAACATAGTAGGTTTCCCATATGAGCCGAACCCAGGGGACATCCATTCTGTTGTAGAATTTATGCAGGAATTTGAGCAAAACACGTCATTTTGAATTTTAAGATCAAGGACACCCAAGCCACCACACTTTTTGGGTCGACACACCATGTCCCAAGCAGCCAAAGAGTTCTGTTTATCACCATCAGCCGTGCGTTTGTTCCAAAGGCAGTGTCTGCGGATTTTATCAAGTTGAGCAAGAATCTTTGGTGGCAATCTAAGAGTTCCCATGGGATAGATAGCCATCGAGGTGATGAGCGAGTTTACCAACGCTAGCTTGCCCGAACAAAATGTATAATTATCTGTGGATATTCGTAATCGAATACAAATTGGATTTGAATTTAGTTTGCCAGGTCCCAGGGCAAACATGACTGCTAATTCTCCCAAGTTTTGAACGAAGCGGCTAAACACCCACTATAATTTGTGGGCTGCCCGAAGCAAGTGTTTGCGAGATGGAAATTACTGTCTACCCCTGACACTTGACATCCTTATCGACCGGATTTATACTGCTGTTGATAGGGGTAGACTAGTAACTTCAATCAGACGTGACACGACGGCCTCTGAGCCCATTCAGAGACGGTGGGCGCCAAACGTGGGCGGCAAAACACATTTGATTCAAGCTCGTCCGAAAGACATGTGTCTCTTCCTCCATTTCCCCATTCATACACGGTGGGCGGCAAAACAAACTCTCCTCGTCCAAAATCGATGTAGGCTAATATTTTAAATAGGGGCAGATGTGTAACTTCCATCAGACGTGACACAACCGCCCTACCTGTCAGCCCTATTCATACACCATGGGCGCCAACCGTGGGCGGCAAAACACCCTCTCCTCGCCCGAAATAGTTACCGGCAAATATTTGGGAGATGCGAGATTACCGTCCTATCCCCAACCGACACGATGTCCGAAATTTTAAACGGGGGATAAGTTTGTAACTTTCCCCCATTTCAGATAAGCGCGTCCCAAAGTTTGAGATCCCCCCTCCCCTCCATTTCCCCATTCATACACCGTCGGCGGCACGACAACCTCCGCACTGTGGCCAGCCTCCTCCATCCGCCACCCCATCCTCCACCTTGCCGGAGCTGCTACCCCTACCCCATCCTCCACTGCAAGAGATGGACGTCTCTCATCCATGGCGCTGGACCAGGATCCTTTCATCGCCTCCTCTCGCTTCATCGGCGTCATCGTCCACCTTGCCGTTGCCGCTCCTACGACCGCCTCGTCCACGGCAACAAGATATATCCCCCGACCTGGCCGTCTGCCGTCTAAAGTCTTCTTCCCCGCCGCCGACAGCCATCACACCCGCAACACCCTCAACGTATCAGCATAGGCCTACACGGCGTCCCAAGAGAGGTGGTACTCTTCCATATGTGCTTAAGTTATTGATCTCACCCGGAAAATAGATCGTAATTTGTTTACTGTACTTTTCTTGTCCGTACCAAATCGTAGTGGCTAGTTGAAAGCAAACATTGGTTGCGAAGTAGCTTTGTCCGGTTTGCACCTTCAGATCCGCCATGGCACGGGCACTATACTCGTAAAGCTTATGGTTTCCCCCCTTTATATTCACTACCATCATCATAGGTGCTTCGTGTCATGCTAGCACTGCTCCTCAAGACCTCAACCCAAAGCTTACATGTTGAAATACGAATCTGATATGATGCTCATATCACTAAAACAGAGAACGTGTAATTGGTCACCTAATGTTCCTATATTCGTTTCGAAAAGCATGTGCGCCACCCACTGGTCCAGCTAGTTCCACTTTCCTGATTTTTCTCTTGATGCTTAGGGTTTTCCCCTTTTATCTACTCTACTATGATCTGCGTAGGTGCTTTCTGTCGTACTAGCATTACTCCACCCTTCAAGCTAAACAACACAACACTCAGAATTCGAAAGATTAGTTGTTCAAATATGATTGTGATATGATACTGATATTAGTTAACCGACACATTTAATTGGTTAGCTAAAGGTCCCACTTGAGTTTCCAAATGCATGTCGCGACATATAGAGAGACAGCATAATTGCATTTCTTTGTCACTTGTTGACCGTACTTTCTTATCCATACCAAATCTTAGTTGTTATTTCAAAGCAAACATCGGTTGCTAACTACCCTTTTCGTGGTTTGCAGCTTCAGATCTGCCATCCCACTGCCACGGTCAACACTGTACTCATCATGCTTATGTTTTCACCATTTTATGATGACCACAATCAGCCTACGTGGTTCGTGTCGTAATAGCACTGCTCCATCCATCGAGCTAAACAAGCTTAGTTGTACAAATTCATATCTGATATTATTGCTGATATTAGTAAAACTGAGAGATGTTTAATTGGTTAGCTAAATGTTCCTACTTTAGTTTCAAAATGCATGTGAGCCACATATGGAGAGACCGGAAAGAATAGTATTTCTCTGTGCGCTCTGGTTCATCATGGGTGACCAACCGACATTGTATTGAAAGGCTTGTAATATCTTCAATCTGCTTGCTCTTCTGCTCTTCTTTAAGATGATACTCTTCTCTTGCGGTCGACTGGTCATCTCGAGTTGTTCTCCCTTAGTATATTTTGAATCTGTCACGTCAGGTCGACTTGTTCTTCTTTACTATATGTTGAAGCTATCATCTGTGAAGTGTCATCACTTCTGGAGCTCTCATATTTTGAGTAGTAGGCCACATTATATTAATGCACACAACAAATTACAGCATGCATGGCATCTTTTAAAAGAATTGCAGAGATAGCACAAAGGGGTTTACAGGGAGGCAGTATTGGATTAGAATCACTTCTGCATTGCAAAGAAAATCTCACTTGTTTTTATGTTTTCATGCATGTCAGATATTGAACATTATCAAAATGAATATGAGAATGGGCGCACGAGAGGAATATTGCGGAACGATCCACTGGCTAACAAACTTGGCATGGTGGAGGATGGCCTATCTTATTCACCCATCAAGGTGCTTGCTCTAACTTTGCAAAGTTGTATTGGTCGCACATATTTTGCATCTGACCTCTTGCATTACTTCTACTTTGTTACACCATCTGCTTAGTTTAAGCATCATATATGAGTATATGCCATACCTATCCATTTTCTGTACCTATTCCATGTGTCGTCACACTACGTTTTTCCAGTCAAATGTTGTTCTTTCGTAATAGATGTCCAAAAGGAAGAGGGTGAGTGCAGATCCTCAAGGAGTACAAACTAGGTATTTGGAAAAGGTAGTGATACCTGTTAAATCAGATAGATCAGCAGCCACAGAAAACACATGCCCAACTGTACCACACTTTACCCCTACTCCAGTGGCCAAACCCCTATTAGAACTGCTGGGAGCCCAGCGTCAAGTATTGTCTATGATATCAATTCAAAATTTGAACTCCTAAATTTCTGCTTGTGCCTTACCTTCTCTCTTGTATGAAAACTAATTTCAGATGAATCTCCTTGCTCAAAGGATCATACGATCTCAAAACAATAATGGGCTCTGCATTGCTCTTGTCAGTACCTCTCTCCCTTTTGCCTTGTAACGTTGTACTTAATTAATTGCTATTTGATTATGTATCATCAGTCTGCACCTGAGCTTCATTATCCTCTGTTTCTTCCAATATTATTTGATCTATATTTACTCTTTACAAAATGTAGAATAATGGCAACGCTTATAAAGAATTTTCTTTGGGGAATTTATTGAATTATCCTTCCATCAACATGGAGAAGGGCTTTGTCCAGCTCGTGTTAACATGTAATGTAAGTTCATCCTTCTCAAGCCTTCAAACATTGTTCTAGTATAGATTTGGATAGGCATCATTTCCTCCACTGCTATTTGCTTTGCTGTTTACATCTGATTGGATGTTTGCAACAACTACCAGTTTCAAATTGTAGTTGTAAAAACATGTTCCTTATGTAGAACAGATCCATTTATTTGCTTATATAATTGTGAAACCTGTTACGTGTCTCCTTGTTGCTCTTTCAGACTCGTATCTCTTACGCCAGGCAGAACTTTAGGGAAGATAGTGAGCCAAACCATCTTGAGGACAGCGAGATGACCCCAAGGTCCTGTCTTGATGAAGACAGTGAGTTGAAGCTACTCACCAGCAGGTGTGAGACAACCTCTGTGCAGTCGCTGCCTCAATTAGTTCGACTTCTTCAGTCTCAACTTAAAGCGGAAGGGCTTGCTTCAGCTCAGCTCCGACTTGAAGTCAAAGATGCAATGAAGATGTGAGAGGACTGCTGCGCGCACCATCATGCCTTAAATCTAGTGTTGATGCATCTATCGTTGACACAACGGAGGTCTACTCAGCTTCTTCAGCTGTTTGGGGGGCCCGACCTGGCCAGGCCTAGTGCCTTCTGAAGTGCTCTCAGTTTTGTATATTCTTTTGTCGGCGCATTTATTTGCACTGGTGGCGAACTTTGATGCCCAGTGGATATAATATGTGTGATAGCCGTGATAGCCTAGCGTAAGTTGCTTGCTTATTTATTTCCTTATTGTCTTGCTTATTTGTTTGCTTGTAGACATTGCAGTTATTTTTCCGCGGTTTGCTAGTGGCTGCAATAACCTATTTTTTAAAACTAGGCCACAATAACCATGGGCTAATATTTACTGTAGTGACACTGGGCCTCCTACGGGCCATAGAAACAGTGGGCCTTCTACGGGCCGTAGAAACAGTGGGCCTTCTATGGGCCATAGAAACAATGGGCCTTCTACGGGTCGTAGAAACAATGGGCCTTCTACGGGCCGTATCATCAATAGGCCTTATACGGGCAGTATGCTCGATTGGCCAAACATGAGCCAATAACATGCCGCATTATGGCCGTAAACGGGCTAGAGTTGGAATCGTCCGTTCATGGGACGACCATAATGGGCCATCGTTAATAGGCCGTATTTGATGAAGCTATGAAAATAGCCCAACGTATTAACGGACCACAAACGGGCCGACTGTAACCACGGGCTGAATTTGGCCCACAAGCAGAAAATGATAGTAACGGGCCATAAGTAATCGAATGCTGGAAATGAGCCCAAGAATAAATGGGCTCTGAGAAGGCCGAAAGATAACATGGGATGGAAACGGCCCAACGGAATAACGGGCCGTTAATGGGTATAAAGTGATACACTGTTCATTACGGGCCAGTTTCACCATGGGCCGTTAATGGGTGTAAAGTGATACACTGTTCATTAAAGGGCCTCATATGGGCCGAAAGACGTCATGGGCCATACATGGGCTAGGAGTGAAAACAGGCTGGAATCATGTTGGGTGGCCCAGATGACGCTACTGGGCCTAATTCAGATAGGGCGTAACGGGCCTTGGGTTAGCGGGCTGTAAATGGGCTATATGCGAACAGGCCGTTAACATGCTTTACATGGGCCGGCCCGCCACCTTTTGACCAAGTCAAACGAGTCGGCCTTTTCACAGGAATGGGCCTCTATTGGGCCGTGCCACGTGTCGACGTATCATAGGCGCCTTCTGTCCAATGAGTGGATGACATCTGTCCCAACGATGAGCCAACACGTGTTTCCTCCACCCAATGATGATTTTACACATGGAAAATCCCCATTGGTCGAGGCTGTTAATGGGTTATCGGATCCAAAACCCGACCCGATAGCTTAACGGCGTTCCGTTACGGTGGATGCCACGTGTCGGTCACCCTTGACGAAAGCACTTCTATGATGCGGGATTTATCGTCATGGAAGTGGACACTTCCGTGATGATAATTTTGCTAATGTCATGGAACACTTCTACGACAGCACAGGCATGACTATCTTGATTCTGTCATAAAATCGCCATGGATGTACATGCATGACAGAAAATGCGACCTACTGTGACAAACACGTATCATCACGGAAGTGTATTTTTTTGAAGTGTATGCAGTTCTATAGGCCCATAATGCATCATCAAGTTTCTTGGACCAATTCTTTCTAGATCTATTAACAGTCTTTTGCAAAATTAATTTGAGCTCTCTATTACTCAATTCTACTTGACCACTAGACTGAGGGTGATAAGGAGATGCAATTCTATGATTAACATCATATTTAGCAAGCATTTTATGGAAAGCACCATGAATAAAATGTGAACCACCATCAATCATAAAATATCTAGGGACTCCAAATCTTGGAAAAATAACTTATTTAAGAATTTTAATAGGAGTGTTATGATCAGCACTACTAGTTGGAATAGCTTCTACCCACTTAGTAATGTAATCAACAGCAACTAAAATATGTGTATATCCATTAGAGGAAGGAAAGGGTCCCATATAGTCAAAGCCCCAAACATCAAATGGTTCAATAACAAGTGAATAATTCATAGGCATTTCTTGACGTCTACTAATATTACCAATTCTTTGACATTTATCACAAGATAAGACAAACTTACGGGCATCCTTGAAGAGAGTAGGCCAATAAAAACCAGATTGCAATACCTTATGTGCAGTTCTATCTCCAGCATGGTGTCCTCCATAAGCTTCGGAGTGACACTTGTGTAGGATCTGTTCCTGTTCATGCTCAGGTACACAACGTCTAATAACACCATCTACTCCTTCTTTATAAAGATGTGGGTCATCCCAAAAGTAATGCCTCAAATCATAGAAGAACTTTTTCTTTTGCTGGTATGTGAAACTAGGTGGTATAAACTTAGCAACAATGTAATTAGCATAATTAGCATACCATGGAGCAGTATGAGAAGCATTTATGACATTTAATTGCTCATCAGGAAAGCTATCATCAATAGGAAGTGGGTCATCAAGCACATTTTCTAACCTAGACAAGTTGTCTGCAACGGGGTTCTCAGCTCCCTTTCTTTCAACAATATGTAAGTCAAATTCTTGTAGCAAGAGAACCCATCTAATAAGTCTAGGTTTAGGATCTTTCTTTTCCATAAGATATTTAATAGCAGCATGATCAGTGTGAATAGTTACTTTAGAATCAACAATATAAGGTCTGAACTTATCACAAGCAAATACAACTGCTAAGAATTCTTTTTCAGTAGTAGCATAATTTCGTTGAGCATTGTCTAGGGTTTTACTAGCATATTGAATAACATTTAATTTATTCTCAACTCTTTGCCCTAGAAAAACACCTACAGCATAATCACTAGCATCTATACCTATACTAATTACGGACTCCCTAGAAATTCCACGTTAATCAGTAATTAGGAGCCGTTAATCAGGTGGGGCAGAATTTTTACGGTGTAGATGTTCCAAATATCCACGTTATTTACCCCCTAGAAAATCCCACGTTCATAAAAAAATAGGAGCCATACAACTCATGGAATCAAGTTATACGTGTAGATGTCCCACAAAAATCCATGTTAGTTATTAGTAGAAAAACAACTAACTACTACTCTGTATTAACCACCAGATTATCATAGGAATCATCGCTGCAAATTAGATGGTCCCAAGAGAGAACGCCTCTTCTCCGCCTCTCGCGCATGCGTCCTCTCCACCTCTCGCGGAATCTCTCACGTGCAGGGCATCTGTCCGCCATGGACGATCGGTACCGGTCGCCTCCTCCGTCTGCTGCCATTGTCCACCCATCCCCTCCCTCTAATCAATTCTCTTACCGGGGTCAATGATTCTGCAGGTTAGCACGTCCTCCTGCCTTCTTTCTCCATCATCTCTCTCCCCAGCCCGGTTCTAAGCAACGTTTCCTCTTTTTGTGATCAATGTCGGCATGCCGGAACACGACTCTCCTGATCCCCTTGATATCGCCTTCTGTTGCTCCTCAGGTAATCTCACTCATCCCCGGATCAGTCATGTCCGTTGCCGGAAAGATTTCTTTTGAACAGGTAAACTTTCCAGTCATGATATATCTTCTTTGATGATCTTCCTGCTATGGATGTTTATAGCTCCCTTAAAAAAATTCCAAGATCTTTTGACGTCGCATCTCAATTGTCAATGTTCAAATAGCCTGTAAAATATTCCGTTAAATCTATAGCAGACTCAAGCATGGCGACTCTTTCCATCCAAGAGCTACACACGCCATAGTTCCTTTCTCCCTCCTATCTGATTGGACTCCCACGCTGATATACCTCAATCCCCCTCCCATGCGCACGTATTGGCTATGATTAACCCATAGCCTGGACCAATCAACGGCTGCATAGAAATTGAGCAAGCATCCATTGCTAGCCATCGCTTGCACCAGTCCATCCAATAAGGTTTGCAAGGAGAAATACTAATACTGGAGTAAGCTTTCCTTTTTTATGTTGCGCATCCTACAGCTTTAGACTTGGTCTATGATGATCATGTACAGTCTAGGTTTCTGTTTTGGGGAGATTCTAATGGCAGGAGTTCATTAGTTTCGTACGTTTCTTAGGCCTACGTATGTATTACTGTGATGGGTTTTGTAGCTGATATTTAATCTATTTAGGGGATTCAGTTGACGAAAGATGTACATGTACTTCCGTGCACTGAACTCAAGCATCCCTTCTAAGCTTATTGGATAGGGGATAATTTTTTTGGAGCATTACTTGGTTTGTTAAATCTACTTCTCTGTATTTCTTACAACCAAAATACTATGGTTCTATTAACCTGGATCTGTTCTTTCAATTTTATGGTCACACAATGATCTAAAATACACATGCATATCACAGAATCATAGAATACGCTGTTCGGATGGTATTCATTTTAATAGTGATCTTTGCCTAATGGAGCATATATGCATTCAGGAGGTCAGGAAGGCTACGTTGCGGCAATATTTATTCAATTGTCAATGTTCAAATAGCCAGTAAAATATTCTATGAAACCTACAGCAGACGCGAGCATGATGACTCTTACCATTGTGCTCACCTCCCAGAGACTCTTTCCGTCCAGGAATTACACACGCCCCTCTCTCCCTCCTATTTGATGGGACTCCCACGATGATATACCTCAATCTCCTTCCCATGTGCACGTATGTGCCACGATTTACCCATAGCTTGGACAAATCAACTTCTGCATAGAAATTTAGCACACATCCATTCCATTGCTAGCCATCGCTTGCATCAGTTCATCCAATAAGTTCTGCAACTGCAAGGAGCAATACTGGAGTAGATTTTTCCTTTTTTTGTTGATTTTTGTGATGTGCATCCTGAAGCTTCAGACTTGGTCTCTAATGATCATGTACAGTCTAGGTTTCTGTTCTGGGGAGATTCTAATGGCATGCGTTCATTATTTTCATACATTTCTTAGTCTTACACATGTATTATCGCCATGGGTTTTGTAGTTAATATTTAATCAAATTAGGGGATTCAATTGACCAAAGAGGTACACGTACATCAGTGCACTGAACTCAAGCATCCCTTCTAAGCTTATTGGATAGGGGATTTTTTTTGGAGCATTACTTGATTCAATCGACCAAAGATGTACACTATGGTTCTATTAACTTGGATCTGTTCTTTCAATTTTATGGTCACACAATGATCTAAAATACATGTGCATATCATAGAAGCACAAAATACGCAGTTTGGATGGTATTCTTTTTAATAGTGCTCTTTGCCTAATGGAGTGTATGAGCATTCACGAGGTCAAGAAGGTGACGTTGCGGCAGTATTTATTCAAAGAAACAAGGGACGTTGAAAAATGATGCTCAAGTTACCTTCTTGGAAGTTCTTCCTCATACGCTTTTTACTACTTGGTTAATTTAATGTCGTTCCTTTTATAAATTCATGTACTAAATAATTAAGAACATATGTGAGTCGATTTAAGTACAGTCTATGTATTCTATAGTATGGAGCTGGTACTAGCTGCTATGTAATTAATATCTGATTAGTAACACCAAGAACATGCAAATAAATTTATATGTATTCATTGCTTCCATGTTAACTTTAATAGACAAGGAAAAAAGAACCCGCAATTTTTTTACTAGCACGCATTGTGCGCAGATAAAGTTCAGTCTCTATTTCTTTCCTTCAGCAGAAAATATGGCCTTGCATGCATGTATTTCCATTCTCATATAATCGTAAGAATCATTGATGTATATATGATCTAATACCTTATATATAAATGGAAGGTTGGAGGGTATGCCTAAATTAATTCTGACATCATCTTGGATAGCCAATGTCTTTCTTTTACAGAGACAGGATGATTATGTAACTATTCCACGTACTACGTCGGGTGCTACAGTTTTTGTTCGACGGAGAATCCAACAGTTGTGCAAAACTACTATACAAGATGTGTCGCATGTGTAGCACCAGTCAGATGATTATCAAGAGATCCTTGGTATGTAAACATAGAATGCTCTTGAGTTCCTGTATGCCAGATTTGTCTCAGTTGTTTATATTGCATGACCCAATTAATGAAAATTTAATTTTATCAAATCAAAAAGTACAGTAGGGAAGTCATTTTTTTATTCCGGTGATATTTTAATTAAAGGCCTACTTGGCTGAATTTTGGGCAACAATACATTATTCATGGCAGCTCTTATTCTTTTCTATTTTCAGGTGAGAACAATTTATAATGGATGGAAAAATAGCATGTTTGTCTATAACTCTATATAGATTGTTGGACATGAAATTATAATGTCTTCGTATGAAATGATAATCTTTTGATGTACGTGCACATGCTAGATTAAATGAAATTATTTGTTCATACACAGAAATTGGTTGGAATGACCATATGAGCCTATTTTTTAGCACAATGTTCTGCACTTCCGCTTCTACACTTCTGCAAGAATTCCTTGATAATGTATTGTCCTTTGTTTGCAAACATTGATTGATGCAAATAGATCGATTTGTCCTATCTAAATATGAGATCATTTATCAATATATTTCCAAAATTTCCAAGTTAACCCGAATCTTTTTGCTAATTTTTCTATATATTTTTTCTAAACAAATATTTGCTTCCGTGAGTTATTGTGTGCTGAATGGACTAATTGGCATCGACCATTTGTACAGGATTTCTTAATGGCAAATGAAGTATCAACATATTGCGTGAATGTCCTAATGCTTCTACAAAATCTGATCAATATCACATTTGTCATGTTGAACCATTAATTTTCGTGATCTTTGAACTACTTTTCTATATATTTTCTTTTATGCATATGATATATTGAAATGAAGTAATATATTTGTTTACTCTTTCTGACGTTAAGTTAGTATATTTTGGGTGTTTGTACATTTTGTTCCTGTTATTTTAACTTCTAACCATTGTCCGTAGAGCTTTGTATTGCAATGGTGTCTTGGGTTGTTTTGTCTATCAAAGTGCTATTTACTATTTTTAACTGTGTGGTATTATCATGATGGTGCAAGGAGTAAAATCGTAGTATGTCCCATATTCATTGCAATTATCCTTTTTTAATTATTAGCTATAATGTCAATTGATTTGACATAGATAATGATTTTTAACTTTGTGTGACATGTGCAAATGCATCTTCAGGTATGTGTAACAGTGATCCATCTCTCCATGGAGCGTTAATGTTGACAGAATCAAGGAGAAATTACAAAAGGAAGACTTATGAGCATGCCTATGGTTGCTGCATAATCTTGTTGCATGGTATTCCTTCCAGTTGATTAAGCATTTCCATTCTAGCATTACTATGCGCTTAACTGAGTTCTTAAATAGATTCTTCTTTTATTTTATTACAAGTGCGTGTTGGCTTTGATTGTACAAAATTTCCTTCCCATTCAATGTTAAAGTGTGCAAAGTTAGCTGAAAATTATTCAAAATACCAAATACGTGATATTGTCTTGGTTATATATTGTTGATAACAGATAGTGGAATTGTTGTTCGAGCAATAATTTTGATACATATACTACAATTTCCATCATTAAAAGGATGCTGACAATATAACACTAAAAATTTAAAAAAAACTAGCCTGTGCCAAAGCACGGGTTGACGACTAGTCACACATAATTTCAAAGGGTAAATTCCAATCAGGTGGCTGAACAATAGGTGCAGAGATCAATGCTTTCTTAAGTATTTCAAATGCTTCTAAACAATAATCATCAAAGACAAATGGTATATCTTTTTTGTAATAAGTTAGTCAGAGGCTGAGAAATTTTTGAGAAGTCCTTAATGAACCTCCTATAAAATCCAGCGTGACCAAGGAAACTTCTTATACCTTCGATGTCCTTGGGATATGGCATCTTTTCAATAGCATCAACCTCGGCTTTATCAACCTCAATACCTCTTTCAGAAACTTTATGCCCCAAGAAAATACCTTCATTAACCATAAAGTGACACTTTTCCCAATTCAAGACAAGATTAGTTTCTTCACATCTCTACAAAACTCGATTAAGGTTGCTCAAGCAATCATCAAAAGAAGATCCATAGACGGAGAAATCGTCCATGAAAACCTCACAAATCTTTTCACAAAAGTCAGAGAATATAGCCATCATGCATCTTTGAAAGATAGCAGGTGCATTACATAAACCAAAAGGCATACGTCTATAAGCAAAAGTACCAAAAGGGCAAGTAAAAGTAGTCTTTGATTGATCTTTGGCTGACACAGGTATTTGAGAGAAACCAGAATAACCATCTAGAAAGCAAAAATGTGTATGTTTGCATAGTCTTTCTAACATTTGATCGATAAAAGGTAAGGGGTAATGATCCTTTTTAGTGGCCTTATTTAATTGTGGAAATCAATTACCATCCTATAACCTGTAATAATTCTTTGAGGAATCAATTCATCTTCATCATTAGGAACGACAGTAATCCCTCCCTTCTTAGGGACACAATGGACAGGACTTACCCATCGACTATCAGCAACGGGATAGATTATACCTGCCTCAAGGAGCTTTAGTATTTCTTTTCTTACCACTTCTTTCATTTTAGGATCCAGCCGTCGTTGATGATCACGAACTGGTTTAGCATCTTCTTCCAAATTTATTTTATGTTGACATAGAGTGGGACTAATGCCCTTAAGATCATCAAGAGTATACCCAATAGCAGCACGATGCTTCTTCAGAGTTTTCAATAATCTCTCTTCTTCATGCTCTGAAAGGTTAGCACTAATAATAATATGATATATCTTTTTCTCATCAAGATAAGCATATTTAAGAGTATCAGGTAACAGTTTAAGCTCAAACACGAGATCGCCCTTGGATGGAGGAGGATCCCCTAAGATTTCAACAGGTAAATTGTTTTTCAGAATAGGTTCCTGTTTAAAGAATACTTCATCTATTTCCCTTCTTTCATTCATAAACATGTCATTTTCATGGTCTAGCAAATATTGTTCTAAAGGATCACTAGGAGGTATGGCAATAGAAGTAAGACCAATAATTTCATCCTTACTAGGTAATTCTTCTTCATGGTGTTGTCTACTAAATTTAGAAAAATTAAATTCATGAGTCATATCATCTAAACCGATAGTAACAACATCCCATTTGCAATCTATGGTAGCATTAACAGTGTTCAGGAAGGGTCTACCAAATATAATGGGACAAAAGTTATCTTGTGGGGAACCAAGAACAAGAAAATCAGCAGGATATTTAGTTTTTCCCACACAAGACTTCAACATTTCTAACAATTCCCATTGGTGAAATAGTATCTCTATTGGCAAGTTTAATTGTGACATCAATATCTTGTATCTCAGCAGGTGCAATATCATGCATAATTTCTTTGTATAAGGAATAAGGTATTGCACTAGCACTAGCACCCATATCACATAAGCCATGATAACAGAATTAATAGGCATGCCTACCACAGGTTTGTTTTTATCTTTAGCACAAGGTTTAGCAATTCTAGCAGTCTCATCAAGGAAATGAATAACATGCCCATCAATATTATCAGACAAGAGATCTTTAACAATAGCAATATCAGGTTTAACTTTAATTTGCTCATGAGGTGTATAAGTTTTAATATTGCTTTTACGAACCACAGTGGAAGTTTAGCATGATCCTTTATCCTAACAGGAAAATGTGGTTTCTCAACATAAGAAGTAGGAACAATAGGATCGTTATAAGTGACAATCTTTTCTTCAACTTTAATAGGTGCAGCTACTTTTACTTCTATGGAAGGATGATATTTAAACCACTTCTCCTTGGGGAGATCAACATAAGTAGCAAAAGATTAACAGAAAGAAGCTACTATCTCAGAATCAAGTCCATATTTAGTGCTAAATTTACGGAAAACATCGGTATCCATAAAAGATTTAACACAATCAAACCTAGGTGTCATACCTGACTCCTTACCTTTGTCGAGGTCCCAATCTTCAGAGTTGCATTTAATTCTTTCCAATAAATCACATTTGAATTCAATAGTCTTCATCATAAAAGAGCCAGCACAAGAAGTATCAAGCATGGTGCAATTGCTACCAGAAAGCCGAGCATAAAAATTTGAATAATCATTTTCTTGAGAGCTCATGATTGGGGCATGAATATAACATTGATTTAAGCCTCCCCCAATCTTGAGCAATGCTTTCTCCTTCGTGAGGCCAAAAATTATATATATAATTGCAATCACGAGGAACAAGATGCATAGGATAAAACTTCTGATGACATTCCAATTTCAATCGTTTGTAATTCCAAGACCCCATATCATCATATAGCCTATACCATGTTGATGCATCTCCCTTCAAAGATAAAGGGAAGACCTTCTTCTTAACAACATCTCCGGGTACACCTGCAAGCTTAAATAATCCACAAACTTCATCCACATATATTAGATGCTCATCAGGATGCTTTGTTCCATCTCCTAAAAAAGGATTAGCTAGCATTTTTTCTATCATATCCGAAGGAATTTCAAAGCAGACATTTTCAATTTCAGTAGGTTCAGTAGGTTGAGGAGCAACTCTTTGCTCTACTGGTCGGGGTGAAGATACCCCGAACAAGCCCCTCAAAGGATTACTTTCCATAGTAACAAGTGACAGTAAATTTCAGCACACTATAAATTTTTCCTTACCAAATTCCACCTACCAAAGGCACTTCACTCCCCGACAACGGCGCCAGAAAAGAGTCTTGATGACCCACAAGTATAGGGGATCTATCTTAGTCCTTTCGATAAGTGTGTCGAACCCAACGAGGAGCAGAAGGAAATGATAAGCGGTTTCCAGCAAGGTATTCTGTGCAAGTACTGAAATAAGTGGTAACAGATAGTTTTGTGATAGGATAATTTGTAATGAGCAACAAGTAACAAAAGTAAATAAAGTGCAGCAAGGTGGCCCAATCCTTTTTGGAGCAAAGGACAAGCCTGGACAAACTTTTATATAGAGAAAAGCGCTCCCGAGGACACATGAGAATATCGTCAAGCTAGTTTTCATCACGCTCATATGATTCGCGTTCGGTACTTTGATAATTTGGAATGTGGGTGGACCGGTGCTTGGGCAAGCATCCCACTTATGATTAAACTCTATTGCAAGCATCCGCAACTACAACAAAAGTATTAAGGTAAACCTAACCATAGCATGAAACATATGGATCCAAATCAGCCCCTTACGAAGCAACGCATAAACTAGGGTTTAAGTTTCTGTCACTCTAGCAACCCATCATCTACTTATTACTCCCCAATGCCTTCCTCTAGGCCCAAACAATGGTGAAGTGTCATGTAGTCGACGTTCACATAACACCACTAGAGGGATGAAAACATACATCTCATCAAAATATCGAACGAAGACCAAATTCACATGACTACTAATAGCAAGACTTCTCTCATAGCCTCAGGAACAAACATAACTACTCACAAAGCATATTCATGTTCATAATCAGACGGGTATTAATATGCATATAGGATCTGAACATATGATCTTCCACCAAATAAACCAACTAGCATCAACTACAAGGAGTAATTAACACTACTAGCAACCTACTAGCACCAATCCCGGACTTGGAGACAAGAATTGGATACAAGAGATGAACTAGGGTTTTGAGAGGAGATGATGCTGATGAAGATGTTGATGGAGATTGCCCTCTCCCGATGAGAGGAGCGTTGGTGATGACGATGGCAATGATTTCCCCCTCCGGGAGGGAAGTTTCCCCAACAGAACAGCTCCACCAGAGCCCTAGATTGGTTCCGCCTCGTGGCGGCAGAGTTTCGTCCGAGAAGATGGCTTATTATTTTTTCCCATCGAAAGACTTCATATAGCAGAAAATGGCCACTGGAGGGCCACCAGGGGGCCCACGAGGTAGGGGGTGCACCCAGGGGGTAGGGCGCACCCCCCTCCCTCGTGGGTAGGGTGTGCCCTCCTGGTGAACTTCTTCCGCTGAGTATTTTTTATATATTCTGAAAACGTCTTCCGTGAAGTTTCGGGAATTTTGGAGCTGTGCAGAATAGGTCTCTAATATTTGCTCCTTTTCTAGCCCAGAATCCCAGCTGCCGGCATTCTCCCTCTTTATGCAAACCTTGTAGAATAAGAGAGAATAGGCATAAGTATTGTGACATAATGTGTAATAACAGCCCATAATGCAATAAATATTGATATAAAAGCATGATGCAAAATGGACGTATCAGGGTGCACCACATAACCCAACACGCTCGATCCCTCTGGTCGGGCACACTTTTCTAGGTCATGTCCGGCCTTGGAAGATCAACACGTCGTAGCCCTACCTAGGCTCAACAAAGAGGTCAGCATGTCGGTCTAAATCCTAAGGTGCAGGGGTCTGGGCCCATCGCCCGTTGCACACCTGCATGTTGCGTACGTGGCCGGTGAGCAGACCTAGCAACCTCCGTTACAAAGGAAGTTGCGTTACGCGGTCCAACCCGGCGCATGCCGCTCAATCGCTGACGTCAAGAAGGCTTCGGCTGATACCACGACGTCGAGTGCCCATAACTATTCCCGTGTAGTTGGTTAGTGCGTATAGGCCAGTGGCCAGACTCAGATCAAATACCAGGATCTCGTTAAGCATGTTAATTGATGTAACCGCGAACGCTGACCAGGGCCAGGCCCACCTCTCACCTAGGTGGTCTCAACCCGCCTTGTCACTCTGCCACAAAGATCCACATAGAGGACCGTCGGGAAAGTATGTCCTTTCAGCCCCCAATCCGTGAATCAACCGTGGATGCTCAACGAGCTGACCCGACTTTAGTCACCACATGTATCATATATAATATGTATGTAAGTATATACCGGTGATCACCTCCCGAGTGATCACGACCTGATAGTATAGCATGGCAGGCGGACAAGAATGTAGGGTCACTGATGAAATACTAGCATCCTATACTAAGAATTTAGGATTGCAGGTAAGGTAACCACAGTAGTAGCAAAGACTAGCTATGCATCAGAATAGGATTAACGGAAAGCAGTAACATGCTACACTACTCTAATGCAAGTAGTAGAGAGAAGGAATAGACAATATCAGGTCGATCAAGGGGGGGGCTTGCCTGGTTGCTCTGGCAAGGAGGGGTCGTCGTCGATGTAGTCGATCACGGGGGTATCGACGATGGTCTCGAGGTCTACCGGAAAGAAGTAATGGATGAGGAACACAAATAAATAATAGAGCAATCAAAGCAACACAAAGCATAACATGGCAATACGCGGTGCTAGGGGTGGCATAACGCAGTAGTAGGCGATACCGGCGAAGGGAGGAAACATCCGGAAAAGTATTCCCGGTGTTTTGCATTTTTGGCTAAGTGGACCGGAGGGGGAAAGTTGCATGTTCGCTACACTAGGGACGTGTAGCTGGCAAACGAACTGCGTATCCGGGTTCGTCTCGTCGTTCTAAGCAACTTTCATGTACAAAGTATTTTCATCCGAGGTATGGTTTATTTTAAATTAATTTCCAAAGTTTTATTCATTTTCAAATTAACATAATTAATTTAATTTAGCAAACGCAAATATGATGCCAACGTGACATCAGTGTGATGTCAGTAGGACCAAAGGTTGACTAGGGGCCAGTTCTTTTGAGCTGTGGCTTGTGCATAAGCTGCAGTTAAATTAAGCCCGCGAAAAGCTGCAGCGAGAATAAGCTCCCTTGGAATAAGCCATCCAATTCTTTTCTGTTTCTATTTGTTTAGCTTATTTTTTGATAAACTAGTGAAAAATCCATAATATCCCTTGAGGCATTGTTATGTACATGGATTATTATTTGCATAGCCGCATGGGATAAAGGCGTCTTGTTCTGTTGGCTGAGCGGTGGCAGTTTTTTCGTAAATACAAGCAACAAAAAGGGCAAGGAGAAATACCGCTTCACTTTTTAAAAAACTGTGCTCGGGAAGCTGCCCATCGCTGGCTTATCTCAAACGTGAAGGAAGCGGCTGCCGCTGGAAATTAAGCTAATCACAGCTAAACAAGTTCTTTTGGGCTTGAGTTTAATTTTGCCATAAGCCTCCCATAAGCTGGAAAAGAACTGAGCCTAGGTCAACCCTCACAGGTGGGACCCATTCGTCATAGACTTGGTTTTAATTAAACAGAGATTAATTAGTTTAATTAGGTGTTTAGATTAACTAAGTTTAATTAGTTTAGTTAAATAGAATTAATTAACTTAATTAATTATATTATATTAAAATCCTTTTTCTATTTTTGTTTTACTGGGGCTGAGCCCACGTGTAAGTGGCCTAGGGGCGGGGCCCAGCTGTCAATGGTCCAGGGACCATAGCGGTCCAGGCGCGGGCGCCGGGTCGCCTAGACCCGGGCACGCGCGGGCAGTCCGGCAGCCATGGCGCACGGCTAGCCGACTGGAGAGAAGAACGGGAGGACGGCGAGCGCTGCGGGCGCGTGGACGCAGCAAGCAGAAGCTGCCAGCGGCAGCAGGCAAGCAGGCGGGCGAGCCGCGGCAAGCAGCGTGCAGCAGGAGCGGTGGCGCGATAGTTGGGGCTTCGGCGACCACGGCCAGCGTGAGGGCATGACCGGGGCAACGCGCGGGAGTGGTAAGCAGAGCAGGGGAGCAGCGGCGCGGCTATGGATGCGGTGGGCATACGGGACAGGGCCGGGGCGCGACGACCGCGAGCGGGGCACGTCCGGTGCTTGTAGCGGGCGCGGCCGGTGGTCGTTCACGGCGAGGTATGGATTGTGGCTCGAGGGAAATGGAGCTACAACGACCAGAGGGAGGGAATGAAGGGCGCCACCGGCGCGAAAGCTCACCACGGGGCCGAGGAGGCGCTCGGGGAGGCCGGGGTGGAGCAGTAGCATGTGGCGCGAGGGGAGGTCCCTGGCGACGAGGCACTGACGAGCGGAGGCAGGCGACGGTGGTGCTGTAGGTGTGGCGCGTTGTAGCCGGCGGGGAGGGGACGAGGACTGGGGCGACGTCTGGGCCACCGGCGATGAGGATGGCGGGGGGATGGCGCGCGACAACTGCGGGGGTCGGGGGCATCGATTGCGCCCGATCCAGATCCATTCGTGGACGGGGAGGGGACACGAGAGGGGGTGGATCGAGGGGTGTGGGGACGTGCGATTAGGGTCACGGGGAGTGGGGGTTAGGTAGGCCCTAGGCTGGGCCGGCCTGGGAACCGGCTCCTCTAACTTAGCTACTGTGAAGTTAGGAGCCTAACTTAGCCACATTTCATCCGTTGGATCTAGAATAAATGGCTGAGATCTATCGCTACAGTTCTTAAACAGTGTCAATTGCTACAGGTAACAAACAGTGATTTTAGCTACAGTGCTCGTCCAAACAGTATGCTACAACCCCATGTGAACAGTGCAGAATCTTGGCCATCTATTTCTCATCTGATGGTTCACAGACTAAGTTAGGGTACTGTTTCCCTAACTTCATAGGAGCAAAGTTAGAGGAGCCAGTTCCGCCGGCCTGGTGGCCGGCCAGCTGGGCTGGGTGGCCCAGTGGCGGGGCGGGTTTGCCTTTTTTTAATCTTTTGTTCTAATTTTCTTTTTTGTTTATTTGTTTTATGTTAGCCTTTAATGTATTTTAGTTTAATTAAGAGACAAAATAAACTTCTAAAATAGTATTATCTTTTAACCCACGACCACAAAGAGTTTTACCCCTAAATAAAATGTTTTAATATTTTATAATTTATAAAAGGCATTTAACTAATGTTTTAGTTACTGTTTAATTCATTTTAGTGCATTTAAACATTTCATGAAAATGTGGATTCTCCACCATTTTTTCTTATGATTTACTTGACTCGTTTAGAACATTTTAGTTTTATTGTTTGAAAACTTTTGTTGTTTGACTTGACTTTGCATTTGAATTTGAATCGGTTTTGAATTAACGTGAAATTAACAACAATAACCGTGGTGACGTGGCATCATTAACGTGGGATTACTGTAGCTTATTATCCGGGTGTTACACACACAAAGAGGACTCGGGCCTCGTGATCACTACAAGTTTAAAGGTGATATTCATGGCTCCCCTCTAGCCCTTGGTTTGGCCATAGAGTACAGGCTAGGGAGCTTACTTCTTCCTCCTCTCCTAAAACTCTAGCCCTTGATTCGGCCATGCGGTACAAACCAAGGAGCATGCTTCATCTCCTAGAAATTCATGCCCTTGTTTCGGCCATCGCGGTCCAAGCCAAGGTGCTTGTTTTATCTACCTTAAGTTTTTGTCCTTGGTTCGGCCATCGTGGTACAAACCTAGGAGTGTGTTACATCCACCTCAAGTTTTGTCCTTGGTTCGGCCATTGCGGTACGAGCCTAGGAGCATGCATGTTTCTTTTACATGTTGCACATTGTAAGTGCATCTAGTGCCCCTTAGTGATTTTCGTGTATTGAAGACTTATAAGTTAAGGGACTAATGCGTTTGTGAGTGTACTCAGGTCTATAAGTCTATGAGGAGTTTGATATTTACAAAGAAAGTCGACCCCTAAAAATGAATGTCTTCAACTGAAGACTTTGGCTTTCTGAAGACTTTGAAAGTGAAGAAATTGGTGTGATCATGAAGACTTGATATTCATGCTGTTGGAAATATGCCCTAGAGGCAATAATAAAAGCATTATTATTATATTTCCTTGTTCATGATAATTGTCTTTATTCATGCTATAATTCTATTATCCGGAAATCGTAATACATGTGTGAATAATAGACACCAACATGTCCCTAGTAAGCATCTAGTTGACTAGCTCGTTGATCAACAGATAGTCATGGTTTCCTGACTATGGACATTGGATGTCATTGATAACGGGATCACATCATTAGGAGAATGATGTGATGGACAAGACCCAATCCTAAACATAGCATAAGGTCGTATAGTTCGTTTGCTAGAGTTTTTCCAATGTCAAGTATCTTTTCCTTAGACCATGAGATCGTGTAACTCTCGGATACCGTAGGAGTGCTTTGGGTATACCAAACGTCACAACGTAACTGGGTGACTATAAAGGTATACTACGGGTATCTCCGAAAGTGTCTGTTGGGTTGACATGGATCAAGACTGGGATTTGTCACTCCGTATGACGGAGAGGTATCACTGGGCCCACTCGGTAATGCATCATCATAATGAGCTCAGAGTGACCAAGTGTCTGGTCACGGGATCATGCATTACGGTACGAGTAAAGTGACTTGCCGGTAACGAGATTGAACGAGGTACTGGGATACCGACGATCGAATCTCGGGCAAGTAACATACCGATTGACAAAGGGAATTGTATACGGGGTTGCTTGAATCCTCGACATCGTGGTTCATCCGATGAGATCATCATGGAGTATGTGGGAGCCAACATGGGTATCCAGATCCCGCTGTTGGTTATTGACCGGAGAGTCGTCTCGGTCATGTCTACATATCTCCCGAACCCGTAGGGTCTACACACTTAAGGTTCGGTGAGGCTAGGGTTGTAGGGATATGTATATGCAGTAACCCGAATGTTGTTCGGAGTCCCGGATGAGATCCCGGACGTCACGAGGAGTTCCGGAATGGTCCGGAGGTAAAGATTTATATATGGGAAGTCCTGTTTCGGCCATCGGGACAAGTTTCGGGGTCATCGGTATTGTACCGGGACCACCGGAAGGGTCCCGGGGGTCCACCGGGTGGGGCCACCTGTCCCGGGGGGGCACATGGGCTGTGGGGGTGCGCCTTGGCCTACATGGGCCAAGGGCACCAGCCCCAAGGGGCCCATGCACCTAGGGTTTCCAAAGGGGAAGAGTCCCACAAGTGGAAGGCACCCCTAGGTGCCTTGGGGGGGGAGGGAAACCTCCCTTGGCCGCCGCCCCCCTAGGAGATTGGATCTCCTAGGGCCGGCGCCCCCCTAGGCCCTCCTACATATAGTGGGGGAAGGAGGGCTTTTTCATCCATGCCTTTGGTTGCCTCCTTCTCCCTCTCCAACACCTCCTCCTCCTCCATAGCGCTTGGCGAAGCCCTGACGGAATACTGCAGCTCCATCACCACCACGCCGTCGTGCTGCTGCTGGAGCCATCTTCCTCAACCTCTCCTTCCCTCTTGCTGGATCAAGAAGAAGGAGACGTTACGCTGACCGTACGTGTGTTGAACGCGGAGGTGCCGTCCGTTCGGTGCTAGGATCTTCGGTGATTCGAATCATGTCGAGTACGACTCCCTCATCCCCGTTCTTTGAACGCTTCCGCTCGCAATCTACAAGGTACGTAGATGCATCCAATCGCTCGTTGCTAGATGAACTCATAGATGGATCTTGGTGAAGCCGTAGGAAATTTTTTGTTTTCTGCAACGTTCCCCAACAGTGGCATCATGAGCTAGGTCTATGCGTAGTTCTTCTTGCGCGAGTAGAACACAATTTGTTGTGGGCGTAGATGTTGTCAACTTTCTTGCCGTTACTAGTCTTATCTTGCTTCAACAGTATTGTGGGATGAAGCGGCCCGGACCAACCTTACACGTACGCTTACGTGAGACCGGTTCCACCGACTAACATGCACTAGTTGCATAAGGTGGCTGGCGGGTGTCTGTCTCTCCTACTTTAGTTGGAGCGGATTCGATGAAAAGGGTCCTTATGAAGGGTAAATAGAAGTTGACAAATCACGTTGTGGCTTTCACGTAGGTAAGAAAACGTTCTTGCTAGAACCCTATTGCAGCCACGTAAAACTTGCAACAACAATTAGAGGACGTCTAACTTGTTTTTGCAGCAAGTGCTTTGTGATATGATATGGCCAAAGTTGTGATGAATGATGAATGACATATATGTGATGTATGAGATGTTCATGCTATTGTAATAGGAATCACGACTTGCATGTCGATGAGTATGACAACCGGCAGGAGCCATAGGAGTTGTCTTTATTTTTGTATGACCTGCGTGTCATTGAGAAACGCCATGTAAATTACTTTACTTTATTGCTAAACGCATTAGCCATAGTAGTAGAAGTAATAGTTGGCGAGCAACTTCATGGAGACACAATGATGGAGATCATGATGATGGAGATCATGGTGTCATGCCGGTGACAAGATGATCATGGAGCCCCAAGATGGAGATCAAAGGAGCTATGTGATATTGGCCATATCATGTCACTATTATTATTTGATTGCATGTGATGTTTATCATGTTTAGCATCTTGTTTACTTATAACGACGGTAGTAAATAAGATGATCCCTCATAATAATTTCAAGAAAGTGTTCCCCCTAACTGTGCACCGTTGCGACAGTTCGTTGTTTCGAAGCACCACGTGATGATCGGGTGTGATAGATTCTAACGTTCACATACAACGGGTGTAAGACAGATTTACACATGCAAACACTTAGGTTGACTTGACGAGCCTAGCATGTGTATAGACATGGCCTCGGAACACAGAAGACCGAAAGGTCGAGCATGAGTCGTATAGAAGATACGATCAACATGAAGATGTTCACCGACGTTGACTAGTCCGTCTCACGTGATGATCGGACACGGCCTAGTTGACTCGGATCATGTTATACTTAGATGACTAGAAGAGGGATGTCTATCTAAGTGGGGGTTCATTGAATAATTTGATTAGATGAACTTAATTATCATGAACTTAGTCTAAAATCTTTACAATATGTCTTATAGATCAAATGGCCAACGTTGTCCTCAACTTCAACGCGTTCCTAGAGAAAACCAAGCTGAAAGACGATGGCATCAACTATACGGACTGGGTCCGGAACATGAGGATCATCCTCATAGCTGCCAAGAAAGATTATGTCCTACAAGCACCGCTAGGTGATCCACCCGTCCCACAGAACCAAGACGTTATGAACGCTTGGCAGACACGTGCTGATGACTACTCCCTCGTTCAGTGCGGCATGCTTTACAGCTTAGAGCCGGGGCTCCAAAAGCGTTTTGAGAGACATGGAGCATATGAGATGTTCGAAGAGCTGAAAATGGTTTTTCAAGCTCATGCCCGAATCGAGAGATATGAGGTCTCCGACAAGTTCTTCAGCTGTAAGATGGAGGAAAATAGTTCTGTCAGTGAGCACATACTCACTATGTCTGGGTTACATAACCGCTTAACTCAGCTGGGAGTTAATCTCCCGGATGACGCGGTCATTGACAGAATCCTCCAGTCGCTTCCACCAAGCTACAAGAGCTTTGTGATGAACTTCAATATGCAGGGGATGCAAAAGACCATTCCTGAGGTATTTGCAATGCTGAAATCAGCAGAGGTAGAAGTCAAGAAGGAACATCAAGTGTTGATGGTAAATAAAACCACTAAGTTCAAGAAGGGCAAGGGTAAAAGGAACTCCAAGAAGGACGGCAAGGAAGTTGCTGCGCCTGGCAAGAAAGCTGCCGAGAAGAAGCCAAAGAATGGACCCAAGCCCGAGACTGAGTGCTTTTATTGCAAGGAAAGTGGTCACTGGAAGCGGAACTGCCCCAAATACTTAGCGGACAAGAAGGCCGGCAAAACAAAAGGTATATGTGATATACATGTAATTGATGTGTACCTTACCAGTACTCGTAGTAGCTCCTGGGTATTTGATACCGGTGCAGTTGCTCACATTTGTAACTCAAAGCAGGAGCTGCGGAATAAGCGGAGACTGGCAAAGGACGAGGTGATGATGCGCGTCGGGAATGGTTCCAAGGTCAATGTGATCGCCGTCGGCACGCTACCTCTACATTTACCTACGGGATTAGTTTTAAACCTCAATAATTGTTATTTAGTGCCAGCTTTGAGCATGAACATTGTATCGGGATCTCGTTTAATTCGAGATGGCTACTCATTTAAATCCGAGAATAATGGTTGTTCTATTTATATGAGAGATATGTTTTATGGTCATGCTCCGATGGTGAATGGTTTATTCTTCCTCGAACGTAATGCTACACATGTTCATAGTGTGAAAACCAAAAGATGTAAGGTTGATAACGATAGTCCCACATACTTGTGGCACTGCCGCCTTGGTCACATAGGTGTCAAACGCATGAAGAAGCTCCATGCAGATGGACTTTTAGAGTCTCTTGATTATGAATCATTTGACACGTGCGAACCATGCCTCATGGGTAAAATGACCAAGACTCCGTTCTCAGGAACAATGGAGCGAGAAACCAACTTATTGGAAATCATACATACTGATGTGTGCGGTCCAATGAGTGTTGAGGCTCGCGGTGGCTATCGTTATGTTCTCACCCTCACTGATGACTTGAGTAGATATGGGTATATCTACTTAATGAAACACAAGTCTGAAACCTTTGAAAAGTTCAAGGAATTTCAGAGTGAGGTTGAGAATCAACGTGTCAGGAAAATCAAGTTTCTACGATCAGATCGTGGAGGAGAATACTTGAGTCAGGAATTTGGCACACACTTAAGAAAATGTGGAATAGTTTCACAACTCACGCCGCCTGGAACACCTCAGCGTAATGGTGTGTCCGAATGTCGTAATCGCACTCTATTAGATATGGTGCGATCTATGATGTCTCTTACCGATTTACCGCTATCTTTTTGGGGCTATGCTTTAGAGACTGCCGCATTCACTTTAAATAGGGCTCCGTCGAAATCCGTTGAGACGACACCGTTTGAATTATGGTTTGGTAAGAAACCTAAGTTGTTGTTTCTAAAAGTTTGGGGATGCGATGCTTATGTCAAGAAACTTCAACCTGAAAAGCTCGAACCGAAGTCGGAAAAATGCGTCTTCATAGGATACCCTAAAGAAACTGTTGGGTATACCTTCTACCTCAGATCCGAAGGCAAGATCTTTGTTGCCAAGAATGGATCCTTTCTAGAGAAGGAGTTTCTCTCGAAAGAAGTAAGTGGGAGGAAAGTAGAACTTGATGAAGTATTACCTCTTGAACCGGAAAATGGCGCAACTCAAGAAAATGTTCCTGAGGTGCCTGCACCGACTAGAGAGGAAGTTAATGATAATGATCAAGATACTTCTGATCAAGCTCCTACTGAAATTCGAAGGTCCACAAGGACACGTTCCGCACCAGAGTGGTACGGCAACCCTGTCTTGGAAATCATGTTGTTAGACAACGGTGAACCTTCGAACTATGAAGAAGCGATGGCGGGCCCGGATTCCGAAAAATGGCTAGAAGCCATGAAATCCGAGATAGGATCCATGTATGAAAACAAAGTATGGACTTTGATTGACTTGCCCGTTGAACGGCGAGCCATAGAAAATAAATGGATCTTTAAGAAGAAGACAGACGCGGATGGTAATGTGACCATCTATAAAGCTCGGGTTGTCGCTAAGGGTTATCGACAAGTTCAAGGGGTTGACTACGATGAGACTTTCTCACCGGTAGCGAAGCTAAAGTCTGTCCGAATCATGTTAGCAATTGCCGCATTCTATGATTATGAAATATGGCAAATGGACGTCAAAACGGCATTCCTTAATGGTTTCCTTAAGGAAGAATTGTATATGATGCAGTCGGAAGGTTTTGTCGATCCTAAGTATGCTGACAAGGTGTGCAAGCTCCAACGCTCGATTTATGGGCTGGTGCAAGCATCTCGGAGTTGGAACATTCGCTTTGATGAGATGATCAAAGCGTTTGGGTTTACACAGACTTATGGAGAAGCCTGCGTTTACAAGAAAGTGAGTGGGAGCTCTGTAGCATTTCTCATATTATATGTAGATGACATACTTTTGATGGGAAATGATATAGAACTCTTGGACAGCATTAAGGCCTACTTGAATAAAAGTTTTTCAATGAAGGACCTTGGAGAAGCTGCTTATATATCTGGCATCAAGATCTATAGAGATAGATCGAGACGCCTCATAGGTCTTTCACAAAGCACATACCTTGATAAGATATTGAAGAAATTCAATATGGATCATTCTAAGAAGGGGTTCTTGCCTGTGTTACAAGGTGTGAAATTGAGATCGGCTCAATGTCCGACCACGGCAGAAGATATAGAAGAGATGAGTGTCATCCCCTATGCCTCAGCCATAGGTTCTGTTATGTATGCCATGCTGTGTACCAGACCTGATGTAAACCTTGCCGTAAGTTTGGTAGGAAGGTACCAAAGTAATCCCGGCAAGGAACACTGGACAGCGGTCAAGAATATCCTGAAGTACCTGAAAAGGACTAAGGAAATGTTTCTCATTTATGGAGGTGACGAAGAGCTCGTCGTAAAGGGTTACGTCGACGCTAGCTTCGACACAGATCTGGATGACTCTAAGTCTCAAACCGGATACGTGTATATTTTGAATGGTGGGGCAGTAAGCTGGTGCAGTTGCAAGCAGAGCGTCGTGGCGGGATCTACATATGAAGCGGAGTACATGGCAGCCTCGGAGGCAGCACATGAAGCAATTTGGGTGAAGGAGTTCATCACCGACCTAGGAGTCATACCCAATGCGTCGGGGCCAATCAAACTCTTCTGTGACAACACTGGAGCTATTGCACTTGCCAAGGAGCCCAGGTTTCACAAGAAGACAAGGCACATCAAGCGTCGCTTCAACTCCATTCGTGAAAATGTTCAAGATGGATACATAGATATTTGTAAAGTACATACGGACCTGAATGTAGCAGATCCATTGACTAAACCTCTCCCTAGAGCAAAACATGATCAACACCAGAATTCCATGGGTGTTCGATTCATCACAATGTAACTAGATTATTGACTCTAGTGCAAGTGGGAGACTGTTGGAAATATGCCCTAGAGGCAATAATAAAAGCATTATTATTATATTTCCTTGTTCATTATAATTGTCTTTATTCATGCTATAATTGTATTATCTGGAAATCATAATACATGTGTGAATAATAGACACCAACATGTCCCTAGTAAGCCTCTAGTTGACTAGCTCGTTGATCAATAGATAGTCATGGTTTCCTGACTATGGACATTGGATGTCATTGATAACGGGATCACATCATTAGGAGAATGATGTGATGGACAAGACCCAATCCTAAACATAGCATAAGGTCGTATAGTTCGTTTGCTAGAGTTTTTCCAATGTCAAGTATCTTTTCCTTAGACCATGAGATCGTGTAACTCCCGGATACCGTAGGAGTGCTTTGGGTATACCAAACATCACAACATAAATGGGTGACTATAAAGGTATACTACGGGTATCTCCGAAAGTGTCTGTTGGGTTGACATGGATCAAGACTGGGATTTGTCACTCCGTATGACGGAGAGGTATCACTGGGCCCACTCGGTAATGCATCATCATAATGAGCTCAGAGTGACCAAGTGTCTGGTCACGGGATCATGCATTACGGTACGAGTAAAGTGACTTGCCGGTAACGAGATTGAACGAGGTATTGGGATACCGACGATCGAATCTCGGGCAAGTAACCTACCGATTGACAAAGGGAATTGTATACGGGGTTGCTTGAATCCTCGACATCGTGGTTCATCCGATGAGATCATCGTGGAGTATGTGGGAGCCAACATGGGTATCCAGATCCCGCTGTTGGTTATTGACCGGAGAGTCATCTCGGTCATGTCTACATATCTCCCGAACCCGTAGGGTCTACACACTTAAGGTTCGGTGACGCTAGGGTTGTAGGGATATGTATATGCAGTAACCCGAATGTTGTTCGGTGTCCCGGATGAGATCCCAGACGTCATGAGGAGTTCCGGAATGGTCCGGAGGTAAAGATTTATATATGGGAAGTCCTGTTTCGGCCATCGGGACAAGTTTCGGGGTCATCGGTATTGTACCGGGACCACCGGAAGGGTCCCGGGGGTCCATCGGGTGGGGCCACCTGTCCCGGGGGGCCACATGGGCTGTGGGGGTGCGCCTTGGCCTACATGGGCCAAGGGCACCAGCCCCAAGGGGGCCATGCGCCTAGGGTTTCCAAAGGGGAAGAGTCCCACAAGTGGAAGGCACCCCTAGGTGCCTTGGGGGGGAGGGAAACCTCCCTTGGCCGCCGCCCCCCTAGGAGATTGGATCTCCTAGGGCCGGCGCCCCCCCCTAGGCCCTCCTATATATAGTGGGGGAAGGAGGGATTTTTCATCCATGCCTTTGGTTGCCTCCTTCTCCCTCTCCAACACCTCCTCCTCCTCCATAGCACTTGGCGAAGCCCTGACGGAGTACTGCAGCTCCATCACCACCACGCCGTCGTGCTGCTGCTGGAGCCATCTTCCTCAACCTCTCCTTCCCTCTTGCTGGATCAAGAAGAAGGAGACGTTACGCTGACCGTACGTGTGTTGAACGCGGAGGTGCCGTCCGTTCGGTGCTAGGATCTTCGGTGATTCGAATCACGTCGAGTACGACTCCCTCATCCCCGTTCTTTGAACGCTTCCGCTTGCGATCTACAAGGTACGTAGATGCATCCAATCGCTCGTTGATAGATGAACTCATAGATGGATCTTGGTGAAGCCGTAGGAAATTTTTTGTTTTCTGCAACGTTCCCCAACACATGCGAGGAATATGAAGCATGAAGACTTTTGTTTTCATAGTTTCATTTTCTCTTTCTTGAGTCATAGGAAACACCGTACTATTAAAGGGGGTCGAGGTAAAACTAAGGAAACGTTTCCAAGTTATGCTCATCTCAAAATCCTACACCTACCAATCCTTTCGAGTGAAGCCATTGGAAATCTCATACAGTTCAGTCAATTTCTTCAGTGGCAGAGACGAAGATCTTCTGGTCTCTGGGGAATTTGTTCTGACTGAGGACTTAGGAATTCGCAAGTGCGGATTGCCTACAAGTGAGGAACATGATAGCCCTGAGGAATTTGAACCTCAATTTTCCGACCGTTACTGTGCTATGCGCCAGCTGTCCCAAAATATCTTATCCACCTAACGGTCATATCATTGAAGCGCATTTATGTCATATCATGTCGGGATGCTCCCTAGGCTATAAATAGTCGCCCCTACAACCACTAGCTGGTTGGCTGCTCCGCGAGAAACTGACACTTGTCATTGAGAGCATCCCATCCTCCGAGGACTTTGAGCGAAATTCATCAAGTGAGGAAAAACTCAAACACCCAAACCAAACACCTACAAACCCAAAGTGATTGAGCATCACTGAAGAGATTGTTCCTGTGTGGAACCGACGCTTGTTACCCTCGAGGACTGTGTATCCTCTAGATGGTTAGGCTTCATGATCTAGAGCATCCAAGAGGAAATTGTGGATCGCCGAGTGACCGAGTTTGTGAAGGTTTGGAAGTCACCTGAAGACTTACCACGAGTGATTGCGCGAGGTCTGTGTGACCTTAGATCAAGGAGAATACGGCGAGGACTTTGTGTCCAGGACTATGTGTCCTTAGGTTTGAATACCTAGCCGCTCCAACCAGACGTACGACTGTCACAGCGGTTGAAATTGGTCTAACAAATCATTGTCTTCACCGAGCTAACCAGTTCTATTTCCTCAACTCTTTCATTTCCTCAATTCTGTGTTGTTGTACCAGATCGTTACTGTTTGAAGACTTTGACTGAAGACTTTCTCAATTTCCTCAGTTCAATTTCTTCAGTCTGTTTGTCTTCAGCCTGCTATCCTGTGTTTACGCTTTCTGTACTTAGTGCTTGCTTTCGTTTCATCATGATGATTGTGCTACTACTCTGTTACGCTGGCATCTGAGTACTTATTCCGCTGCTAAGTAGTTCATTGCTTAGGAATTTCCTCAGTGATGAATTTGTAAAAATCGCCTATTCACCCCCTCTAGTCGATGTGACGCACTTAAAATTGGTATTAGAGCAAGGTACTCCCTTGTTCTGTGTGATTTTGGTTTAACCGCCTGGAGTTTTAGTTATGTCGACCGCCGGAATGAAGACAGTGACATGCCCCATCTTTGACGGTCATGATTATCCCAAGTGGAAGGCCATGATGAAGAAGCGCCTCATGGTGATGAACAACGAACTGTGGACCGTCACTGAGATTGGTCTTACCAATCTATGCAAGATGGCAGAGGTTGATGATATTCTCAAGTACACTCTACTTCACCTCACGGCGAAGGACATCATCTGCTCCTGTTTGTCCCAAAATTAGTTTAGGAACATTATGCATCTTAGCCATGCGAAGCTCATCTGGGACTGACTCTCTAAGGTCTATGAAGGTCATCGAACTCATCATGATCCCTGGTTTGAGGATTTCATGGAATCGTGCAAGGCTATGACTTTCGATCCAGAATCATCATCCACTGCACCATGCCTTATGGCAAAAGGTGCCAAGGTAACTGAATGCTACCTATCTGAGTCCAGTGATGATGAATATGGTGATGAATTTGGACCCAACTATATCAAACTTGCTTCCCTTGCCACTAAACAACAAAGAGCTCTAGAAAAAGTTGAAAACATGCTAGATGAGAGCGATGATATGTTGGGTAAAGAAATGGATCGTTCTAAAGCTTTGACTGAAAGTCTTCAGAAACTTCAGACTAAGTTTGACAATCTTCAGAGTCATCATAACACTCTCTTATCTGATCATGAGAAGCTTTCTTATGAATTTATTCAAAGAAAGAAAGATCTTGAGAAGTTAAGAGTGAGTTATGAAGATCTTCAGAAGGAGCGTGATTCATTCCTCGCTCAACAAATCAGTTCCGCTCAGGTTGAATTCAGTCCATCATGTTTGAAATGCATTTAACGTGAATCTGCTAATTCTTCACTTGAAATTTCAAATGCTTCTATTGCTGCAAATTCTTCAACTGTCTCTGCTATCACAAATTCCTCATCTGAGGATGCTGCTAGTATCACTAACCATGCAGGTCTGAAGGAATTGTATGTGATAGGCATGTACATAAGCCTCAAAGGGCATCAGGCTCTTTGTGCTGTGCTTAAAAAGCAGATCCTCAACAGGAACTGAAAGTGCGTTATATCGACTAGAGGGGGGTGAATAGGCGATTTTTGAAAGTCTTCAAAACGTGGAAGTTATGAAGACAAACGATAGAAATAAACCTATTACCCTGCAGCGGAAGGTAGACTACACTAGGCAAGCCATAGTCAAGTATTCAATGGAGTGAAAGCACAATGACTAATAGCAGCAATGTAGTAAGGATCAGGTAGGAAGATATTATGAAGCCAAACAGAACACGCAGTCACTCAGTGAAGATAAAAGATAGTGCAATCATACAATGACTTCACAAGGAGTAACAGTACGTAGAGAGAAGGGAAGGATAAAACCGGTGACTCGTTGAAGATAATGATTTGTTGGACCAGTTCCAGTTGCTGTGACAACTGTACGTCTGGTTAGGGCGGCTAGGTATTTAAATCTGAGGACACAGTCCCGGACACCCAGTCCTGAACACGCAGCTCAGGACACCCAGTCCTCATCGTATTCCCCTTCAGCTAAGGTCACACAGACCTCGCCCAATCACTCCGGTAAGTCTTCAAGGTAGACTCCCAAACATTCACAGACTTCGTTCACCGGCGATCCACAATGTCTCTTGGATGCTCAGAACACGACGCCTAACCGGTTGGAGGATTCACAGTCCTCAAGTGTAATAAGTCTTCAGATCACACAGACAAGAAGACTTAAGTGATGCCTAATTCTCTTTGGCTCTGGGTGGTTAGGGCTTTATCCTCGCAAGGAATTCTCTCTCAAAGGCTTCGAGGTGGGTTGCTCTCAAACGACAAAAGCCGTACACTAACTCTGAGCCGCCAACCGTTTATGGTTGTAGGGGGTGGGCTATTTATAGCCACCAGGCAACCCGACCTGATTTGTCCGAAATGACCTTGGGTCACTAAGGAACTGACACGTGTTCCAACGGTCAGATTTCAAACTCACACGACAACTTTACTTGGGCTACAAGCAAAGCTGACTTGTCCGACTCTGGACAAGATTCGCTCTCATAGTCTTCACTCGAAGACATAGGTTTTGGTTAAGCATCACTTCAGTCATTCTGACTGGTTCTCTTGGACCCCACTTAACAGTACGGTGGTTCCTATGACTCAATCAAAGAAGAAAAAGAACTACGAAAGATCTAAGTCTTCGAGCTTCATATGCTTCATGCGATGTCTTCTCTTGTCATAGTCTTCAATGTGAATATCTTCATATACCACCTTTGACTTCAATGTCTTCATACATTTTTAGGGGTCATCTCTGGTAGGAAAACCGAATCAATGAGGGACTTCTTCCTGTGTTATCCTGCAATTCTCACAAACACATTAGTCCCTCAACTAGGTTTGTCGTCAATACTCCAAAACCAACTAGGGGTGGCACTAGATGCACTTACAATCTCCCCCTTTTTGGTGATTGATGACAAAGTAGTTGAAGTTTTCAACGGGGAATATAATATGTGAAATTGTAAAGGATAAGGAATTGTCTTCATAAGTTGCAAGGGCTCCCCCTGAAGATGTGCATATAAGTAATTTGCTTTTGGAATGCAAATGCACATGGCAGGTTGTGCTTGTGGAGATCCTCTTCAACTTATGATGACAATCCACTATGCATGTGAAGGTATGTGAAGATAATGACATGCATAATGGAAAATGGACGTCTGCAAAATGATCTAAGTGCGGAATTTATCGTCGCACATGCGGAATTTATCATCGCATCACAAGTGGAAAATAAGTAGCAGACGACCATCGAGTTTAAGTGTTACAACTCAAAGAACCAAATGTATCAAAACGAGAGTTGTAAACACGAAGCAAAATATGAAGCACCCGCCCATATGAACCCGCTTGAAGACTATCAAACTCATATGCTTCTCCCCCTTTTGTCAGTAAGGACCAAAAAGGTTTGAAGACATAGAGCATCTACTCGTTCCCATGAAGAGTAGGTGAAGCAGCAGGGTCGTCGGTGGTGTTCGGCGGTGCAGAAGAGCTTGGAGCAGTGTCGAAGCATGCTGAAGGAGGTGGCGGTGAAGTAGCATCATCTTCATCCTCGATCACTCTGGCATTCACAGTTGCAGCAGAGGAAGAGAACTCAGAGTCTTCAAGAGATGGAGTTCGTCACAGCACTGCCCTTCGAGGAGGTGTGGAGTCAAACTTGAAGCGCTCAGAGAAGCCATCCTCTTGAAGATCATCTTCAGAGCACATCAGCGTCAGCCCTTTCCATGTGCGTCGAGAGGTTTCATGGGCAACAAAGGCATTCTTGGTGGCAAGATTGCGAATGCGATTAACATCCACCAAGAGGCTTTGCATTTGACGCTTCAGCCAGTCATGATGCCTATCCTATTTCTGATGAAGAGCCACAAGAAGCTCTCGGTCATTGAGAACACGAGTGCGCTTCTTGGGTCGTTGGGCAATTGTGCTATCAGTGGCTTTAGTGAGAGCAGGATGCGGTGCATGTGTAGTGCCAGCCAAAGGATACACACGAGTGACTGCTTCAACTCCTTCAATGTTCTGAGAAAATTTTTTATGCTCCGCATTCTGAAGACTTAGAGGTTCCTTGGCAGGCTCAGGATAGATGGCTTCAATAGACATATCCACATCAGGCAGAAAGATCCGATGATTGCGCGCACATGGCTGATATGAGATAGCAGAGTGAAGTTTGATCAGCCGCATTACCCATGGGGCGTAGAACTTCAAGCCAAACAGATCAGAGACTGATGCAGCAAGTTGGCGAATGAAGAAGTCCTGTGCATTGAAGCATTTTCCATGAAGAATATAGAAGACCAAAGTCTTCATTGCACCTTCCAGCTTGGCATGTGGAGAGTGTCCTTTGATGGGCCAGAGAGTTTGCCTTATGATGTGATAAATAGTTCTTGCCAGATACTCAAGGTCTTCAACAAAGAACTCTTTGGGATATTCAGCATCTTGGGGCAATGGCTTCATCATACTGAGCATCTGACTCATGTTAGGTTCAGGCTTCTGAAAGATGCTCTCCACAGCTTCGCTGCGAAGTTGACAGCCAGATTTGTAGAGATCGCCAGGGGTGGGTAGACCAGTGAGCTCAATGATGTCAAAGGCTTTGGCTTCGTGATGAACATTTCCTGTCATCCACTCCAGGACCCAAGTCTTCGGATCTCTGTTATACCCGCGGATGTGAAGTGTGGCATAGAATTGGAGCAGCAACTCTTCATTCCAATGCTCTTGGTCAGTGATGAACGGCAGCAACCCAACCTCTTTGAAGCAATCCAGAGCTTCTTCCAGACAGGGCAGACCAGCTATTGCTTCAATGTCAAGACGCTTGTGTGGGAAGATGCGACCTTGATTGTAAAGAATGCAGGATTAATAGCTTCGCCGCGGATAGCTCCAGAACCAATCAGATGATATTCGTTCCCTTGAGTAGGGGTTCCTGGAGCTATTGAAGAATGTGTTGTCTGCTCTGAAGCCATTGATATTGAAGGATCCAGGCGCTGATGCAGGACCTGGGAACCTGGGCAATCTTGGGATTGGCTTCTGTACCTGAGGCCTGTGCTCAACATGATAGTCGAACTGAGGACCGGCAGTAGGCGCAGGGACAGAAGTAGTGGGATCAGTGGCGTCACTGACTTCTGGTGCTTGGGTTGGTGAAGGCTCCACATTAGCTTCAGCCATGACAGCGTCAGTGGCTTCAGTGGTGTTGGTGGTGGCAGCCTCAAGATTTTCAACCTCCACTTGACGAGCTGGAGGGTCGGTCACAATCATGTTCTCCTCGAGAACCGTGTCTTGGTGGGACAGGGGAGTAGCAGCTTGTGGGACTTCTTCTTCATCGGCTGATGCAGCCGGAATGTCTTCAGCTTCAGACGCAGAGACTGGAGGCCTTGGTCCTTTGCGAAGCCTGCGCAACGCAGGCGACGCCTGTGTAGTTGGAGTTGGCTGGGCCTCAAAGTCTTCTTCCTCTTGTGGGCGATCAGCCCATGAAGCATCCTGAGCAATTGGCATCAGAGGACGATCAATGCTGATGAGTTCGCTGTGCTCGAGCTGAGGAAGGACTGCACCATCTTCTACATGGTCATGGTGACCAATGTCTTCAGCAGCGATGGGATCAGCTGCTGGAAAGTCTTTAGCTTCATGAGCCTCTGTGAAAGAAGGCTCATGGATTGTCAGTTGGCGTTCAGCGTCAGGACGAACCATGGAAATGGGTTCAACAATCAAAGGCTCTGTGGGAGCAGCCCGATCTTTCTTGGTCTTCCTCTTCTTCTTGGAGGGGGCAGTAGGAGAGGCTTCAGGATGTTTCCTCTTCCTGGCTTCAGCCTCAGCAGTCCTCGTCTTCTTTAGCTCTGAAGCGGTTGACCGGGCCTTTGGCTTCGAGCCAGTCATGCGAGTTGGGAAGACAATGGGATCTACTTCCTGCCTTGGTGCGAGAGGTTCGGCCACAATGGGCTTCTTCTTCTGCTTAGCAGCCATCCTGGGATCAATGCCCGGACGCCCAAGGGCCTTGCGCTTCTCAGCTTCGTTGTAGCCTTGCACACACTTGTCAGCCAGGCTCTTCATGCGCTCCCGAGAACCCTGAGCTTCTGCGCGTTTCTTGAGAAAGGCTTCTTTGAGCTCGTGCAGCATAATCTTGAAGTTTTTCACCTCTTGCACGCTGAGCTTGGCCATATGCTTCTTGAACTGAGCCTTTTCATAGTCAATCTTTTGCTTCAGCTCGACGATGCACTGAGCGAGAGCTAGCTCTAAAGCAATGGCGCCATGGAAGGCGACACTAAGGCCAATGGGTAGTTACAGATCTTCGAAGTTGATGTTTGGCGTGTCAAACCACTCATCAATGAAGTTGTGGATGATTGTCACGTCAAAGAGAGGCAGATCATTGAAGATTTCTGCTTATTCTTTGCTCTTGATGAGTTGCTCAAGAGCGTCATCTGCAAGATCTTCATCACTTGACAGATCAATGGCATCGTTGCGCAGAATGGCAGCAGCTGTTAGCTCTTGGCCGGTGTGTAGCAGAGGCATCTTGACCTTCTGGGGCTTGGAGATGCGTGACAAATCTTCAGACTGCACACTGTCTTCAGGAGGTGCAGTTGCCAGTGGCTTCGCTCATGAGATTTTTGGTGCAGAGGCCGGCTTTGAAGCTTTTGGCTGCTTCAGCTTCTTTGGCTTCGGCGCTGCAGGCGCTTCATCTGATTCAGTGTCATCTGCAGGCTCATTCACGGCTGTCCCTTGAACCACGATGTGAGTGATGAGACCTTCAAGGTTGTAGAAGGGCCCAAGAAGATTGGGTTCAGCTTCGCGAGTTCCATCGGCACGGGGAGCAGAGGGACCAGGGTTGAAATCTAATCCCAGAGACTTCTTGTTCTGCTTCTCTGAGTTCTGGGCAAACTAGAAGTTGCTCTTAAACAGATTGTTGTCACGACACCATAGCAGGGATGATGGGTCAGCATCCGCAGGCTGTGGTCCACGGACCATGCAGGGATATAAGCCTTGTTCAATGGCTTCATCTCTGGTCCTGGGTTGAAGATTTTTGTAGAGGATGTCTTCCCATGGTCGCTTGATGGCATTCTTTTCAGCATATTCCTTGGTCACAAATCTGTACTTGAACCACTGTTCTGCCCAATAGCATCGAATCCATTGGATTCGTGTCTTGCGCTGATTGTAATCCTCTTCAGGATCTGTCTTGTACAGCTCTGAGAGGTCATCGGGTAGATCTCTTGATGTTTCTCCTCGACGCTTTCTGCCACCCTTCCTTGCTGATTTCTCTGAAGCCATGAACTTTAAACTGAAAGGCTTCAATACGTTCGAAGGCTTCAAAGGTTTTCGCTTGCTGGTCAAACAGGAACTGGCTTCGGGAGAATTTATGTGATGCTGTAAGTATTCTGCAAATGAATGTAGACTATGAGAACCAAGGGATTCTCCCACGGACATGTACCTGTGACAGCATTAAGGTGCGAGGGAAGGGGAATAGGTCATATGCATTCTCAGAGGATTTTGAAGATAAATCAGTTTAGAAGACATTGACCTCATCGTGCGAAGATATTCACTCATAGATAAGGAGTTGGTTCCAGATTTGTACGAATCCACGGATCAGTACAAGTGAGGAATCTAACTACTTTGTGAAGCATAAGTGAATATACTAGGCATGTTATGAGATGCAGTATGAAAGAGATCCAACTTGTGTGAATAGAAACTGCTTGTGGTAGAAAGTGATAAAGCTATAGGATCAAGGGGACCGTAAAAAGGAAGTTTTATTTACCACACGAAGAACTGCTAGACGGAGTGGAAGAGGAGGCCGAGCAGTTCGATCGTCCGTGCCCTAACTTGGCGACGGAGGACACCTACGGCGACGGCGGAGAGTACAATGTCCGCGGTCGGCGTGAAGACGGCGTCGGAGAGGTTGCAGCAGCGAAGCGCTTCGTCGCCGGCGTCGTCGAGGGCTAGCGGTGGCGCTAGGGTTCGTGCGAGAGTGGAAGAAGAGATAATGACTGCTGTGAGGTGTGTATTTATAGGTACAGGGGCGGCACTGCGTTATTACATAGGTGCCCCTGGCGATTCGCATCTGAGGAACACGTGACCATCATGCAGCATATCGGGGGTTGTTCCACGTCCCACGCACGCCTGGATTGTCGGGTGGTCGTTCCCACTTCTCCGGGTTTCAGGTGGAGGAATGAGCATTGAAAACGGACTTAATGGTTGTCTCTGTATCTTCTGCTGACAAGGACGCAGAGAAGACATTCGACAGTTTCAATAGAATGCATATGATTTGGAGAGATAGAGTTTGAGATAGAAAGCATAGAGAGGTTAGGGTCCGATCACATTCACTTAGTTCAAAAGATTCAACAAGAAGACATAGCTATAAGTGAATGCTGTAGAGGACAGAACACTAATATATATATCTATATAATCAACATAGTGAAGATAATCATGAAGATATGTTGAGATTGAAGCCAAACCAAATGTGAAGACATAGCAAATGTAACGCCATGAGTGAAACACTTCAAACAGAACATTTGGTGGTGGTGTTACCCACCGTATAGGAAGTATTAGACCC
This sequence comes from Triticum urartu, assembly GCF_056163025.1. Classification (NCBI taxonomy): domain Eukaryota; kingdom Viridiplantae; phylum Streptophyta; class Magnoliopsida; order Poales; family Poaceae; genus Triticum; species Triticum urartu. Next base: position 99,834,479 of record NC_141873.1, on the reverse strand, counting down.
AGACACGACGCACAATTATCGTGGCGCTCCGAAGTCAAATTCCACATTAATGTATTCACACTTAGAATGTATGCCTTCATTGATTGAAGATATACTTTACTTCGTGTGTTGCACATCTAAGTCATCAATATGCATAAGTGTTAGGATGTGTGCCTGATCACAGGACATTTGAGGATTCCAGGATATTTAGCTCACACCGTAACTTGCAAAATCTCTTCTCATCCAAGGGCTTGGTGAAGATATCTGCCAATTGCTCTTCAGTGTTGACATGTATGATATCAATATCTTCCTTCACAACATGATCTCTGAGAAAGTGATGACGAATTTCAATGTGCTTTGTCTTCGAGTGCTGAACTGGGTTGTTGGCAATCTTGATGGCGCTTTCGTTGTTGCAGTAGAGTGGCACTTGCTTCAGATGAATGCCATAGTCCTTGAGTGTTTGCTTCATCCACAGAAGCTGAGCGCAGCAAGATCCAGCAGCAATGTATTCAGATTCAGCAGTGGAGAGAGATACACAGTTCTGCTTCTTTGAAGACCAACATACAAGTGATCGTCCCAGAAAGTGACATGTGCCTGATGTAGACTTGCGATCCACTTTGTCACCAGCATAATGAGGATCCGAGAATCCAACCAGATCAAACTCTGAGCCCTTTGGATACCATAATCCTAGAGTTTGGGTGTGAGCCAAATATCGAAGAATTCGCCTCACAGCTAAGTGATGCGACTCCTTTGGTGTCGCTTGGAATCGAGCACACATGCAAACACTAAGCATAATATCTGGCCTGGATGCACATAGATAAAGCAAAGAACCAATCATGGAGCGGTATACCTTTTGGTCGAACTCTTTACCATTGTCGTCAGGACCCAGATGATGCTTGGCTGGCATTGGCATCGTGAAGCCTTTGCAGTCTTGCATACCGAACTTCTTCAGGCAATCTTTGAGATACTTCTCTTGAGATATGAAGATGCCGTTGCGTTGCTATCGTATTTGAAGACCAAGGAAGAACTTCAGCTCTCCCATCATGGACATCTGATATTGCTCTTGCATCATATATCCAAACTCTTCACTGTACTTCTGATTGGTGTAGCCAAAGATAATGTCATCCACATATATTTGGCACACAAACAGTTCACCATCATATGTCTTCGTGAAGAGAGTGGGGTCTAGGGAACCAGGTATGAAGCCTTTGCTCTTCAAGAAGTATTTGAGTGTGTCATACCAGGCCCGAGGGGCTTGTTTGAGGCCATACAGTGCCTTGTTGAGCTTGTATAAAATGTCAGGATGTTTTGGATCTTCAAAGCCAGGCGGTTGTGCAACATACACTTCTTCTTCAATCTTTCCATTGAGAAAGGCGCTCTTCACATCCATTTGATATAGAAGTATGTTGTGATGATTTTCATAGGCCAGCAGTATGCGTATGGCTTCAAGTCTAGCCACAGGAGCAAATGTTTGACGAAGTCAATGCCTTCCACTTGAGTATATCCTTGAGCAACGAGACGAGCTTTGTTTCTGACAACTTGACCATGCTCATCTTGCTTGTTGCGGTATATCCATTTGGTGCCTATTATGTTGTGCTTCCGAGGATCAGGACGCTTAACCAGTTCCCATACATTATTCAGCTCAAACTATTGAAGCTCTTCTTGCATAGCTTGAATCCATTCAGGTTCCATGAAGGCTTCTTCAACTTTCTTGGGTTCTGTAATTGAGACGAATGCGAAGTGCCCACAGAAATTTGCTAGCTGAGTTGCCCTTGAACGAGTGAGTGGACCGGGTGCATTGATGCTATCAATTATTCTCTCAATCTGCACTTCATTGGCAACACGAGGATGTATCGGGTGAAGGTTTTGCTCTTGCTGATCATTGTCATTGTTAGTGGGATTGTCTTCAGGCTGAGCATTGTCTTCGGGTTGATCAAGTGCGGAGATGATAAGTTCCTCTTCAGGTTGAGCTTCAGAGGGTATGATTTCTCCGGTTCCCATTAGCTTGATTGATTCGCTGGATGGAACTTCATCTAGCACATTTGGGAGGTGCTCTCTTTGTGAACCGTTAGTCTCATCAAACCGCACATCCACTGTTTCAACCACTTTATAACGAAAGAGATTAAAGACTCTGTAGGAGTGCGAATCCTTTCCATATCCAAGCATAAAACCCTCATGTGCTTTTGGTGCAAATTTTGAAGTGTGATGTGGATCCTTGATCCAGCACCTGGCGCCAAATACTCTGAAGTAACTGACATTTGGCTTCTTGCCAGTAAGGAGCTCATAAGATGTCTTGTTCAGAAGCTTGTGAAGATAAACACGATTGATTATATGGCATGCAGTATCAATGGCTTCAGGCCAGAATTTTCTTGGAGTCTTGTATTCATCAAGCATCGTTCGGGCCATCTCAATGAGTGTTCTGTTCTTGCGTTCGACGATGCCATTCTGCTGTGGCGTGTACGGGGCTGAGAATTCATGTGTGATGCCCAAGGTATCAAGATATGTATCAAGGCCAGTGTTCTTGAATTCAGTGCCATTGTCACTTCTAATGTGCTTTATCTTGGCGCCATAGTTGTTCATTGCTCGATTGGCGAAGCGTCTAAAGACATCCTGCACTTCAGTCTTGTAGAGGATTATGTGCACCCAAGTATATCTAGAATAATCATCAACAATGACAAAGCCATAGAGACAAGCAGTAGTAGTAAGAGTTGAGTAATGAGTGGGACCGAAAAGATCCATGTGGAGCAGTTCGAAGGGTCAAGTGGTTGTCATGATTGTCTTCGAGGGATGTTTGGCCCTTGTCATCTTTCCTGCTTCACAGGCACCGCATAAGTGATCTTTCTTGAACTTGACGCCCTCGATGCCTATGACATGCTTCTTCTTTGCAAGGGTGTGGAGGTTCCTCATGCCAGCATGCCCTAGCCTCCGATGCCAGAGCCAGCATTCTGAAGCTTTTGCTAGAAGACATACGGCAAGCTGTGGTCCTGCCGAGAAATCTACTACATACAAATCATCTTTCCGATACCCTTCAAACACTAGAGACTTGTCAGATTCCATTAGTACAAGGCAGCGATATTTTCCAAATATTACGATCATGTTCAAATCACAAAGCATTGAGACAGACATTAAGTTGAAGCCAAGGGATTCAACAAGCATGACTTTATCCATGTGTTGATCCTTTGAGATTGCAACTCTACCTAGACCCAGTACCTTACTTTTACCAGTGTCAGCAAATGTGATGTGACTCTTGTCGGATGGACGTAAGGTTGAGTCCATAAGAAGGCTTCTTTTGCCAGTCATGTGATTGGTACACCCACTATCAATAATCCATTCTGAAGACGTTGGTGTTGTACCCTACAGTGCAGTTAGGGGAATAGGCTTCACGAAGAGAATTGTGAAGCAAAAACATTTGACGAACCAGTGGGTTATGAAAGCTTAGATCCAGATTAGGACTGATAGGGAGAGTAGCAAGCGATTCAGGAACGAAGTACATAATAAGACCATTCAGGCATTTGATCTTGCGCCCTACAAGATGTTTAAGGTCCCCAGCAATAGCGTCAGACGATTTTGGTTTTCTGCTGGAGACCTTTCCCTGCAAAAGAGAGTTAAGCTTTCTTAGCTACCCACATCTTCAAGGGTGGCTTAGAAGCAATAAGTCTAAGTGCATCATCTGAGAACTTTGGCTTTGGAGCCCTAGCAAAAAGTCTTGCAGGCGGACAATAGTACTCATAAGAATAAGCAGAATAGTTCTTGGTCTTATGAACATGGCGGTTTGATGAACCACGCTCATATTCATAGGCCTGAGTATGGTTTCCCTGCAAAACATTTGCGTTAGTGCGACTCAGGTGAGTCCTCTGTCTGTATGAAGCCTTTGGACCGTATGAAGCCTATGGTCTGAGGTTTGTCTTCTTCACGTGTGGTGTCATGATGACATTCACAGGAAGATTCTCCAGACACTTTTTCGGAACCCAGATCTTCTTCATAGGCGGTCCGTTCCTGCAGTTAGTACCAATGTACCTGGCAAACACTTCACCATTCTGATTCTTAAACAGTTTATAGTTTGCATCAAAGGATTCATTAATGACAATGGGGTTTGCACAAGTGAAGCCAGATAGAGTGGATGGATCTGCTGAAGATTCCTTTGCAGCAACCCATGTGGTTTTGGGGTACTGCTCAGGTTTCCAGTAAGAGCCATCAGCATTCATTTTCCTTACGAACCCAACACCCTCTTTCCTCGGGTTTCGGTTCAAGATCTGCTTTTTGAGGACATCACATAGTGTCTGATGCCCTTTAAGACTTTTGTACATCCCTGTTTCAAGCAATGTCTTCAACCTAGCATTCTCATCAGCAATAGCAGTGGAATCCTCAGCAGAGGGGTTAGTTCCCACATCAACAGTTGAAGATATTGCAACAGTAGCAGCAGTAGAACATTCAGCAACAGTAGTAGCATTATCACGCTCAATGCATTTAAGACATGGTGGTTCAAATCCTTCCTGAGCGGAACTGATCTGTTCGGCGCGAAGTGACTCGTTTTCCTTTTGAAGATCTTCATGAGCCGCTCTCAATTTCTCAAGATCTTGCTTCCTTTGAAGATAATCATAAGAAAGCTTTTCATGAGTTGTTGAGAGCGTTTCATGACGACTTTCAAGTTCCTCATACTTAACGTGAAGATTTTTTATGTCTTCAATTAAGGACGCAGATCGAGTCATTTCAGCGCCTAACATATCATCGCTTTTGTCTAACAGTTTTTGAATATGTTCCATAGCTTTCTGTTGTTCAGTTGCAATTTTAGCAAGTGTTTTGTAGCTAGGTTTTGAACCACAATCAGAGTCATCTTCACTAGATGTTTGATAGTGAGTAGTGCGTGTGTTTACCTTGGCACCGCGTGCCATGAAGCAGTAGGTAGGAGCGGAGTAGTCCTTGTCATTTGCATCGGTGTCGGTGATGAAGTCATTGTCTTCAGTGTTGAAGATGGACTTGGCAACGTATGCTGTAGCCAGACTTGCAATGCCAGAATCGGACTCTTCCTCAGACTCCACCTCCGCCTCCTCAGAAGCGGACTCCTCCTCTGAATCCATTTCCTTGCCAACAAACGCACGTGCCTTGCCAGATGAGCTCTTCTTGTGTGATGAAGACTTTGAGGAAGACTTGGAAGAAGACTTTGAGTATTTCTTCTTCTTCTTGTCATCAGAGTCATATTCCTTGCTCTTCTTCTTCTTTTTGTTCTCATTGTCCCACTGCGGACACTCAGAGATGAAGTGGCCAGGTTTCTTGCACTTGTGACATGTTTTCTTCTTGTAGTCATGAGCAGAAGCTTCATCATTCCTTGAGCTTGATCGTGAAGACTTTCTGAAACCTTTCTTCTTGGTGAATTTTTGGAACTTCTTCACAAGCATAGCAAGTTCCCTTCCAATATCTTCAGGATCATCAGAACTGCTGTCAGATTCTTCTTTAGATGAGGAGACAGCTTTTGCCTTCAAGGCACGAGTTCGCCCATAGTTTGGACCGTAGATATCTCTTTTCTCATAAAGCTGAAACTCATGTGTGTTGAGCCTCTCAAGTATGTCAGACGGATCGAGTGTCTTGAAATCAGGTCGTTCTTGAATCATCAGGGCTAGGGTGTCAAATGAACTATCAAGTGATCTCAGTAGTGTCTTGACGACTTCATGCTTGGTGATCTCAGTAGCGCCAAGGGCTTGAAGCTCATTCGTGATGTCAATGAGTCGATCAAATGTGAGTTGGACATTCTCATTGTCATTTCTCTTAAAGCAGTTGAAGAGGTTGCGAAGGACACTGATTCTCTGATCTCTCTGGGTTGAGACGCCTTCGTTGACTTTGGAGAGCCAGTCCCATTCTAGCTTAGATATTTCCAAAGCACTCACGCGGCCATATTGTCCTTTGGTCAGATGACCATAGATGATATTCTTGGCAGTAGAGTCCAGTTGAACGAACTTCTTGACATCAGCAGCAGTGACACCTTCTCCAGCCTTGGGAACGCCGTTCTTGACGACATACCATAGGTCGACGTCAATGGCTTCAAGATGCATGCGCATCTTATTCTTCCAGTAGGGATATTCAGTTCCATCGAAGACGGGGCACGCAGCGGAGACTTTAATTATCCCTGTAGTCGACATAGCTAAAACTCCAGGTGGTTAAACCGAATCACACAGAACAAGGGATTACCTAGCTCTGATACCAATTGAAAGTGCGTTATATCGACTAGAGGGGGGTGAATAGGCGATTTTTGAAAGTCTTCAAAACGTGGAAGTTATGAAGACAAACGATAGAAATAAACCTATTACCCTGCAGCGGAAGGTAGACCACAATAGGCAAGCCATAGTCAAGTATTCAATGGAGCGAAAGCACAATGACTAATAGCAGTAATGTAGTAAGGATCAGGTAGGAAGATATTATGAAGCCGATCAGAACAAGCAGTCACTCAGTGAAGATAAAAGATAGTGCAATCATACAATGACTTCACAAGGAGTAACAGTACGTAAAGAGAAGGGAAGGATGAAACCGGTGACTCGTTGAAGACAATGATTTGTTGGACCAGTTCCAGTTGCTGTGACAACTGTACCTCTGGTTAGGGCGGCTAGGTATTTAAATCTGAGGACACACAGTCCCGGACACCCAGTCCTGAACACGCAGCTCAGGACACCCAGTCCTCATCGTATTCCCCTTCAGCTAAGGTCACACAGACCTCGCCCAATCACTCTGGTAAGTCTTCAAGGTAGACTCCCAAACCTTCACAGACTTCGTTCACCAGCGATCCACAATGTCTCTTGGATGCTCAGAACGCGACGCCTAACAGGCTGGAGGATTCACAGTCCTCAAGTGTAATAAGTCTTCAGATCACACAGACAAGAAGACTTAAGTGATGCCTAATTCTCTTTGGCTCTGGGTGGTTAGGGCTTTATCCTCACAAGGAATTCTCTCTCAAAGGCTTCAAGGTGGGTTGCTCTCAAACGACAAAAGCCGTACACTAATTCTGAGCCGCCAACCGTTTATGGTTGTAGGGGTTGGGCTATTTATAACCACTAGGCAACCCGACCTGATTTGTCCGAAATGACCCTAGGTCACTAAGGAACTGACACGTGTTCCAACGGTCAGATTTCAAACTCACACGACAACTTTACTTAGGCTACAAGCAAAGCTGACTTGTCCGACTCTGGACAAGATTCGCTCTCATAGTCTTCACTCGAAGACATAGGTTTTGGTTAAGCATCACTTCAGTCATTCTGAATGGTTCTCTTGGACCCAGTTAACAGTACGGTGGTTCCTATGACTCAACAAAGAAGAAGAAAAAGAACTACGAAAGATCTAAGTCTTCGAGCTCCATAGGCTTCATGCGATGTCTTCTCTTGTCATAGTCTTCAATGTGAATATCTTCATATACCACCTTTGACTTCAATGTCTTCATACATTTTTAGGGGTCATCTCTGGTAGGAAAACCGAATCAATGAGGGACTTCTTCCTGTGTTATCCTGCAATTCTCACAAACACATTCGTCCCTCAACTAGGTTCGTCGTCAATACTCCAAAACCAACTAGGGGTGGCACTAGATGCACTTATAGGAACCCTAGGAAAGAGGGTATTACCTTCGAAAGGAAACTCAATGCTGATGGGACCTACTGGAAACCTGAGCAGTATCCCAAAACCTCACGGGTTGCTGCAAAGGGACCTTCAGTGGATCCATCTACTTTATCTGGCTTTACATGTGAATCTTCATATTCTTCTGATGAGTCATTTGACTCCAACTATAAACTAGTCAAAAATTAGAATGGTGAAGTATTTGCTAGATATGTTGGCACTAACTGCAGGAATAGTCCCCCTATGAAGAGAGTCTGGGTTCCCAAAAGGTGCCTTGAAAGTCTTCAGGTGAATGTCATCATGACTCCACCTGTGAAGAAAAGGAATCCCAGATCAAATTATTCATATGGACCAAATTCTTCATATGGATCCAAGTCCTCATTTGGACCAAATTCCTCACATGGATCAAATGCTTCATATGAACATCATCGTGCTAACACTTCTGTTTCGCAGGGAAGATCTAAGGGCTATGAATATATGCATTATTCTTCAAACCATTATGTTCATAAGTCCTCGAAGAATTTATCTACTTATTCATATGCTTATTCTAACCCCTCTTATGTGAAACGAAGTGTATTGGCTTCCATGCCACCTTTCTCTTATGGAGCTCGCAGAATGATGAACTCTTTGCCACCCCTCCAGATGTGGGTGGTGAAGAAAAATAATTAATCTCTTATGCAGGGTCAGGTCTCCAGGCGAACTTAAACGTCTGAAGAATTTGCTGGAGACCTGAATATGCTTGAAAGGATGCAAGCTAATTGTGAAGAAATAAATTTTCATTTCACACATCCTCATATTGCTATATCTGTTCTATTGCACGATGAAATTGATCTGATGAATTTGATGTCATATTCTTCACTACTAAAGTATATGAGTTCGTAGGATGCACTAATTCATCTGTAGGATGATCAACCCAAAGCCACTGAGTGGGTCCTCGACAGTGGATGTACAGATCACATGACTGGTGACATGAACTTATTGATGGAAACTGCTTTATCTCCATCGCATCTGAAGCATATCACCTACGCAGACAAAGGCAAAAGCATGGTATTGGTTCTAGGTAAGGTTGCGATCTCAAAGGATCGACACATGGACAAATTCATGCTTGTCGAGTCCTTAGGGTTCAACCACATGACTGTCTCAATGCTTTGTGATCTTGATATGGTTGTTGTCTTTGGCAAGTATCATTGTGTTGTGATCATGGAAGCTGACAATTCCAAAGTCTTCGAAGGCTTTAGGAGAGGAGACTTGTATATTGTTGATTTCTCTACAGGACCACAACCTGCTACATGTCTAGTTGCAAAAGCTTCAGAAGGCTGGCTATGGCATCGACGACTTGGTCATGCTGGCATGAGGATTGATAACCCACAAGTATAGGGGATCGCAACAGTTTTCGAGGGTAGAGTATTCAACCCAAATTTATTGATTTGACACAAGGGCAGCCAAAGAATATTCTCAAGTATTAGCAGCTCAGTTGTCAATTCAACCATACCTGGAAACTTAATATCTGCAGCAAGGTATTTAGTAGCAAAGTAATATGATAGTAGTGGTAACGGTAGCGAAAGGTAATGACAACAAAAGTAATGTTTTTGGTATTTTGTAGTGATGATAGTAATAGCAACCGAAAAGTAAATAAGCGAGGAACAATATATGGAAATCTCGTAGGCAATGGATCGGTGATAGAGAATTATGCCGGATGTGGTTCATCATGTAATAGTCATAACCTAGGGTGACACAGAACTAGCTCCAATTCATCAATGTAATGTAGGCATGTATTCCGAATATAGTCATAAGTGCTTATGGAAAAGAACCTGCATGACATCTTTTGTCCTACCCTCCCGTGGCAGCGGGGTCCTAATGGAAACTAAGGGATATTAAGGCCTCCTTTTAATAGAGCACCGGACCAAAGTATTAACACATAGTGAATACATGAACTCCTCAAACTACGGTCATCACTGGTAAGTATCCCGATTATTTTCACTTCGGGGTTAACGGATCATAACACATAATAGGTGACTATAGACTTGCAAGATAGGATCAAGAACTCTCATATATTGATGAAAACATAATAGGTTCAGATCTGAAATCATGGCACTCGGGCCCTAGTGACAAGCATTAAGCATAGCAAAGTCATAGCAACATCAATCTCAGAACATAGTGGATACTAGGGATCAAACCCTAACAAAACTAACTCGATTACATGATAAATCTCATCCAACTCATCACCGTCCAGCAAGCCTATGATGGAATTACTCACGCACGGCGGTGAGCATCATGAAATTGGTGATGGAGGAAGGTTGATGATGACGATGGCGGCGGATTCCCCTCTCCCGAGAGGTAAGGAACTGCCATCTAGCTCTACACTTGATTCACCTTATGTTTTGAGTAAACTTGCAACACCTACTCCTGCTCTGCATGATACTTATGATGAAACTACTTCTATGCTTGATAATACTGTGCCACTAGGTGAATTTCTTGATGAACAACTTGCTAGGGTTAGAGAGAATGAAATTATTGAAACTGATAATATTGATGAAAGTGATGATGAAGATTCTCCACCTAGATATGAATTGCCTGTTGTGCCTGAGGGTTATGTTATGGATGAAGAAACTGCTAGAGACTTCCTAGCTTGCAATGATAGATATGATCTTAAGAAATTATTAGTTAAGCTTAAAGAAAAGTCTTTGAATGCTAGAATGAAATAAGACCCTGCTTTTGCTACTTCACCTATCTTTATTTCCGATAAGGATTATGATTTCTCTGTCGACCCTGAGTTAATTACTTTGGTTGAATCTGATCCTTTTTATGGCTATGAATCTGGAACTGTTGTGGCACATCTTACTAAATTAAATGATACTAGTCGGAAACCCGTGCGGATGTACGGGCTAGCTAATTCATACACATACCACATTTCAATAAATATGTGACCACCTTCATTATGTGCGTAATAAAAGAACTATTTTAAGTATTTGATACATATTCGAAAATATATTGGGGATACACATTTCAAATTAAATACCAGTTTGAATGGGGCATTAAGATCTTATTTAGGATCGCAAAAGCCTTTTTTGGGATGGTGTCCTTTTGGATCCTGGGTGTCTTCCAGGCTATCAAGGTAGGATAGAGCAAATAAAGCATAGTAATGGAAAGGGTATCAATTGCTTGCATGATCTGATAGAACTAAAACTTCACTTGGAGTCAGGGGACTCCAGACAGATAAATGAATAACATTTCTCCAAAGAATTTGAAAAATTCATGTGCGGGCCAAAGTGTTGAAAATCACTATATTTTCCATGAAAGGATCACTCTACCTACTAAGTCCTTTCATGGGGTGAATTTGGATGAATCATTTTAAGTTTATTGGAAAACAATATGCCCAGTACAAACTCTAACCGAGAGGGGACATTTAATAGTAAGAACTACTGTGATGTTTCCGAGACTAACAAATACTCCCTCTGTTCCCATACATATTGGTTGTAATAACGTCTTACATTATGGGACGGTGGGAGTAGAAAGCTGTGATGCCCCCGATTTAATCATACACTAATCATACACGCAAACTTGTACGATCAAGATCAGGGACTCACGGGAAGATATCACAACACAACTCTACAAATAAAATAAGTCATACAAGCATCATATTACAAGCCTGGGGCCTCGAGGGCTCGAATACAAGAGCTCGATCATAGACGAGTCAGCGGAAGCAACAATTTCTGAGTACAGACATAAGTTAAACAAGTTTGCCTTAAGAAGGCTAGCACAAACTAGGATACAGATCGAAAGAGGCGCAGGCCTCCTGCCTGGGATCCTCCTAAACTACTCCTGATCGCCGTCAGCGAGCTGCACGTAGTAATAGGCACCTCCCGAGTAGTAGTAGTCGTCATCGACAATGGCATCTGGCTCCTGGGCTCCATCGTCTGGTTGTAGCAATCGGATATAGGAAAGGGGAAAAGGGGAAGAAAAGCAACCGTGAGTACTCATCCAAAGTACTCGCAAGCAAGGAGCTACACTACATATGTATGGATTGGTATCAAATGGAATAAGGGTATCATATGTGGACTGAACTGCAGAATGCTTGAATAAGAGGGGGATAGCTAGTCCTTTCGAAGACTACGCTTCTGGTAACCTTCATCTTGCAGCAGGAGAAGAGAGTAGATGGTAAGTTCACCAAGTATCATCGCATAGCATAATCCTAACCGATGATTCTCCCCTTGTCGCCCTGTGAGAGAGCGACCACCGGTTGTATCTGGCACTTGGAAGGGTGTGTTTTATTAAGTATCCGGTTCTAGTTGTCATAAGGTCAAGGTACAACTCCAAGTCGTCCTGTTACCGAAGATCACGGCTATTCGAATAGATTAACTTCCCTGCAGGGGTGCACCACATAACCCAACACGCTTGATCCCATTTGGCCGGACACACTTTCCTGGGTCATGCCCGGCCTCGGAAGATCAACACGTCGCAGCCCTACCTAGGCACAACAGAGAGGTCAGCACGCCGGTCTAAATCCTATGGCGCAGGGGTCTGGGCCCATCGCCCATTGCACACCTGCACGTTGCGAGGGCGGCCGGAAGCAGACCTAGCCTAGCAGGCGTTCCAGTCCAATCCGGGGCGCGCCGCTCAGTCGCTGACGTCACGAAGGCTTCGGCTGATACCACGACGTCGAGTGCCCATAACTGTCCCCGCGTAGATGGTTAGTGCGTATAGGCCAGTGGCCAGACTCAAATCAAATACCAAGATCTCGTTAAACGTGTTAAGTATCCGCGAACGCCGACCAGGGCCAGGCCCACCTCTCTCCTAGGTGGTCTCAACCTTCCCTGTCGCTCCGCCACAAAGTAACAGTCGGGGGCCGTCGGGAACCCAGGCCCACCTCTACCGGGATGGAGCCACCTGCCCCTTCAGCCCCCATCTCCGAACAGTATCATAAGTAATGTAACAGTATAAGTATATAGCATATGCCCGTGATCACCTCCCGAAGTGATCACGGCCCAATAGTATAGCATGGCAGACGGACAAGAATGTAGGGCCACTGATGGTAAACTAGCATCCTATACTAAGCATTTAGGATTGCATGTAAGGTATCAACAGTTGTAGCAACAATGACAGGCTATGCAACAAAATAGGATTAATGGAAAGCAGTAACATGCTACACTACTCTAATGCAAGCAGTATAGAGGAGAGTAGGCGATATCTGGTGATCAAGGTGGGGGCTTGCCTGGTTGCTCTGGCAAGAGAGAGTGGTCGTCAACACCGTAGTCGTACTGGGTAGCAGCAGCGTCGGTCTCGGTGTCTAGCGAGAGAAGAGGGGAAGAAACAATAAACATAATGCAAACAAATGCATGAGGATGCATGACATGACAAAGCGTGATGCTAGGCGTGCCCTAGCGTGGTACAAGATGGTACCGGTGAAGGGGGAAAACATCCGGGAAGGTATTCCCGGTGTTTTGCATTTTTGGACAGACAAACCGGAGGGGGAAAGTTGCGTGTTTGCTATGCTAGGGATGCGTGACGGACGAACGGGCTGCGTATCCGGATTCATCTCGTCGTTCTGAGCAACTTTCATGTTGAAAATAATTTAATCCGAGTTACGGATTAAAAGATATGATTTTCTAAAGATTTTTTTAATTTCTGGAATTTAATTAATTATTTAAATTAATTCGAAAATGGATTTATGACATCAGCATGATGTCATGCTGACGTCAGCAGTCAACGGGGGTTAACTGGTCAACCTGACCAGTGGGTCCCACTGGTCAGAGACACATGTTAATTATCCAAATTTAATTAATCTAATTAGAATTAATTATGGGTGGGCCCCACTTTCATTGACTAATTAATTTAATTAACTAACTGTTTAATTAGTCTAGTTATTTGATTAGTTTAATTAATCAAAATTAATTAAGCTAATTAATTCTTTAATTAATTAATTAATTAATTATTTTAATTTTATTTTTATTATATATATTTTTTGTAAACGTTATGTGGGGCGTGGGCCCCGTTTGGCAGTGGCCCAGAGGGCCATCGCGGTTCGGGCTAATGGGCGCCGTGTGCAGGGGGGCTGCGGGCGCAACCCGTAGCCTGATTGGGCGCCTGCACAGGCCAGTGGAGGCGCCAGGCGCGGGTGGCCGTGGCCATGGCGAGGCCACGGACGGAGCGGTGCCGTGGTGAAGCGGGTGGCCACCGAAGGAGGGCGCCGGGGCCGTGGAGAGGTGCGGCCGGACCGAGCGGCGACTGGCCATGGCCAAGGCGGCACGGGCAGGGAAGAGGTGAGCCGGGCGCTGACCGCGGTGACCGGTGGGCGAGGTCAGGGGCGGTGCATGTGGTCGCGGCGAGGGCGCGCGCGCGAGTGCGCGCGGGCAAGCAGGGGAGTGAGGGCGGCGGCTGCGGTGAGCGCACGCAGAGCGCGGGGTGCGGGCGTTCGGGCGTGACGAGCGAGACGGCGGTGCGCGCGGCCCAGGCGTGGCGCGGGGAAGGAGGCAGCGGGCGGTGCGTAGGCGGGGCAAACGGGAGCAGCGGCGGGGGTCCTCACCGGAGATCGTGGGGTCTAGGCAACGGGCGCGGGGAGGTTCGGGGAGGTCGATGGGGACGACGCGGCGGAGCGGGAGGCAGTCCGGCGGGGGAGCGGCACGGTCGTCGCGAGCCCCGATCCGATCTGGATCGGGGGGAAGGGGGCGCGTCGTGGGGAGGGGAGTAGGGGGTGCGCTAGGGTTCCGCTGAGTGGGGAGGGGGTTATGCAGGGGGCGATTGGGCCTGCCTGAGGCCCGATGGCCTGCTGGGCCGACGCCCAGTTGGGGGGCTTTCTTCCTTTACTCTTTTTGTTTTGTTTTCGTTTAGACCTTTCTTTTTATTTATTTTATTTCTTTACTGTTTTCACTTGAAGTTTCTTTTATGTTAGTTTTATAAAATACCAAATGAGCACCTGAATTAGTATTACTAATTAGTATACTGCCACAATTATTTTGGCACACTACTAAATTAGTTATATTATTATAACTTTATAAAGGGCATTTAATTAATTATTTTTCCCTCTGTTTTGGTTGTTTTAGTGCATTTAAATATTACAAGAAATGTTTGTTTCTCCACCAACATTACCTAGGGATTATGTGTCACATGCAGAACATTTTAGTTTTAATATTTGAAACTTTTGTTGTTTGCCTTTATTTTAAATTGGAATTCGAATCGGTTTTGAACTAACGCGAGTTTCACAACAGTAATCGAGGTGACATGGCATCATTAACGTGGAATTACTGTAGCCTAATTATCCGGGCGTCACAAAAGCACACAAAGACCACGTGTTAAGCCATCTAATATGTTGAGAACTTAGGTTAAAAGAAAGTCAAACATATAGTTAGGTGTTAGAAGAGTTAGACATGAGATGCTTGAAACAAAGACCCAACCATGTATTTGACAAGCACTTACTTAAACATGTATATTTGTACATCCATTTTCGAAAGAAAACTGTGTAAATAAGTGAATCTATAATATGTGCACCACAATATAAGAAACCGAACTATGCTAAAGAAACAAAATGACTAAAAGCAGAAGCAATTTGAATTAGACCTACAACTCGAACCACTTCATTCCTGACAATCTTAAATCCTCGAAGTGTATAAAATAAATGTCAAACTGATTAGTGAAACTTGAATCACATGTTCATTTTGAACAAAGAATAGGCATAGCCATTGGCGCCGTCATTGTTTGTGAAATTAGCGAAACATTATATCAGTGATAACACATAAATATCTTATTTGATAATCTTAAAGGAGCATGCAGTTCATAAGTAACCTCAAAATATGTAAAAGGAATCTCGAACCAAATATGAAAAGTTGCCTTATGAAATTGTGGTATACTGACCTTTTATGAAAAAAGGGGATAAAAGTATCAAAAATGTTTTGGAAATAGAAAATAAAAGGATGAATAGAGTATGTAAGAAATAAAATTGAAAACTAATGGTCCACGCTCCGCTATGCGTATTTGCGAATCATGTTCTAAATATCAATGTGTTCATAGTCATAATATTCTGCAGCGTTCTTGGACAGTCTATGCAATGTGGATAATATACATAGTTGCAAATGCTAAAAAGGTTAGAAATAACGATGGCACTAATAATAGAGGAATTATTGCTATATGTCTGTTAATACTAACCAACCCGAAACTATACAGAGCTAAACCTAAAGAATAGAGCTTAATCCATGCATGTTCCTTTCTAGCCTTGTAAGTTCCCAAAATTGTATACTTGATTTTTTTCATATATTCTACTTTCTGCCATGAAAACACGATGGAGTTTGGACATAACATTTTCTTAGATCAGGAATATATCAGAGAGCATTCAGTTTCTCGTCGATTATAAATAGGTTTTTTAGAAGTATTATTTTGTATATTCTCAAGTTAAGAGTTGTGGGATTGAGCATTTCCTTTTTAATTTATGTTCTTATTACTTGACCAATTCAAAATATATTTATTAGAAGATTAGCATCATTGCTTTTGTAATCAAATTTAGATTGAAAAGTTTACTATATCTGTAACACATTTGTATATAGAATATGTAGCCATGTATGTACATGATATCTTTGTGACCTATAATACTAAAAAAAATCTCATGGAATTTCTGTATTTGATGATGTTTTCAGAAAAACACTTATTATCCTAGGTATAAGTCGAATTTAAGATATAGACATAATGGTGCTGCTATTTTACTACACGGAGTAAATTAATTATAATTAATCTAATACCCATTTTTAAAAGTCTCTTCAACAAAATAGATCCCAATTTTTAGTCCGAAAAACTATTTCACCATAACTCAGTAAATATTGATTATTATCTTGAAACACAGAATATACACATACATAGAAATAAGTCTGCAATTACAGTTAGTATAACAAATCTATACAAAATAAATGTGATTAAGTATAAGAAATGTATACCTGGGCGACTTGCATCTTGAAGCAATTCATTCGGCCGGCACCCGGTGACCTACCAGAGGAGCTTGTTGGCAAAATCGATCAAGGTCGCCTCTTCTCATGTGCCTTGCCCTCGGCACTTCTGCTTTCATGGTCCGAGTCATAACTGATAACATGATATATCAATCGATTTATTCTACAAAAGGCAAGTCTCCTTGATGCTAAAGCACTATGTGCATACATGCTCATTTTATTTACAAATTTCCTAGAGGACAGCTTATAAGGAGTAGTAAGCAACACACTGGCCGGTGCAAAATCTGATCCTTTACGGAGAGTATCACTTATATACGATGGACGCTAACAATCAAAATTTCCAAGGTAGGGACACGGTCACAATAGCAGAAGATAGATTGGGTCATACCTCTTCTTTAGATCAATTCCAGCGGTTGATGGAACTGACGACGCGGCAATGCGGAGGATGAAGAAGAGCGCTGACCAAGTAAATTGTTGAACCCAACAGGCAGTAGCATGTACATGTGTTTCCGATAACATGATATGTCAATCGATTTGTTCTGCAATCGGCAAGCCTCCTTGATGCTAAAGCATTATATGTGTGTCCGTGCTCATTTTATTTACAAATTTCCTAGAGGGCCGCTTATAAGGAGTAGTAAGCAACACAATGGCCGGTGCAAAATCTGATCCTTTACGGAGAGTATCAGCTATATACGATGGAAGATAATCAAAATTTTCAAGGTTTGGAGGGACACGGTCACAACAACAGAAGATGGAGTGGATCATACCTCTTCTTTAGATCGATTCCAGCTGTTGATGGAATTTTCGCCGATGGCCTGAAGAAAAGACGACGCGGCAAGGCGGAGGATGAAGAAGAGCGCTGATGAAGTAAATTGCTGAACGTGTGTTTCCGATAACATGATATGTCAATCGATTTATTCTGCAATCGGCAAGCCTCCTTGATGCTAAAGCACTATATGTGTGTCCGTGCTCATTTTATTTACAAATTTTCTAGAGGGCCGCTTATAAGGAGTAGTAAGCAACACAATGGCCGGTGCAAAATCTGATTGTTTACGGAGAGTATCACCTATATATGATGGAAGATAACAATAAAAAAATTAAGGTTTGGAGGGACACGATCACAACAGCAGAAGATGGATTGGGTCATACCTCTTCTTTAGATCTTTTCAAGCGGTTGATGGAATTTTTTTTGATGGCCTGAAGAACAGACGACGCGGTGATGCGGAGGATGAAGAAGAGCGCTGACCAAGTAAATTGATGAACCCAACTGGCTGTAGCATGTTCGTGTGCTTCGGGCATATCAAAAGCTAGCTAGCCTTGCACATAATCAATCTGGCAGCCTGACTCCAAACCTAGACCGTGTACTTGTATGTTTAATTGGCATCAAATCAAGTTGTATGTTGCGCTGGTGCCGTGCAGCCGCATGCGCAGTTCTGATTGGAGGCCATCCAAATCCAATCCAACCACTCCATCATGCAATCACGCTTGCTCTCATTGGGAGAGGCGGGCATGCAGTCCCACACGTGAGGCCGTCCAGTCCGGGCTGCACATCTGCCTCATGGAGCTTCCAAGTTGAGGATATCATGAAAGAGAACAACGTTAGTCTTTCTCGAGGACCTTTTCGTGCTTCGATGGAACAATTCTTTAAAGAGGATTTTTTGGCACGGGTATTAGAGATCGGTAAAAACTGACCATAATAAGTTGGTCCCAACAAATCAACGGAGTCTAATTAAATCAATGGTTGGTATTTTCTGATTAACACAACTCAGTATGACAACATCGAAATCTGAATAATGGATGGGATCAGTTCTACTTGAAATCATAAGCACGAAAAACACTAATTGTGTACCTGGGAGGCAAGGTTATGTAGTGATTACTGAAGATTGTCTGATGAAAGTGACAAAAGCTGGTAGTGTCCTTGAGGATGAGAGAGAGAGAGGGATTTGCTGCTAGATCTAACACAACGTTGATGATCAGAAGGACATGAGAAAGACTATTGCGTGAGTGAGGGAGGAGATGCCTACGGGGAGGAGACCGCATGGGGGTTATGTCCATGGAGGAATAGAAAGCATTTGAGTAATTACGTATAGGTTAGGTCACCTACATGTGCGGGCTGTGTTGGTGTTTTTTTACACAATCAATTCGTGTGAGAGATGGTTAGCTTTTGTATTAGATCTTAACATATTTAAGATTTGCTAAAAAAACAGATTTAAGATCTCATGGTATCTGTTTTTTTCTTTTGTTTGAAAAGAGTATTTTTCTGGATGAGGACTCTATGATTAAATCTAAACCGTAATAATTCGGTCCCACCAGATGAACGGCTCTAAAATCTAATTAACGTGGTAATTTCTTGGGAGTCTGTAATTAGTATAGGTATAGATATAGATAGCCACCCTGTTCATTAATGATGAGAAAATTCGCTATTACTTTATCCTTAAGTTGTTTCCGTTCTCATTAAATGGTGATGCTAAAACATGGTTTAATTCTCTTGATCCTGGTTGTGTGCGTAGTCCCCAGGATATGATTTATTACTTCTCTGCTAAATATTTCCCCGCTCATAAGAAACAAGCTGCCTTAAGGGAAATATATAATTTTGTGCAAATTGAAGAAGAGAGTCTCCCACAAGCTTGGGGGAGGCTTCTCCGATTACTTAATGCTTTGCCTGATCATCCTCTCAAGAAAAATGAAATACTTGATATCTTTTATAATGGACTAACCGATGCTTCCAGAGACCACCTGGATAGTTGTGCTGGTTGTGTTTCCAGGGAAAGAATTGTTGATCAAGCTTAATTGCTATTGGATAATATGTTGAGTAATGAAAATGATTGGACACTTCCTGAACCAACTCCTAAGCCAACTCCGAAGAAAAGGGGTATTCTATTTCTCAGTCCTGAAGATATGCAAGAGGCAAAGAAATCTATGAAAGAAAAAGGTATTAAAGCTAAAGATGTTAAGAATTTACCACCCATTGAAGAAATACATGGTTTTGATAACCCGACACAGGTAGTAAAGGTAAATTCTCTCTATAGATTTGATGAAGGTAATATTCCTCGTTATAAGTCTGCTAGCCAATGCTTAGATGAGTTTGATAAATTTATTGTTAAACAAGAAAACTTCAATGCTTATGTTGATAGACAATTGAAACGCAATGCTGATATGCTTGAACACTTGAGTGATTATATGTCTAGAGTTAAATGTGAACTTAAACTCATTAGTAAACATGCTTCTATGGTTACCCCTCAAGTAGAACAAGTACTTAAAGCTCACAATGATTTGCTCAATGAATTAAATAATAAGAAAAATGATAATGCTGTTAGAGTTATGACTAGAGGGGGTAAAATGACTCATGAATCTTTGTATCCTGAGGGACACCCTAAGAGAATTGAGTAAGATTCTCAGAGAATTAATGTTGATGTACCTAGTTCTTCTAAGAAGAAGAAAAAGAAAAATGATAGCACTTTGCATGCTCCTAGTGAACCTGTCATTGACACACCTGAGAATCCCAATGATATTTCTATTTCTGATGCTGAAACACAATCTGTTAATGAACATGAACCTAGTAATAATGCTAATGATGATGTTCATGTTGATGCTCAACCTAGTAATGATAATGATGTAGAGATTGAACCTGCTGTTGATCTTGATAACCCACAATCAAAGAATCAACGTTATGATAAGAGAGACTTCGTTGCTAGGAAACACGGTAAAGAAAGAGAACCATGGGTTCAGAAACCCATGCCTTTTCCTCCTAAACCATCCAATAAAAAGGATGATGTGGATTTTGAGTGCTTTGCTGAAATGATTAGACCTATCTTTTTGCGTATGCGTTTGACTGATATGCTTAAAATGAATCCTTATGCTAAGTATATGAAAGATATTGTTACTAATAAACGAAAGTTACCGGAAGCTAAAATTTCGACCATGCTTGCTAATTACACTTTTAAGGGTGGAATACCAAAGAAACTTGGAGATCCAGGAGTACTAACTATACCATGCTCCATTAAAAGAAACTATGTTAAAACTGCTTTATGTGATCTTGGAGCCGGTGTTAGTGTTATGCCTCTCTCTTTATATCGTAGACTTGATTTGAATAAGTTGACACCTACTGAAATATCATTACAAATGGTTGATAAATCAACTGCTATACCTGTCGGTATCTGTGAGGATGTGCTTCTTGTGGTTGCAAACGTTACTATTTTAACAGACTTTGTTATTCTTGATATTCTCGAGGATGATAGTATGTCTATTATTCTTGGTAGACCCTTTTTGAATACTGCCGGGCTGTTATTGATTGCAACAAAGGCAATGTCACTTTTCATGTTAATGGTAATGAGCATACGTACACTTTCCGAGGAAACAACCTCAAGTCCAAAGTATCAATTCTATTGGAAAAATTTCAACAATTACTATTGGAGGTTTTGAATTTCCTCTCCCTACTGTCAAGAAGAAATATGATATTCTTATTGTTGGAGACGTGCATATCCCCGTTGAGGTAACCTAGTGTTATTCGAAATTTCTCCGGTTTCATGCGATTCGGAATGAGTTTGTTAACAAGACTTGATCAACCTTGTTAGTGGATTCCTTTTGATGAGCATGAGATGGATGAAGTTAGAAAGCACAACTCTCTGTACCTTCCTTTTACTTTCTGTTATTTAGTTTAAATAAAGCAAAATAGTATTTTTTTTGTCTGTTTTCTGAATTATCCTTGCAATAAAAAATACCCCAAAAATAAAAGTTCTCCAAATGCCCTGAAAATTTAATATGATTTTTTCTGAAATATTTAAGAATTATTGGCATTGAGAACACACCAGGGGGCCTCACCATGTGCCCACGAGGGTGGAGGGCGTGCCCTACCCCCGGGCGCGCCCCCTGCCTCGTGGACCCCATGTGGGTCCCCTCCACTTATTCTTGCACCCACACACTTCGTCTTCCTCTAGAAAAAATCACCCACCAGCTCAAACCCGAGTTCTAGCTCATCTTGCTGCCATTTTCGATCTCCTTGCTCAAAGCTCCATTCACAAAACTGCTTTGGGGGATTGTTCTTCGATATGTGACTCCTCCAATGGTCCAATTAGTTTTTGTTCTAGTGCTTTATTTATTGCAAATTTTTGCTGCTTAGGTGACCCTGTTCTTGAGCTTGCATGTAGAATTTATGAGGTCAAAAGTAGTTTTAATGCACGACATGGCCTCTATGCACTTGTAGGAGTAGTTGCTATCAATCTTGTTGATTTTGGTTCACTTTTATTTTTAAGTTACTAAAAATTTCAGAAATTTTCAAAATAAGATGAAGAGATTTTTGAGGGGCTCTTCGAGCCGAAGCTCGAAGGATAAGCAAAGTGAAGAAAATAAGAAGCCCAAATATAATCTCCCTCGAACTACGGAGGTTCGGCCGTGTGAATGGCCTTGTGATGAGTTCTTGAGAGAAGCCGAGATTTATGAAGATTTTTATTATTTGGCTGAGGGCCTCACCAACTTCCTCCATGACCAGTGTGAACTGTATCTCCTACTCACCAATATTTTTGTGCAAAATTTTCATTTCCATGCTAGGAGATCGCCACCTTCGGTGGAATTTTGTTTATATGATGAGCATAAGGAGATGTCACTTTATGATTTTTGCCGGATTTGTAGGATACCCTTTGAGGGCAGCATAGAGGAACCATATCGTAATGATGTGGAGAGATATGATTGCTGTAGGGGAAACGAGGAAAGTTTTCGATGCAAGGATCACTTGCATACATTTTCCTGTTCTACGATACTTCGCAATATTTGCTAGTAGATGCTTAATTGGTCGCGGGAACCGTGGAAATCTTAGTGCCCCTGATATTGTTATTTTGCGCCATGCTTTGTTTCGTGATACCACTTTTAGTTTAGGCGCTATTGTTGCTAAACGGTTAAATCTGAACCGTACAAAGGGTCCCGTCTTGGGAGGCATCTTCGCCTCGCGCCTTGCTGCACACTTTAACATACCTATTAGGCATTATGAGAAAGTGGAAAAGTTGTTGCCTCATATTTTTCTAGATTATAAGAGTATGGTAGCACATGATTTTACTGTTAAGAATAAGAAGAAGTTGTTTAACTATGGACTTATATTTGATAAAGACTACTTTGATACTATTACCTTGCATGCTCCTTCTTTATTCAACATATTTTCACGCATGTACCTTGTTCTGCCGGAGGCCATCCATGCCTACCGAAGCCTGACATCAGCCCCAGAGCCTGAGCCGGAGCCACCACTTGAACCTCATCGTCAGTCGTTTATCAGTGGGATCCGGAGGAGATCGCTAACCAGTGGCACCCTGAGGATCCTCCTCGGTACACCGGAGGGGGCAGCTTCAATCCGTGGGCATAGACCAACTTAGGCCAAAAGCCTAAGCTTGGGGGAGTACGTATTTCTCACTTACATTACATTAATGTTCACACACTCATGCCAGTTGTCGGTGCTCATACTTTTTCATTGTACCATCCATGCTAGTTTATTCTCTTTTTAAGATTTCTTCTTGTGTGTTTGAAAACCCTTAAGAAAAACCAAAAAAATAGTTGTAACTTTTAGCTAGTTTACTTTCCATGCCTGTAGTAGTAATTAAAAGAAAACCCAAAAAGATTTCTCGTTCTTCTTTTGTTTGTTGGGAGCTTTCCCGTGTAAATAGTTTTGTTTCTTTTCTTTTCTTTGGGGGTCGAGAGGAGAAGACCATGATGAAAATGTTGAAGTGGCTCTCATATGCATTATTGTTGATCTAGAAAAGAGCCCATATTACTTTGTCTTCTCCCTTGAATTGAATGCTTGCAGATTCCAGCTTAGTCCAAAGCACGTGCACTATTATTATTATCCACACTATTCAGTTGTGCAAGTGAAAGGCAATAATGACGATATATGATGGACTGATTGAGATGAGAGAAGCTGGTATGAACTCAACCTCTCTTGTTTTTGTAAATATGATTAGTTCATCGTTCCTGATTCAGCCTATTATGAATGAAACATGTTTGCAATGACAATTAGAGATTATAGTTGCTCATGCCATGCTTAAGTAGCTAGGAGTTTATAATGGTTTACCTTGCGTGCCAACATGCTATTAAAATGGTTGTGATATGGTATGATAGGGTGTTATCCTCCTTTGAACGATCCGAGTGTCTTGACTTGGTACATGTTCACGCATGGAGTTGAAACAAAATCAACATAGCCTCTACGATATTTATGTTCATGGTGAATTATATCCTACTCATGCTTGCATTCAGTGTTGATTAATTTTAATGCATGTTCATGACTGTTGTCGCTCTGTAGCTGGTCGCTTCCCAGTCTCTTTCTAGCCTTCACTTGTACTAAGCGGGAATACTGCTTGTGCATCCAACTCCATAAACCCCAAAAGTTATTCCATATGAGTCCACCATACCTTCCTATATGCGGTATCTACCTGCCGTTCCAAGTAAATTTGTATGTGCCAAACTCTAAACCTTCAAATGAAATTCTGTTTTGTATGCTCGAATAGCTCATGTATCAACTAGGGCTGTGTGACGCCCTTGATTCAATCGTACACTAATCATACACACAAATGTGTACGATCAAGATCAAGGACTCACGGGAAGATATCACAACACAACTCTAGACACAAATTAAAATAATACAAGCTTTATATTACAAGCCATGGGCCTCGAGGGCTCGAATACATAAGCTCGAAAACACAAAAGTCAGTGGAAGCGGAAGCAACAATATCTGAGAACAGACATAAGTTAGACAAGTTTGCCTTAAGAAGGCTAGCACAAAAGCATCTACGATCGAAAAGGCAAGGCCTCCTACCTGGGAGCCTCCTAACTACTCCTGGTCGTCAGCGGCCGTCACGTAGTAGTAGGCACCCCCGAGGTAGCAGTAGTCATCAGTGGTGTCATCTGGCTCCTGGGATCCGTCATCTGGTCGCAACAATCGGGTATGGGAGAAAAAGAGGTAGCAAAGCAATCGTGAGTACTCATCCAAAGTACTCGCAAGACTTACATCAGATCTAAACTAAGTATGCATCTGTATCAAAGGAAATGGGCTGTATCTGTGGACTAAACTGCAGAATGCCAGAAGAGAAGGGGAAAGCCTAGCCTATCGAAGACTAGCGTCTTCAAGCATCTTCAAGCATCTTGCAGCATATAGAAGAGTACAGATCAACATAATGTAAAGTAGTAGTGTTATCAACCTCGGCCAGAGATCCTTTCTCGACTCCCTGCGAGAAAGCAATTCTAGAGCCATACTATCCAATTCTCATATCCATTCATTTCTCATCACAAGTATCTAGTTCTAGTTGTATCGATCGGGATACAACTCCAAGTGTCCGTTACCGTAGGACAGGCTATCGATAGATGTTTTCTTCCCTACAGGGGTTTACCAACTTACGAACCACGCTCGATTAACTCCGGCCGGACACACTTTCCTGGGTCATGCCCGACCTCGGCCAAACAATACGCCGCAACCCGACCTAGGCTTAATAGAGAGGTCAAGCACGCCGGACTAAACCTATGCCCCCAGGGGTCTTGGGCCATCGCCCGAGGAACTCCTGCACGTTGCGTGGGCGGCCGGTGAGCATACCTAGCTACCTCCTTCAAAAGGCAGGTGCTTACCAGTCCAACCCGGCGCGCGCCGCTCAATCGCTGACGTCTAATAAGCTTCGGTTGATGCATACGACTCCGAACACCCATACAATTCCCACGTGATGGTTAGTGCTATTAGGCCAGAGGCCCCTCGGATCAAATATCCAAATCATAGTGGATTAGGAACGCGCGGTAACAAGCAGAGACTCACGAAAGATGTCACCCCCTCGCCCCGTCTCGAGTACTTGCGGCAAGGGCTAAGAATGCCCGGCCACGCCTCGTAAGTATCTCGCGGGCACCTTCCAGGTCAACCCGTCTCCACATCACTCGCGGGTACCCCTCAGGGTCGACCCACCTATCCAAGTAACAATTGTAAAGTCCAAGTATCTGTGTGTGCAAACATCAAGGGGAAACCCCGAGGAATCACCCCCGGTAAATTCCACTCGATGTAATCATCAAGGTGAACGTAAGAGGATCCACCCTCGAGGTTCACACTTGAGGGGTTGCACGATAGAGCCATATCGGAAGTGGTTAAGGAGGAAATCACCCTCGATGACCACGACTGTTTAACTACACTACAGAGGTCTCATCAGGAGTGATGTATGAGGTTTCACCCTTGGCACTCGATGGTAACTATGCAGAGTCGTTCAACTAGGGGGGTGATGTGCGGTGTCGGGGCCTGGACGTCGATCATGTTGATAGAGTCATCGAACATAAAGCGAGGCAACTGGGACAAGGTGGGGGTTACTGATGGAACACTAACCAACCTATACTAAGTAGTTTAGGATAAGCAGGTACGGTATGAAAGCAGGTAACAACAATAGGCTATGCATCCGAGTAGGATCATACAGAAAGCAGTAGTAGTTCTAATGCAAGCATGAGAGGGAAAGAAATGGGCGATATCGGAATGCTCAAGGGGGGTTTGCTTTCCTGGTTGCTCTAGCAAGGAGGGGTCCTCGTCGACGTAGTCGATCACAGGGGCAACATCGGTCTCGGGGTCTACCGGAGAGAAGAGGGGGAAGAAACAGTAAATATAAAGCAACATAGCACCACAAAGCATAACATGGCAATAAGATGTGCCGGGTGTGACCTAACGTATGGCTACACGATATAGGCGAAGGGGGAAATCAACCGGGAATGAAATCCCGGTTCCGGACCTATGTCAGACAGATGACTGGAGGGGGAAACTTCCATGTTCAGCATGCTAGGCGCATGTGACAGATGAACGGACCATGTAATCGGATTCGTCTCGTCGTTCTGAGCAACTTCAATGTGGAAAACATTTTCATCCGAGTTACGGTTTAATTTCTATGAATTTCTAAAGATTTTCTTATTTTCTGGATTTATTTTATTTACAGTGACATCAGCAGGTCAACAGACGGCTGACCAGGTCAAACTTGACATGTGGGTCCAACGGGACCCACATGTCAGCCTCTGTTATTTTAACAGGGGACTAAAACTAATCTAGCAGAGATAATTAGAGGTGTGGGCCCAAGTGTCAATGTCTGATTAGAGTTTAACTAATTAGATTTTAATTTGAAACGTGATTAATTAGCCTAACTACTGGGGGACCCACACGTCAACGAGAGGGATGAACAGTGCCTCGCGTTGACTTTGGTCAACGCGGTCAAAAGGGCGCAGGGGCCCACTCGTCAGCGACCGTGGGTGGGTCCCACGCGGTGCCAGCTCAGCGGGGTCGGCGACTCACCGGCGGCGACGCCAGAACGCGGCGGAGGCCTCGGGAGGTGGTCGGATTTTGCCTACAGATGGCCGTTTCGAGCGCGGCGGGGCCCGTTCGAACGAGCAGGCGACGACGAGTCGAAATGTGGTGGTGGCAGGGTCGGACTCGACCGGAATCATCGCCAGCGACAAGCCATGGCGGCGGTGGTGTTCGGGCCTCATTTGAAATGCGGCAGGAGCGGCCTAGGGGTGTGGTTGGGGCTGCGACTGGGCGCTGGGCGCATCCTGGAGCACGCCAGTGACTTGCGCTAGGGCTCGGGAGCGCGCACGACGCGCGGGCAGCGGCCATGGCGGGCGGCAGAGTTCACCTCCGCGGGGACGGCGACAGAGTGCACTAGAGCGTGAAAGAGAGGGAAGGGAGCGATGCGGAGGCTCACCTAGCGGGCACACGGTGGCCCCGTGGATGCTTAGGAGCAGCACAACGTTGTCGGGGAAGAAGGGGATCGCCGGCGACCCGAGGAAGACGACTACGTGGTCGGCGATGCAGAGCTCCTCGACTCCTTCAAGTGGCTCCAGAAGATGCGGGAGTCCACGGCGATGCCGACTAGCACGTCCAGGACGCATCGAAGGCATGGTGGCCACAGAGATGATGAAGATGCGGCGGTGATGGCGCTCGGAGGAGAGGGAGAGAGCGAGATAGAGTGGGGGAAGGAGCAGGTGGATCTGGGCAGTGAGGAGGCAAGTGGGGAGGGGAGACGGGGAAGCACGAGGCGTCGGGGGATCTTATCCCCTCGCCGACGACGCCGGTGAGCCGGTCCGGTGGGGCGCGCTCGGCCATGCCCCCGGTCGGTTGAACAGGGGAGGAACAGAGCGACCGGGGGATGTGGGCCGCCTAGGATGGGGGAGTTGGGCCGGTCTAGTTGGGCTAAGGCCCAAGGGAATTAGTGGGGGAGGGGGCCTTTCTCCTTCCTCTCCCTTTTCTCCTTTTTTTCTTCTTTTTTTAAAGCTTTTCTGTTTTAGCTTTTTTTGGCCACATAGGCATTTTGCAAAAATGTTGGGTCACCACCAATATTACCAGGAGAATATTTTACACATGATGAACATTTTAGTTTTCATGTTTGAGCATTTTGAATTTCACTCATAGTTTGAAAATGAATTCAACTGGAATTTGAAAGAGAGAGGAGACAATGATGACCAAACACTTGTTTAGTAAAATGATTAACTTAACCCTAGGGGTTACTGTAGCATCATTACACCAGGGTGTTACAACTCTGCTCCTCTAAAAGAAATTCTCGTCCCGAGAATTAAGAGGTAGAAGGGAACAGGTCGGGGTAGTCAGCATGGAGGTTATCCTCACGTTCCCAGGTGGCTTCATCTTTAGAATGATTTGACCATTGCACCTTGAGAAACTTGGTAACCTTCTGGCGGGTTCGACGTTCAGCTTCTTCAAGAATGCGGATAGGATGCTCTTTGTATGTGAGATCGTCTTGAACTTCAATCAATTCTGGATCCACTTCATGTTCCGGATCCTTGAAGCATCGACGAAGTTGCGACACGTGGAAGACATCATGAACATGAGAGAACTGAGGTGGCAACTCCAGTTGATAAGCCACCAGTCCACGACGGGCAAGAATACGGAAGGGACCAATGTAGCGAGGAGCTAGCTTTCCCTTGACTCCAAATCGATGGGTGCCTCTCAAATGAGTGACACGCAAATAAGCTTGTTCACCAGGTTGATAAGTTGAACCCCAGTGTTTTCGGTCATAGTTGCTCTTCTGACGGGACTGGGCTGCTTTGAGATTATACCGGACAATGCGAACCTGCTCTTCAGCTTGTTGAATAATGTCTGGACCAATGAGCGTCCGTTCCCCAGTTTCTGACCAATTCAGAGGGGTTCGGCACTTACGTCCATATAGCACTTCGAAGGGTGCCATCTTCAAGATGGCTTGATAACTGTTGTTATAAGAGAAATCCGCATAAGGGAGAGATTCTTCCCACTTCTTGCCGAAATAAATAACACAAGCCCAAAGCATGTCTTCAAGAATTTGATTGACTCGCTAGACTTGGCCTTGGGATTGGGGATGATAAGCAGTGCTCCAGGTAATATGAGTTCCCATTGCTTCTTGGAAACTATCCCAGAACTTAGAAGTGAAAATACTGCCACGGTCTGAACTGATCTCCTTCGGGGTGCCGTGGAGTGACACAATTCGGGAGATATACAAGTTTGCTAATTAACTAGCAGTGATAGTCTCCTTGACTGGCAGAAAGTGAGCAACCTTCAAGAACTGGTCGATGACGACAAAGATAACATCGTTACCTTTCTAAGACTTGGGAAGGCCAGTGACAAAGTCCATGTGAATCTTATCCCATTTCCATTCAGGAATAGGGAGAGGTTGCGGAAGTCCAGCCGGTTTCTGATGTTCTGCTTTGACGCGATGACAAACGTCACATTCTTCGATAAATCGAGCAATATCTTGCTTCATCTTGGACCACCAATACTTCTGACGAATGTCTAAGTACATCTTGGTACTTCCTGGATGAATAGAGAGAGGGGTTTCATGCGCTTCTTTCCTCACCTTCTCTGTCATAAGATCGAATCGGGGTACCACAATGCGATCTCTGAAGTATAAGGTTCCATCTTCACAAAGTGAAAAATCTCTGGATTTCTCTAAGGCAAGATCCTTCTTCATCAGATCAACATGAGCATCTTTGGCTTGAGCAGACTTAATTGCTTTTAGAAGCGTTGGTTCCAAGACAAGGTTATTCAGAGAACCCTGTGGAACTAGTTGAAGGTTCAGCTTGCATAGCTCTTCATAAAGGCGAGGCTGAGCTTTATGAACCATGTGGTTATTGCAATAAGACTTACGACTCAGGGCATCGGCCATTACATTAGCCTTACCAGGGGTATAGGATATACCGCAGTTGTAGTCAGCAATAGCTTCCATCCATCGCTGCTGACGGAGGTTCAGATCTGGCTGAGTAAACAAATACTTCAGACTCTGGTGATCGGTGAAGATCTCGCAACGATTACCGAGAAGGTACTGTCGCCATACCTTCAGTGCATAGATAACTGCAGCAAGCTCAAGGTCATGAACTGGGTAGTTCTCTTCATGAGTACGCACTTGACGAGAGGCATAAGCAATCACTCTGCGCTCTTGCATTAGGACACAGCCTAATCCTTGACGTGAAGCATCGCAATAGATGACAAAGTCCTTGCGAGAATCAGGGGGAAAGCACTGGGGCAGATGTCAGCTTGTCTTTGAGTGCCTGGAAACTTTCCTGACATTTGTCTGTCCAATCGAACTTAACGCCTTTGTGAAGCAGATTGGTCAGTGGCTTGGCGATCTTGGAGAAGTTATTGACAAAGCAGCGACAATAGCTGGCTAGACCGAGAAAGCTTCTGACTTGCTTGACAGTCTTCGGAGGGGTCCAGTCAAGAATAGCCTGAACGCGCTCTGGGTTGACGGCAATACCGTCCTTGGAGATGACATGACCAAGGTAGGTGACTTCGGGTAACCAAAATTCGCACTTGGAATACTTGGCATAAAGTTGATGTTCTCGAAGCTTCTCTAGAACAAGTTGAAGATGTTCAACATGTTCTTCTTTGTTCTTTGAATATACCAGAATATCATCCAGATAGACTATGACGAACTTGTCGAGGTAATCCATGAATATGTAGTTCATCAGACAAGAGAAAGTGGCTGGAGCATTGGTCAAGCCAAAAGACATGACGGTGTACTCGTAAGAACCATAATGAGTGACGAATGCGGTCTTTGGAATATCCTATTCACGAACAAGGATCGGGTGGTAACCCAACCTCAAGTCGAGTTTAGAGAATATCGATGAACCAGTCAGTTGATCATATAGATCATTGATCCGAGGAAGGGGATATTTGTTCTGAATTGTAGCTTGGTGGATAGGACGGTAGTCTTGAACCAAACGGTTCATTCCATCCTTATTCTTCACAAAGAGAGAAGGTGCTCCCCAAGCAGAGGAACTTGGACGAATGAAACCACTGCGAAGAGATTTGTCGATTTCCTCCTTAAGTTCAAGGAGTTCGTGAGGCGGCATCTTGTAGGGTCGTTTGGCAATAGGAACGGTGCCTGGTTTCAAGTCGATGACGAACTCGACAGCCCGGGCAGGGGGTATTCCTGGAAGTTCTTCTAGGAAGACATCGAGGAAGTCGTGAACAACTAGAATCTTTTCAATTCCCTCAAGAGGTGCTGCGTTCAACGCATTCAAGGCATAAAGTCGTGCTTCAGCGTTTTGAACAATCTGAGCATGGTAGCTTACTATCTCATCGAAAGGATGTAGGAGATGAACGACTTTGGTGGCACAAACGATAGAGGCAGTATGTGCTTTCAACCATTCCATTCCCAGAATGAGGTCAATGTTGGAAGACTCCAGAATAATGGGAGAAACATGAAATTCCAACCCTTCAATTTCAATGGGGACATCGCGACCAATCATGGTAGTTCGACACTGACCCGCAGGGGTGCGTACCACTATCAGAGTGTTCATGGGCTCGCATCGAATGTCGTGTGCATATGCAAAATTTTCTGACATGAAAGAATGCGATGCTCCTGAGTCAAATAAAACAGATGCTGGTACTGAATTAACAAGGAGAGTACCCATCATAGTAGCAGGCTGGTCTTGAGCTTCATTCAGATCAACATGATTAGCCTGACCACGACCATAAGTTTTGGCATTGTTGTTGTGGGGATGGTTGTTACGGCCAGTTGAAGGCAGAGCCAGCTGACTCTTTTTCTGATGGCACTCTTTGGCGGTGACCTGAGTAGCCACATCTGAAGCACAGACCATCATTGGGATAGGGAGCAGAAGCTTGGGGTGGTACAACCCGAAGGGGCTGCCTCTGCGGTGGAGGAGGCAGACGAGGTGCGGCATAGGTCTGTCTTGGTGCAGGTGCAGCTGAACGATACATGTTGTGGGGAATCCATATCTGATGCTTCTGCGCTGACGGGCCCAAAGATGAGCCAGCATCACGGCTGCGCCCAAGGGATCCCTGGTGTTCCTGAAGACCAGTCTCAACCTGCATAGCCTTGTTCACCAAGGTGGCGAAGTCGGCAAAGTCATGAGCGAGCAGTGCCAGCTTAATATCAGGGTGAAGTCCATCACGGAACTTTTCTTGCCTACGAGCATCCGTTGCAATGTCTTCTTCAGGATAACGAGACAAGTCCAGAAATTCTTGCTGATAAGCATCTACAGTATTGTTGCCTTGGGTGAGGTTGCGGAAATCCCGCTTCTTCCTGTCCATGATTCCCTGAGGAATGAAGCGGGCACGGAAGGCAGCTTGGAAATCCGGCCAAGTGATGACCGTTCTAGTAGGCAGGGTACGCCTGTGGCTGTCCCACCATTGAGTAGCGGGACCCTTCAGAAAGAAAGATGCAAAGGTGACATAGCTAGCAGGGGCCACACTAGCAGACTCCATTTCATATCTGATGTCACGGAGCCAGTCATCAGCATCAAGGGGTTGAGTTGAGCTGCGGTAAATAGTTGGGTTGAGACGCATGAAGTCCTGCAGAGTTACTGGGGTTGGGTGTTGATTCATGTTCGGATGAGGAAACTGAGCCATCATTCCTTCCATGAATTGACGATTCAGCTCAAACTGTTGCATCATTCCAGCAAAGAATTCGGGCGGTGGTGGATCGTTGGCACCACGCCACGACCAGCGGGTCTAACCATCCTGCTAACATGTAATAGGGGTAGTTCAGCATTGAGCATTTGTAAAAACAAGGATCATTCATGATGAAACATGCATAATGAAAGAGGTACGATGGATACCATTTTGTAGTCAACACGACAGTGTGTGTACTATCCAGAATGCTATTCTAAGGAAAAACTGTGGCTTATCCAGCTTTGGGGTGAATGTGGTCACGGGATCCTAATGTTAGAGTTAGTAAAACCATTTTAACCCGAATAGAAGAGAGATCAGAGTCCCAGAGTAGACGAGGAGTAAAAGATCCTAATACCACCCATATGACGACGTGGGCTTGTAAGACACACAACCAATGTTAGTAAAAGTTTTCTTAGTGACTAGACTCAACTTCGGCCAAGGAGCTGGAAAGGGGGCTACCTACAGGCAGTCGGCTCTGATACCAACTTGTGACGCCCTCGATTCAATCGTACACTAATCATACACGCAAATGTGTACGATTAAGATCAAGGACTCACCGGAAGATATCACAACACAACTCTAGACACAAATTAAAATAATACAAGCTTTATATTACAAGCCATGGGCCTCGAGGGCTCGAATACATAAGCTCGAAAACACAAGAGTCAGCGGAAGCAACAATATTTGAGAACAGACATAAGTTAGACAAGTTTGCCTTAGGAAGGCTAGCACAAAAGCATCTACGATCGAAAAGGCAAGGCCTCCTGCCTGGGAGCCTCCTAACTACTCCTAGTCGTCGGTAGCCGTCACGTAGTAGTAGGCACCCCCAGGGTAGCAGTAGTCATCAGTGGTGTCGTCTGGCTCCTGGGTTCCGTCATCTGGTCGCAACAATCGGGTATGGGAGAAAAAGAGGTAGCAAAGCAACCGTGAGTACTCATCCAAAGTACTCGCAAGACTTACATCAGATCTAAACTAAGTATGCATTTTTATCAAAGGAAATGGGTTGTATCTGTGGACTAAACTGTAGAATGCCAGAAGAGAAGGGGAAAGCCTAGCCTATCAAAGACTAGCGTCTTCAAGCATCTTCAAGCATCTTGCAGCATATAGAAGAGTACAGATCAACATAATGTAAAGTAGTAGTGTTATCAACCTCGGCCAGAGATCCTTTCTCGACTCCCTGCGAGAAAGCAATTCTAGAGCCATACTATCCAATTCTCATATCCATTCATTTCTCATCACAAGTATCTAGTTCTAGTTGTATCGATCGGGATACAACTCCAAGTGTCCGTTACCGTAGGACAGGCTATCGATAGATGTTTTCTTCCCTACAGGGGTTTACCAACTTACCAACCACGCTCGATTAACTCCGGCCAGACACACTTTCCTGGGTCATGCCCGGCCTCGGCCAAACAATACGCCGCAACCCGACCTAGGCTTAATAGAGAGGTCAAGCATGCCGGACTAAACCTATGACCCCCAGGGGTCTTGGGCCATTGCCCCGGGAACTCCTGCACGTTGCGTGGGCGGCCTGTGAGCAGACCTAGCTACCTCGTTCAAAAAGGCAGGTGCTTACCATTCCAACCCGGCACGCGCCGCTCAGTCGCTGACGTCTAATAAGCTTCGGCTGATGCATACGACCCAGAACGCCCATACAATGCCCACATGATGGTTAGTGCTATCAGGCCAGAGGCCCCTCGGATCAAATATCCTAATCGTAGTGGATTAGGAACGCGTGGTAACAAGCAGAGACTCACGAAATATGTGACCCCGTCGCCCCATCTCGAGTACTTGCGGCAAGGGCTAAGAATGCCCGACCACGCCTCGTAAGTATCTCGCGGGCACCTTCCAGGTCAACCCGTCTCCACATCACTTGTGGGTACCCCTCAGGGTCGACCCGCCTATCCAAGTAACAATTGTAAAGTCCAAGTATCCGTGTGTGCAAACATCAAGGGGAAAACCCGAGCAATCACCCCCGG
Organism: Triticum urartu; assembly: GCF_056163025.1. Classification (NCBI taxonomy): domain Eukaryota; kingdom Viridiplantae; phylum Streptophyta; class Magnoliopsida; order Poales; family Poaceae; genus Triticum; species Triticum urartu. The sequence continues at coordinate 99,800,124 of NC_141873.1, read as the reverse complement.
TAAATTCCACTCGATGTAATCGTCAAGGTGAACATAAGAGGATCCACCCTCGAGGTTCACAGTTGAGGGGTTGCACGACAGAGCCGTATCGGAAGTGGTTAAGGAGGAAATCACCCTCAATGACCACGACCGATTAGCTACACTACAGAGGTCTCATCAGGAGTGATGTATGAGGTTCCACCCTCGGCACTCGATGGTAACTCTGCAGAGTCGTTCAACTAGGGGGGGTGATGTGCGGTGTCGGGGCCTGGACGTCGATCATGTTGATCGATTCATCGAACATAAAGCGAGGCAACTGGGACAAGGTGGGGGTCACTGATGGAACACTAACCAACCTATACTAAGTAGTTTAGGATAAGCAGGTAAGGTAAGAAAGCAGGTAACAACAACAGGCTATGCATCAGAGTAGGATCATACAGAAAGCAGTAGCAGTTCTAGTGCAAGCATGAGAGGGAAAGAAATGGGCGATATCGGAATGCTCAAGGGGGGTTTGCTTGCCTGGTTGCTCTGGCAAGGAGGGTTCATCGTCGACGTAGTCGATCACAGGGGCAACATCGGTCTCGGGGTCTACCGGAGAGAAGAGGGGGAAGAAACAATAAATATAAAGCAACATAGCACCACAAAGCATAACATGGCAATAAGATGTGCCGGGTGTGACCTAACGTATGGCTACACGATATAGGTGAAGGGGGAAATCAACCGGGAATGTAATCCCGGTTCCGGACCTGTGTCAGATAGATGACCGGAGGGGGAAAGTTCCATGTTCAGCACGCTAGGGGCACGTGACAGATGAACGGACCACGTAATCGGATTCGTCTCGTCGTTCTCAGCAACTTTCATTTAGAAAACATTGTCATCCGATTTACGGTTTAATTTCTATGAATTTCTATAGATTTTCTCATTTTCTGGATTTATTTTATTTACAGAAAATGATATATGACGTTAGCATGATGTCACAGTGACATTAGCAGGTCAACAGACGGCTGACCAGGTCAAACCTGACATGTGGGTCCAGCGGGACCCACATGCCAGCCTCTGTTATTTTAACAGGGGACTAAAACTAATCTAGCAGAGATAATTAGAGGTGTGGGGCCAAGTGTCAGTGTCTAATTAGAGTTTAACTAATTAGATATTAATTTGAAACGTGAATAATTAGCCTAACTACTGGGGGACCCACACGTCAGCGAGAGGGATGAATAGTGCCCCGCGTTGACTTTGGTCAACGTGGTCAAAAGGGCGCAGGGGCCCACTCCTCAGCGACCGTGGGTGGGTCCCACGCGGTGCCAGCTCAGCGGGGCAGGCGACTCGCCGGCGGCGACGCCAGAACGCGGCGGAGGCCTCGGGAGGTGGTTGGATTTCGCCTACAGACGACCGTTTCGAGCGCGGTCGGGCCCGTTCGAACGAGCAGACGACGACGAGTCGAACTGTGGTGGTGGCAGGGTCGGACTCGACCGAAATCATCGCCGGCGACAAGCCGTGGCGGCGGTGGTGTTCGGGCCTCGTTTGAAACGCGGCAGGAGCGGCCTAGGGGTGCGGTTGGGGCTATGACTAGGTGCTGCGTGCGTCCTGGAGCACGCCAGTGACTTGCGCTGGGGCTCGGGAGCGCGCACGATGCGCGGGCGGCGGCCATGGCGGGCGGCGGAGTTCACCTCCGTGGGGACGGTGCGGAGCGCACTAGAGCGTGAGAGAGAGGGAAGGGAGCGACGCGGAGGCTCACCTAGCGGGCACACGGTGGCCCCGTGGATGCTTAGGAGCAACAGAACATCGTCGGGGAATAAGAGGATCGCCGGTGACCCGAGGAAGACGACGACGTGGTTGGCGATGCAGAGCTCCTCGACTCCTTCCAGTGCCTCCAGAAGATGCGGGAGGGGAGACGGGGAAGCACGAGGCATCGGGGGATCTTATCCCCTCGCCGACGACGCCGGTGAGCCGGTCCGGTGGGGCGCGCTCGGCCATGCCCCCGGTCGGTTGAACAGGGGAGGAAGAGAGCGATCGGGGGAGGTGGGCCGCCTAGGATGGGGGAGTTGGGCCGGTCTAGTTGGGCTAAGGCCCAGGGGAATTAGTGGGGGAGGGGGCCTTTCTCCTTCCTCTCCCCTTTCTCCTTTTTTTCTTCTTTTTAAAGCTTTTCTGTTTTAGCTTTTTTTTGGCCACGTAGGCATTTTGAAAAAATGTTGGATCACCACCAATATTACCAGGAGAATATTTTACACATGATGAACATTTTAGTTTTCATGTTTGAGCATTTTGAATTTCATTCATAGTTTGAAAATGAATTCAACTGGAATTTGAAAGAGAGAGGAGACAATGATGATCAAACACTTGTTTAGAAAAATGATTAACTTAACCCCAGGGGTTACTTAGCATCATTACATCGGGGTGTTACACGCTGTCTGTATCTTCCATGCTAGGCGGGTTATTCTCAAGAGGAGTGGACTCCGCTCCTCACTCATGAGAAAATGGCTGGTCACCAGGATGCCCAGTCCCATGCTCAAACCAAATCAAAATAATTGCAAACAAAACTCCCCCAGGATTGTTGTTAGTTGGAGGCACCCGTTGTTTCGGGCAAGCCATGGATTGATGCTTGTTGGTGGTGGGGGGGGGTATAAACTTTACCATTCTGCTTGGGAACCGCATATAATGTGTGTAGCATGGAAGATATCGAGATCTCTCGGTTGTTATGTAGACAATGAATGTATACCGCTCAAAATATTATTCATCTCTATTTCAAAATCGAGCTCTGGCACCTCTACAAATCCCTGCTTCCCTCCGCGAAGGGCCTATCTATTTACTTTTATGTTGAGTCATCATCCTCTTATTAAAAATCACCAATTGAAGAGCACCGCTGTAATTTGCATGTATTATTATTAGTTTATATTGATTATGACTGCGACTGGATCTCTTTTACCATGAATTACAATTTCCAGTCAGCCCTTGATCTTCAGGGGCGCTCTGCATTTATGTTTTGCGGTCTCAGAAAGGGCTAGCGACATACCATCTTGTTATATCACATTACGATTGTTTTGAGAAAGTGTTGTCATCCGAGATTTATTATTATTGCTCGCTAGTTGATTATGCAATTGATATGAGTAAACATGAGACCTAAATGTTATTGTGAATATGGTTAGTACATAATCTTTGCTGAAAACTTGAATGTTGGCTTTACATAGTTAAAACAACAAGAGCAAACAGAGTTTGTAAAAGTTTTTCTTTATTACTTTCAGTTTATCAACTGAATTTCTTGAGGACAAGCAAAGGTTTAATCTTGGGGAGTTGATACATCTCCATCATATCTACTTTTCCAAACACTTTTGCCCTTGTTTTGGACTCTAACTTGCATGATTTGAATGGAACTAACCCGGACTGGCGCTGTTTTCAGCAGAATTGCCATGGTGTTATTTTTGTGTAGAAATAAAACTTCTCGAAATGACCTGAAAATCAACAGAGAATATTTTTGGAATATATAAAAAATACTGGCAAAAGAATCAATGTCAGGGGGCTCACACCCTGTCCACGAGGGTGGGGGCGCGCCTACCCCCTGGGCGCGCCCCCTGCCTCGTGGGCCCCCTAACGCTCCACCGACCTCAACTCCAACTCCATATATTCACGTTCAGGGAGAAAAAAATGAGAGAGAAGTATTCATCGCATTTTGCGATACGAAGCCACCACCAAGCCCTAATCTCTCTCGGGAGGGCTGATCTGGAGTCCGTTCGGGGCTCCGGAGAGGGGAATCCGTCGCCATCGTCATCATCAACCTTCCTCCATCACCAATTTCATGATGCTCACCGCCGTGCATGATTAATTCCATCGTAGGCTTGCTGGACGGTGATGGGTTGGATGAGATTTATCATGTAATCGAGTTTGTTTTGCTAGGGTTTGATCCCTAGTATCCACTATGTTCTGAGATTGATGTTGTTATGACTTTGCTATGCTTAATGCTTGTCACTAGGGCCCGAGTGCCATGATTTCAGATCTGAACCTATTATGTTTTCATGAATATATGTGAGTTCTTGATCCTATCTTGCAAGTCTATAGTCACCTATTATGTGTTATGATCCGTTGACCCCAAAGTGACAATAATCGGGATACTTACCGGTGATGACCGTAGATTGAGGAGTTGATGTATTCAGTAAGTGCTAATGCTTTGGTCGGGTACTCTATTAAAAGAGGCCTTAATATCCCTTAGTTTCTAATAGGACCCCGCTGCCACGGGAGGGTAGGACAAAAGATGTCATGCAAGTTCTTTTCCATAAGCACGTATGACTATATTCGGAATACATGCCTACATTACATTGATGAACTGGAGCTAGTTCTGTGTCACCTTATGTTATAACTATTGCATGATGAATCCCATCCGACATAATTATCCATCACTGATCCATTGCCTACGAGCTTTTCACATATTGTTCTTCGCTTATTTTACTTTTCCGTTGCTACTGTTACAATCACTATAAAACCAAAACTATTACTTTTGCTACCGTTACTGCTACTATCATATTACTTTGCTACTGAATACTTTGCTGTAGATATTAAGTTTCTAGGTGTGGTTGAATTGACAACTCAGCTGCTAATACTTGAGAATATTCTTTGGCTCCCCTTGTGTCGAATCAATAAATTTGGGTTGAATACTCTACCCTCAAAAACTGTTGCGATCCCCTATACTTGTGGGTTATCAGAAGCCGTGTGTGATTGTTAGTTGATCGAACACTCCTACTTTCTAGAAACCGTGCAGGTTGTTTGAGTTCATCGCCCACACTGTTGTCTGAGTAACTGTGTGCAATAGGAAACCCCAATAAGCAGGGTAATTAGCCTATTATTGATAATCTATGTACTAATCAAGCTGATATTTCTTGTAAAACATGCCAGATATTTCATATCCGTATAAAAGCAACTAGGATTTCATAATCGAATTACATCAGATAGCTTCGGCACTCAGTTACGCCATTACACAACAGCACCAAGTTTCACATGCAGCATCAAAAACCTTCAGAAAGTAGCATCATACACAGTAAATAGACAGATGAATCTCATCTGGGAAACTGCAGAAGCGGAAGGCAAATATTGAGCCTTCAGTGATGTTGAATGTCCTTGCAACTTTAGGCCAGTGGCTATGGATAATTGCCCACCCAACCTTTGTCCTCTTCAGCAAGACTTCAATATTGTACCATGGGTGTTGAATGAATACCTTCCTCGCCTCTTGACCATGCAGGTGGTTTGAGAGGTAATCATCGGTGAACTACTTTGAAAAGTACTGAAAACAAAGCTATGCATAAATCGTTGTTGTAAATTTTGAAATGGCGCAAGGGGTAAAAACAAGGTAAAAGAGTTGGTACCATCCTATAGTTGATTGATGTCTTCTTCATTGTGCAAACAAAGATCTTATTGTTATGTGTCGCAAGTTTCTTCATCCTAACAATCTGTTTGAGTTTCTTGACTTGACTGATATTCATGGACATCTCATTTCCCCATATGCAAAATGGGTCGAACAGTGGGTCTAAGCCTCTGATAGCAGGACCTACATGTGCAAGACCAAATTGTAAGAAACCTAAATATTAGAATGATTCCTGCAACTGCACAATAATGTGCTATTAGCCAAAGGATCCTGCTTGAACAAACCTCGATGGTAAACCGCAGTGTCTCCCATTGTTTCCCTGCAGCACACATAAGGAAGATCTTGATCAAGTTAATTGAGAGTTGCCATACTATCAGTAGAATATGTATTGAGTATAGCCCAATTCGATTGGTGTCACATGCATAACAATACAAAATTGTACCCACAGCAAATGAAAATCAAATTGCAGAACTAAACCAAAAAGTTAAATGGACATCAGACCAAATGAACCAAAATAGTTAACTGAGCACGACATTGCAGAATAGAAACATGTACTAGAAGATAAGACAGTTAACAAAACAAAGAATGCTTGAGAACAGTACTACGAAATGTAGCAATTGTTGGATCAAAGTGTTAACTGAACATTACATTTCAGAGGACCAAACTGTTAACTGAACATTAGATTGCATATTAACATTACAGAGGACAAATCACTAGAAGGCACTGGAGGTGGCCTCGAGAAAACATCACGAATTGTATTTTAAAGTAGACAACCGCGCGGCGGTGTCGACGGTGGCCTCGAAGATGAGGTGCTCCTCCAAGATCTGGCGGTCGACACGCATGGCAGCCATAGCGACCTCGTTCGCGCATGCGGCCGCATGCTACTCAGCTCCACATTATACTACGTGTAAAATGGATGTGGGCGGTGCTTAATTGGAGGAGGGGGCAGTGATTTCGGTGGAAGGTGTTGCTCCGTCAGTCGGGGCATGTGGGACGGGAAAGGAGGAGGATGGTGTGGGTGGGTGCATATTACCTGACCATATCGACGAGGCCGCGTAGCAAGAAGAAGGGTCAGCGGTGGGGAGGCCGCGGAGCAAGAAGAAGGGTCGGCGACGAGGAGGCGGCGGCGCTGCAAGAAGAAGGGTCGTCGGCGAGGAGGCTGCGCTGCAAGAAGAAGGGTAGCCGGCGAGGAGGCGGCGCTACAAGAAGAAGGGTCGCCGGCAAGGAGGCTGAGCTGCCAGTAAGTAGCAGTGGAGGTTTGAACTTGGAAATCAAGGAGGAACGGTGGAAATGTGGCTTTTGGTAGGATGGAGGGGGCAGGGAGATAGATATTTCCGCGGTGGCAAAAAAAATTCGCCTGGTGCCACGAGAAACTGGCATGCAAGTGTGGTTCAAGCGGGGGCGATGGACTGTAGATGACGAAGCTTCCTGTGTAAGCCAGACAAGACGGTGCGCCAAGATATTTTATATCGCATCCCACACGATTCTTTCTAGTAAACTTTTTGTGGTATACTTGATTTTTACATTATGTTTTGACAGACAAAATGGTGTTACGGGGGGAAAGGATGGTGTTTGAATTGCTAGAACATTTACGTACAGTGAACATGCAACTAGTACATGAGTGTCGTGTTTAAATTTGGAATTATTCCGGGTTCGTTTGGCATTTTTAGGCATTAATTGAGTTTCTGGGCATTTAATGTGCATAATTTAAATTTGAACTACAAGCACATGCTCCAATGCACCAAAGTTTGCTGAAAATCACATGTGTGTCTTTGGGTGAATTTATAGGTCCCATGCAAGAAACGGGAATAAAATTCAAACATATGGGTGTCGTGGCTCGGCCGGAATGATTGAGAAACTTGGTTTTTTAATTCCTGTAAATCCAAAACACGGCTGAAAATCATGAAACTTGGAATGGTGTCATGGCATGGCACCAACATGCTGCAGTAATTTTTTTGGCTAAATTGGGACAAGCTTTGGTGTAAGCTCATGCCTCTCCCTCATATAAAATTACAAGAATGATTACCTGTACTTGTTATCGATTGCGTAGGGACAAATGACTTTCTTGTTGACAAAAGCTATCTACTTTTATTACCTTGCAATTTATTCCTAGTTTTATTCGCGCAAAGTACTTGTAGTTTAATTCTTGCAAAACAGTTTCATACTTGTTTAAGTGTGCGTAGAGTTGTATTGGTGGTCGATAGAACTTGAGGGAATATTTGTTCTTCCTTTAGCTCCTCATTGGGTTTGACACAATTATTTATCAAAGAAGGCTACAAACGATCCCCTATACATGTGGGTTATCAAGACCTTTTTCTGGCGCCGTTGCCGGGGAGCAATAGCGTGGGGTGAATATTCTCGTGTGTGCTTGTTTGCTTTATCACTAAGTAATTTTTATTTTTGTGCTCTTGTTTTTGATCTTTAGTTATGGGTAGAAAACGCAAAATACCAAAAAAAATAGTTGTACCTACTAAACCAATGGTTGAAGAACCACCCAAAATCTATCGTACCGTTGAAGCTTTTTACTTGGATCAACTTCGATCCCTATGTGCTCGTGCTGAAAACCCAACTAGCTTAGTTGAGGGAAAACCATTAGATGAGCATGCTTGTTTTGTGCGACATCGTTTACCTCAAAAAGGGAAACTTCTACTGCATCAAATTAATACTATGCAATGCTATGCTTGGAATTTATGTGAAATACATGATTTTACTTGTTGTACTGAAGACCCTAAGAAAACCTTCCTTATCAATGTGAGTTTAGAGATAATGGAATTCTATCTTCTTATGCAAAGGGTGTTTATAATTACTATGATATTGAACAAATTGAAGAATTTGTTACTTTTAAGGGTGCTTATGAAGTTGCTTCTTTGATTGAAAAGTATGATGCTACTCTTTACAAATCTGAAAATTTTGCCATACTTAAATATTGCTATGAAAATTATTCTTATAATGCTTATATTAAACCATATATTGACGACTTCTCCATTGTCCAAGAAGAGGCTAATATTTTGCAGGAGTCTATGGAAGAAGAAATTGATGAAACTATGAGCTCATTGGATGAAAAAGATGATGAGGAGAGCGAAGAACAAAAGGAGGAAGAGCGGATTAGCTACCCGTGCCCACCTTCTAATGAGAGTAACCCTCCAACTAATACATTGTTTAATTTCCCTTCATGCTTACCGAAGGATGAATGCTATGATAATTGCTATGATCCCTTGGATTCTTTTGAGATATCCCTTTTTGATGAACTTGATGCTTGTGGCCAAGATGCCAATTTGAATTATGCTTATGGAGATGAACTTGCTATAGTTCCTTATGTTAAGAATGACATTGTTGCTATTCCACCCACGCATGATAGTCCTATTATCTTTTGAATTCTCCCAACTACACTATATCAGAGAAGTTTGCACTCATTAAGGATTACATTGATGGGTTGCCTTTTATCGTTGCACATGATGATTTTGATGAGTATAATATGCATGTGCTTGCTGCCCCTACTTGCAATTATTATGAGAGAGGAACTACATCTCCACCTCTTTATGTTTCCCACATGATAAAATTGAAAGAAAATGATTGTGCTATGTATTGGCATTTACTTGATGTGCATGAATTGTTCTTGTATGACATGCTGATGCATAGGAAGAGAGTTAGACTTCTTCATCGCATGATATATGTTGCTTTGTTCTCATTACTAAATGCCAAATAATTGTTAATTAAAATTTGCATTGATATACCTGATATGTCTCCGCCGTATCTATAATTTTTGATTGTTCCATGCCAATATTATACAACTTTCATATACTTTTGGCAACTTTTTATACTATTTTTGGGACTAACATATTGATCCAGTGCCCAGTGCCAGTTCCTGTTTGTTGCATGTTTTTTGTTTTGCAGAAAATCCATATCAAACGGAGTCCAAACGTGATAAAAACTTACGGAGATTGTTTTTGGAATATATGAGATTTTGGGGAAGAAGAATCAACGAGAGACGATGCCCGAGGGGGCCACGAGGCAGGGGGCACGCCCCTGGCCCTCATGCCACCCCATAAGGCGGTTGGTGCCCTTCTTTCGCCGCAAGAAATCCAATATCCGGATACAAATTGTGTTAAAATTTCATCCCAATCGGAGTTACGGATCTCTGTGAATATAAGAAACGGTGAAAGGCCAGAATCAGGAGGCAGAAACAGAAGAGAGACAGAGAGACAGATCCAATCTCGGAGGGGCTCTCGCCCCTCCGTCGCCATGGAGGCCATGGACCAGAGGGGAAACCCTTCTCCCATCTCAGGAGAAGGTTAATAAAGAAGAAGAAGAAGAAGAAGAAGAAGGGGCCCTCTCCCCCTCTCTCGCGATGGCGCCGGAACGCTGCCGGGGCCATCATCGTGTGACGACGATCTACACCAACACCTCCGTCATCTTCACCAACATCTTCATCACCTTCCCCCATCTATCTACAGTGGTCCACTCTCCCGCAACCCGCTGTACCCTCTACTTGGACATGGTGCTTTATGCTTCATATTATTATCCAATGATGTGTTGCCATCCTATGATGTCTGAGTAGATTTTTGTTGTCCTATCGGTAATTGGTGAATTGCTATGATTGGTTTAATTTGCTTGTGGTTATGTTGCTGTCCTTTGGTGCCCATCATATGAGCGAGCACGTGGATCACACCATAGGGTTAGTTGTATGTTGATAGGACTATGGATTGGAGGGCAAGAGTGACAGAAGCTTCAACCTAGCATAGAAATTGATGCATATGGGATTGAAGGGGGATCAATATATCTTAATGTTATGGTTGGGTTTTACCTTAATGAACGTTAGTAGTTGCGGATGCTTTCTAATAGTTCGAATCATAAGTGTGAGTTTAGTGATAATGGTGTCGTATCTTCGTATACGAAGGGTGTTTATAATTACTATGATGTTCAACAAATTGAAGAATTTGTTGCTTTTAGGGGTACTTATGAAATTGCTTATTTTATTGAAGAGTGTGATACTACTCTCTACAAATCTGAAAATTTGGCCATACTTAAATATTGCTATGATAATTATGCTTCGAATCCTTATATTAAACCATATATTGAGGACTCCTCCGCTGTCCAAGAAGAGACTAATATTTTGCAGGAGTCTATGGAAGAAGAAATTAATGACATTGTGAGCTCATTGGATGAAAAAGATGAGGAGGAGAGCGAAGAAAAAAAGGAGGAAGAGCGGATTGATCACCCGTTCCCACCATCTAATGAGAGTAATTCTTTATCCCATACATTGTTTAATTTCCCTTCGAATTTACCGAAGGATGAATGCTATGATGATTGTTATGATTCCGTTGATTCTTCTGAAATATCCCTTTTTGATGATGCTTGCTATGCTTGTGGCCAAGATGCCAATATGAATTATGCTTATGGAGATGAACTTGCTATAGTTCCTTATGTTAAACATGAAATTGTTGCTATTGCACCCACGCATGATAGTCCTATTATCTTTTTGAATTCTCCCGACTACACTATGTCAGAGAAGTTTGCCCTTATTAAGGATTATATTGATGGGTTGCGTTTTACTACTACACATGATGATTTTGATAGATATAATATGCATGTGCTTGCTGCTCCTACTTGCAATTATTATGAGAGAGGAACTACATCTCCGCCTCTCCATGTTTCCAATATGATAAAATTGCAAGAAAATGTTTATACTATGCATTGGCCTTTACTATGTGTGCATGAATTGTTCTTTTATGACATGCCAATGCATAGGAAGAGATTTAGACTTCGTTGTTGCATGATATATGTTACTTTGTGCTCACTACTAAATCACAAATCATTGTTAATTAAAATTGTCTTCGATATACCTTGGGATCCGGGTGGATCTCTTACTTGAGCACTATATGCCTAGCTTAATGGTTTAAATAAAGCAGTGCCAGGGAGACAACCCAGAAGTTTTAGAGAGTCATTTATTTACGTTGTGTGATTTTATAGAGTTTAAAAACAAAAATAATGTGCCAAGATTTGCCTTTAGGATGTTTACATTGCTTGTTGGTTTGTGCGGTGCAAAAAAGAAACTTTGGATGTAGTGTGCGATTTTACATTTTTTACTGGAATGTCAAACGGAGCTGAAACTTTTTGAACTGTATTTCTATACAAATTTTTTATTTTTCCTATTTTTTAAGAATTTTTGGAGTACAGAAGTATCGTGAATGTTCAGATTACTACAGATTGTCCTGTTTAAGACAAATTCTGTTTTTGATGCATTGTTTGCTTGTTTTGATGAAACTATCGGTTTCTATCAGTGGATTAAGCCATGGAAAAGTTATATTAAAGTAGCTACAATCCAAAAACAAAATATGAATTGGTTTGCAACAGTACTTAGAGTAGTGATTTGTTTTATTATACTAACGGATCTTACCGAGCTTTCTGTTGAGTTTTGTGTGGATGAAGTGATCAAAGATCGAGGAGGTCTCGATATGAGGAGAAGGAGGAGAGGCAAGAGCAAAAGCTTGGGGATGCCCAAGGAACCCCAAGTAAATATTCAAGGACACTCAAGCTTCTAAGCTTGGGGATGCCCCGGAAGGCATCCCATCTTTCTTCAACAAGTATCGGTATGTTTTCGTCTTTGTTTCGTTCATGTGATATGTGCAATTCTTGGAGCATATTTTTGCATTTAGTTTTTACTTTTATTTGATGCACCATGCTGGTATGAGATAGTCCATGGTTGATTTATAGAATGCTCTTTGCACTTCACTTAAATCTTTTGAGTATGGCTTTATAGAATGCTTCATGTGCTCCGCTTATATCATTTGAAGTTTGGATTGCCTGTTTCTCTTCACATAGAAAACCGCCATTTGTAGAATGCTCTTTTGCTTCACTTATATTTGTTATAGCGTGGGCATATCTTTTGTAGAAAGAATTAAACTCTCTTGCTTCACTTATATCTATTTAGAGAGATGACAGAAATTGGTCATTCACATGGTTGGTCATAAAATCCTACATAAAACTTGTAGATCACTCAATATGATATGTTTGATTCCTTGCAATAGTTTTGCGATATAAAGGTGGTGGTATTAGAGTCGTGCTAGTGAGTAATTACGGAGTGTAGAAATAGTTGTGTTGAAGTTTGTGATTCCCATAGCATGCATGTATGGTGAACCGTTATGTAACAAAGTTGTAGCATGAGGTATTTATTGATTGTCTTCCTTATGAGTGGTGGTCGGGGACGAGCAATGGTCTTTTCCTACCAACCTATCCCCCTAGGAGCATGCGCGTAGTACTATGTTTCGATGACTAATAGATTTTTGCAATAAGTATGTGAGTTCTTTATGACTAATGTTGAGTCGATGGATTATACGCATTCTCACCCTTCCATCATTGCTAGCCTCTTCGGTACTGTGCATTGCCCTTTCTCACCTCGAGAGTTGGTGCAAACTTCACCGGTGCATCCAAACCCCGTGATACAATACTCTCTATCACACATAAGCCTCCTTATATCTTCCTCAAAACATCCACCATACCTACCTATCATGGCATTTCCATAGCCATTCCGAGATATATTGCCATGCAACTTCCATCATCATCATCATCATATACATTACTTGAGCATTTATTGTCACATTGCTTTGCATGATCATAAGATAGCCAGGATCATGTTTTCATGGCTTGTCCGTTTTGATGTCATTGCTATGCTAGATCATTGCACATCCCGGTACACCGCCGGAGGCATTCATATAGAGTCATATATTTGTTCTAGTATCGAGTTGTAATATTGAGTTGTAACTAAATAAAAGTGTGATGATCATCATTATTAGAACATTGTCCCATGTGAGGTTATCAAAATAAAAGTGGCCAAAGAAGCCCCCCCCCCCCAAAAGGAGAGAGGCCAAAGAAGCCTACAAAAAAGAGAAAAATAAAAAAATGAGAGAAAAGAGAGAAGGGACAATGTTACTATCCTTTTACCACACTTGTGCTTCAGAGTAGCACCATGTTCTTCATATAGAGAGTCTCTTGAGTTATCACTTTCATATACTAGTGGTAATTTTCATTATAGAACTTGCTTCTATATTCCAACGATGGGCTTCCTCAAATGCCCTAGGTCTTCATGAGCAAGCAGGTTGGATGCACACCCACTCAGTTTCAGTTTGAGCTTTCGTACACTTATAGCTCTAGTGCATCTGTTGCATGGCAATCCCTACTCCTCGCATTGACATCAATTGATGGGCATCTCCATAGCCCGTTGATTAGCCGCGTTGAGACTTTCTCCCTTTTTGTCTTCTCCACACAACCTCCACCATCATATTCTATTCCACCTATAGTGCTATATCCATGGCTCACGCTCATGTATTGCGTGAATGTTGAAATGGTTTGAGAACATCAAAAGTATGAAACAATTGCTTGGCTTGTCATCGAGGTTGGGCATGATTTGAATACTTTGTGTGGTGAAGATGGAGCATAGTTAGACCATATGATTTTGTAGGGATAACTTTATTTGGCCATGTTATTTTGAAAAGACATGATTGCTTTATTAGTACTCTTGAAGTATTATTGTCTTAATGTCAAATGATAGACTATTGCTTTGAATCACTCGTGTCTTAATATTCATGCCATGATTAGATTACATGATCAAGATTATGCTAGGTAGCATTCCACATCAAAAATTATCTTTTTTATCATTTACCTACTCGAGGACGAGTAGGTTAAGCTTGGGGATGTTGATACATCTCCGTCGTATCTATAATTTTTTATTGTTCCATACCAATATTATACAACTTTCTTATACTTTTGGCAACTTTTTATACTATTTTTGGGACTAACATATTGATCCAGGGCCCAGTGTCAGTTCCTGTTTCTTGCATGTTTTTTGTTTCGCAGAAAATCCATATCAAACGGAGTCCAAACGGGATAAAAACTTACGGAGATTTTTTTGCAATATATGTGATTTTTGGGAAGAAGAATCAACGTGAGATGATGCCCGAGGGGGCCACGAGGAAGGGGGCGCGCCCCTGACCCTCGTGGCCACCCCGTAAGGCGGTTGGTGCTCTTCTTTCGCCGCAAGAAATCCATTATCTGGATACAAATCATGTTAAAATTTTAGCCCAATTAGAGTTACGGATCTCCGGGAATATAAGAAACAGTGAAAGGCCAGAATCTGGAGGCAGAAACAGAAGACAAACAGAGAGACAGATCCAATCTCGGAGGGGCTCTCGCCCCTCCGCTGCCATGGGGGCCATGGACCAGAGGGGAAACCCTTCTCCCATCTTGGGAGAAGGTCAATAAAGAATAAGAAGAAGGGGGCCTCTCCCCCTCTCTCCCGATGGTGCCGGAACGCCGCCGGGGCCATCATCGTGTGACGGCGATCTACACCAACACCTCTATCATCTTCACCAACATCTTCATCACCTTCCCCCATCTATCTACAGTGGTCCACTCTCCCGCAACCCGCTGTACCCTCTACTTGAACATGGTGCTTTATGCTTCATATTATTATCCAATGATGTGTTGCCATCCTATGATGTCTGAGTAGATTTTCGTTGTCCTATCGGTAATTGGTAAATTGCTATGATTGGTTTAATTTTCTTGTGGTTATGTTGTTGTCCTTTGGTGCCCATCATATGAGCGCGCACGTGGATCACACTATAGGGTTAGTTGTATGTTGATATGACTATGTATTGGAGGGCAAGAGTGACAGAAGCTTCAACCTAGCATAGAAATTGATGCATACGGGATTGAAGGGGGGCCAATATATCTTAATGCTATGGTTGGGTTTTACCTTAATGAACATTAGTAGTTGTGGATTCTTGCTAATAGTTCCAATCATAAGTGCATAGAATTTCAAGTCAGGGATGGCATGCTAGCAGTGGCCTCTCCCACATAAAACTTGTTATCGATCTAGTAAAGTAGTCAATTGCTTAGGGACAATTTCGCAACCCCTACCACCACTTTTCCACACTCGCTATACTAACTTGATTGCTTCTTTACCTAAAACAGCCCCTAGTTTTTATTTACGTGATCTTTATATTCTTGCAAACCTATCCCGTTACACCTACAAAGTACTTCTAGTTTCATACTTGTTCTAGGTAAAGCGAACGTTAAGCGTGCGTAGAGTTGTATCAGTGGTCGATAGAACTTGAGGGAATATTTGTTCTACCTTTAGCTGCTCGTTGGGTTCGACACTCTTACTTATCGAAAGAGGCTAGTCCCTCCGTCTAGGTGAATAAGTCATCTTAGGTTGTGCACCGCAACCAAGTTGGAGAGGAAAACGAGAGAACTTAATGTTTATTTTCTAATTAATACCATTGCATGCAACAAACTGACCACTGCATGTCATGTTTGGTAGTCTCAAGTCATTAAAAGAATACACGCCCCACATCTCTTATTGGTTGATTCCTTTATTTATGTCAAAAAACAAGAAACAATGTGAGAGTTAATGCACCACGCCTATGTGTTTTGGGACTATTTGATTTTCGTAAGGTGACTTACACACCTAGACGGAGAGTACAACTGATCCCCTATACTTGTGGGTTATCAATACCTTGGGATCCGGGTGGATTCATTACTTGAGCACTTTATGCCTAGCTTAATGGCTTTAAAGAAAGCACTGCCAGGGAGACAACCCGAAAGTTTTAGAGACTCATTTATTTCTTTTGAGTGATTTTACAAAGTTTAAAAACAAAAAAATAGATGGGAACCTAAAAACCCTTTTCTAAAAGACAAGCGATTAAAAGGTGATGCATTGGAGAAGTGAGGGTCGACCTTGAACACTTGTGTTCGTGCTCATGGAAACAATGTAGATTTTTTCACGAAGATTCTCACAAAAATAATTATCCCCTTGTACAAATCCATTGTATTATAAAAATAATGTGCCAAAACTTTCCTTTAGGATGATTAGATTGCTTGTTGGTATGTGCGGTGCAAAAACAGAAACTTTGGATGTAGTGCATGATTTTACATTTTTTACGAATGTGAAGAGCTTCTGAAACTTTTTGCACAGTATTGCTATAATTTTTTATTTTCTCCTAAATTTTCAGAATTTTTGGTGTACCAGAAGTATGGTAGAGGTTCCGATTGCTACAGACTGTCCTATTTATGATAGATTCTGTTTTTGATGCATTGTTTTGCTTGTTTTGGTGAAACTATCAATTTTTATCGGTTGTATAAACCATGGAAAAGTTATATTACAGTAGCTACAATGCAAAAACAAAATATGAATTGGTTTGCAACAATAATTAGAGTAGTGATTTGCTTTATTATACTAACGGATCTTACTGAGTTTTGTGTGGATGAAGTGATCAAAGATCGAGGAAGTCTCCATATGAGGAGAAGGAGGAGAGGCAAGAGCTCAAGCTTGGGGATGCCCAAGGCACCCCAAGTAAATATTCGAGGACACTCAAGCATCTAATCTTGGGGATGCCCTGGAAGGCATCCCATCTTTCTTCAACAAGTATCGGTATGTTTTCGTTCTCATTTTGTTCATGTGATATGTGCAGATCTTGGAGCGTATTTTGCATTTAGTTTTCATTTTTCTTTTATGCACCATGCTGGTATGAGATAGTCCATGGTTGATTTATAGAATGCTCATTGCACTTCACTTATATCTTTTGAGTATGGCTTTATAGAATGCTTCATGTGCTTCACTTATATCATTTGAAGTGTAGATTGCCTGTTTCTCTTCACATAGAAAACCGTTGTTTATAGAATGCTCTTTTGCTTCACTTATATTTATTGGAGCATGATCTTTTGTAGAAACAATTAAACTCTCATGCTTCACTTATACCAATTTAGAGAGTCAATGGGAATTGGTCAATTGCATGGTTAGTCATAAAATCCTACATAAAACTTATGGATCACTGAATATGATATGTTTGATTCCTTTCAATAGTTTTGCGATATAGAGATGGAATATGTGGGAGGTACTAGTAAATGGTTCTGGTTAGTAAGAATATTGGTGTTAAGGTTTTTGATTCCCGAAGCATGCACGTATAGTCTCTCGTTATGCTATGATGTTGGGGCATGATTTATTATTGATTATCTTCCATTTGACTGGTGGTCGGGGACGAGCGATGGTCTTCTCCTACCAATCTACCCCCCTAGGGGCTTGCATAGTAGTACTTTGCTTCGAGGGCTAATAAACTTTTTCAATAAGTATATGATTTTGTTATGACTAATGTGAGTCCATGGATTATACACACTCTTACCTTTCCGCAATTTGCTAGCCTCTACGGTACCGTGCATTGCCCTTTCTCACCTCAAGAGTCGGTGCAAACTTCGCTGGTGCATCCAAACCCCGTGATATGATACGCTCTATCACACATAAGCCTTATTATATCTTCCTCAAAACAGCCGCTATACCTACCTATTGTGGCCTTTCCATAGCCATTCTGAGATATATTGCCATGCAACTTCCACCGCTTCCGTTTTGATGACTTGAGCATTCATTGTCATATTGCTTTGCATGATCATATAGCTGACATAGTAGTTGTGGCTCGGCCACTGTTCATCATTTTTTATACATGTTACACTAGATCATTGCACATCCTAGTACACTGCCAGAGGCATTCATAGAGTCATATTTTGTTATAGGTATCGAGTTGTAATTTTTATTTATTTTGAGTTATAAGTAAATAGAAGTGTGATGGTCATCATTATTCATTATTAGAACATTGCCCTAGTGAGGAAAGGATGATGGAGACTATGATTCCCCCACAAGTCGGGATGGGAGTCCGGACAATGAGAGAGAAAATACAAAAAAGAAAAAAAGAAGTAAAAGAAATGAAAGAAATAAAGAGAGAAGGGGCATGCTAGTTCCACACTTGTGCTTCAAAGTAGCACCATGTTTTTCATATGGAGAGTCTCCTATGTTGTCACTCATATACTAGTGGGAATTTTTCATTATAGGATTAGATGCACACCCACTTAGTTTTCATATTGAGATTTCATACACTTATAGCTCTTTGTGCATTTGTTGTATGGCAATCCCTACTCCTCAAGTTGATATCAATTGATGGGCATCTCCATAGCCTATTGGTTAGCCTCATCGATGTGAGACTTTCTTACCTTTTTGTCTTCTCTATATTTACCCCTACCATCATACTCTATTCCACTTGTAGTGCTTGATGACCCACAAGTATATGGGATCAATTGTAGCTCTTTTCGATAAGTAAGAGTGTCGAACCCAACGAGGAGCAGAAGGAAATGACAAGTGGTTTTCAGCAAAGTAATGTCTAGAAGTGCTAAAATTGTAAGTAACAGAGTAGTTTAGTAGCAAGATAATTTGTAACGAGTAAGTAATGATAATAGTAGCAAAAGTGCAGCAAGGTAGCCCAATCTTTTTGAGGCAAAGGACAGGCCAAAATGGTCTCTTATGATAAACAAAGCGTTCTTGAGGGTACATGGGAATTTCATCTAGTCACTTTCACCATGTTGGTTTGATTCGTGTTCGCTACTTTGATAATTTGATATGTGGGTGGACCGGTGCTTAGGCGATGTTATTACTTGAACAAACCTCCTACTTATGATTAACCCTCCTGCAAGCATCCGCAACTACGAGAAAAGTATTAAGAATAAATTCTAACCATAGCATTAAACTTTTGGATCCAATCGGTCCCTTACGAAATAGCGCATAAACTGGGGTTTAAGCTTCTATCACTCTCGCAACCCATCATCTAATTGCTACTCCACAATGCATTCCCTTAGGCCCAAATATGGTGAAGTGTCATGTAGTCGACATTCACATGACACCACTAAGGGAATCACAACATGCAAACTATCAAAATATCGAACACATATCAAGTTCACATGATTACTTACAACATGATTTCTCCCGTGACCTCAAGAACAAAGTAACTACTCAAAAATGATAATCATGCTCAAGATCAAAGGGGTATTAAATAGCATATTGGATCTGAACATATGATCTTCCACCAAATAAACCATATAGTAATCAACTACAAGATGTAATTAACACTACTAGTCACCCACAAGCACCAATCTATAGTTCCGATAACAAGATTGAACACAAGAGATGAACTAGGGTTTGACATGAGATGGTGTTGTTGAAGATGTTGATGAAGATTGCCCTCCCCAAGATGGGAGAGTTGTTGGTAATGATGATGACGGTGATTTCCCCCTTCAGGAGGGAAGTTCCTGGCGGAATTGCTCCGCCAGAGGGCAAAAGTGCTCCTGCCCAAGTTCCGCCTCGAGATGGTGGCGCTCCATCCTGAAAGTCCTCTCCTTATTTGTTTTCTAGGTAAAAATGACTTATATACCAGAAGATGGGCACCGGAGGTGAGCCTGGGTGACCACAACCCACCAGGGCGCGCCTGGGCTCCCTGGCGCGCCTAGGTGGGTTGTGCCCACCTGGTGGGCCTCCTCTGGCACTTATTTGCTCCAATTTTCATCATATATTCCATAAAAAATTCTTCGTGAAGTTTCAGCCTATTTGGAGTTGTGCAGAATAGGTAGCCTGATGTAGCTTTTCCTGGTCCAGATTTCCAGCTGCCGGAATTCTCCTTCTTTGTGTGTACCTTGTAAATTATGAGAGAAAAGGCATTAGAATTACTCCAAAAAGTATTATTATGCATAAAAATATCATAAATAACAATAGGAAAACATGATGCAAAATGGACGTATCAACTCCCCCAAGCTTGGACCTCGCTTGTCCTCAAGCGAAAACCGAAATTGAAAAACATGTCCACATGCTTAGAGAGAGAGGTCTCGATAAAAACAAAATATGGACATAGAAGCATCATGTTGATTATTATAACAGCAACAAACTTAAACATAAGACTCTTATCATAGAACTTTTATCATAGACTTCTCATGAATAAGTGACAATTCATCACACTATTGAAGTACAAAGCAAAAACTCTATTAGAAACCAACAAACTATGTTTTCAGTCAACTTTGCAACTACAATTCATCATCTTTTTCAGGACGGGTCACATATCGGAGCCTTTAGGCAAGTCCACATACTCAACCATCATATAGTGTTCTATGATTGCTAACACTCACCGCATACACATGAGCAAAACGTTTCAACCGAACACATAGAAAGATAGGGGCTTATAGTTTCGCCTCCCAACTTATTCACCTCACGGGTGATGTCAACAATAATAACTCATGCTACCCATATTCAACTGGACATATGTGCCAATATATTTCCTCACCACATGATGCTTGCCAAAAGAGAAAAATAAAAAGGAATAGAGAGAAAACTTTGACTCTTTGCATAAAAGTAAATACATAAAAGTAAAAGATAGGCCCTTCGCAGAGGGAAGCAGAGGTTGGCATGCGCTTATTTGTTTGTATGCTCAACTCCTTAGTGCAAAAGAACGTCACGTTGTATTGCCCCTTGTGATAGCGACCTTTATTGTGCAGTTTGTCGCTTTTATTCTTCACCATCACAAGTTCGTACAACGCTCAATTTTCTCTTACACTAAATGATCTCACACCTTTAGAAGCAATTTTTATTGCCTTTTTGCACCGATGACAACTTACTTGAGGGATCTTGCTCAATCCCTAGGTAGGTATGGTGGACTCTTGAAAATAAGATTTGGGTTTAAGGGTTTTTGGATGCACAAGTAGTATCTCTACTTAGTGCGGAATTTTTGGCTAGCAAAGACTGGGGGCAAGCACCACATGTTAAATGATCCATAAAAATATGATTTCTATGTGAATATGAACAGACATAAATCATTAGGTTGTCTTCCTTGTCCAACGTCAACAATTTTGGCATATAATATTTTGATGGGGGCTCACAATCACAAAAGATTTCTAGGATAGTATATTTATATGTGAATCTTCTCTTCCCTTATTAATTCTTTCATGAGTTGCATCATTGACCAATGCTATGTTCGTCAATCTCTAATAAAATTTCCTACTTATACTTTTCCTTATGTGGTGTCATCACCTACCATAAGATTAGCATATGATCTTCTTGATTTATTTCTTTTCCTTTCCTTTATTTGTTTCTCTTCTTTTATTTATTTCCTTTCTTTTTATTGCAACAAGAAAGTAAAGAAAGAAAAACTCAAACTGAACTTTATTATATATCTTTCACACGATTACAAGGATATATCACTAAGCAAAATCTCGAAAAGAAAGGATCGAACTAAACTTTTATTCATCTAAAGCAAAAGATAACGATAACTATGGATCAAACTAAAATAAGTAAAGGCAAAAGATAGTGGGAACGATACGATACTGGGGCACCCCCCCAAGCTTGGCGGAAGCCAAGGGGAGTGCCCATACCCGATACTCAATTATCTTTTGGCGATGAAGAAGAAGGTGGTGGTGATGAAGAAGATATCTTGTCCTCGGGTTTCCATGGCACAGGTCCACCATCATAAGAGGAGGAGTGAGTCTCACGGGTCCTGCAACCGGCAGCCAAACTCATATCTTTAAAACTCGTCTCATATTCAAAGACTTGGTTTTGGGGATCATAGATCCGGCTTTGGAGGAAGTTGATTTGCTCGTTGAGGGTGAAGATGATGTCCTTCATGGGCTTGCCATCCACCTTGAGATCACGGGAAAGACCCGTGATCATGAGGATTGGCATTGAGTCCACGCTCTACCATCCCCTTGCACCGGAAGACCTCCTGCTGCATAGCTTCAAGCCTGGCCTCCACGGTTCCTGTCCCCTTGGGACCTGGTACATCGCGGAGGTGAAGCACCCCCTCATGCATCTGGATGACCTGAGGGTGCTGCACCACTTCCCGCAAATATGGGTTGATAACGTTCTTGAAGAACTTGTCCTTGGAAGAGCTTGAAGAGGCCATGGTAGATGGGATCTAACAGAAAACAGAAGGAAAAGAAAATAGAGGATTTCTCCGCGATACGGTGGTCAACAGTTTCGGGGGGTGTATAAAGATTTTTTTATCTTGGGAAACAAGCAAACCATAAAAAACGGAATCCGGAAGGTACCCTAGGTGGGCACAGCCCACCTGGGCGCGCCAGGTGCGCCCTGGTGTGTTGTGCCCACCAGGGTATGCTTCCTAGAAGTTTCTTATTTTCCTAATTTTCTAAATATTCCAAAACTGTCAAAAAAATATTTTTACGGATTTTTCGGAGTCCGTTTACTTACCATATCACGTACCTCCTTATTTTCACGATTCTGGAGTGTTTCAGAAGGACTCTTTTATGTGTTCTTCCAGTGTCAAAGTTTGGATAATATTACTTTCAACATTAACGGGCATACCTGAGATATAATGTTTTATTCGTTGCCCGTTAACAACCTTCGGGTTAGTACCTTCGACATTATTTATTTTGATACCTCCAGAACGATAAACCTCCTTGATAACATAGGGTCCTTCCCATTTTGAGAGGACTTTTCCTGTAAAGAATCTGAAATGACAGTTGTACAAAAGAACATATTCTCCGACTTTAAACTCATGCTTTTGGATTCTCTTATCATGCCATCTTTTAACTTTTTCTTTAAATAACTTGGCATTTTCATAAGCTTGGGTTCTCCATTCATCTAATGAGATAATGTCAAATAACCTCTTTTCACCGGCAAGTTTGAAATCATAGTTGAGTTCTTTGATTGCCCAATATGCTTTATGTTCTAACTCAAGATGCAAATGACAAGCTTTTCCATAAACCATTTTATAAGGAGACATACCCATAGGATTTTCATATGTTGTTCTATAAGCCCAAAGTGCATCATCTAATTTCTTAGACCAATTCTTCCGGGACCTATTGACTGTATTTTGCAAAATTAATTTTATTTCTCTATTACTAAGTTCAACTTGACCACTAGACTGATGATGATAAGGTGATGCAATGTGACACCCTCGATTCAATCGTACACTAATCATACACGCAAATGTGTACGATCAAGATCAAGGACTCACGGGGAGATATCACAACACAACTCTAGACACAAATCAAAATAATACAAGCTTTATATTACAAGCCAGGGGCCTCGAGGGCTCGAATACATAAGCTCGAATACACAAGAGTCAGCGGAAGCAACAATATCTGAGTACAGACATAAGTTAGACAAGATTGCCTTAAGAAGGCTAGCACAAAAGCAACAACGAACGAAAAGGCAAGGCCTCCTGCCTGGGAGCCTCCTAACTACTCCTAGTCGTCTACGGTCTTCACGTAGTAGTAAACATCCTTCGGGTAGTAGTAGTCATCAGTGGCGTCGTCTAGCTCCTGGGATCCGTCATCTGGTCGCAACAATCGGGTATGGGGAAAAAGGAGTAGCAAAGCAACCGTGAGTACTCATCCAAAGTACTCGCAAGACTTACATCAGATCTAAACTAAGTATGCATCTGTATCAAAGGATTGGGTTGTATCTGTGGACTAAACTGCAGAATGCCAGAAGGGAAAGGGAAAGCCTAGCCTATCGAAGAGTAGCATCTTCTGGAAACCACCATCTTGCAGCAACAGGAGGGAGTAGAGTAGCATAAAGTAAAGTAGCAGTAATGTTATCAACCTCGGCCAGAGATCGTTTCTCGACTCCCTGCGAGAATGCAATCCCAGAGCCATACTATCCAGTTATCATCTCATATCCAAGTCTCATCACAATCCATTTAACCTCACAAGTATCCAGTTCTAGTTGTATCGATCGGGATACAACTCCAAGTGTCTGTTACCGTAGGACAGGCTATCGATAGATGTTTTCTTCCCTGTGGGGGTGCACCAACTTACCCACCACGCTCGATTAACTCCGGTCGGACACACTTTCCTGGGTCATGCCCGACCTCTGCCAAACAATACGCCGCAACCCGACCTAGGCTTAATAGAGAGGTCAGCACGCCGGACTAAACCTATGCCCCCAGGGGTCATGGGCCATCTCCCCGGGAACTCCTGCACGTTGCGTGGGCGGCCGGTGAGCAGACCTAGCTACCTCCTTCAACAAGGCAGGTGCTTACGCAGTCCAACCCGGCGCGCGCCGCTCACTCGCTGACGTTTATTAAGCTTCGGCTGATGCATATGACGCAGAACGCCCATACTATGCCCACGTGATGGTTAGTGCTATTAGGCCAGAGGCCCCTCGGATCAAATATCCAAATCGTAGTGGATTAGGAGCACGCGGTAACGAGCAGAGACTCACGATCGATGTGACCTCGTCGCCCCGTCTCGAGTACTTGCGGCAAGGGCTAAGAATGCCCGGCCACGCCTCATAAGTATCTCGCGGGCACCCTCCAGGTCAACCCGACTCCACATCACTCGCTATTAAGCTCGCGCGGGTACCCCTCAGGGTCGACCTGTCTTTAGTAACATGGCGCAGTGTAAAGTCATAGTAACCATAGTAACTGTGTGTCTAACACCAAGGGGAAACCCTGAGGAATCACCCCCGGTGAATCCCACTCAAATGTTATCATCAAGGTGAATGTAAGAGGATCCATCCTCGAGGTTCACACTTGAGGGGTTGCACGACAGAGCGGTAACGGAAGTGGTTAAGGAGGAAATCACCCTCGATGACCTCGACCGTATAGCTACACTACAGAGATCTCATCAGGAGTGATGTAAGAGGTTCCACCCTCGGCACTCGATGGTAACTCTGTAGAGTCGTACAACTAGGGGGGGTGATGTGCGGTGTCGGGGCCTGGACGTCGATCACGTTGATCGAGTCATCGAACATAAAGCAAGGCAACTGGGACAAGGTGGGGGTCACTGATGGATCTCTAACCAACCTATACTAAGCAGTTTAGGATAAGTAGGTAAGGTATAAAAGCAGGTAACAACAACAGGCTATGCATCAGAGTAGGATCATACAGAAAGCAGTAGCAGTTCTAATGCAAGCATGAGAGGAAAAGAAATAGGCGATATCGGAATGCTCAAGGGGGGGTTTGCTTGCCTGGTTGCTCAGACAAGAAGAAGAGGTCGTCGATGACGTAGTCGATCACAGCGGCATCATCGGTCTTGGGGTCTACCGGAGTGAAGAGGGGGAAGAAATAGTAACTACAGATCAATCAAAGCATCACAAGGCATAACATGAGGACGGGTAGAGCTAGGGTTGCCCTAACATAGTACTACACGTTGCAGACGGAGGGGATAAACATCCAAGGATGAATTCCCGGCGTTAGGCGGATTTCGGATAGATGAAAGAGAGGGGACGGTTCCATGCTCAGCATGCTAGGGGCATGTGACAGGTGATTGGGCCGCGCAATTGGATTCGTTGGATTTTTCTAAGCAACTTTCATATAGAAAACATTTTCATCCGAGCTACGGTTTAAAAGTTACGGATTTTCGAAGTTTAAACCAATTTCTGAATTATTTTAAAATCAGAAAAGGTTTATTGCGTCAGCAGTGACGTCAGCACTACGTCAGCTCTGCTGACCAGTCAAACTGACAGGTGGGACCCACCTGTTAGCCTCTCTGTCTAACAGAGGCTTAACTAAACTAACAGGGTTAGTTAGGGGGCGTGGGCCCCAGCAGTCAGTGACTGATTAGGTTAACTAATTAGATTTAATTATTAAAACGTTATTAGACTGATATAATAGAGGGGGGCCCACGTGTCAGTTGCTAGGGGTTGCCCAGTCAGCATGTTGACCTCGGTCAACTGGTCAAAGTGGGGCCCCTGGGCCCACCAGTCAGTGGCCCAGGTGGTGCCACGCGGGTGCCAAGTCGATGACGTCGCCGGAATCACGCCCGCGACCATTCCCGTGGCGGAAGTTCGCCGGAGTTGGACGGAAAACGGCTACAAGGCACGGTTAGAGGTGCGGTGAGGCACGTCGAAAGGCCACTCGACCGCGCGTCGAGTGGTGGTGGTGGTACCGCCGGACCTGGCCGGAAACGTCACCGGCGACGAGGTCCGCGGCGTAGCGGCTACGGGCGACGGCAGAAAAGGAGCTACGGGCGTCCACGGTCGGTTGAACAGGGGGGTGGGAGAGTGACAGGGGGAGGGGGAGTGGGCCACATGGCTTGTTGGGCCAGCTGACTCAGATGGAGGGGTGGGCCGAGGCCCAGGGGGAGGCCAGGGGCTCTGGCCCCTTCCCCTTTTTTATTTGCTTTCCCTTTTTGCTTTAGCTATTTTAGGCCACATAGGCATTTTGCAAAAATGCTGGATCACCACCAATATTACCAGGAGAATGTTTTACACATGATGAACATTTTAGTTTTCATGTTTGAGCATTTTGAATTCCACACAAAATTTGAATTTGAATTCAACTGGAATTTGAAAGAGAGAGGAGACAAAGATGATCAAGCACTTGTTTAGCAAAATAATTAACTGAACCCCAGGGGTTACTGTAGCATCATTACACCGGGCTGTTACATGCAATTCTATGGTTAACATCATACTTGGCAAGCATTTTACGGAAAGCACCATGAATAAAGTGTGAGCCACCATCAGTCATTAAATATCCAGGGACTCCAAACCTTGGGAAAATAACTTCCTTAAGCATTTTAATAGAGGTGTTGTGATCAGCACTACTGGTTGGAATAGCTTCTACCCATTTAGTAACATAATCAACAACATTCAAAATATGTATATACCCATTATAGGAAGGAAAAGGTCCCATGTAATCAAATCCCCAAACATCAAATGGTTCAACACCAAGTGAATAATTCATAGACATTTCTTGACGCTTACCGATATTACCTATTCTCTGACATTCATCACAAGATAATAAAAACTTACGGGCATCCTTGAAGAGAGTAGGCCAATAAAATCCAGATTACAATACCTTGTGAGCAGTTCTATCTCCAGCACGATGCCCTACATAAGCTTCGGGGTGGCATTTCCATAGGATTTGTCCTTGTTCATGCTCAGGTACACATCGTCTAATAATGCCATCTACTCCTTCTTTATAAAGATGTGGATCATCCCAAAAGTAATGTCTTAAATCATAGAAGAATTTTTTTTCTTTTGTTGGTATGTAAAGCTAGGTGGTAAATATTTAGCAACAATGTAATTAGCATAGTCAGCATACCAATGAGTGTTATGAGCAACATTTATTGCAGCTAACTGCTCATCACAAAAACTATCATCAATAGGTAGTGGGTCATCAAGCACATTTTCAAGCTAGACAAATTATCAGCTACAGGATTCTCGGCTCCTTTTCTATCAGTGATATGTAAATCAAATTCTTGTAGCAAGAGAATCCATCGAATAAGTCTAGGTTTAGCATCTTTCTTTTCCATAAGATATTTAATAGTAGCATGATCGGTGTGAACAATTACTTTTGAATCAACAATGTAAGATCTAAATCTATCACAAGCAAACACCACTGCTAAGAATTCTTTTTCAGTAGTAGCATAATTTCGTTGAGCACTGTCTAGAGTTTTACTAGCATAATGAATAGCATTCAGTTTCTTATCAACTCTTTGTCCTAGAACAACACCAGTAGCATAATTTCAAAAGGCAAGTTCCAATCAGGTGGTTGAACAATAGTTGTAGAAATTAAGACTTTCTTGAGTGTTTCAAAGGCTTCTAAACAATCATCATAAAAAAGGAACATCCTTTTGCAAAAGATTCGTAAGAGGCCTAGAAATTTTAGAAAAGTTTTTGATAAATCTCCTATAGAAACAAGCATGACCTAGGAAACTGCGAATACCTTTGATATCTTTAGGACATGGCATTTTCTCAATTGCCTCAACCTTAGCTTTGTCCACTTCAATACCTATTTCAGAAATGTTATGACCCAAGACAATGCCTTCATTAACCATAAAGTGGTACTTCTCCCAATTCAAGACAAGATTTGTCTGTTCACATCTCTGCAAAACTCGATCAAGATTGCTTAAACAATCATCAAAAGACTTCCCATAAATAGAGAAGTCATCCATGAAAACCTCAACAATCTTTTCACAGAAGTCAGAGAATATAGCAGTCATACATCTTTGAAAGGTAGGAGGTGCATTGCATAAACTAAAGGGCATACGTCTATAAGCATAAGTTCCAAAGGGACAAGTAAAAGTGGTCTTTTCTTGATCAGGTTGAGAAACATGTATTTGTGAAAAACCAGAATATCCATTAAGGAAGCAAAAAATGTGTGTGCTTAGATAATCTTTCTATAATTTGATCAATAAAAGGTAGAGGCTAATGATCTTTTCTAGTTGCTTTGTTTAGTTTTCTGAAATCAATTACCATTCTATAGCCTATAACAATTCTTTGCGGAATAAGTTCATTCTTGTCATTAGGAACAACAATGGTAACTCCTTTCTTAGGGACACAATGAATAGGACTTACCCATCTACTATCAACTATAGGATAGATTATACCTGCTTCTAGAAGTTTTTAATATTTCTGTTCTTACCACTTCCTTCATTTTTGGATTTAACCGAAGTTGGTGATCAACAACGGGCTTAGCATCAGGTTCCATATTAATCTTGTGCTGACATAGAGTGGGACTAATGCCCTTTAAATCATCAAGAGTATATCCAATAGCAGCTCGGTGCTTCCTTAGAACTTTCAATAATATTTCTTCTTCATGTTCTGAAAGGTTAGCACTAATAATAACATGATATATCTTCTTTTCATCAAGATAATAATATTTCAAAGTGTGTGGAAATTGTTTTAATTCAAACACAAGATCACATTTAGGTGGAGGAGGACCTCCTAGAGTTTCAATAGGAAAATTGTAATTAAGCAGAGGACGTTGTTCAAAGAAAATATTATCTATTTCATTTCTTTCATGCATATGTAAATCATTTTCATGGTCTAGCAAATATTGTTCTAAAGGATCAGTAGGCGGTACAGGAATAGAAGCAAGACCAATTATTTCATCCTCACTAGGCAATTCTTTTTCATGAAGCTTTCTACTAAACTTGGAAAAAATAAACTCATGAGACTCATTACCAAAACTAACACCGACAGTTTGTTTCTCATGGTCTATTTTAGCATTAACGGTGTTCAAGAAAGGTCTACCAAAGATAATGGGACAAAAGTCATCTTGTGGGGACACTGGTGCACGTCGGTCCTAAACAAACGGTTTTTAACCCCTTTCCGCGACGGCATATGGAACCGTCTCCAAGTGAGTGTGGGCGATAGGGGGTCCTTCCCACACGACCCAGAAACCGTCGGGGATAGGGATCCTTGATGCATACAGTTGTCCCTGTATAACCGTTTCCGATATCTCGAATATCCCAAATGCTTCATCCTTGCTATTCGTTTGTGCTCGCATTGCCATCGCAGTCGGAGTTTTGTGGTTCTGCCTAAAACTAGGCAGATTCTAGGCACGGGAGCTTTCCAGGAAGATTCCAGGCACGAGAGATTTACAATGCCTGGAACTTCACAAACAGTTCATGATTATAAACCATGTATGATAGGTAGACAATCACACACATTTAGTTTTCCAGCACCGTATGTGATAGTATCTGACATCACACACGCTTTGCGAATGGCAACTGTGTGCATGCTTGCACACATTTCCTCTTTGTGAACCGTCTCGGATTATGGTGTATATCACAAATGTTTGTGTTTTACCAACCGTGTGTGCCATAATGACCTGCACAACGTAATTTTGCCCTAATTTAATGCTGCTATTTAAAAGTGTACCTAATTTAAACTTGAAAGTAGGCGATAGCTTTATTCATATCCATCAGGTTCAAACAACCAATGCATTATTCGATTCACAGGTACATATGTTTAAGAATTATAGAACCACCAAATAAAGAATGATGTACCAGGGTTCTATACTTGTACTATTACAGATGGTAAAGAAAGAGGCGACAGACAATCCAGTTGCTGAACAAGGTGAAGCGGAATGGCCCTATTGTGCTCTCCTGGATGCAGAAGGCATGCAGGACTCTAGTCCAACCCCTTGTAATGGCCGGCTGCCAATCATGTAGTTTGAGAGGTAATCTTGAGTAAAATGCTTCAGGATCCACTGCAAAAGAAAAAATATTCAGATATTGTCATCTAACACAACTCATTATGGGCAGTAAAAAGAAGGCTACAGGGTTCTTACTTACCATCCTGCAGTTCACTATTGTCTTGCATAAAGTGTAAACAAATAGTTCGATTGACATCTTTTGACCCATTTTAGTAATAATCTTTATCAGTTTCCTCACTTGATCCTGGTTCACGAATATCTCATTGCCCCATACGCAAAAAGGGTCGAAGTGTGGATCTTTGGCAATGATATATGTACCTAAAAGAACCAAGTTAATATTAGAAGCTAAATAACAATTGAAAAATGATGTAGTACAACACACCATCCATCCCATTATATAAGATTTTATTACATGTATATCTAGACATTATCAGAACATTAAGGTAACACTCTTCCTTGTTGCTATGTAGTTTGGGATTGCATATTTAGTCATTCAGTACAATGCATGTTGCTAAACAACAATTGAAAAACGTAAAGGCATGTTAACTGCAATATCCTTAACAGCAACCAAATATCGTAATTCATAGTGGTATTATTGAAACTGTTATTGATGAAATTGAACTGCATGGCAAATAGTTGCACATATAGAGCATCACATTGTGAAGAACTGAAATAAACAAGTCATAAGGACATCTCTAGGCGATCCTTAAAAAGTTAAAGGACTAAAACCCTTAGTGGATATATATATATATACTCCAGCAATTTTTGGCCTTTTCTAGTCGATCCCCTAAACTTAAGGTTGTAAACTTCAATTTGATCATGTACAAAGCAGGTTCAACCGAAAGTAGCATGCATTCAAACATAAACATAGATAGTTTTGCATAACCGAACATAAAACATAAATTTAAACTAAGCTAAACTACTTTCGGTCGAACTAGAGGTCGAGCCAATCCTTCCCCGTCATGTACGGTGTGCCACTAGTCGGGTCCGGGCCAATATCATCGTCGGGGTCGTTGGGGAAGGCACTCCTCCGCTCGTCGATGTCGATCTCCTCGTCCTCGGGGCCCACCTCGACACCCTCTGTGCCACTGTCGCCGTCGCCTTCGACCTCATCATCAGAGGAGAGCACGATAACCTCGCCGCCATCCGCGCCACCATCCTCGCCGCCTTCGACCTCGTCATCGGAGGAGAGCGCGATAACCTCGCCACCCTCCATGCTGGCAATGATCGCCCGCTCCGCCTCCATGAGCTCTGGATGCTGCCGGTGGAGCTCTTGCATGTAGGCCTCGTCGGCAGCCTCGGCCTCGAGACGCTCCCACGCCTCGTGGTCCTCCCGCGCCATAGCCGAGCTCACCACCCCTGGCTCCGACGGAACGAGGTGGACCGGACATGTGCCGAAGGGGAAATTAAGCCTAGCCGCCATGCCGTGGTAGCGGACCTGCCAGCGGTCGTACTCCATGGCCACGAGCTCGGTCGTGTGGAAGCTACCGAGCCACCGGCGGGTGTGGGTCTCTCGATCTATAATCTTCGCAACCCACATCCCCCACCGCCACCGCCGCCGGACCCCGAGGTAGGACTTCGTCGGCTGTCGGGTCCGGGGGAAGACGGGGAAGTCCTCAAACCGGCATAGGGGCGCGGCAGCGGGCGGATCAGGGGACCGGCGATGGCGGATCGGGCCCGCGGAGGACGACGGGGACACCTCGGCGGCCACCTCGCCGGCGTCGGGTGAAAAGGCCGCGATAAACCTCCATTTGGACATTGGCTACTCGAGATCCCCGGCACACAGGCAGAGGTTGAGGTTGGAGGCGCCGGCGATGGCGATGGCGGCGACCTGCCAATGGTTTCAAGGGTTGTGTGTGTCTGTGTGAGCGGAGGTTGTGTTTGAGGAAATACTTCGGCAACTGAAAATTTTACTAGGCAGGAGTAACAAGGCGGGGCTACTGAAAATTTGGATCAAGGGCGAGCAGATATTTTTGAGATTGCGAGGGATGCAGAGGCGGGAGTAAAATACCGGGGCTACTAAAAATTTGAATCAAGGCACTGAAGCAGAGAGGGATGCAGAGGCGGGAGTTTTGGGGGAGCGAGCTAGTGTGCTTGACATGCCGGCTGTGGACGGACGCACCTTCTCGCGTAAGCCATAGGCGTACTATACACCGACGGTGCTCCAAGATATTTTGTACTATAGCTCACACGGTTGGTGAGAATAAACTGTGTGGGATCTACTTGATTTGAATTACAAAATGGGGTCACAACGGCAATGGACGGTGTTTGAATTGCTAGACCTTTTATCTGTAGTGAACATGCAACTATATATGTGTGTCGTAAAAGAATTGGAATTATTTAGGTTCGTTTGGACACTTCATACATTAAACTGGTTTTCTAGCCATTTCAGGTGCACAATTCAAAATTAAACTACATGCACATGCTCCGGTGCATATAAATTGGTTGAAAAATCAAATTTGTGTCCTTCAGGGCATGCTTAGATCCCATGGAAGAAATGGGAATGAATTTTTCGGGGTTCGTTGGCCTTTTTTATACATTAACTGAGTTTTCTAGGCATTTTATGTGCATAATTCAAATTTGAACTACAAGCACATGCTCCAATGCACTAAAGTTGGTTGAAAAATCACATGTGTGTCCTTGGGTGAATTTCTAGGTCCCATGCGAGAGATGGGAATGAATTTCAAACACCAGGGCATTGTTGATTGCCGGCAAAATGTTGAGATACCTGGTTTTAAAATTCTAGTGAATCCAAAACTCGTCTGAAATACATGAAACTTGGCATGCTATCATGGAGCGGCATCAATATGCTGTGGTGAAAAGTTTGTCCCATTTGGGGCAGGTTTGGGTATAAGCTTCTCACAAACCAGAGCTTCTCACAACAAGCATGATGGTTTCGATAGGGAACATACCACCTTTGGGGACGAGATGATATCCGTTGCCTCATATTGCTTTCAAAAAAAATTCTAGTGTCAACACAGAACAACAGGAGTGTTGTGTTCAATCTTGGAATTTTTCAGGGTTCGTTTGGACTTTTTTTATACATTAACAGGGTTTTCTAGGCATTTTATGTGCATAATTCAAATTTGAACTACAAGCACATGCTCCAATGCACCAAAGTTGGTTGAAAAATCACATGTGTCTCCTTGGGTGAATTTCTATGTCCCATGCAGGAGATGTGAATGAATTTCAAACACCAGGGCACTGATGATTGCCGGCAAAACGTTGAGATGCCTGGCTTTTAAATTCTAGTAAATCCAAAACTCGTCTGAAATTCATGAAACTTGGCATGCTATCATGGAGCGGCATCAACATGCCGTGGTGAAAATTTTGTCCCATTTGGGGCAGGTTTGGGTATAAGCTTCTCACAAATCAGAGCTTCTCACAAGCATGATGGTTTCGATAGGGAACGTACCACCTTTGGGGACAAGACGATATTCGTTGCCTCTTATTGCTTTCAAAATCTTTCTAGTGTCAACATAGAACAACATGAGTGTTGTGTTCAATCTTGGAATTTTCTGGGGTTCGTTTGGCCTTTTTTACATTAACTGGGTTTTCTAGGCATTTTATGTGCATAATTCAAATTTGAACTAGAAGCACATGCTCCAATGCACCAAAGTTGGTTGAAAAATCACATGTGTGTCCTTGGGTGAATTTCTAGGTCCCATGCAAGAGATGGGAATGAAATCCAAACACCATGGCACTGTTGATTGCCGGAAAAATGTTGAGATGCCTGGTTTTTAAATTCTAGTAAATCCAAAACTTGTTTGAAATTCATGAAACTTGGCATGCTATCATGGAGCGGCATCAACATGTCATGGTGAAAATTTTGTCCCATTTGGGGCAGGTTCGGGCATAAGCTTCTCACAAACCATAGCTTCTCACAACAAGCATGATGGTTTCGATAGGGAACGTCCCACCTTTGGGGATGAAACGATATCCATTGCCTCTTATTGCTTTCAAATATTTTCTAGTTTCAACATAGAACAACGGGAGTGTTGTGTCAATTGTTGTGATTTCTTGGGGTTCGTTTGGACATTTTTATGCATTAACTGGGTTTCCTAGGCATTTTATGTGCACAATTCAAATTTGAACTACAAGCACATGCTCCAATGCACTAAGGTTGGTTGAAAAATCTAATATGTGTCCTTGGGTGAATTTCTAGGTCCCATGCAAGAGATGGGAATGAAATTCAAACACCAGGGCACTGTTGATTGCCGACAAAACATTGAGATGCCTGTTTTTTAAATTCTAGTAAATCCGAAACTCGTCTAAAATTCATGAAACTTGGCATGCTATCATGGGGGGGCATCAACATGCCGTGTTAAAAAATTTGTCCCATTTGGGGCAGGTTCGGGTATATGATTCTCACAAACGAGAGCTTCTCACAACAAGCATGATGGTTTCGGTAGGGGA
Source organism: Triticum urartu (assembly GCF_056163025.1). Lineage (NCBI taxonomy): Eukaryota > Viridiplantae > Streptophyta > Magnoliopsida > Poales > Poaceae > Triticum > Triticum urartu. The sequence continues at coordinate 99,765,672 of NC_141873.1, read as the reverse complement.
CATCCCACCTTTGGGGATGAAACGATATCCATTGCCTCTTATTGCTTTCAAAAAATTTCTCGTGTCAACATAGAACAACAGGAGTGTTGTGTCAATTTTTGGGATTTTTCGGGGTTCATTTAGACATTTTTATGCATTAACTGAGTTTTCAATGCATTTATGTGCATAATTCAAATTTGAACTACATGCACATGCTCCAGTGCATATAAATTGGTTGAAAAATCAAATTTGTGTCCTTGGGTGCATGCTTAGGTCCCATGCAAGAAATGGGAATGAATTTCAAACACCAGGGCACCGTTGATTGCCGACAAAACATTGAGATGCCTCGTTTTTAAATTCTAGTAAATCCAAAACTCGTTTGAAATTCATGGAACTTGGGATCCTTTCATGGAGCGGCATCAACATGCCATGGTAAAAATTTGTCCCATTTGGGGCAGGTTTGGGTATATGCTTCTCACAAACCAGAGTTTCTCACAACAAGCATCATGGTTAAGGTAGGGAATGTCCCACCTTTGGGGACGAAACGATATCCACTGCCTCTTATTGCTTCCAATTTTTTTCTCGTGTCAACATAGAACAACAGGAGTGTTGTGTCAATTTTTTGATTTTTCGGGGTTCTTTTGGACATTTTTATGCATTAACTAAGTTTTCAATGCATTTATGTGCATAATTCAAATTTGAACTACATGCACATGCTCTAGTGCATATAAATTGGTTGAAAAATCAAATCTGTGTCCTTGGTTGCATGCTTAGGTCCCATGCAATAAATGGGAATGAATTTCAAACATTAGGGCACCGTTGATTGCCGACAAAACATTGAGATGCCTGGTTTTTAAATTCTAGTAAATCCAAAACTCGTCTGAAATTCATGAAACTTGGCATGCTATCATGGAATGGCGCCCGAGATGATGTGGTATTTTTTGTGTCCATTTTGAGAGAAGGCGCACTCGAATAATGACAGACAACAAAGGCATTTTGAAAAAATAGTTGCCACTTAATATCTCAAACATTTGTATAATTCAAAACATGTGCGTTCTATTAACCATTCACGTGACGCCACGTGTCTTGGTTTTAATGGATGTAGGAGGTGTCGTGCGAACAGCTGCTTGACCTTGACTGAACGGGAGGCATGCGAGCGCAGTCCGGTGTGCAGGCTGACCGAGAGGCATGCAAGTTGTCCTCCAATGCGCAGGCTCACCGGGAAGCGTGCGAGCTTTACGCTGCGCAGACTCACTGGGAAGCGAGCCCTTTGACTTCCATGGCCGCCCGCCTTCCTCTCCATTTATGGCGCCCGAGCCGTTGTTTAATACGGATGGCCTTACTGTACGCCTCCCATTCCCCTCCTCCCCGCAGACCTCCGCCACCATGGCGCAGAATGATCATCTTCCACTAGTCTTCAATTTTGGTGAAGTCGACTCCGAGCCGGAGGAGATAGAAAATAAGGAGGAATGGGGAGTAATGGACATGGCCCAGAACAAGTTGGCTGCGGCGGTTGCTGCCCCCGCTCCCGTCCCAGCTCCCATCCACGCGCCCGCGTCAGCGACCATCCCCATAGCATTGACGAGCTGGTCGCCGAGCACTATCCCAGAGCTGGAAGCCGCGGGCATCAGCGAGGTCTCCGCGGACCCGCACAAGCTCGTGTACATGCCAGCGCTAGCGCCCGTGCCCATGCCCGTGCGCGCCCCTCCACCCACTGTTCCGCCGGCCCCCGTGCGTTTGGCTGCATCCGCCGCTGTCAGGACCCTGATTCCAAGTCACACCAATCTAGCATGTAACACTTCATATCACTTTGCGGCCTCATGCACGGTATTCCCACAGGTGCCACCTTACCTGGCCCGGGACCGTTTGCGCCTTTTAGCTCACGTATATGATAGCGTCGCTAGCATCCATATGACAGAGAACCCGGGCCAACATGACTAGTCGTGAACCCAAAGTGGCACTAACTTACAGGGACAGGCATACATGAATCAACATCTAGCATGTCGATTAGCAGCGTGCGAATCCGGGCTGTAGCACTGGGCTAACAGGACTCCGGTGAACCGGGCTGTAGCAGGCTAGGCAGGACTCCGGATGTCACCGCGTGACATTTCCCCGAAGGGACAGACACAGGAACGAAGTGAATCACATGCCGGCCAGTCAAGTGTTCTGGAGCAGTAGTGCTGGGCTAGCAGGACTCCGGTGAACCGGGCAGGAGCGGACTAGTATGGCTCATGGAAGCACAAGACTACATTTCCCCATAAGAGAGGCTACCAGGGATAAACAACTAGGTTGTCGGATCCCACACATACCAAGCATTTCAATCATACACACAATATGCTCGATATGTGTAAATACAACATGGCATCACAACAAAACTCTACAACTCAATGTATTTATTCATTAGGCTCCGAAGAGCCAGATAATACAAACATGGGTCTCATGACCCAACATTCAGAGCATACAAGTAAAAGCACATGCGAAAGCTTAACATGTTTGAGTATAGACATCTACAAATGAAAAAGGCTGAGAAGCCTGACTATCTACCAGATCCTGCCGAGGGCACAAGATCGTAGCTGAGGTAACCAGCTAAACGTCAAAGTCCACACGGAACTACTAGCGAGACTGATGTCTCTCTCTGCAAAAACATAAATTAGGCAAACGTGAGTACAAATGTACTCAGCAAGACTTACATCAGAACTAAGTACATATGCATCATTATCAACAAAGGTGTGGTGGAGTTTAACTACAGCAAGCCAGCTTTGACTTGGTGGCTATCCTGAACTACGACTGCAAGTAACTCTTTTGAGATGGCGCACACGAGTCCACATATTCACCATATCAATACACCACTATGGATCCGCTCCCGTCTCCCTACGAGAACGCCATCCATAGCACTCACGCTTATCTTGCGCATTTTAGAGTATCCACTTTCACTTGTCTATGAACTATACAAGGGATCCAAGTTTCCATATCCGAGGAATCCGGCTATTCGAATAGATAACGATAACCCTGCAGGGGTGTACTTCTTGAATTTCCCCATAAGAGAGGCTACCAAGGATAAACAACTAGGTTGTCGGATCCCACACATACCAAGCATTTCAATCATACACACAATATGCTCGATATGTGTAAATACAACATGGCATCACAACAAAATTCTACGACTCAAAGTATTTATTCATTAGGCTCCGAAGAGCCAGATAATACAAACATGGGTCTCATGACCCAACATTCAGAGCATACAAGTCAAAGCACATGCGAAAGCTTAACATGTCTGAGTACAGACATCTACAAATGAAAAAGGCTGAGAAGCCTGACTATCTACCAGATCCTGCCGAGGGCACAAGATCGTAGCTGAGGTAACCAGCTAAACGTCAAAGTCCACATGGAACTACTAGCGAGACTGAAGTCTCTCTCTGCAAAAACATAAATTAAGCAAACGTGAGTACAAATGTACTCAGCAAGACTTACATCAAAACTAACTACATATGCATCATTATCAACAAAGGGGTGGTGGAGTTTAACTGTAGCAAGCCAGCTTTGACTCGGTGGCTATCCTGAACTACGACTGCAAGTAACTCTTTTGAGGTGGTGCACACAAGTCCACATATTCACCATATCAATACACCACTATGGATCTGCTCCCGTCTCCCTACGAGAACGCCATCCATAGCACTCACGCTTATCTTGTGCACTTTAGAGTATCCACTTTCACTTTTCTATGAACTGTACAAGGGGTCCAAGTTTCCATATCCGAGGAATCCGGCTATTCGAATAGATAGCGATAACCCTGCAGGGGTGTACTTCTTCACACACACTCTCGCCACTTACCACCATGTACACGTCGTGTATCTCGGCAACCTTCAAGCGGAAGCCTGGTGAGGGAGTCGGCCACGACCTGACTAATCACACAAGTCTCTCGTCCAGGTTTATTGCCTATTCGGGTTCCATCCGCAAGGAGATCCGGCCGGGGTGTCGCTCACGGCCCCAAACGATGTGTACAGGGTTCCCAAGCCCACCATCCGGGTGCCACTTGGTACACCGGGCCACTGTGCCTAGTCTGTCCCAAGCCCACCTGTACCGGGTGCCACTTGGTAGACTACTAACACTACCTACAAACACCAGAAACTAGTTGTAACTCCTGGACAGAGATCAGGTAGATTAATAAGTCGAGAGGGGCACTTAAGAATTCCAATGCGTGGTAGTAACTGTTCATGGATCACAAACACAGAACTCAGTTCCTGAGGACGGCTGCAATGAGGCAACCACCATGTACTCCTACATGGCCTCTCACCACTACCTTTACCAAATCGTGTTCACACACTTAGTTCTCAACAGTAGGACATGTTCACCACATTCCAATTCATCCCCGATGAATCAGACCTGACTCAACTATAAGCAGTAGCAGGCATGAAAAACAAGCATGAATGAGTAGGCACACCAGGGCTCAAACAACTCCTACTCATGCTCGTGGGTTTCATCTATTTACTGTGGCAATGACAGGTCATGCAGAGGAAAGGGGTTTAACTACCGCAGCATGTAACAGTTGAATCGTTGTTGTCCTAATGCAGTAAAAGAGAGCATGGGTGAGAGAGTGGGATTGTATCGGAATGAACAAGGGGGTTTTGCTTGCCTGGCACTTCTGAAGATAGTATAGCTCTTCATCCGTGTCAACGAACTCATCGTCGGAACATACGTCTACCGAGAGGGAACAACCACCGGAAACAGAGAAAGAACACAATCAATGCAATGCAACAATATGATGCATGATCATGATTTCATGACATGTCAATATGCTGTGATTTGAGCAAATGCAACTAGCAACAGGTTAAATGAGGTTGGTTTGAATCCAAGATTCAAATTCAAACTCCATATGTGAAGGTTTAAATGCCCTTTATATGATTTGTCCTAAACAGCAGCCATAAGTTGTTCTAACATGCATGAAAATGGTACAGATGGATAGATTGAATTTTTCTGATCATTTTTCATATATAAATTATTTCATTTGGAGTTACGGTTGATTTTCTATGATTTTTAGAAGTTTTGGTTATTTTCTAGAATTCATAAATCATTTCTGATTTATTTAAATTCCAGAAAAACTTTACTGCATCAGCACTAAGTCACGGTGACGTCAGCATTGACCAAAGTCAAACCTGACTGGTGGGCTCCACCTGTCATTGACTCAGGGGGTTAACAGGGGTTATTTAACTTTAATTGTGTCACTAACAGTGCGGGTCCCACATGTCATCCACTCGGGGTTGATTAACTGGGTGATTAGCACCTAATGAAATCCTGCCACGTCAGCGTCGTCGGATTAAGCACCGGCGACCACATCTCGCGGTGGAGGCTCGCCGGAGTTGCTCGGGCTCGCGCTACAGGCGGCGGTTTGCGACGCGGTTGGCCTCTACGGCTAGCTGGAGCTCGCGCGCACCTAATGGAGCAGGCGTGGGGGGCTACGGTGGCCAGTGGTGGCGGCAGCAGCAAGCTTGCCGGTGGCCGGAGCTCGGGTGAGCTCGGGGTCGAGGCTACAACGGCCGTGGTGATGCGGGGTTAGCACCTATGGCTTCTACGCGGTGCGACGAATACATTGGACGCATGCCCGGGACCAAATGGTCACCGGAGTGTCGCCGGTGTCGAGCTCGTGTGGCGGTGCGTCTCAGCTCCGGTGGAGGAGGCAGCTAGAGCTCGAAATCGGGCATGGAGTTAGGGGTAAATGAAGCAGGGGCTCACATGGAGTCGGTAGGGAGGCTCAGCAAGCTCGGGGAGGACCAGACGGCGGCGTAACAGCGATGGCGATCCGGCGGCCGTGCGCGGAGAAGACGGGTCGATGGCGAGGCAGCAGGGCGTCCGGCGGTGCGTGGCTCATCGGGGATGAAGAGGAGGTCGTAGCGGAGCTCCTGGAGTCGACGGTGGAGCGAGGGGTGGCCGGTGAGCATGGTGGCAGCGAACGGCGACGGCGGGCGCGTTCGGGTGGACGTGCGCGAGAGAGATAGAGGAGGGAGAGAGAGATCGATCCAGACGGCTCCGGGGCTTATCCCCTCACTGACGAGGCAGACAAGGAGGCAGGAGGTAGCGCGAGGAGAGAATGCGTGCGTCGGCCACGCGCTCGGTATCCTACTGGCGAGAGGAAGACGAGAACTGGCACGTCGGCTGCCTGCTGGGCTGGGCCTCAGCTACAGTGCTGGGCCACAAGGTGGGTTGCATGGGTGAGTTCACTGCCTCTCTCTATTTTCCTATTTAAGTTTCTGTTTTCTATTGATTTAACTTTGTTTTGATTTAGTATAATACTAAACCACATCTAAAAATCCTGAAATAAATTGTGGGGACATTTTGAATTATTTCCAACAACCCACATTTAGTTTCAGAATTATTTGAGCATTTCAAATAATTATAGCAATTAAATGCCCAAATTCAAATACATAATGATTTAATTCAAATGTCAATAAATGGCCTAGAAATATGTGCATTATTTTTGGTAGAGGTTTTCACCTTTATCAAAAATCTTGAACTTTTCTAAAGGGCATTCTGGGATCATTGTAAATGTTTTTAAGTTGAACCTAGTTGAGTTCTTTTGGGTGCTAGGGATTGATCACCCCTATTTCAAATTTCTTAAATTTAAACATGATGACATGAATGCTTTCATGCTACTAGTTACAAGCAAATCTAGGGTCGTGACAGCCGCGCCCGTGCGCACCCCTCCACCCACCGTGGCGCCAGTCCCCGTGCGTTTGGCTGCACGCGTCGCGCCCGTGCCCGTGTCCGCCCCCCCCCCCCCCAGCGGCATGGGACGCTGTCGTCGACCGCTACCTCTCAGCGGCGCCAGTTGCCGTCCTCTCGCGCCCCTCCCGTCGATCGCGCGACGACATGATGTTTGATTTACAAGTGAAGAACATTTTGTGATGCCTTGAAGACTTCAACAACGGCGTCCGGGAGGACGACAACGACAGTGCGACACGCCGTCGCCGCCTCCAGATATAGTTTTTTTGGGTTTAATACTGTATCTTGAATTCTCGATCATATGAATATAAATTTGTAGTGTGACTGAATGAAAGATATGGTTTGAACGAACTTCCGTTTTTCTCTCTTAATGTACAGACTTATCAAATGATTTTCTTTTGAAAAAAATGTCAACGGTTTTTAAATATAAAACACTCATCGCAAACGTTTTAGTTAGAACGCCCGTATGCAAACTGACAGCTTCCCCAGGAAGCCAAGGGAAAATGTGCCGAGCGGGATTTCTGCATCCCTTCAACACAAACGGTTGTTTTGCATGCCCGTGTGCAACCACATACAAACAATTGGGTAAGATTTGCATATCTGTTATTTTGGGTATGTTGCCATTTCTCAAACAGGAAAGATTTATATTTGTTTATCTAGTAACATTGCCATTTGTCAACCTTGTAACACTGCGATTTGTCAAAATATGCAGCTACAAATCACTAGCACTATCTAATTTTTGCAACTAAAATCACTAGCACTGTTCATATGGAAACCACTAGCAGGCGTGAGTTCATGGACGCATATGCAAATGTACCATTGATTACATACAACAAGTCATCAACCCACAACGACAACGAGGATACACGTTGGATTATAGATCATTTCCAACAAAACATTCTAGTAAAGTTTTTCTCACACAACAAATAACAAAGCGATGAAATGAACTTCAGCTTAACCACTCGTCGGCATTGGAAATGCTTGCTTTGAACCAGAAGTGATTCTCTGGGAAGGTCCATCTACTGTCAATCTCAAGACCAACGCAGGACTGATCATCGAGGCTGAAGCGGACTATGTCAGGATCCATATTGGGATGGTAGGGAAGCATAGTAATGTTCGAGGTATAGATATAGTTGCTTCTCATAAATGGTAGTAATGTTGTGTCAACAACAGCTGGATCGCCTTCCACCATCATTGGATAGTTTTGTCCAAGGAAGAGCGAGTTTCCTCCAAGACTTTCAATACTGAACCGGGGAGAAGGTGTTGGCGCTAGTACACCAGTATCCATCCTGAATACCCTGCAACGGATGTTGGAATAGGTCCTGAGAGTGCGACCATACGAGACAACACCTGCTTCCTTAGTAACATCAGCAGTGCCTCGTATACAGACAAGAAGAGGTGATCCATCGGAATAAGTTGCTAGGCGCCACTGAGTATATGGGTCCTGCTCGTCCTCATGCTCATGAATAAAATTTTCAAGTGTAGGTGGTGGAATGTTCACAGGACCTTGGAAACACAAGAAGGTTAATTAGTAAAGGGAAACTAGCTAACCCGCATGCATGTGGATGAAACAATTATAATTACGGTGGAAGACAAACATACCGAAATCATGAGGATTCCATGCAAAAACAGTGCGACGAGTGGTGGCAGCAAACACAAGATCCTCGTATTGAATTGCATCACAGTACTCATCCGTGTATATAAACTAATTTTTGAGCAATATCCATTGAGTCGAACCATGAAGGACGGCAACAAGCTTGTCGAAGATAGCGACAACATAAGCATTCCTATAACCCCAAGAGCGGTTGGGAACTCGACAAATTGCTATCTTCTATAGACGACAGTCAGCACGATCGTATTTGAACTCACATAGAATACCGGTGTACTCAACCTCTGGGCAGTCGTGTGAGTTTTTTCAAAGTGGAACCCGATGACGAGTGTACACATTCACAAGTTCCCACTCTCAGTTGTACCCAATATAAACAACCCAATCTCCATTTGCGCCTTCCCAAGCCTTGCCCTCAAGCGATGGCATCTTAACATCATATGTATCATTATCAAGCGGCATCAACTTACACAAGGCGAGGCTTCCCTCGTCCCCGTGCCAGTCAGCAGGGTCATGACAAAGAAGATAGGGGAGATCAAACCGCTCCTGAACCCTGGGGTTCCTTGTAATGATGTTATTAGTTGAGTCGAGAATGGTCTTGAATGAACCTGTCATGCTAGCCGAGGTGATGACGTCGCACCGATCAATGAGTTCCTCCACCACGTCATCATTCAGATCGGGGCAAGAATAATGGTGTCGTTTCTGGCTTGTTCCCTCCATGGAGAAGACGATCAAACAATGGCAGAAGGAAGGGTGAAGGCAAATGGAGGAGGGAGGAAGAGCTAGCGTGTGACAGCAGTTCCAAATCGAGAGGGAAAGACGAAGAGTCGATGGACGGTTGGCACGGTACACGAAGAGGCGCCTGTCGAGAAACGGTTGCCACAGAGGTCACACACTGACGACAAGGCCGAGTGAACCGCATGCAATCCCATCGCACAACACACACGTCTTGTTAAGTTGAACCGTTTATGTTCTCTTGTGTCAACGCAAATAGTTCATCCGAGTGAACCGCATGACGTATATCGCACACACCTTGATCTGGCTGACCGTTTCTTTTGTGTTGCCTAATCACAATAGTTCATCCGAGTGAACCGTATGTTGTATATTGCACACACCTTCATTTGGCTGCCCGTTTCATTTGTGTTGCCTAATCACAAACAGTTCATCCGAGTGAACCGTATGTTGTGTATCGCACGCGCCTTCATCTGGCTGCCCGTTTCTTTTGTTCCTCCTCATCGCCAACAGTTAATTGAACTGAACCATATGCCCTTCATCGCACACGCAACTAAAATCTGAACCGTGTTTGATGCATCCTCCATCATAAACGTTTTCACCTTTTTTGACGGTTTTCATACACCACCGTTTGCGATTATTGCATCACACACAGTTTCTCGAAGGGTCTCTGATCGAAGTGTCACGTTAGCAGCATCCTGAAGTAGTGGGAACCAAGAACAAGGAAATCAGTAGGGTATTTTATTTTCCCACACAAGACTTCAACATCTCTAACAATCCCAATTGGTGATATAGTGTCTCTATTAGCAAGTTTAATAGTAACATCCATGTCTTCTATCTCTGCGGGTGATATGTCATTCATAATTTCTTGATATAAGAAATAAGGAATAGCACTCACGCTAGCACCTATGTCACATAAACCATTATAACAGTGATCTCCTATTTTAACTGAGACAACGGGCATGCCAACAACTGGTCTATGTTTATCCTTTTTATCAGGTTTGGCAATTCTAGCAGCTTCTTCACAGAAGTAAATAACATGCCCATCTACATTTTCTTCCAAGAGATCCTTAACCACAGCAATATTAGGTTCTACTTTAATTTGTTCATTAGCTTTAGGTGTTCTAATATAACTTTTGTTAACCACAGTTGAAACTTTATCATGTTCCTTTATCCTAACAGGGAAAGGTGGTTTCTCAATATAAGCAGTAGGAACAACTGGATCAACATTATAAAGTATAGTTTCTTCTTTAGCTAGTACCGGTTCTTTAATTTCTTCTTTAATAGGTGGGAGATATTTAAACCACTTCTCTTTAGGGAGATGAACATGAGTAGCAAATGATTCATAAAAGGAGGCTCTTATCTCAGAGTCAAGTCCATATTTAGTGGTAAACTTTTGAAAAGCATCGGTATTCATAAAAGATTTAACACAATCATACTTTAGCTTAAGACCCGACTCTTTACCTTCGTCGAGTTCTCAATCTTCAGAGTTGTGTTTAATTCTTTCCAAAATATCCCACCGGAATTCAATAGTCTTCTTCATAAAAGAACCAGCACAAGAAGTATCAAACATGGATCGATCATTATGAGAAAGCCGAGCATAAAAATTACGGATAATAATTTCTCTTGAGAGCTCATGATTGGGGCATGAATATAACATTGAATTAAGCCTCCCCCAAGCTAGAGCGATACTTTATCCTTCACGAGGCCAAAAATTATATATGTAATTTCGATCACGATGAACTAGATGCATAGGATAATTTTTTTGGTGGAACTCCAATTCCAAGATCCAATATCATCGCATAGCCTATACCATGCCAATGCTTTTCCCTGCAAAGATAAAGGGAAAACCTTCTTCATATCTTCATCTCCGGGTAAACCTGCAAGCTTGAACAATCCACACATTTGTTCCACATATATCAAGTGCATATCAGGATGTTCGGTTCCATCTCCTGCATAAGGATTAGCTAGCAGTTGTTCTATCATACCCGAAGGAATTTCATATTCAATATTTTCAATAGGTGCAGTAGGTAGAGGGGTAGCTAATTGTGGTTCCGTTCGAGGTGAAGATACCCCGAACAAACCCCTCAAAGCATTGTTTTCCATAGTAACAAGTGACAATAAATTTCAGCACACTAGATAAATGTTTCATTACCAATTTCACTTACCAAAGGTGCTTCACTCCCCGGCAACGGTGCCAGAAAATAGCCTTGATGACCCACAAGTATATGGGATCAATTGTAGCTCTTTTCGATAAGTAAGAGTGTCGAACCCAATGAGGAGCAGAAGGAAATGACAAGTGGTTTTCAACAAGGTAATGTCTACAAGTGCTGAAATTGTAAGTAACAGAGTAGTTTAGTAGCAAGATAATTTGTAACGAGCAAGTAACGATAATAGTAGAAAAAGTGCAGCAAGGTATCCCAATCCTTTTGAGGCAAAGGACATGCCAAAACGGTCTCTTATGATAAGAAAAGCGTTCTTGAGGGTACACGGGAATTTCATCTAGTCACTTCCACCATGTTGGTTCGATTCGTGTTCGCTACTTTAATAATTTGATATGTGGGTGGACCGGTGCTTAGGTGCTGTTCTTACTTGAACAAACCTCCTACTTATGATTAATCCTCCCGCAAGCATCCGCAACTATGAGAAAAGTATTAAGAATAAATTCTAACCATAGCATTAAACTTTTGGATCCAATCGCTCCCTTACGGAATAGCGCATAAACTAGGGTTTAAGCTTCTGTCACTCTCACATCCCATCATCTAATTGCTACTCCACAAGGCATTCCCTTAGGCCCAAATATGGTGAAGTTTCATGTAGTCGATGTTCACATGACACCACTAAGGGAATCACAACATGCATACTATCAAAATATCAAACACATATCAAGTTCACATGATTACTTGCAACATGATTCCTTCCGTGACCTCAAGAACAAAAGTAACTACTCACAAATGATAATCATGGTCAAGATCAGATGGGTATTAAATAGCATATTGGATCTGAACATATAATCTTCCACCAAATAAACCATATAGTAATCAACTACAAGATGTAATTAACACTACTAGTCACCCACAAGCACCAATCTATAGTTCCGGTAACAAGATTGAACACAAGAAATGAACTAGGGTTTGAGATGAGATGGTGCCGTTGAAGATGTTGATGGAGATTTCCCTCCCCAAGATGGGAGAGTTGTTGGTGATGATGATGACGATGATTTCCCCCTTCGGGAGGGAAGTTCCCCCGGCGGATTTGCTCCGCCGGAGCGCAAAAGTGGTCTTGCCCAAGTTCCGCCTCAATACGGCGGCGCCCCATCCCGAAAGTCCTCTCCTTATTTTTTTTCTAGGTCAAAATGACTTATATACCAGAAGATGGGCACCTGAGGTGGGCATGGGTGACCACAACCCACCAGGGCACGCCTGGGCTCCCTGGCGCGCCCAGGTGGGTTGTGCCCACCTGGTGGGCCTCCTCTGGTACTTATTTGCTCCAATATTCATCATATATTCCATAGAAATTCTCCATGAAGTTTCAACCTGTTTGGAGTTGTGCAGAATAGGTAGCCTGACGTAGCTTTTCGAGGTCCATATTTCCAGCTGTCAGAATTCTCCTTCTTTGTGTGTACCTTGTAAATTATGAGATAAAAGGCATTAGAATTACTCCAAAAAGCATTATTATGCATAAAAACATCATAAATAACAGTAGGAAACATGATGCAAAATGGACGTATCAGTGCTATATCCATGGATTGCGCTCATGTATTGCGTGAGGGTTGAAAAAGCTGAAGCGCGTTAAAAAGTATGAACCAATTGCTCGGCTTGTCATCGGGGTTGTGCATGATAAATACTTTGTGTTAAGAAGACAGAGCATGACAAGACTATATGATTTTGTAGGGATAGCTTTCTTTATCGTTGATATTTTGAAGGACATGATTGTTTGTTGAGATGCCTGAGTATTGATGTCTTTATGTCGAATTATAGACTATTTCTTTGAATCACTTATGTCTTAATATTCATGCAATGATTAGATATATGATCAAGTTTGTGCTAGGTAGCATTCCACGTCAAAAATTATCTTTTTTTATCATTTACCTACTCAAGGATGAGCAGGAATTAAGCTTGGGGATGCTGATACGTCTTCATCGTATCTATAATATTTGATTGTTTCATGCCACTATTATACAACTTTCACATATTTTTGGCAACTTTTTATATGATTTATTGGACTAAGCTATTGATCTAGTGCCGAGTGCCAGTTCCTGTATTTTGCATGTTTTTTGTTTCACGGAAAATCCGTATCAAACGAAGTCCAAACACGATAAAAATTTATGGAGAATTATTTTGGAATATATGTGATTTTTGGGAGGTGGAATCAATGCAAACGGGGGCCCACAGTGCCCACAACCCACCAACGCGCGCCCCAGGCCCCGGGCGCGCCCAGGTGTCTTATGCTCCCCTCGAACGTTGGTTGGAGCTCTACTTCGGGCGCAATGAAGCTTACATCTGAAAAAAAATCGTGTTAAAATTTCAGCGCAATCGGAGTTACGGATCTCCTGGAATATAAGAAACGGTTTTCGGCCAGATCTGGGGAACGCGAAACAGAAGAGAACACAGAGGGATATCCAATCTCGAAGGGGCTCCCGCCCCTCCGCCTCCATGGAGGCCATGGACCAGAGGGGGAACTCTCCTCCCATCTAGGGGGAGGCCAAGGAAGAAGACGGAGGGGGCTCTCTCCCCCTCTCTCGGTGGCGCCGAAGTGCCTCCGGGGCTAGGATCGTGACGGCGATCCACATCAACAATCTTACTACTGTCAACACAAACTCTCTCCCCCTCTATGCAGTGGTGTAACCTCCCTTCTCCCCGCTGTAATCTCTACTTAAACATGGTGCTCAACTCCATATATTATTCCCAATGATATTTGGCTATATATCCTATGGTGTTTGAGTAGATCCATTTTGTGTAGCGACCCGACCTCAAACGGTCAAGTCTCTGTGCTTCAGTGTCATCCCTGGATCGGTAATGCTAACACACACAGTACTCGAGGATTTATAACAGAGTAGCAATCACACACTTATTACATCGAATGTCTCCAAAGAGAACTTACTACAATAAATATGGCTTAAGGTCATCTAATACGATAACAGCGGAAGGCTTGGAAGATAAGTGAGTCCATCAACTCCAACGGCATTGCTGAGCTGCACGGCAACGACCTAATGAACCTTACTCTTCGTCTGAAAAGTCTGCAACATAATACGTTGCAGCTCGAAAACGGGTCAGCACATGGAATATGCTGGCAAAGTAACACAGTAGAGCAAGAACAGAATAATGCTATCACTACATGCATATTTGGCTGGTGGAAAGCTCTATGGTTACAGTTTTGCGAAAAGCCAATTTTTTCCCTACAACAAAGAAATAGATTTTAATTTAACTATCATGGTAGTTGAAACATCATTGAGAAGGTTCCTCCAACTCAATCCGAATTAAAGTAATTATCAACCCAACAATATTAATTTAGAGTGATGAGATACTTAAGATACTCCAAGTACTAGATACTCAAGATGTCCATAACCGGGGATATGGCTAAACATGATTAGTTTGTACACTCTGCAGAGGTTTGCGCACTTTTCCCCACAAGACTCGATCGCCTCCATTGAATTTCTCGCACTACATGGTGTTTGAGAAACGGATGACCGAGACACAATCTTTCAGAAACATTAACTCTCTACTCCGGGCAGACCATACCAAACCTACAACTCACTACCTGCTGATCCACCTCTTCAAGAGCTTCACGTAACTTACTCAACTATGCTAGAGCCCATAATAGCTTGTGGCTGCACACGGAAGTTTCTAGCATAAATCATCTCAGTTCCCTTTGAGCCTGGGTGGCAGTCCATAGGAAGATCACATGGGTACTCCGGGATTTCCAAAAATACAGGCAACACTGTGTACTCCAGGTGCCTCAATCCACCTAGATGTGTATTTAAGTTGCCACCTTAAGTCGAACCATTAATTAACAATCTCACATCTGTCATGGATTTCACTCTCTCAAACCACGTCTACGAGCGTAGCATAGCAATATAAGCAACACGTAGAAGTAACTCCCAAGGGTTTGAATGTAACAGGGCAATAGGTACTACCTCATCAACTACTTCCCAACCCACATGTTAATGACATCCTAACCATGCAATGTTTGAGGATTGGAACTAATGCATAAAAACTGGGTGATAAAGGGGTATGATCAAAGTGTTACTTGCCTTGCTGACGATCCGCGTAACCTAGAGACTCCAAATAACACGCTTCGCACTCCGGGAATTCTATCGCAAACAAACAATAGCATACATAAGCAATCAAGCAAAGAAGCACGGGTAAAACTCAAATAAGAAGATCTAACCAGAAAGTTCAACTTAAGAACTCCGGTTTGCAAAAAGAATCAAACCAAACGGAGCAACGAAACTCAAACGGCGAAAAAAACAAGATCCGTTTACTAATCTGGACCTAGGTTAAATTTTATAGTAGCAAAAACTTGTTCAAGTTGGTTAAGCGGAAAGAGGGTCTCGAGACGAAGATCTAGGCGCTTGAATCGCCTGATTCCGAATAACGAGCGAAAAGATAAACTAGAACGAAAATCGGATCAGAAATCGCGATCAGAAATAACCGTGGAAAAATCCGATAAAAGAAAACTGATGAACGGGCTAACAAACGAGCGTTCGTTGTCTGTAACTAACGAGCGAAAACCGTTCGTTAAAATGAACGTACGGACGGACGAACGTCCGCTAAAAAGAAAAACCGGGAAAAACCGGCGAACCGAAAAAAAACTATGGTTTTCTTTAAAAAAACGGATCGGTTCTACCTTGTTGGTCCGGCGAGGCACGACGACAACGGCGAGGCGAGGCGCAGCAGCGGACGAGGCGGCGGCGGCGCGGCGGCTTGGCCGGCGGCTGCGGTGGCTTCGGCTGCGGGGCGAGGCGGAGCGGCGGTGGTGGGTGGTGGTGGCGGTGGGGGCAGTATATAAGGAGGGGGTGTGCCTTGGGGAGGGGGCAAAGGCGGCGGGGAGGAGCCCTAGCCGGACTCCTCGAGTCGGGCGGCGGCGCGGCCGGTCTCCTCGAAGGAGATGGCGCGCGGGAGGGTCATATTATCTCCTCGAATGTTTGATTTTAATATTTTTCCTCCAATATTTCAATTATTTTGGAGAATTCATATTATCTCCTCTCATATACTTTAATATGAAATATTTTCAGAGAAAATAATAATTAAAACCAAACTCCTCATTTCAGAATTTGATAAAAATCAAATTTGAAAACCGGGGAAATCCCCAACTCTCTCCGAGGATCCTTGAGTTGCTTAGGATTTCGAGGATCGCGAGACGAAAAGCAATAAAATATGCTATGCAAGAATGATCTATGTATAACATTCCAAATTGAAATTTTGGGATGTTACAAACCTACCCCCCTTAAGATGAATCTCGCCCTCGAGATTCGGGTTGGCTAGAAAAAATAGGTGTGGGTGGTCTTTGCAGAGATCATCCTCTCGTTCCCATGTGGCTTCGTCCTCGGTATGGTGGCTCCATTGAACTTTGCAAAACTTAATAACCTTGTTGCAGGTGACTCGACTGGCAAACTCCAAAATCTTGACTGGCTTCTCCTCATAAGTCAAGTCATTGTCCAACTGAATCGCCTCCAAGGGTATGGTATCTCTTAGCGATATGTCAGCCATCTCAGCATGGCACTTCTTCAACTGGGAAACGTGAAACACATCGTGAACTCCTGATAGTCCTCCAGGTAACTCCAACTTGTAGGCAACTTCTCCCATTCGTTCCAAAACACGATACGGTCCTACAAATCTCGGGGCTAACTTTCCCTTAACTCCAAAACATTTCACTCCTCGTAAAGGTGATACTCGCAGATATGCTCTATCTCCAATTTCATAGGTTACCTCCTTGCATTTCGAATCTGCATAACTCTTCTGTCTGGACTGAGCTATCTTCAGTCTATCTCGAATCAGTTTAACTTTCTCCTCAGACTCTTTGATCAAGCCTGGTCCAAACAATTGTCGATCTCCAACTTCATCCCACATCAATGGTGTTCTGCACCTTCGGCCGTACAGGGCTTCAAAGGGTGCCATCTTCAAACTGGCTTAGTAACTATTGTTGTATGAGAACTCTGAGTAAGGCAGATTGTCATCCCAACTAGATCCATAATCTAGCGCACAGGCTCTCAACATGTCCTCCAGAATCTGGTTGACTCTCTTTGTCTGTCCATCCGTTTGTGGGTGAAATGCTGTACTGAACTCCAATCTCGTTCCCAAGGTCTGGTGTAACTGATGCCAAAACTTTGAGGTAAATTGTGTTCCTCTATCGGATACGATGGTCCTTGGAACTCCATGCAGACATACGATCCTGGACATATATATCTTGGCCAACTTCGCACTTGTATAAGTTGTTTTTACTGGGATAAAGTGTGCCACTTTGGTCAAGCGGTCAACTACTACCCATATAGAGTCATAACCTGATTTGGTCCTGGGCAATCCGGTGATAAAATCCATGCCAAGTTTATCCCACTTCCATTCGGGTATCGGCATAGGCTGTAACAATCCTGCTGGCTTTTGATGCTCTGCCTTCACTATCTGGCATACATCACATACGGCCACATACTCTGCGATATCCTTCTTCATCCCTGTCCACCAGAAACGTTCCTTCAAATCCAAATACATCTTGGTGTTTCCGGGGTGTATCGAGTATGGTGAGTCATGAGCCTCCTGAAGTATTAACTTCCTGATCTCTGTGTTATTGGGCACATAAACACGGTCCTCAAACCATAAGGTGTCGTGCTCATCCTCACGAAAACCTTTGGCCTTTCCTTCATTCATTTTCTCTTTTATCTCTGCAATCTCTTTGTCCTCCTTCTGAGCTTCTCGAATCTTTTCTAACAATGTAGAATAAACCTCCATTGTTGCAACAAAACCTCTAGGAACAATCTCCAAACGTAGTTCCCGGAGATTCTCTGCTAA
This sequence comes from Triticum urartu, assembly GCF_056163025.1. NCBI lineage: Eukaryota > Viridiplantae > Streptophyta > Magnoliopsida > Poales > Poaceae > Triticum > Triticum urartu. The sequence goes on along the minus strand of NC_141873.1, from coordinate 99,747,633 downwards.
CTCCTTCGGCAATCCCGTGCTCTCTAGGGTATTAGCATAACTCTTCCAACTCAAAGCGTCTGCTACGACATTGGCCTTTCCTGGATGATACTGCAGCTTCATATCGTAATCCTTTATGAGCTCCAACCATCTTCTCTGCCTAAGGTTCAGTTCCTTCTGGGTGAAGATATACTTCAAACTCTTATGATCCGTGTACATCACAATGGTTTCCAATAAGGTAGTGCCTCCAAGTCTTCAACGCATGCACTACGGCTGCTAGCTCCAAATCATGCGTGGCATAATTCAATTCGTGCAGTTTTAGTTGTCGTGAGGCATACGAAACAACTCTTCCGTCCTGCATGAGCACACTTCCAAGTCCTAAGCGAGAGGCGTCACAATACACTTGGAAATCCTTACATATATCTGGCAGTGTCAGCACTGGGGCTGTAGTCAAACGTTTCTTTAACTCCTGGAAACTTGTCTCGCAATTTTCTGTCCATTTAAACTTGGGCTCAGTTCTTTTCTGGCTTATGGACGACTTATGGTGGAAAATAAGCACAAGCTGAAAAGAACTGGTTTTTTTGTATTCGGCTTAATTTCCGGCCACAGCCGGTCCCTTCATGTTTGGGAGAAGCCGAGAGAGAGCAGCTTCCCGAGCGTAGCCCTTTAAAAATTGAAGCGGTACATCGCTATGCCCTCCGCGTTGGCAGTATTTACGAGAGAAATGCCACCCGCGAAAGATATAACTCCAGGCATTGAAGCCATATCTCCCGACTGAAAGCACAAGTGCTCCCTAGGTGGTTTTGATAATTTATGACAACATATCTCTTGTTGGACTAACATTTCGATCTAGGATGTTTCAGATAAGTTCAACAATGGAGTGGCATGGACTAAAGGTTGTGGGAACTCCTTCAAGATGCTAAGGACAAAGGATTGGCTCAAGCTTCAAGCTCAAGACTCTTCATTTTATATTTTAGTGATCCAAGATCACATTGAGTCTTTAGGAAAAGCCAATACTATTAAGGAGGGATGAGGTGTTGCTTCATGAGCCTCTTGCTTCATGTGCTTAGTGATATGCTCCAAAACCCTCAGCTACTTTCCCACTTCCACATATGACCTAAACCCTAAGCCAAACTCGGTCCTACCGATTTTTCCTATCCGGCGCCACCGAGTTCCAATTGTCATAAGCCACTGCCAAACCCTAATCATTTCGGTCTCACCGATGGGATCTCGGTCTCACCGAGATGGGCTTGCAAACTCTCTGTTACCCATTGCAATATTCTCGGTCCCACCGAGATATGCAATCGGTTCCACCGAGTTTGCTTGGCCAAATCTCAGTTTCACTTATTACCCAAATCGGTCCCACCGAGTTTGAGTAATCGGTCAAACCGAGTTTTGGATTTACCCTAACCCCAGCACATCAGTCCCACCGAGTTGATCCAGTCGGTCCCACCGAAATCTCTAACGGTCACTAGGTTTACATTTTCGGTCCGACCGAGTTTATTGATTCGGTCCCACCGAGATTGGAAAACTGTGTAACGGTTGGATTTTGTGTGGAGGCTATATATATACCCCTCCACCTTCTTCTCATTCGATGAGAGAGCCATCAGAACACACACACTATTCCAACTCATATGTTCTGAGAGAGAACCACCTACTCATGTGTTGAGACCAAGACATTCCATTCCTACCATATGAATCTTGATCTCTAGCCTTCCCAAGTTGCGTTCCACTCAAATCCTCCTTTCAACCAAATCCAAATCCTATGAGAGAGAGTTGAGTGTTGGGGAGACTATCATTTGAAGCACAAGAGCAAGGAGTTCATTACCTACACACCATTTGTTACTTCTTGGAGAGTGGTGTCTCCTAGATTGGCTAGGTGTCACTTGGGAGCCTCCGACAGTATTGTGGAGTTGAACCAAGGAGTTTGTAAGGGCAAGGAGATCGCCTACTTCGTGAAGATCTACCGCTAGTGAGGCAAGTCCTATGTGGGCGATGGCCATGGTGGGATAGACAAGGTTGCTTCTTCATGGACCCTTTGTGGGTGGTTGCTTCTTCGTGGACCCTTCGTGGGTGGAGCCCTGTGTGGACTCGCGCAACCGTTACCCTTGGGTGGAGCCCTGTGTGGACTCGCGCAACCGTTACCCTTCGTGGGTTGAAGTCTCCATCAACGTGGATGTAGGATAGCACCACCTATCCGAACCACGGGAAAAACATCCGTGTCTCCAATTGCGTTTGAATTCTCCAAACCCTTCTCTTTACATTCTCGCAAGTTTCATGCTTTACATTCCGCTGCTCATATACTCTTTGCATGCTTGCTTGATATGTATTGTGTGTGTTGAAATTGTGCCTAAACTCCACTTAAACCGAAAAAGCTTAAAAATTGCAACTTGAGCCTTATGTGTCTAATCACCCCCCCTCTAGACACATCTACTTCTAGATCCTACAAGTGGTATCAGAGCTTTGGTCTCCATTGCCTTGGTTTAATCACCATTGGAGGAAGATGGATGTGTCTACATTAGGGAGTCTTAGGCATAGAGTGCCTATTCTTGATGGAGAGTACTTTCATGAGTGGAAAAATGAGATGCTTGTAATCTTCAATCAATATCATTTGAACAAGGACATTGCTAGCCCTTGTGCACCCCATATTGATCCCTTGCATCCTACCCTAGATGAAGATATTGACATGATTCGCAATCTTAGAACTATTGAGCTCATCATTAGAGGATTGCCCAAAAATTTGATTGCTAGTTTGCCTACTCAAAATTGCGCCTATACTATATGGAAATTTCTTGAGGAACGGTTTCCCAATCATTCCTTGAAAACTTTGGATGAAATTCTCCATAAATCTATTGCCTTGAGTAAGATGAACTCTAGTGATCCTAGTTTTGGTAAATGTCTTCTTGAACTTGCCAATCTTAAGCATGCTAAAGGATAGGTTGGAATCATAAATGATATCATACTCAAAGCTATAAGAATTCATAAAAGTGAACACTTTGATGATCATTTATCTGATGAATTACCCTCTCTAGGAAATGATGAATCACAAGATCATGATGAACATGAATATTATGATGAGGATGATAGTGACTTCGATCTTGATGATGCAATGAGACATTTTGGTCTTATGGCAAATGTTCGGGGATATGAATCAGGAGGAAAGGAATGGGTTCTTGATAGTGGATGTACTGATCATATGACCGGAGATGAAGAGATGTTTCGTGAGCTTGCTGAAAATGACAGCCCTCGAAAATATGTCACCTTTGGTGATAATTCAAAGGGTAAAGTGGTTGGCCTTGGTAAGGTGGCCATCTCACATGATAGTTCCATTCAAAATGTCATGCTCGTTGAATCTCTTGGCTACAACTTACTTTCAGTATCTAGACTTGCTGATTTCGGTTTGAATGTCCTATTTACTGAGGTAGATTGCCAAGTATTTCGTCGAGACAATCATAAAATGGTCTTTACGGGTATGCGTAGAGGTGATCTTTACATTGTCGATTTCTCTAAAAAGGCACAACCTAAAACTTGCTTTGTTGCTAAATCCTCAAAAGGTTGGTTGTGGCATAGACGACTAGGTCACGTTGGCATGAGAAACCTTGACAAGCTTATTAAAGGAAATCATATCCTTGGAGTTAACGATGTCATATTTGATAAGGATAGACTTTGCAGTGCTTGTCAAGCAGGTAAACAGGTTGGAGGAAGACATCCCGTGAAGAACATCATGACCACAAGGAGGCCACTCGAGCTACTTCACATGGATCTTTTTGGTCCCAACGCCTACAAGAGTCTCGGTGGAAATTCTTTTGGTCTAGTTATAGTTGATGATTTTTCAAGATTTACGTGGGTGTTCTTTCTTAATGACAAGTCGCAGGTCCAGAAGATCTTCAGAAACTTCGCTAGGAAAGCCCAAAATCAGTTTGATGTGAAGATCAAGAAGGTTCGGAGTGACAACGAAACGGAGTTCAAGAACGCAAATGTGGACACCTTTCTTGACGAAGAAGGGATTTCACACGAGTTCTCGGCTACGTACACACCTCAACAAAATGGAGTTGTTGAGAGGAAGAACCGGACGCTCATCGAAATGGCAAGAATGATGCTTGATGAATACAAGACGCCAAAGCACTTTTGGGCAGAAGCGGTTGAGACAGCTTGTCACGCAACAAATCGCTTATATCTTCACAAGCTACTCGGCAAGACAGCATACGAACTCCTCACCGGTAACAAGCCTCAAGTTGGATACTTTCGAGTATTCAGCTCAAAGTGCTACATTCTTGATAAGCATCGTCGTTCAAAGTTTGCTCCTAAATCTCATGAAGGTTTTCTACTTGGTTATGGCTCAAACTCTCACACTTACCGTGTCTACAACAATTTCACCCGAAAGGTTGAAGAGACGGTAGATGTGAAGTTTGATGAATCTAATGGCTCGCAAGTAGAGCAATTGCCAATTGATGTAGGAGACAAAGACTCTTCAGAAGCAATTCAAGACTTGTCCATTGGCAAAATTCGTCCAACGGAGGTGAAGGAGAGTACTTCATCCATCCAAGTGGAAGCTTCTACTTCACGACAAGGTGAACCAAGAATCGACACGGAAGCATCCACAAGTGGGACACATCAAGATGAAGAAAACGAGGAAATACGTCAAGACGAACATCAACAACCTCCTTCTCCACCACGACAAGAGAACGACGACGTCAACAATGAAGATGGCCAAGAAGAAGAACAAGATGAAGAAGATGTTCAACAAAGACCCAAGCAAAAGCTCTCACGAGTTCGAGCAAGAATTGCCAAAGATTATCCCGTCGAGCAAATCCTCAATGATATACAAACCGGGAGAATCACTCGCTCAAAAACTCGTTTAGCTAACTTTTGTGAAAATTATTCATTCATCTCTAGCATTGAACCAATGAAGGTTGAAGAAGCATTGGAAGATCCAGATTGGATAAACGCCATGCATGAAGAGCTACATAATTTTGAGAGAAACCAAGTTTGGACATTGGTTGAGAAGCCCGACAACAACCACAACATCATTGGTACCAAATGGGTGTTTCGCAACAAGCAAGATGAAGATGGACAAGTGGTTCGCAACAAAGCACGTCTCGTCGCCCAAGGGTACACACAAGTCGAAGGTATGGACTATGGTGAGACGTATGCTCCCGTTGCTAGACTTGAGTCCATTCGCATCTTACTTGCCTATGCTAATCACCATAATATCACCTTGTACCAAATGGACATTAAAAGTGCTTTTCTAAATGGTGAAATAGAGGAGGAAGTTTATGTCAAACAACCTCCCGGCTTTGTCAATCCTAAGAAACCAAATCATGTTTACAAACTTCACAAAGCTCTTTATGGTCTTAAACAAGCTCCTAGAGCATGGTATAAATGCTTGACCAAGTTCCTTACTACAAGTGGTTTTGAAACTGGTAAAATTGATTCTACTCTTTTTACTAAAAGGGTTAATGGAGAACTATTTGTATGCCAAATTTATGTTGATGATATCATATTTGGTTCAACTAACCCTCTCTTTAGTGAAAAGTTTGGAAAGCTAATGTCAGAGAAGTTTGAGATGTCTATGATGAGTGAACTCAAAGTCTTTCTTGGGTTGCAAATCAAGCAAACTAAGGAAGGTACATTTGTCTCTCAAACAAAGTACACCAAGGACTTATTCAAGAAGTTCAATATGCAAGAATGCAAAGGTATGTCTACACCCATGCCTACTAGTGGACATAATGATTTGACCAAAGATGGTGAACCTGTTGATCAAAAGGTTTATCGCTCTATGATTGGTTCATTGTTATACCTATGTGCTTCACGTCCCGATATTATGCTAAGTGTGTGCATGTGTGCACGATATCAAGCTGCTCCTAAAGATTGTCATCTTAAGGCTGTGAAAAGGATAGTGAGATATTTAATCTATACACCAAATTTTGGCATTTGGTATCCTAAGAGGTCTTCTTTTGATCTTGTTGGCTATTCCGACTCGGATTATGCCGGAGACAAGGTTGATAGAAAGTCCACTTCGGGTACTTGTCAATTTCTTGGTAGATCTCTTGTGTCTTGGTCTTCCAAGAAACAAAACCCGGTATCCTTATCCACCGCCGAAGCGGAATACATTGCCGCTGGTTCATGTTGCACTCAATTACTTTGGATGACCCAAACTATTAAAGATTATGGGATTTATGTGAAACATTTTCCACTGCTTTGTGACAATGAAAGTGCTATCAAGATTGGTCATAATCCTGTACAACATTCTCGGACTAAGCATATTGAAGTTCGTCATCATTTCATTCGAGATCATGTTGCTAAGGGTGACATCAATCTTAAGCATGTTAGCACCGACAAGCAATTAGTGGATATATTTACTAAACCACTTGATGAGAAAGTGTTTTGCAGGTTGAGAGGAGAATTGAACATCATTGATGCTTCGAACTTGGAGTAGAAACTCCATTGGATACATGCAAGACATGAGCTTATGACTAATCCATGATATATCTCTTATGATAACTATCTTATGTCTTGGATATATTTGCACCTTGCATGTTGTCTAACCCATGTAGGTGCTTGGTTGAATCTAATTCCATAAGATTGCGACTCACTCATATCCTGAGCGATCTCTACATCACCAAGACTCTACACAATAGTGGTTGAAGACAAGGAAGCACAAAACCATGAAACATATCCTTTGACAAACTCTATGATTAAGCTTCATGATTGTCATTTTTGGATACACAAGTGCTCTTCCTTGCAAGAACTAACCCATGTAGGTAGATGAACTCAAACTCCAAGTGGTGCTCCCAACCCTTGATGAACTACATCAACCTTGTGCACCCACACAAGTTCAACTACATGAGCAAGAACCACATCACCACCCAAGGTATGTTATTCCATCTTAGAGAAGCTTTACTCCAAGACATGAGTCAAAGCAACTCAACAAGATGTGAATACATCAAGATGCTTAAACGAAAAATGGTAACCCCATTTTGAGCTTAAACGATGAGTATGACCTATGATCAAGTGTTCTAACTTGACTCCTAAGTCAATATACTCTAACATAGGTGACTATGTCACCGCCCAATTCTAGATGAAGTTCTCTTGTGTTCCTTTCTGAGTTATTGCATTTGTCCCTTGCATATTTGTTTCTTTCTTTTTCAATCAAAAAAAAACTTCATCTAGAAACCTTTTACCCTTTCCTTTTTGATTTTTGTTCTGCATATTTCTGCATCAAATTCCTCGCAAATCTTTCAGCTAATTCATTGCAAATCTTTGTGAGATCTTACTTGACTAGTGAATGTTGGGGAACGTAGCAATAATTCAAAATTTTCCTAAGTGTCACCAAGATCAATCTATGGAGTCATCTAGCAACGAGGGAGGAGTGGATCTACATACCCTTGTAGATCGCGCGCGGAAGCATTCAAGAGAACGGGGTTGATGGAGTCGTACTCGTCGTGATCCAAATCACCGATGATCCTAGCGCCGAACGGATGGCACCTCCGCGTTCAACACACGTACGGAGCAGCGACGTCTCCTCCTTCTTGATCCAGCAAGGGGGGAGGAGAGGTTGATGGAGATCCAACAACACGACGGCGTGGTGGTGGAAGTAGCGGGATTCCAACAGGGCTTCGCCAAGCGCTGCGGGAGGAGGGAGATGTGTCATGGGAGGGAGAGGGAGGTGCCAGGGCTTGGGGATGGTTTCCCTCCCTTCCCCCCACTATATATAGGGCCAAGGGAGAAGGGGAGGGTGCAGCCTTGCCCCTTCCTCCAAGGAAGGGGCGGCCAAGGGGGGAGGAGTCCATCCTCCCCAAGGCACCTCGGAGGCGCCTTCCCCCTTTAGGACTCTTCCTTTCCCCTCTTCTCTTGGCGCATGGGCCTCTTGGGGCTGGTGCCCTTGGCCCATATAGGCCAAGGCGCACCCCCTACAGCCCATGTGGCCCCCCGGGGCAGGTGGCCCCACCCGGTGGACCCCCGGGACCCTTCCGGTGGTCCCGGTACAATATCGGTGACCCCGAAACTTGTCCCGATGGCCGAAATAGCACTTCCTATATATAATTATTTACCTCCGGACCATTCCGGAACTCCTCGTGACGTCCGGGATCTCATCCGGGACTCCGAACATCTTTCGGGTTACTGCATACTAATATCTCTATAACCCTAGCATCACTGAACCTTAAGTGTGTAGACCCTACGGGTTCGGGAGACATGCAGACATGACCGAGATGACTCTCCGGTCAATAACCAACAGCGGGATCTGGATACCCATGTTGGCTCCCACATGTTCCACGATGATCTCATCGGATGAACCACGATGTCAAGGACTTAATCAATCCCGTATACAATTCCCTTTGTCTAGTGGTACGATACTTGCCCGAGATTCGATCGTCGGTATCCCGATACCTTGTTCAATCTCGTTACCGGCAAGTCTCTTTTACTCGTTCCGTAACACATCATCCCGTGATCAACTCCTTGATCACATTGTGCACATTATGATGATGTCCTACCGAGTGGGCCTAGAGATACCTCTCCGTCACACGGAGTGACAAATCCCAGTCTCGATTCGTGCCAACCCAACAGACACTTTCGGAGATACCTGTAGTGCACCTTTATAGTCACCCAGTTACGTTGTGACGTTTGGCACACCCAAAGTACTCCTACGGTATCCGGGAGTTGCACAATCTCATGGTCTAAGGAAATGATACTTGACATTAGAAAAGCTTTAGCATACGAACTACACGATCTAGTGCTATGCTTAGGATTGGGTCTTGTCCATCACATCATTCTCCTAATGATGTGATCCCGTTATCAACGACATCCAATGTCCATGGTCAGGAAACCGTAACCATCTATTGATCAACGAGCTAGTCAACTAGAGGCTTACTAGGGACATGGTGTTGTCTATGTATCCACACATGTATCTGAGTTTCCTATCAGTACAATTCTAGCATGGATAATAAACGATTATCATGAACAAGGAAATATAATAATAACCAATTTATTATTGCCTCTAGGGCATATTTCCAACAGTCTCCCACTTGCACTAGAGTCAATAATCTAGTTCACATCGCCATGTGATTGACACTCACAGGTCACATCGCCATGTGACCAACATCCAAAGAGTTTACTAGAGTCAATCATCTAGTTCACATCACTATGTGATTAACACTCAATGAGTTCTGGGTTTGATCATGTTGCTTGTGAGAGAGGTTTTAGTCAACGGGTCTGAACCTTTCAGATCCGTGTGTGCTTTACAAATCTCTATGTCATCTCCTAGATGTAGCTACCACGTTCTATTTGGAGCTATTCCAAATAACTGTTCTACTTGGAGCTATTCTAAATTGTTGCTCCATTATACGTATCCGGCATCTCTACTCAGAGCTATCCGGATAGGTGTTAAGCTTGCATCGACGTAACTCTTTACGTCGAACTCTTTATCACCTCCATAATCGAGAAAATCCCTTAGTCCACTAGTTACTAAGGATAACTTTGACCGCTGTCCTGTGATCCATTCTTGGATCACTCTTGTACCCCTTAACTGACTCATGGCAAGGCACACTTCAGGTGCGGTACACAGCATATCATACTGTAGAGCCTACGTCTTAAGCATAGGGGACGACCTTCGTCCTTTCTCTCTATTCTACCGTGGTCGAGCTTTAAGTCTTAACTTCACACCTTACAACTCAGGCAAGAACTCCTTCTTTGACTGATCCATCTTGAACACCTTCAAGATCATGTCAAGGTATGTGCTCATTTGAAAGTACCATTAAGCGTTTTGATCTATCCTTATAGATCTTGATGCTCAATGCTCAAGTAGCTTAATCCAGGCTTTCCAATGAAAAACACTTTCCAAATAACCCTATATGCTTTCCAGAAATTCTACGTCATTTCTGATCAACAATATGTCAACAACATATACTCATCAGAAATCCTATAGTGCTCCCACTCACTTCTTTGGAAATACAAGTTTCTCATAAACTTTGTATACACCCAAAATCTTTGATCATCATCAAAGCATAAATTCCAACTCCGAGATGCTTACTCCAGTCCTTAGAAGGATTGCTGGAGATTTGCATACTTATTAGCATCTTTCAGGATTAACAAAACCTTCCGGTTGTATCACATACAACCTTTCCTCAAGAAAATCGTTGAGAAAACGATGTTTTGACATCCTATCTGCAAGATTTCATAAATAATGCAGTAATCGCTAATATAATCCCAACATACTCTTAGCATCGCTATGAGTGAGAAAGTCTCATCATAGTCAACTCCTTGAACTTGTCGAAAAACATCTTAACGACAAGTCGAGCTTTCTTAATGGTGACATTTACCATCATTGTCCGTCTTCCTTTTAAATCCATCTGTACTCAACAGCCTCACGACCATCAAGTAGTTCTTCCAAAGTCTACACTTTGTTTTCATACATGGATCCTCTCTCGGATTTTATGGCCTCGAGCCATTTATCGGAATTCGGGCCCACCATCGCTTCTCCATAGCTCGTAGGTTCATTGTTGCTAGCAACATGACTTCCAAGACAGGATCACTTACCACTCTGAAGTAGTACACATCCTTGTCATCCCACGAGGTTTGGTAGTGACTTGATCTGAAGTTTCATGATCACTATCATAAGCTTCCACTTCAATTGATGTAGGTGCCACAGGAACAACTTCCTGTGCCCTGCTACACACTAGTTGAAGAGACGGTTCAATAACCTCATCAAGTCTCCACCATCCTCCCACTCAATTCCTTCGAGAGAAACTTTTCCTCGAGAAAGGACCCGATTCTAGAAACAATCCCTTATTGCTTTCGAATCTGAGATAGGAGGTATACCCAACTGTTTTGGGTGTCCTATGAAGATGCATTTATCCGCTTTGGGTTCGAGCTTATCAGCCTGAAACTTTTTCCACATAAGCGTCGCAGCCCCAAACTTTTAAAGAAATGACAGCTTAGGTTTCTCTAAACCATAGTTCATATGGTGTCATCTCATCGGAATTATGTGGTGCCCTATTTAAAGTGAATGTGGTTGTCTATAATGCCTAACCCATAAACTATCGTGGTAATTCGATAAGAGACATCATGGTATGCATCATATCCAATAGGGTGCAGTTATGATGTTCGGACACACCATCACACTATGGTGTTCCAGGCTGTATTAGTTGTGAAACAATTTCCACAATGTCTTAATTCTGTGCCAAACTCGTAATTCAGATATTCATCTCTATGATCATATCATAGATACTTTATCCTCTTGTCACGACGATCTTTCAACTTCACCCTGAAATTACTTGAACCTTTCAATAATTCAGACTCGTGATTCATCAAGTAAATATACTCAACATCTACTCAAATCATCTGTGAAGTAAGAACATAACGATATCCACTACACGCCTCAGCACTCATTGGACTGCACACATCAAAATGTATTACTTCCAACAAGTTGCTTTCTAGTTCCATTTTACTGAAACCGAGGCTTTCAGTCATCTTGCCCATGTGGTATGATTTGCATGTCTCAAGTGATTCAAAATCAAGTGAGTCAAAACGGTCCATTTGCATGGAGTTTCTTCATGCATATATACCAATAGACATGGTTCGCATGTCTCAAACTTTTCAAAAACGAGTGAGCCCAAAGATCCATCAACATGGAGCTTCTTCATGCGTTTTATACCGATATGACTTACGTGGCAGTGCCACAAGTAGGTGGTACTATCATTACTATCTTTTGGCATGAACATGTGTATCACTACGATCGAGATTCAATAAACCATTCATTTCAGGTGTAAGACCATTTGAAGGTATTATTCAAATAAACAGAGTAACCATTATTCTCTTTAAATGAATAACCATATTGCGATAGACATAATCCAATCATGTCTATGCTCAACACAAACACCAATCTCGATGGTAGAGGGAGCGTGCGATGCTTGATCATATCAACATTGGAAACACTTCCAACACATATCGTCAGCTCACCTTTAGCTAGTCTCCGTTTATTCCGTAGCTTTTATTTCGAGTTAGTAACACTTAGCAACTGAATCGGTATCTAATACCCTGGTGCTACTAGGAGTACTAGTAAAGTACACATCAATACAATGTATATCCAATATACTTCTATCGACCTTGCCAGCCTTCTCATCTACCAAGTATCTAGGGTAATTCTGCTCCAGTGGCTGTTCCCCTTATTACAGAAGCACTTAGTCTCGGGTTTGGGTTCAACCTTGGGTTTCTTCACTAGAGCAGCAGCTGAATTGCCATTTCATGAAGTATCCCTTCTTGCCCTTGCCCTTCTTGAAACTAGTGGTTTCACCAACCATCAACAATTGATGCTCCTTCTTGATTTCTACTTTTATGGTGTCAAACATCGCGAATATGTCAAGGATCATCATATATGTCCCTGATATATTATAGTTCATCACGAAGCTCTAGCAGCTTGGTGGTAATGTCTTCGGAGAACCATCACTATTTCATCTGGAAGATCAACTCCCACTCGATTCAAGCGATTGTTGTACTCAGACAATCTGAGCACAAGCGCAACAATTGAGCTTTTCTCCCTTAGTTTGCAGGCTAAGAAAATCGTCGGAGGTCTTATACCTCTTGACGTGGGCACGAGCCTGAAATCCCAATTTCAGTCCTTGGAACATCTCATATGTTCTGCGATGTTTCAAAAACGTCTTTGGTGCCTCAATTTTAAACCATTTAGCATTACGCACTGAACTATCATGTAGTCATCAAAACGTGTATGTCAGATGTTCGCAACATCCACAGACGACGTTCGAGGTTCAGCACACTGAGCGGTGCATTAAGGACATAAGCCTTCTATGAAGCAATGAGGACAATCCTCAGTTTACGGACCTAGTCCGCATAATTGCTACTATAATCTTTCAACTAAACTTTCTCTAGGAACATATCTAAACAGTAGAACTGAAGCGCGAGCTACGACATAATTTGCGAAGACCTTTTGACTATGTTCAGGATAATTAAGTTCATCTTATGAACTCCCACTCAGATAGACATCCCTCTAGTCATCTAAGTGATTACATGATCCGAGTCAACTAGGCCGTGTCCGATCATCACGTGAGACGGACTAGTCAACATCGGTGAACATCTTCATGTTGATCGTATCTACCATACAACTCATGCTCGACCTTTCGGTCTCTTGTGTTCCGAGGCCATGTCTGTACACATGCTAGGCTCGTCAAGTCAACCTAAGTGTTTCGCGTGTGTAAATCTGTCTTACACCCGTTGTATGTGAACGTTAGAATCTATCACACCCGATCATCACGTGGTGCTTCGAAACAACAAACTATCGCAACAGTGCACAGTTAGGGGGAACACTTTCTTGAAATTTTTAATGAGGGATCATCTTATTTACTACCGTCATTCTAAGTAAACAAGATGTATAAACATGATAAACATCACATGCAATCAAATAATAGTGACATGATATGGCCAATATCATATAGCTCCTTTGATCTCCATCTTGGGGCTCCATGATCATCTTGTCACTGGCATGACACCATGATCTCCATCATCATGATCTCCATCATCGTGTCTCCATGAAGTTGTCACGTCATCTATTACTTCTACTACTACAGCTAACAGTTAGCAATAAAGTAAAGTAATTACATGACGTTTATGTTGACACGCAGGTCATAAATAAATTAAGACAACTCCTATGGCTCCTGCCGGTTGTCATACTCATCGACATGCAAGTCGTGATTCCTATTACAAGAACATGATCAATCTCATACATCACATATATCATTCATCACATCCTTTGGCCATATCACATCACATAGCATACCCTGCAAAAACAAGTTAGACGTCCTCTAATTGTTGTTTGCATGTTTTACGTGGCTGCTATGGGTTTCTAGCAAGAACGTTTCTTACCTACGCAAAAACCACAACGTGATATGCCAATTGCTATTTACCCTTCATAAGGACCCTTTTCATCGAATCCGATCCGACTAAAGTGGGAGAGATAGACACCCGCTAGCCACCTTATGCAACTAGTGCATGTCAGTCGGTGGAACCAGTCTCACGTAAGAGTACGTGTAAGGTCGGTCCGGGCCGCTTCATCCCACAATGCCGCCAAATCAATATTGGACTAGTAACGGTAAGCATATTGAACAAAATCAACGCCTACAACTACTTTGTGTTCTACTCGTGCATAGAATCTACGCATAGACCTAGCTCATGATGCCACTGTTGGGGAACGTAGCAATAATTCAAAATTTTTCTACGTGTCACCAAGATCAATCTATGGAGTCATCTAGCAACGAGGGAGGAGTGGATCTACATACCCTTGTAGATCGCGCGCGGAAGCATTCAAGAGAACGGGGTTGATGGAGTCGTACTCGTCGTGATCCAAATCACCGATGATCCTAGCGCCAAACGGACGGCACCTCCGCGTTCAACACACGTACGGAGCAGCGACGTATCCTCCTTCTTGATCCAGCAAGGGGGGAGGAGAGGTTGATGGAGATCCAACAACACGACGGCGTGGTGGTGGAAGTAGCGGGATTCCAACAGGGCTTCGCCAAGCGCTGCGGGAGGAGGGAGATGTGTCATGGGAGGGAGAGGGAGGTGCCAGGGCTTGGGGATGGTTTCCCTCCCTTCCCCCCACTATATATAGGGCCAAGGGAGAAGGGGAGGGTGCAGCCTTGCCCCTTCCTCCAAGGAAGGGTGCGGCCAAGGGGGGAGGAGTCCATCCTCCCCAAGGCACCTCGGAGGCGCCTTCCCCCTTTAGGACTCTTCCTTTCCCCTCTTCTCTTGGCGCATGGGCCTCTTGGGGCTGGTGCCCTTGGCTCATATAGGCCAAGGCGCACCCCCTACAGCCCATGTGGCCCCCCGGGGCAGGTGGCCCCACCCGGTGGACCCCCGGGACCCTTCCGGTGGTCCCGGTACAATACCGGTGACCCCGAAACTTGTCCCGATGGCCGAAATAGCACTTCCTATATATAATTATTTACCTCCGGACCATTCCGGAACTCCTCGTGACGTCCGGGATCTCATACGGGACTCCGAACATCTTTCGGGTTACCGCATACTAATATCTCTATAACCCTAGCGTCACTGAACCTTAAGTGTGTAGACCCTACGGGTTCGGGAGACATGCAGACATGACCGAGATGACTCTCCGGTCAATAACCAACAGCGGGATCTGGATACCCATGTTGGCTCCCACATGTTCCACGATGATCTCATCGGATGAACCATGATGTCAAGGACTTAATCAATCCTGTATACAATTCCCTTTGTCTAGCGGTACGATACTTGCCCGAGATTCGATCGTCGATATCCCGATACTTTGTTCAATCTCGTTACCAGCAAGTCTCTTTTACTCGTTCCGTAACACATCATCCCGTGATCAACTCCTTGATCACATTGTGCACATTAGGATGATGTCCTACCGAGTGGTCCCAGAGATACCTCTCCGTCACACGGAGTGACAAATCCCAGTCTCGATTCGTGCCAACCCAACAGACACTTTCGGAGATACCCGTAGTGCACCTTTATAGTCACCCAGTTACGTTGTGACGTTTGGCACACCCAAAGTACTCCTACGGTATTCGGGAGTTGCACAATCTCATGGTCTAAGGAAATGATACTTGACATTAGAAAAGCTTTAGCATACGAACTACACGATCTAGTGCTATGCTTAGGATTGGGTCTTGTCCATCACATCATTCTCCTAATGATGTGATCCCGTTATCAACGACATCCAATGTCCATGGTCAGGAAACCGTAACCATCTATTGATCAACGAGCTAGTCAACTAGAGGCTTACTAGGGACATGGTTTTGTCTATGTATCCACACATGTATCTGAGTTTCCTATCAGTACAATTCTAGCATGGATAATAAACGATTATCATGAACAAGGAAATATAATAATAACCAATTTATTATTGCCTATAGGGCATATTTCCAACAGTGAGCTGAGGTGACAAGTGTTTTTCTCTGTGATGAACTCGGTTTCACCGAATAGCCATTTTCGGTCCAACCGAATCCCTTCGGTACTACCGAAACATGCCACTCAGTGCCACCGATTTCGCAACAGGAAAAATAGTTTGCCACATATTCTATATTTCTTCTGATCCAGCTCCACTCAATGAATCTTGTCCTCTACAAGCATCACAGTTTTATTCCCTGCTTTGTACTGAATCTCAAGGACCAAACCTATTCGACGGATTCCAGGAACAACCTTCTTGGAAAATGATGTCAAAGGGGGAGAGAGAGATCACATCAAAGCTTATCATCAGGGAGAGAGAGATAAGCTTATCATCAGGGAGAGAGAGATCACATCAAAAGCTTATCACCTAAGGGGGAGAGAATACTCAAGGATCCCATATATTAAGGGGGAGAAAGAAATCTCCAAGGGGGAGAGAATACTCAAGGATCCCAGATGCTTGATGTTCAAGAGGAGAGATGCCACATGTCTTTTTGGGGGAAAGACATGTTCATATGAACTCATTTGAATTTAGTTCTATTCATATCCTTCAGCTCTGATTTTCTGTTTCCTATGTTCTCCCAATATCCCATGTAAGATTCAGGGAGAGCAAGACACCTAAGGGAAAGAAATCAGTCAAATTCATTGCATATCTTTATTCTTGGGGACATGTTGAATTCAATATGGTACCTTGTACTCACTCTCTACATGTCATCCCAATCTTGGTATTCTTGTGGTTTCTTTTGTTTGCTCTGGCTAGTGGACGTACCTGTGTTATCTAACCTTGTTTGTGCAGGTTCATTCCATCCTAAGCCAACTCACGACCACAAGGTAAGTATATGCATCAAAATCATGAGTATGAGGAGTTCTTGCTTATGTACATACTGTTTGCAAGAAGGACTCATGAGCATGAAGGTATTTTCCTTGATAATCTTTTGCTCTGATGCATATGGCCAAGATACATGTAACACTTTGCCTACTCTGTCATGGTTATGCTCTCACATGCCTCTCTATTTCATATTTACATGAGTGCATACATGTAGGTTACATGTCCTTCCAAAGCTTTACTTGCTGTTCTTTATATCTTTATCTAAAGCTTTGATGTATGTTGCCATCAATTACCAAAAAGGGGGAGATTGAAAGCACAAGTGCTCCCTAGGTGGTTTTGATAATTGATGACAACATATCTCTTGTTGGACTAACATTTCGATCTAGGATGTTTCAGATAAGTTCAACAATGGAGTGGCATGGACTAAAGGTTGTGGGAACTCCTTCAAGATGCTAAGGACAAAGGATTGGCTCAAGCTTCAAGCTCAAGACTCTTCATTTTATATTTTAGTGATCCAAGATCACATTGAGTCTTTAGGAAAAGCCAATACTATTAAGGAGGGATGGGGTGTTGCTTAATGAGCCTCTTGCTTCATGTGCTTAGTGATATGCTCCAAAACCCTCAGCTACTTTCCCACTTCCACATATGACCTAAACCCTAAGCCAAACTCGGTCCTACCGATTTTTCCTATCCGGCGCCACCGAGTTCCAATTGTCATAAGCCACTGCCAAACCCTAATCATTTCGGTCTCACCGATGGGATCTCGGTCTCACCGAGATGGGCTTGCAAACTCTCTGTTACCCATTGCAATATTCTCGGTCCCACCAAGATATGCAATCGGTTCCACCGAGTTTGCTTGGCCAAATCTCAGTTTCACTTATTACCCAAATCGGTCCCACCGAGTTTGAGTAATCGGTCAAACCAAGTTTTGGATTTACCCTAACCCCAGCACATCGGTCCCACCGAGTTGATCCAGTCGGTCCCACCGAAATCTCTAACGGTCACTAGGTTTACATTTTCGGTCCGACCGAGTTTATTGATTCGGTCCCACCGAGATTGGAAAACTGTGTAACGGTTGGATTTTGTGTGGAGGCTATATATATACCCCTCCACCTTCTTCTCATTCGATGAGAGAGCCATCAGAACACACACACTATTCCAACTCATATGTTCTGAGAGAGAACCACCTACTCATGTGTTGAGACCAAGACATTCCATTCCTACCATATGAATCTTGATCTCTAGCCTTCCCAAGTTTCTTTCCACTCAAATCCTCCTTTCAACCAAATCCAAATCCTATGAGAGAGAGTTGAGTGTTGGGGAGACTATCATTTGAAGCACAAGAGCAAGGAGTTCATTACCTACACACCATTTGTTACTTCTTGGAGAGTGGTGTCTCCTAGATTGGCTAGGTGTCACTTGGGAGCCTCCGACAAGATTGTGGAGTTGAACCAAGGAGTTTGTAAGGGCAAGGAGATCGCCTACTTCGTGAAGATCTACCGCTAGTGAGGCAAGTCCTGTGTGGGCGATGGCCATGGTGGGATAGACAAGGTTGCTTCTTCATGGACCCTTTGTGGGTGGTTGCTTCTTCGTGGACCCTTCGTGGGTGGAGCCCTGTGTGGACTCGCGCAACCGTTACCCTTGGGTGGAGCCCTGTGTGGACTCGCGCAACCGTTACCCTTCGTGGGTTGAAGTCTCCATCAACGTGGATGTAGGATAGCACCACCTATCCGAACCACGGGAAAAACATCCGTGTCTCCAATTGCGTTTGAATTCTCCAAACCCTTCTCTTTACATTCTCGCAAGTTGCATGCTTTACATTCCGCTGCTCATATACTCTTTGCATGCTTGCTTGATATGTATTGTGTGTGTTGAAATTGTGCCTAAACTCCACTTAAACCGAAAAAGCTTAAAAATTGCAACTTGAGCCTTATGTGTCTAATCACCCCCCCTCTAGACACGTCTACTTCTAGATCCTACACCGACGCATCATCCGCTTCGGGCGTCTGCTAGGTTTCCTTGCCGCCGCCTCTTGTCCAGCTAGCCGCCGCCGCCGTCGTCCTTCCTGACGCCATGCAGGGAGGTTAACCAACGTCGCTCCCAACGTCGCAATCGCTGGCCTCCGCCCGTCCCTCTGCTGCTTCCCGTCCTGCTGCACTTCCGTCCTGCACACTAGCTACTCCCATCTTCATGGCAAGCTCCAGTCCGATCGTCCCCGTCCAAGCTCTTACCAAGGTAAGCACCGTCTGTCCTCTCATCTTTCTGCTCCGGACTTCTTTCCTGATCTGCATGTGATGCATGATGTTATGAGTGTATCTGGGTCCGGTGCAATACATGTGTATGTATCTGTGTAGGTTTGAACAATTATCACCGGGTAGGATTGCTCCTATAGATACGCTCCTGTGGCAATCGGCCGAGTGATCTACGCGTACGTTAGTACTAGCACTATAAAGATCAAAGCGAAGATCGTCCAGCGATGTGCGAGTATTATCTTGGTGTTGCTAATCGATTGCTCGTAGTACGAGTAGCACTTCTAATTGTACACTGATTGCTATGCACGTGTATTTGTATGACCAAAAATACTTTGTCATGTATGAATTTGGTGTTGTGGCAGTGAGCTAATTTTTTAATTAAATACATAGTGGGATTTTATTTCTGCTACGTGTTATGTGGTATGGGGGTATGGGGTATGCGCTATTTGATTAAAATTGTAACATTCATTTTATGATAGATGGATAAAGGTAAATCTGGGAAAGCAAATTGGGATCCTGTTGCCCATAAAATTTTCCTTGACATTTGTGTTGAAGAAGCGAATGCAAATAACCGTTCTGATGGACATTTGAGCCCAATTGGGTATGAAAATATGATAAGGAAGTTCAATGAGCAGACAAACAGAAATTATGTTCGCAAGCAATTCAAGAATAGGTGGGATTTACTTAAAAAAGAGTACAATTGTTGGAAGACGTTGAACCAAAAGGCATCTCGCATTGGAATAGATCCTGTTACTAGGAGCATTGCGGCTACCGATGAATGGTGGGCGAATGAGATACAGGTATTGAAGCATTCATATTACTTTTACTTGTTACTTTGCCATCCAATTTCTTAATTAATTTATTTGTGTGATTTTTCTGCAGAGGAATGAGATTGCCGCCAAGTTCCGATATGCTCCATTAGTTGATGAGCAAAGAATGAGTTTTATATTTGATGACCATAGTGTGACGAATGCATATGCAAGGGTCGCAACTCCCTCGTCTCAAGTTGATGCTTCTCAAATTAACATTTAAGAGGGTAATGAGGACGGCTCGGGATGTGAGTTAGATGTTAACCAAGTTACACCCACCAATGTTTCATCTAAAGGTCGAAAGAAGAGATCATGTCCTTATTCACCGAGTCCCAAGATGGTCCAAAAGGCGGTAAAAGATAGTGATGATAAAATGGTATTTAACCGTATGGTTGACCTTTGGGAGAGGAGGGAGATTAGCCGCAATTCGGCGACGTCTCAAACAAATGTGGATCATATGAGAGATGAGATAAAAGAGATGACGACCATGGTGGTGAACAATGGAGGTCGTCCTGGAAGTGATGTGTATTTCTATGCTCTACAACTGTTTACGAAGAAGGAACATCGTGATGTGTTCAGTGCCCTCAAGGATGAGACTGCTAGTGTGAGGCTTGAATGGATCAAGAGGACATGGGATCTCTTTATGAAAAAAGATTAGAACTTCTGTGATGTTATTTTGTTTGAACAAAATTACTTGCTATCGACTTGTACTGTCGTGAACCTATGTTTTGTTTGGAACCTCTTGTTTGCACTCAGATTGTAATATAGGGAAAGTGGATTGTTTGTCACCAATTCGTATGCATCATGGATCTTTTTTCTACTCATTTTTAAAGCCATGTATCATGTTTGACGGCTCAAATTATTTTGTTTTATTGTGTACCAAATTATAATGCATCTATATTGTGTTCTTTATATGACAGATGGATATCTCTATTGAGGATGAAGATGAAGAATTAGATTTCTGCATTCTTGCAATGGCACATTATCTTCAAAACAAAGAGAGGGTGCCCTATGCACCTAGAAGAGCACCAATGATGACAGGGTTGCAATGGGTGCAAGAGAAAGAGATAAATCCAAAAGCATTCTACTCAATGTTTAGGATGCGGAGGTCAGTGTTTTACCCATTGCATGACATGCTAGTTGAGAAATACGGTTTAAAGTCAACTTGCAAAATGTCAAGTAAAGAAGCGTTGGCACTATTTTTATGGACTTTGGGGACATGCCAGACCACCGAAAATATTGCGGATCGATTTGAACACAGTCGGTCTACAATTAACAAAAAGTTTAAAGAGGTTTTAAGGTGTGTATATTGTATGGCTGGTGATTACCTACGACCCAAAGATGAAACTTTCACCCAAGTTCACGACTCGCTTAAAAAACCAAGATTTTGGCCTCACTTCAAGGATGCCATTGGGGCCATAGATGGAACACACATACCTTGTATTGTGCCGGAAAAAGAGCTGCCCAAATATCGGAACAGAAAAGGTGTCACCACTCAGAATGTCATGGCAATATGTGATTTTGATATGAGGTTCATTTTTGTTGTTGCTGGATGGCCTGGATCTGTTTATGACACCCGTGTATGGGCTGATGCACGAGCTGAATATCCTAGTTTCCCACACCCTCCGAATGGTAATTACTCGTACATGCATTTTTTTACACTAGCCTTTTGCTTTAAATTACCGCTCTTCATTGTATTTTTGTTCCCTGTATAGGAAAATACTATCTTGTTGACTCAGGCTATCCAAACAGAGATGGCTATCTAGCACCATACAAAGGACAACGGTACCATGTACCTGATTTCCAACAAGTACCTCCACAAGGGAGAAATGAGACCTTTAATCATCTACATTCCTCACTACGAAACGTCATCGAAAGAACTTTTGGTGTTCTCAAGATGAAATGGCGAATCCTTCTTGGCATTAGGCGTTACAAAGTTGAAACACAAACAATGATAATTACTACATGTACTTGTCTTCATAACTACATCCGTGAGAGCAAACTACCTGATGAGCATTTTGATATGGTTGAGAATGGATCCTATGTTCACGAGGAGAGCGCTTCTCATCACTTTGCACCCTATGATGAAGGCAATATGGGAAGTGTATGAGATGCTATTGCTGCGAGTGTCTTTCCTTGATGAATAGCTTTATTGTGTATGCTTTTGTTGGGAGAACCATGTAATATTTAGAATATCTTTCTTTCTTCTCAAGTACTACGGACGAGTTTTTTCCGTATGTGCGACAATGATCTTCCTTATGTGGACTTGTTATAATTTAGCGATGTTTCAAAATAAATTTTATGTTCGTATGTGCGGCTAAACAATACAAAATAACCCAATTATTATTTCAACAAAAAAAATTAGGGGGTATTACAGACTTTTTATTGGGTATATAGAAAATAAGCTAAACACACAGAGGCTAAAAAGAACTGGATGGCTTATTTTCACTGGGCTTATTTCCACAACGGCTTGTCTGGGGCTTATTTCCACAGTGGCTTCTTCATAAGCCAGAGGTGAAAAGAACTGGCCCTATAAGTATCTTCTTTTTTTCATTTTTTTGGACACATGACCTTTTGTTTTCTTTGCAAATTTCTGAATCCTTGTTTCACTTTTTTCAAATGCAGTTCAGCTCCAGTACACCGTATGCAACACCCAAGTTTATGTTATATGTAGATCAGCTTGCCCAAAGATCAATACAAGGCAGTGTCACAGAGGATCTGCCCGAAACAAATACCCAAGGTGGAGATGTTGCTTCCGCAACACCCGTTATGGATGTGCCGGAGGCTCGCACACACAAGCCAATCCACAAGGGGGAGATGATGTGGGCTCTCAAGAACCACCTAAGGGTGGTATGGAGGGTACTGATGGAAGAGAAGAGACTGTGCACGAGCCACCTCTGAATAACATGGGCGGTGGTGATGATGTGTGTGGTTCTTTGGAGGAGTGGCTACACGCATTGCCTACATTCGAGGAGTTAGAGGTGAGACCCATACAACATTTCATTGTATCACGTATCTTGCTTGACTGCCATGTCAAAACTACTTACTAACAACTAATGTTCCTTTTCCCGCTCTCATCTCTTTTTTTTGTTTTTATGCATTCGCAGCTGCCCCCACATCTTCGTGACATATACAACAAGCACAAAGAGCTACATGCTACAGAACTTAATGCCACGTTGAGCTCATTTGGGAGGACGTTGCAGGTCATGTATTGCAAACGCATGGGCCTAATGTTGTCTGAGGCAGTCAAAGCTGGATCCAGGAGGGATGAGGCCCAAGATGAAGTGGCAGATGTCACTTTCAGTGTATCAGGAGCTCCCACAGCAGGCATGTGCGATGCCACTGAATTGTTTCCGCAGCAGCCTAAGAAACCAGATGGCGTGCATGGGACTACAGCAACCGCTACAGCCACTGCCACCAAATCTTCTCCGCAGCAGCCTAAGCAACCAGATGGCGTGCATGTGACTACAACAACCGCTACAGCCACTGCCACTGAATTGTTTCCGCAACAGTCTAAGCAACCAGAAGGCGCAAAGAGTGGGGATCCAGCAGTTGAAGTGGATCACACAAACACTGTCCCAGGCAAGAAGAGCGACCACATCAATGGCAGTGTTCATGGCAATGTCAATGTTCATAGCAATGCCAAGGGAGAAGATTCTTGCAGCAAGGTAAACATTGAACAAAAGTCGCCTCGCAGCCCAAGCTACCCATTTGTGAATTTGACAAGGAGGCCAGGGACACTTGAAGATGGGCCTTCATTTGGCTTATTTGAACCTGGAAGTGATGACGATTTACCGTTTTAGGATCCGCCACAAGTTAGTAATTCACCTGCACAATCATCTGGTCTATTTGATGTGGACTCTTTCTTGGAGATTCGAGCGAGAAGTCCTTTGTTTGATAGTTCTCCTGGCAGTTCAACTGGTCCAGTTTATGATGTGACCCCTGATACGTCTCCGTCGTATCTACTTTTCCAAACACTTTTGCCCTTATTTTGGACTCTAACTTGTATGATTTGAATGGAACTAACCCGTACTGACGTTGTTTTCAGCAGAACTGCCATGATGTTGTTTTATGTGCAGAAAACAAACCGGCACGTGCCGAGGCAGCCGGCCTCGCGGGTGATCCCGCGGATGTCGGGCGGGCCGTGTCCGCCGGCCCCGTTGCCGCGGACCCACTTCACGGCGACCTTCTTGCCGGTGCGGCGGTCGTGCGCCTTGAACACCTCGCCGTAGGTGCCTTCTCCAAGCACCTCAAGCTTCTCATAGTCGGAGATGCTACCGAACGCGTACCGGGGCTTCTTGCCGCCATGGACGCGCGGTTCTTGTCCCGCCGCCGGGCGCTTGCGGATGGCCGTCGGCATGATCTGAGCTTAGAACGCGCGCCGAGAGCAGATCAAAGCAAGAGGGGCGGGGATTCGTGTGAATCGGGAGCAGAGGAGATCGAGGTGGATGGGAGGAAGGATCGAGGATGAGGATTGAGGAGGATAAGGATCGAGGACAAGGAGGATCGAGGCTGTTTATGGGCTGGCACTGGCGGCGCGCGTCTCCGAATTGGCGGGGGATTCAGACAGATTTTGGGTACGCGTCGCGTTTACGCGGGTGACGCTTTTTTTTTGAAACTTACGCGGGTGACGCTCGCAGTCGCAGGGACAGCTCACTTTGAAATCTCTTCGTCACGCGCAAGGCAACTCGTACGCCATTCTCTCTCTTTTTTTGTTCCGTTTTATATATTTTTATTTTTGCGAATACAGATTTTTTTTAAAAATGTTCAAACACTTCTAAAAAATTCAAGACTGATTTTAACTGTGTGAAAACTTCTTAAAATTACATGAATATTTCTATAATATTCATGCACACATATTTTCCATCAACTCAAGGTTTTTTAAATGTGGACACTTCTTTTTGCCTTTTCTATATGAAAATATATGAACATTTTCAAATTTGTGAACACATTTTTACAATAAATGAAAAATTATTACAAAGGCATGAATACATTTTAAAATTACAAGAAGATTTTTAAATGTGTGTACACTTCTTTCAGTTATAAAATTTTATTAATTACTTGATGAATAAACTTTAATACTCCCTTTATAAAGTAGAGACCTACGTACTATATTAATTTATAGAGGGAGTACTTGATAAACAATTTAATATGCCCATGCATTGCACCAGGAGAAAATAGTACCCTTGCATTCAGCCATTTTAGTCCTTAAAAACTACACCATCATCAATTGCCACGACGAAATAGGCCATGTGTTGCAATGGGGCCGCACCCTCTTACTGAAAAACCACATCGTTTAGTCAACTAAGTGTCGGCATAGAACCACATTGCGCAAGACATGAGAATTCACTCTGTGCATTTAAAAAGCGAACTGAAAAACCATACGAAAATAAACCGAACCGAACCAATTTTATGGTTTTTATGGTTTCTGGTTTCGGTATGGTATGAACTTTTCATACCGATTTGAACTTGGTTTTTATGGTATATACCGGAAAACCGAACGGTTAACCGAGTAAACCGAAATAAAAAATAAATTTATATTTCTTGAGATGAACAACCATACAAGTTGTCATTTTTCTTGTACATGAGTCAAATGCACTACTAAGCACGTAATTTTTTCTTGTAACATAGTCATTTTTCTATTTTTAAAATGCTAAGCACGTCCATAACCATCAACAGATGAATCAATGCATGCATATATACTTATATATATAGTCATATACTATTTGTGTAGAATAGTATGTGTTTTGAGTCATAAATTTGCTAATTATTATTACATCATTTCCAAATTCGCGTCAACTTTGGTTTTTATGGTATATACCGAAACCATACCGAAACAATTTGGTATATACCGAAACCGAACCGTATTTTAATTTCATACCATATTTACCGAAGTATTAATACCGTACAAACTGAAAAACTGTATAAATCAAACCATGTAAACCGAATAAACCGAACGCACTGGGTGAATGAGAATCATAGTCGATGAAGCTCCAACATAGTTTTCTGCCATTTTTTTAGCGGCGAGGTTGGAGTTTCTCGTCATGTGGCAAGATTTGATGTCAGGTGCTTAAATATATGCAAGGGTTCAACTGCGATGACTACAACTCCGGCGCACTGGTCCTTATGGGCACGTGCACAAAGATTTTCCCATTGACATCGACAAGGTCAAACTGGCTCCGGCAGAGAGCGGCGACATCAACTCATTCTTGCGGCAGTAGTGGGTGTTCGATGGTCTTAGAGTCTCGATGTAATTTTTTTAGATGCCTTGTACTTCCAGTGACCTTTTATAGTAGATGTGGTCTTTTCGCCTAAAAATCATAAATAAGATGCAACCCTAAAAAATTAAAATGAAAACGATATATCCAAGTTATTAAATTTTTATTCGGCTGTACAATTTTTTAGAAATTTAATTAAACAATGTATGTATGTTAACACTTTAACTTAACCGATCTTGTAGTAAGACATGGGTTTAACATTTTACGGATGACCATTTTTTATAATACAACATTCATTAATTATGTTTGTACTTAGAAAGTACTCTCTCCGTTTTTATTTACTCCGTATATTAGAGTTGACTGAAGTCAAATTTCATAAAGTTTGACCAAGTTTATAAAAAGAAAATTACCATAACAAATCTATACGATGAGAATGTACATTGAATAATGAATCTAATGGTATTGATTTATTGTTATACATGTTAATATTTTTGTCTATAAATTTTGTCAAAGTTTACAAAGCTTGACTTTGATCAAAGCTAATATGTGGAGTAAATAAAAACGAAGGGAGTAGCATGTTATTTTCTCCCATGATTACTAGTAAGCTGAAACAAATAGCAAAGTAAAGCAATTAGCAGTTAGGTGACGTGCAACCAGAGTATAGATTGGCTGATATTTTCTCCACTATCTGACAGCTTAACTTGACAACCGCAAATTTCTAAAAGAAAGTAACGCCAAAAGCCGAGGACAGGTTGCCACGCAAACATAGTAACTTTCATAATAAGCAGCTTACGCATAGAAAATACTTCTACTTGATTTGGTAATGCAAAATACTCATATACTAGTACAGTAGGATTTTGTAGTGCCGTGGTGGGATTTTGTAGTGATGTCCCTAAGGATAAAAATCCCAGCGATTCCGTCAAAACCCGCTTTAATCTCAGAATTGGATGTGGCGTTGCTGCATCTTTTGGAGTCCAGGCACCTTGAGCAATTTATACGTACAAAGCACATCTGAAAGTGGGCAAAACGCATGTTAAAAGGCTATTAGCACTGAAAGATAAGCTCTCCACCAGGAGCTTGGTTCATTTGTTTCCTTCTGCTGCCTGTGTAAGGGGCATGGCTATGTTCCTCTTACTGTGCAAATCCAGCTCACATACAGCGCTGCAATAAATGGACCAGTCCAAGAAACGTAGCTTGTTCGTTCGCTTCCATTCAATCATTCGTTTGTTTTGATTTTTTTCCTTTATTTTCTTTTCTTTTTCTTATAAACTTTTATTTATATTTTGAAAATCCTAACACATAAAAATTGGTATGTGAATAGTTTGTGCATTGTTTAAAAAATGTTTCTGCAGTGTTAAAAAATTGTTCGCGCAACTTTTATAACTTTTGATGGCATTCAAAAAATATATACATTAAAAAATGTTCACATGTTTCAAACACAATGTTTGTGACATCTTAGTAAAGGTTTATCCAATGTAAAAAATGTTTGCACAAATCAAATAAAATATGTTTTGTACCACTCAAAAAAATGTATGTCACATTTTAAAAAATGTCCACGCATTGCAGAAAATATATTAGTGACATTTTTACAAAATGTTCACACAGTATAGAAAAATGTTCGCCTAGTTTTTTAAAAATGTTTATTTTTTGTGAGGTTTTTAAAAATGTTTATACAATGTAAAAAATTGTTTCACGTAGTTTTAGAAAAATGTTCATTTCCATTAAAGATGTAAAATGTGTATTTGCAAAATGTAACACTGTATCCGAAAAAGTGTTCAAAACATGTATTTTAGGAAAATGCACATTACGTATTTGAAAAATGTCCAACGTGTATCAAAAAATTGTTTCATGTGCACGCTAAAAACGTACATTATGTACTGTGAAAAAGTATATATGTGTTGAAGAAAAGGAAACTGATAAAAACTGACAAGGGAACAAAAAGAAAAGTAAACGAAAACCAAAGTAAACCAAAGTATAGCGAATAAAGAAAGAAAAACCAATGGAAAAACAAAGAAAACCAAAGTAAAAAAGAAGAAAAAGGAAAAAACCAAAGAAAATCAGTGAAGAGAAAGAAAGATAAAAGGAAGGGGAAAAAAAGAGAAGGAAACCAGAGCGAGCGAACCATCCAGCTACCACAACGAGCCGGAACGAAGCGAACCTACAGGCGCAGCGAGCATCTGTGCTAAAATGGGCTGGCCCGCTAGTGCCGCCCGCAGATGACCTGATAGATGCACCCACTAACCGACCCCTCGTAGTGACATTTGGACAAGTTATTTTTTTCCCCGTGGAATGGTTTTTGAACCGTCTACTGGCCGGTGCATCTTCTTGGCATCAGAAAATAGTCCACAGATGGAGCTATCACTCTCCATGGACAAAGAGGGTATGACTGTCGCAGTGGATATATTTGGTATGTACCAATCCAGTTGCTCATGAGAGAGACAGAGCAAGAGAGTATGCTCAGTCCCACTCCTTTATATCCAGTTGATGGGTAAAGGGAAGAGAATATGCTACCGAGAAAATGCGCCCAATGAAGGCCGGCCTATAGATAGCTAAAGAGGATCAAACCAGCACCACTGCTGCCTAGCTAGGCATGATAGGAATGAACATTAGCATATAGAATCAGGCTCCAATATATCTTCTCCACATGCTTTTTTTTTCTCCCTTTCTTTTCCACTTTCTAGATATTGCTAGAGGGATCACGTGAAGATTTAAACGCAAGATTTGGACCTGCCTCTTTGATTCTCAGAACGAGACTTATACCAAGTACCATGAACGGCTCTTGATGCTCTGAGAATCATCCAATGGAGATGAGTTGGAGAGCGAAAGAAAGAGAGAGAGGCATAAAGGTTCCCCTTTACGATAAAATTTCAAACTGGCCAGGAACGTGAGCAAGGTACATCCATGTATCTGGTCTCACGCATCTCAACTCTCAAGCACAAGCACACCGACGGAAACTGTGGGAGCAAATGGAGAAGTACACAAGAATTCTGCAGGGTGTTCAGATGGATGTTTTCTGCAATTTTTCAGGTGGCCATCCATCCATCAATCCAGGTCACCAGGGAACATGAAGAACAGTAGCAAGCAAGAGATGCGGCTCACTTGGAAATTACAAGTGCCATCATATCGGTACCACCTTGTCTACCCTGTTGGCCAGTGATTGATCCAAGGACGATACAAGTTGTGTGTACGTTGTCATGCTTTTTCCTTGCAAACTGTTGCAACTTATGCAGGCGGGTTGTGGGGCTGTCTGATCAAAATGTCGAATTTCAAGAATAAGAAATTACATAAGCATCAATTCATTGAGGTACAATGGTACATACTCCCTCTATTTCAATATATAAGATATTTTTTTACACTATCAAGTGTCAAAAAACGTCTTACATTTTGAGCGTGTCATGTCGAAAGCTAAGGTCAGATCAGCACCGCTAAGCTTCGAGATGGATGGCCAGGATTGCTAATTGCCCATCTGGTGAGCTGAAGGGGTATATAGAAAGGAGAATGCCAGATGCTCTAAACCTTTAAATCTGTTTGCATCTTGTTTCGAGCAATGAGCTTGTCCTTAGTTGCATCGGTTTGGTGGCCAAGTGATTAATTAACCTAATAAGCCTAAAATAACAGTGGGTGGTTAGAGAATAAATAAAGTTACAACCATTCCAAGAGAAAGGAAGAAACAAAAGACAAGAGGATCGTACGGTCTCACAGAAAAGTGCTTCATTTCTTTGACAGAAAAGGCTGAGATTTTCCTGTGTTGTTTGCGTACTCCATGCAGGGAAGAACATCGGTAAGTGATGTGGGCGGATCTTCTCATTGTTGGTTTCTTGGTCTCTCTTCTAAAAGAATCTCGCCAGCTCTCAAATGAGAAACAAAATTTCGTACAATACTATTTTCAAATGTTGTACTCCCTCCCATCCATATTAATTGTTGTTATTTTATTACAACTTTTCACTAAACTTTTGACTAAAGTTGTACGGAACTGACAATTAATAAGGATTGGAGGGAGTGATTTTTTCTGAAAACTATCAAGAACATATAAAGAAATTTAAAACCTCTAGACATCTGATTCCTCTTGTGCAAAATAATATGATTTGTCTAAACAACTAAGGTGGAGTTGGATACCTCGTCATCCCAACTGTCTATTACAACAAGTTTTGCATGGTTTCAACAGGGAGGAATGATGACACGGCGCATCTTTTTTTTCAAAAGAAGGAGGATCTTCGGCCTCTGCATCTGGACGATGCATGCAGTCACTTTATTAATTATTCACACGTGATCTTACAAAGTCATACAACAGTAAGACTAAAGTCACCGTCTGGGCAACATCTGTCGCTACTCCTATCCAGCTGATGAAAGGATGCTGATAGTCTGGGCCTAATACCAAACAAACCTCGCAGCCAAACCTAACATCTAAGACCTGAGGTCTCAACCAAGACGCCTGCCGGGTATGGGCACCCACCAATCTGGCGCACTCCTCAACCAGGACGCTTGCCGGGTATGAGGCCGCCGCAGCCACCCACCACCAATCCATCTTCAGTGTTGTACTGCTGCATCAACCTTGCCAGGTTTGTCGTCGACGCAACCACAACACCAGACAACGCCACCATCCTGCGCGTGTCCATCCACGCGCGCCCATCGCCAAAACTCCGCACTGCTATGCCGCCGTGATCCGCCGTCGGCCTTGCGGTAGATGTAACAGCGCTCCTCCTCTTGCCACCTCCATCCATCACTTGCTCCAAAATGATGCCCCCAGGAAGGAAAGGATACAGAGAACGCCATCATCGTCCGATCCGGAAGACCCAGATCTAGGGTTTCCCTCGGAGCATCCCGAGCCTGATGACGCAAACTGCAACGACGATGCCTCGACAAGGAAACGACATCAAAGACGCCGCCATCGTCCGCCATGACCGTAGTCGGCGCGATTTTCATCGGCACTTGCGCCACCGGGCGTGCGCCATCGGCGTCGCTGGTCCCTTCAACTGGAGCAAATTCCAAAATGACGCCTTGAAGAGGGACTACGACGCAAAAGCACTGCCATCGCTCAATCCCAAGGAGATCTAAGGTTTTCCCGTAGTTGCTCGCGCCGGCAAGGACCAAACAAGGATGGAATCCGCAGATCCGCCCAGCTGCCGACGTGCCGCACCCGCCATTGCACCGACCGCGACCCAGAGACCAAGCCCACGCCTGGGCCCTGATCCGGCCGCGCCGCCAGCGATCCGGTCGTGCCGCCGCCGTCCTTGACGACTGCGACACCCCAGACCTTGAAGCCACCTGCCGTGGAGGTATGGAGTCGCCGGAGCGCCGCCACCCCCCGCCGTGACGTCCGACCGAACACCACGCTCCGGCCCGGGGCGCCGGCCCGCGCCAGCCCCTCACGAGCGGGAGGGCCCCGAGTCCCCGCCGCCGCCGGCGACGGCACGGCTTCGCCCTGCCGCGCCCTCGGGCGGCGGCGAGGGAGGAGAAGGGGAGGTCGGGCGACAGGATCTGGGAGCCTCCCGGCTGCCACACGGGGGCGACTCGGGAGGAGGCAGGTGCGTTAGCGCAGTAGGTGGTCAACACGGCACACCGTTGGCTCGTTTTAATATTTGTAGTCGTCGCTAGGTGGTTTACGGATCTAAATGTAATTTTTATTATTTCTGATGTTCGTTGTACTACAATGATTGATAATAAGAAAAAGGGTTTTCCCCCGCTTTATATTATAAAGCAACGAACCAAGCATCTAACACAGTAGTACAGAATACAAACAAGTCATAAAGTCATGCTGGGGCACAGCGAGACAAGCCCCAAACAATACAATGATTGATAATAAATTGGTCGGATGCTTTCCTGCAAAAAAAGTGTACCTCATGATCTAAACAATACAGTATGATTCTTTCTTCTTTTCCTCTCCCGTTATCCCTTTCCCTTAAATCTCCAATCATTACTTTCTTTTAGCGTATATTTGACTTCTCTTTATTCGTCTTTGAAAGGTTATATATTGACTGGTATCCGAGGCAAAGAATTAATGGTGACTACTTTCATTTTTCTCTTTGTAAATGGTGACTTGGTGAGCCGCTCTATGACTGACCACTAGTGGCTGCAAAAGTGCCTTTCTAATCCAGCATTCCCGCTGCTAAACCAATTGTAGAATCCCCAGATTATTAATTTATTAGTAGTTTCCTTTAACTATGTTGGTGTTTGAGGGGGGAGGCACATTGGTATGCGTACGCACGATCTTGCTCAACTTGGTTTGATTCCAAACTAGTTCGAAACGGAAAATATGAATATATGTCAAGACAAATACAGGCAAATTTTGTGCTCAAGCTGGCTTGAATTTTATCAAAGTGCAAATAAATTTGAGTAAACTACATATCTTTCTTGCATTCAGTATTTCGGGAAAAATGTAAGTTTATTCTAGATAAGAAGTTTCCTGTATTTTCTTTAGAATGTCATCAATAATGCAGGGACAACAGGTTGACATTTTTCCATGACCAGTACGGAATCTATCATCGTTTATTCCAGAAAAAGGGATATGCTTTTTATTGAAATTGTAGAGTATTTATTCCATGCAATTCTGTGGCATGTTTGGAAGGGGCGGAATCGCCGAATTTTTCAGAATGAGACTCGTCAAGTCCTCGGGGTCGCTTATCTAGTGAAGGAGGGTCTAGCATCTAGGTCATCGGGGGTTGACGTTCACCACTGCCATGTAGTTATTTTGTTCAGTTTCACTTCTTTGTAAATAATAACTCATGTAATCTCTTGTATTTTCCCTACCTTAATGAAATTGGTAGTGCTCCTGCCTGTTTAGTAAAAATCACACTGCATATTCCGTATCCATCTATTCCACGGCGGCTGTAGCATGCAGCGAAAGAAAAACTATACTATATCGGCGTGGTGGTGAAAAAATGTCTTAAATCGGGTGTATAGTTTGCAAGTTACAACATTTGAACTTCTATATGTATCTCATGTTTATTGTCCTAATGTTAGAGAATCTTTAGTCCTTTGCTAAAAAAATCGTAACTTCCAAAAAGCTGTCGTTTTAGTGTTAAAAAGGCAGCCAGCCTTTCACATGTATCCCTTTAACTCTCATTGATTGTTTGGGAGGTTCTAAAAAACTTCCCTCTTATACCTATTTAGTGTGCTCTCTGGCGGTTTGCTTTATTTATAAAGCGAGGCGAAAGCCTTTTTCGGTATACCTACTTAGTGGAATATGTTACTCCCTTCAACCCCCCTCTCAGATGATGAAAAGTTGCCGGGAGGAAATTTCATCTTGCCTAACCGCCGTTGTACATGCTCCGCCGGCGCTAGCCATATGCGACCCGCCTAGCCCATTGCTCGACAACACTCGCTGAAATGGTATTTGGATTGATATGCGGTGGACTAGATGGGGGGAGGGTGAACAATTCGATCAAAAATTACTACCGCAAAGGTTATAGCTGGCAAGTTTTAGAACAAGACTAGTTAATCCTTAAAAAATTCCAGCAAGTGCAAGCTAGCAAAGTAAAACATGGAAATTAAAGCATGCAAAAAGTAGAGAGTTTGATTTAAAGGATACAAAGGCTCGATGATAGATCCCAAGGTTCAAATAGTTGGTGCTATCCTACTCCTCGTTTGTGGAAATTTGAACCAAAAATTGTCTAAGATCACAAAGGTCTCGGCAACATCGCCCACGGAGAGCCCACACATCGCATGCCACCTATCCACCATGGCTTATGAACCAGCAAGGCCAAGCCTCACTCGGGGTAGATCTTCCACAAAGAAGGTGATTTCCGTCCCTTGTACAAACTCTTGATTCCTTCACAATGTCGGCTAATGGCTATTAAGTGACTTTGAACCATATAGGTGGGATAGGCTTGAAGCAAAGATGGATGAACATCTATATTCGTGAACTATTTGCTCTTCAGGGATCTCTCAAGGAACTCACATAAGTTGGTTGGATATGTCTTAGAATGGGTTGAGTTCATTTGCCAAAACGAATGGGTGTGTGGTTTTATTTATTGAGTGAGTGAAAATATGTTAGTTACTCAGGAAAAGTATCTTGCCCAGAAGTACTAGACACATTCAAAATTTGAACGACTCGAACGGAGATGCACGTTCCCAGAAGTGCATAGTGAAGGAAATATGCCCTAGAGGCAATAATAAAGTTATTATTTATTTCCTTATAATCATGATAAATGTTTATTATTCATGCTAGAAATGTATTAACCGGAAACATAATACATGTGTGAATACATAGACAAACACAGTGTCACTAGTATGCCTCTACTTGACTAGCTCGTTAATCAAAGATGGTTATGTTTCCTAACCATGAACAATAAGTTGTTATTTGATTAACGAGGTCACATCATTAGTTGAATGATCTGATTGACATGACCCATTCCATTAGCTTAGCACCCGATCGTTTAGTATGTTGCTATTGCTTTTCTTCATGACTTATACATGTTCCTATGACTATGAGATTATGCAACTCCCGTTTGCCGGAGGAACACTTTGGGTGCTACCAAACGTCACAACATAACTGGGTGATTATAAAGGAGCATTACAGGTGACTCCAAAGGTAGATGTTGGGTTGGCGTATTTCGAGATTAGGATTTGTCACTCTGATTGTCGGAGAGGTATCTCTGGGCCCTCTCGGTAATACACATCACATAAGCCTTGCAATCATTACAACTAATATGTTAGTTGTGAGATGATGTATTACGGAACGAGTAAAGAGACTTGCCGGTAACGAGATTGAACTAGGTATTGGATACCGACGATCGAATCTCGGGCAAGTAACATACCGATGACAAAAGGAACAACGTATGTTGTTATGCGGTCTGACCGATAAAGATCTTCGTAGAATATGTAGGAGCCAATATGGGCATCCAGGTCCCGCTATTGGTTATTGACCGGAGACATGTCTCGGTCATGTCTACATTGTTCTCGAACCCGTAGGGTCCGCACGCTTAAGGTTACGATGACAGTTTCATTATGAGTTTATGCATTTTGATGTATCGAAGGTTGTTCGGAGTCCCGGATGTGATCACGGACATGACGATGAGTCTCGAAATGGTCGAGACGTAAAGATTGATATATTGGAAGCCTATATTTGGATATCGGAAGTGTTCCGAGTGAAATCGGGATTTTACCGGGTTACCGGGAGGTTACCGGAACCCCCCGGGAGCCATATGGGCCTTCATGGGCCTTAGTAGAAAGGTGAAAGGGCTGCCCACAAGGGCTGCGCGCCTCCCCCCTTCCCCTAGTCCTATTAGGACTAGGAGAGGTGGCCGGCCACCCTTCCCCCTCTTTCCCACTTGGGGAATCCTAGTTGGGATAGGATTGGAGGGGAGTCCTACTCCCGGAAGGAGTAGGACTCCTCCTGCGCCTCTCTCTCTTGGCCGGCGCCCCCTCCCCCCTTGGCTCCTTTATATACTGAGGTAGGGACACCCCAAAGACACAAGTTGATCCACGTGATCTATTCCTTAGCCGTGTGCGGTGCCCCCTGCCACCATATACCTCGATAATACTGTAGCGGAGTTTAGGCGAAGCCCTGCTGCTGTAGTACATCAAGATCGTCACCACGCCGTCGTGCTGACGGAACTCTTCCCCGACACTTTGCTAGATCGGAGTCCGGGGATCGTCATCAAGCTGAACGTGTGCTCGAACTCGGAGGTGCCGTAGTTTCGGTGCTTGATCGGTTGGATCCTGAAGACGTACG
Organism: Triticum urartu; assembly: GCF_056163025.1. Classification (NCBI taxonomy): domain Eukaryota; kingdom Viridiplantae; phylum Streptophyta; class Magnoliopsida; order Poales; family Poaceae; genus Triticum; species Triticum urartu. The sequence continues at coordinate 99,711,937 of NC_141873.1, read as the reverse complement.
ACTACTTCCTCTACGTCGTGTCATCGCTTCCGCAGTCGGTCTACGTTGGGTACGTAGACAACACTCTCCCCCTCGTTTCTATGCATCACATGATCTTGTGTGTGCGTAGGAAATTTTTTGAAATTACTACGAAACCCAACACATAGTACCAAGTGTGGTACTAGGTTGTCCATTGAACCTCTTAAAGTCATAGTAATTATAAGTGATACGTCGTATCTATAATTTTTGATTGTTCGATGCCTATATTCTACAACTATCATATACTTTTGGCAACTTTTTATACTATTTTTGGGACTAATATATTGATCCAGTGCCCAGTGCCAGTTTCTGTTTGTTGCATGTTTTTTGTTTCGCAGAATATCCATATCAAACGGAGTCCAAACGGGATAAAAATTGACGGACATTTTTTTGGAATATATATGATTTTTGGGAAGAAAAATCCACGCGAGACGGTGCCCAAGGCGGCGACGAGGCAGGGGGCGCGCCTGCCCCCCTGGGCGAGCCTGCCCCCCCTGGGCGCGCCCCTGACCCTTGTGGGCCACCCGTAAGGCGGTTGATGCCCTTCTTTCGCCACAAGAAAGCTAATATCCGGATAGAGATCATGTTAAAATTTCATCCCAATCGAAGTTACGGATCTCCGGGAATATAAGAAAGGTGAAAGGGAAGAATCTGAGAACGCAGAAACAGAGAAAGACAGAGTGACAGATCCAATCTCGTAAGGGCTCTCGCCCCTCCCACGCCATGGAGACCATGGACCAGAGGGGAAACCCTTCTCCCATCTAGGGATAAGGTCAAGGAAGAAGAAGAAGGAGTGGGGCTCTCTCCCCCTCGCTTCCGGTGGCGCCGGAACGCCACCGGGGGCCATCATCATCACCACGATCTACACCAACACCTCCGCCATCTTCACCAACATCTCCATCACCTTCCCCTCTCTATCTACAGCGGTCCACTCTCCCGAAACCCGCTGTACCCTCTACTTGAACATGGTGCTTTATGCTTCATATTATTATCCAATGATGTGTTGCCATCCTATGATGTCTGAGTAGATTTTTGTTGTCCTATCGGTGGTTGATGAATTGCTATGATTGATTTAATTTGCTTGTGGTTATGTTGTTGTCCTTTGATGCTCATCATATGATTGCGCACGTGGATCACATCCTAGGGTTAGTTGTATGTTGATAGGACTATGTATTGGAGGGCAAGAGTGACAGAAGCTTCAACCTAGCATAAAAATTGATGCATACGGGATTGAAGGGGGACCAATATATCTTAATGCTATGATTGGGTTTTACCTTAATGAAAATTAGTAGTTGCAGATGCTTGCTAATAGTTCCAATCATAAGTGCATAGAATTTCAAGTCAGGGATGACATGCTAGCAGTGGCCTCTCCCACATAATACTTGCTACCGGTCTAGTAAAGTAGTCAATTGCTTAGGGGAAATTTCGCAATTCCTACCACCATTTTTCCACACTCGCTATATTTACTTTATTGTTTCTTTATCTAAACAGCCCCTACTTTTTATTTACGTACTCTTTATTATCTTGCAAACCTATCCAATAACACCTACAAAGTACTTTTAGTTTCATACTTGTTCTAGGTAAAGCGAACGTCAAGCGTGCGTAGAGTTATATTGGTGGTCGATAGAACTTGAGGAAATATTTGTTCTACCTTTAGCTCCTCGTTGGGTTCGACACTCTTACTTATCGAAAACTGTTGCGATCCCCTATACTTGTGGGTTATCAAGACCTTTTTCTGGCGCCGTTGCCGGGGAGCAATAGCATGGGTGAATATTCTCATGTGTGCTTGTTTGATTTATCACTAAGTAATTTTTATTTGTTGTTCTTAGTTGTTCTATATCTTTAGTTATGGATATGGAACACGAAATACCAAAAAAAATTAGGTGTACCTGCTACTCATGGAGATGGGGAACCTCCTAAAACCCTCGATGCTCAACATGTGAAAAATATTATGTACTACTTTGATAATTCTGAGAAAACCCCATTCAATCTGGTAATGGGAGTAACGTTGGATCAACGTAAATACTTTAGGGATTATCGCTTGACACAAAAAAGAAAACTATTATGGGATCAAATTTATATGTTGTACTGGTATGCTAGGCAACTATGCTTGAGGTATGATTATACTTGTTGCTCTAGGATGAAGGCTCCACACCTTCCCTTTTCATGTGAATTTAATGATAATGAAACCTTGGCTTTTTATGCTAGAGGTATATATGATTACTATGATGTGGAACAAATAGAAGAATTTGTTGCTTTTAAGGGTGCTTATGAACTTGAATCTTTGTTTGAAAAGTATGAAGTTTTTGATGATGATGTTTATAGGCCTGAAAATTTTGCTATATTAAAATATTGCTATGAGAATTATGAATACAATTCCTATATTAATGCACTTATTGAGAAAGTCTCCGTTGTTCAAGAAGAGACTAATATTTTGCAGGAGTTTATGAAAGAAGAAATTGATGAAACTGTGAGCTTATTGGATAAAAAAGATGAGGAGGAGAGCGAAGAACAAGAGGAGGAAGAGCGGATTAGCTACCCGTGCCCACCTTCTAATGAGAGTAACTCTTCAACTCATACATTGTTTAATTTCCCTTCGTGCTTACCGAAGGATGGTTGCTATGATGATTGTTATGATTCCGTTGATTATTTTGAAATATCCCTTTTTGATGATGCTTGCTATGCTTGTGGCCAAGACACCAATATGAATTATGCTTATGAAGATGCACTTGCTATAGTTCCTTATGTTAAACATGAAATTGTTGCTATTGCACCCACATATGATAGTCCTATTATCTTTTTGAATTCTCCAAACTACACTATATCGGAGAAGTTTGCTCTTATTAAGGAATATATTGATGGGTTGCCTTTTACCGTTGCACACGATGATTTTGATGAATATAATATGCATGTACTTGCTGCTCCTACTTGCAATTATTATAAGAAAGGAACTATATCTCCACCTCTCTATGTTTCCAATATGATAAAATTGCAAGAAACTGTTTATACTATGCATTGGCCTTTACTTTGTGTGCATGAATTGTTCTTTTATGACATGCCGATGCATAGGAAGAGAGTTAGACTTCGTCATTACATGATATATGTTACCTTGTGCTCACCACTAAATTACAAATCATTGTTAATTAAAATTGGCTTTGATATACCTTGGGATCCGGGTGGATCCATTACTTGAGCACTATATGACTAGCTTAATGGCTTTAAAAAAAGCGCTGCCAGGGAGACAACCCGGAAGTTTTAGAGAGTCATTTATTTCTGTTGAGTGCTTTTATATAGTTTAAAAACAACAAAAATAAAGAGGGGAACCCAAAACTTTTTCAAAAAGGAAAGCGAAAGTGAGAAAGACAAGCATTGTTGAAGTGGGAGCTAGCCTTGAACTTTGTTCATGCTCACAGAAACTTTGTGAATCTTGATTACAGAAACTTTCAACAAAAATAATTATCCCCTTGTACAATTTCTTTGTATTATAAAAATAATGTGCCAAGGTTTGCCTTTAGGATGTTTACATTTGCTTGATGGTTTGTACGGTGCAGGACAGAAACTTTGGCTGTAGTGCGCGATTTTACATTTTTAGCTGGAACGTAAAATGGTTCTGATTCTTTTTGCACTGTCTTCCTATACAAAGTTTTTATTTTTCCTAATTTTGGTAGAATTTTTCAAGTATCATAAGTATGGTGAATGTTCAGATTTCTACAGACTGTTCTGTTTTTGACAGATTCTGTTTTTGATGCGTAGTTTGCTTGTTTTGATGAAACTATCAAATTATATCAGTGGATTAAGCCATGAAAAAGTTATATTACAGTAGACAAAATGCAAAAACAAAATATGAATTGGTTTGCAACAGTACTTAGAGTAGTGATTTGCTTTATTATATTAACGGATCTTACCGAGTTTTCTGTTGAAGTTTTATGTGGATGAAGTGTTCGATGATCGAGAAGGTCTCGATATGAGAAGAAGGAAGAGAAGCAAGAGCTCAAGATTGGGGATGCACGAGGCACCCCAAGTAAATATTCAATGAGACTCAAGCGTCTAAGCTTGGGGATGCCTTTTTTCAACAAGTATCGGTATGTTTTCGGATTCGTTTCGTTCATACATATGTGCAATCTTGGAGCGTCTTTTGCATTTAGTTTTCATTTTTTTATGCACCATGCTGGTATGAGATAGTCCTTGGTTTATTTATAGAATGCTCTACGCACTTCACTTATATATTTTCAGTATGGCTTTATAGAATGCTTCATGTGCTTCACTTATATCTATTGAAGTTTGGATTGCCTGTTTCTCTTTACTTAGACAACCGCCATTTGTAGAATGCTCTTTTGCTTCACTTAGGTTTGTTAGAGCATGGGCATATCTTTTGTAGAAAGAATTAAACTCTCTTGCTTCACTTATATCTATTTAGAGAGATGACAGGAACTGGTCATTCACATGGTTAGTCATAAAAGCCTACATAAAACTTGTAGATCACTAAATATGATATGTTTGATTCCTTGCAATAGTTTTGCGATATAAAGATGGTGATATTAGAGTCATGCTAGTGGGTGGTTGTGAATTGTAGAAATACTTGTGTTGAGGTTTGTGATTCCCGTAGCATGCACGTATGGTGAACCGTTATATAACGAAGTTGGAGCATGAGGTATTTATTGATTGTCTTCCTTATGAGTGGCGGCCGGGGACGAGCGATGGTCTTTTCCTACCAATCTACCCCCCTAGGAGCATGCGCGTAGTACTTTGTTTTGATGACTAATAGATTTTTCCAATAGGTATGTGAGTTCTTTATGACTAATGTTGAGTCCATGGATTATACGCACTCTCACCCTTCCACCATTGCTAGCCTCTCTAGTACCGCGCAACTTTCGCTGGTACCATAAACCCACCTTATATCTTCCTCAAAACAACCACCATACCTACCTATCATGGCATTTTTATAGCCATTCCGAGATATATTGCCATGCAACTTTCATCATCATCATCATCATATACATGACTTGAGCATTCATTGTCATATTGCTTTGCATGATCGTAAGATAGCTAGCATGATGTTTTCATGGCTTGTCCATTTTTTGATGTCATTGCTACGCTAGATCATTGCACATCCCGGTACACCGCCGGAGGCATTCATATAGAGTCATATCTTTGTTCTAGATATCGACTTGTAATATTGAGTTGTAAGTAAATAAAAGTGTGATGATCATTATTATTAGAACATTGTCCCATGTTAGGTTATCAAAATAAAAGTGGCCAAAGAAGCCCAAAAAAATAAAAGAGAGAGAGAGGCCAAAGAAGCCTAAAAAAAGAAAAAAAAATGAGAGAAAAAGAGAGAAGGGGCAATGTTGCTATCCTTTTACCACACTTGTGCTGCAAAGTAGCACCATGTTCTTCATATAGAGAGTCTCTTGAGTTATCACTTTCATATACTAGTTTGAATTTTCATTATAGAACTTGGCTTGTATATTCCAACGATGGGCTTCCTCAAATGCCCTAGGTTTCATGAGCAAGCAAGTTGGATGCACACCCACTTAGTTTCAGTTAGAGCTTTCATATACTTATAGCTCTAGTGCATCCGTTGCATGGCAATCCCTACTCACTCACATTGATATCTATTGATGGGCATCTCCATAGCCCGTTGATACGCCTAGTTGATGTGAGACTATCTTCTCCTTTTTGTCTTTTCCACAACCACCATTCTATTCCATCTATAGTGCTATGTCCATGGCTCACGCTCATGTATTGCGTGAAAGTTGAAAATGTTTGAGAACGTCAAAAGTATGAAACAATTGCTTGACTTGTCATCGGGGTTGTGCATGATGTGAGTATTTTGTGTGGTGAAGATGGAGTATAGCCAGACTATATGATTTTGTAGGGATAACTTTCTTTGGCCATGTTATTTTGAAAAGACATAATTGCTTTATTAGTAGGCTTGAAGTATTATTGTTTTTATGTCAAATGATAGACTATTGCTTTGAATCACTCGTATCTTAATATTCATGCCATGATTAGATATATGATCAAGATTATGCTAGGTAGCATTCCACATCAAAAATTATCTTTTTATCATTTACCTACTCGAGGACGAGCAGGAATTGAGCTTGGGGATGCTGATACGTCTCCGTCATATCTATAATTTTTTATTGTTCCATGCCAATATTATACAACTATCATATACTTTTCGCAACTTTTTATACTATTTTTGGGACTAACATATTGATTCAGTGCCCAATGCCAGTTCCTGTTTGTTGCATGTTTTTTGTTTCGCAGAATATCCATATCAAACGGGGTCCAAACGGGATAAAAATTGACGGAGATTTTTTTGCAATATATATGATTTTTGGGAAGAAAAATCCATGCGAGACAGTGCCCGAGGTGGCCACGAGGCAGGGGGCGCGCCCCTGACCCTCGTGGGCCACCTGTAAGGTGGTTGATGCCCTTCTTTCGCCGCAAGAAAGCTAATATCCGGATAGAGATCGTTTTAAAATTTTAGCCCAATTGGAGTTACGGATCTCCGGGAATATAAGAAATGGTGAAAGGAAAAAAAATCTAAGAACGCAGAAACAGAGAGAGACAGAGAGACAGATCCAATCTCGGAGGGGCTCTCGCCCCTCCCACGCCATGGAGACCATGGACCAGAGGGGAAACCCATCTCCCATCTAGGGAGAAGGTCAAGGAAGAAGAAGAAGGAGGGGGCTCTCTCTCCCTCGCTTCCGGTGGCGCCGGAACGCCGCCGGGGGCCATCATCATCATCGCGATCTACACCAACACCTCCGCCATCTTCACCAACATCTCCATCACCTTCTCCTCTTTATCTACAGCGGTCCACTCTCCCGCAACCCGCTGTACCCTCTACTTGAACATGGTGCTTTATGCTTCATATTATTATCCAATGATGTGTTGCCATCCTATGATGTCTGATTAGATTTTCGTTGTTCTATGGTGGTTGATGAATTGCTATGATTGATTTAATTTGCTTGTGGTTATGTTGCTGTCCTTTGGTGCCCATCATATGATTGCGCGCGTGGATCACACCCTAGGGCTAGTTGTATGTTGATAGGACTATGTATTGGAGGGCAAGAGTGACAGAAGCTTCAACCTAGCATAGAAATTGATGCATACGGGATTGAAGGGGGACCAATATATCTTAATGCTATGGTTGGGTTTTACCTTAATGAACATTAGTAGTTGCGGATGCTTGCTAATAGTTTCAATCATAAGTGCATAGAATTCCAAGTCAGGGATGACATGCTAGCAGTGGCCTCTCCCACATAATACTTGCTATCGATCTAGTAAAGTAGTCAATTGCTTAGGGGCAATTTCGCAACTCCTACCACCACTTTTCCACACTCGCTATATTTACTTTATTGTTTCTTTATCTAAACATCCCCTACTTTCTATTTACGTACTCTTTATTATCTTGCAAACCTATCCAATAACACCTACAAAGTACTTCTAGTTTCATACTTGTTCTAGGTAAAGCGAACGTCAAGCGTGCGTAGAGTTGTATCGGTGGTCGATAGAACTTGAGGGAATATTTGTTCTACCTTTAGCTCCTCGTTGGGTTCGACACTCTTACTTATCGAAAACTGTTGCGATCCCCTATACTTGTGGGTTATCAATAAGTACCAGGAAAATAGAACACATGGTCATGAGACCAGAAAGGTGGCTCTTTGTCCAGCGAAGTTTGAACTAGGTCAGTATTACTGGAGAAAAACCAAGTCTGTGAGCTATCGGGTTTGATATAGTTGTTATCAACGAAATATTTGAAGAAATGCCTAAGTCCTAGCTCATATGTTCTGGTTAGATTTGGTCGGAAGTACCAGATCTATACCGAGACACTAGTGCAAAAGCAAATCAAAGGAGTCAGAAGTGTTGGTGAAACTGTTATGCTTGGAGTGTAAGAGCTAACAAAGATGGTGTCAAAGGGAAACTTTGATAACATGTTAGTCATCTCCATTGGTTTGTCATTAATCACAAAAAAAATTGTGGTATATAAGAGATGCATTTCCACCGCAATCTCTCCCCACTATTTCCTCACTGCCGCTGACTGCCCATGACTCCACCATCACCCCCGCATCTCCAAGCTAAAGGTTGATATAGATGAGGAGGAGGCTACTGAGGCCGCGAAGAATGGCAAGGCCATCATGGTGATCTCCTCCTTCGACTTCCACAACAGCGACAACCTTAATAATATGTGGCAGACCCCCAAAGGGTACAAAAGGGAGGCACCTGGCACCAAATAAGACCAGCATGCGCCCTATGAAGGAGTCTTGGAGGTACATTGCTGAGTTTGAGTTGAAGAAGAAGTAGTGAGAGTTATGCCATGTCTATGTTTAATTATGCTTTATGTTTGATCATGGATTTTATGTCATGTTGTTTAATCATGGATTTTATGTTTAATTGATTTCAAATGACTTTAAAATAAAGTTGGGAGTTAAGTTTAGGGGATGGACTAGTTTGACATGCAAGCTCTCCATAAGCTAGAAATTATTGAGAGTTAAATCTAGGGAGGTAGATTGGGAGTTAGAGATAAAAGAAGCTCAAGATGTTCTTAGCTATCTTGCCCACTCATCGCCGTAATCTCAAAAGTGTGATTGATGCAAATTTAGAGGTCTTCCACGGTTTCAGTATCATTTCATGCAGATCTTCACAAATCCCCCCTTTTCACATATTCCACAATTTCAGTACCATTTCAAGCAAATAACACATGTCATAAATTATGAATTTAATCAATTTTGAGTGAAAAAAGATTTTGATTGAAAATACAAATTTATTACATAACTAACTTTGACCAAATGCCATCGGTATAGAAATAAGTATGTAAAATGTACTTCCTCCGTTCCTAAATACAAGTTTTTTTTAGAGATTTCAATATGGACTACACACAAATGTATATAAATATAAGTCTTTTTAGAGATTTCAATAAGGGATTACAAACGAAGCAAAATGAGTGAATTTACACTCTAAAATATGTCTATATGCATCCGTGTGTAATCCATATTGATGAAATCTCTAAAAAGACTTATATTTAGGAAAGAAGGGAGTATGAAACAACGGGAGTGAAATAAATAATCAAATCGTTGAAAATAAATGTTACAAATGACAATTCTGCTTAAGTGAAACTTGTGAAAATTGGTTGAAATAAGTGAATAAAACAACTAAAAATGAAACTGATTGGATTTTAAACTAGTAAAAGTCTATCCAAGACTAGTATTTCTTAAAAGCTCTTGGCGCAAGTAATTCGAATATATATTAGGAAAACAGTTTTGCTTCATAAGGTATCAATCATTTACATTATCACAAGAAAATAAAATGCATGGGGTTTGGTTTCGGGAGAGAATCTTTGAGTATACATATGCATGCCACTCAGCATTTCTCCTTTTGACAAAAAGTACTTACACATGGTATTTTTCTGAAACATATGCAAAAGATTTACCCCATCAATTAATTTAGTTGAAGAGAATTGCCCTGTTATTTACGAAAAACGGTAAAAACGGATACAAATATTCCACATGTGGACTACTCATAAAGCAAAAAACCTCATAACCGCATGGTCAACCCGACAAACATTTCCAAATTGCAACAATCATGCCGACACTTCTAGATTGCAAAGGAACCCCTGATGAGAACACCTCGGCATAAAATGTATTGCAATACTATGCACTAGTCGCACGAATCACAAAGCACAAATGGAAGTGGCATTTTTCTCCCCTAACTTCAGATGCCATTAAAAATCCGATCTCAAATTGCCAAAGCCAATGTTCAATGCCAAAATTTCCATCAACTCGCAACATTGACCGGCAATTTGGTTGACACAGCCAATTGCCATGCCATGAATAGGTTGCAATACAAGCAAGCTCCAAGAATGTTGCAGCTTACAACAGCAAGATGACCATACTAACACCAGCTAAAGTTGCTTAAATTACAAGGGACCAGTTCATTAATCATCTAACCTCAATTAAATACTAACGAACAATCTCACATGACGCTGCATGCGTTGGCATTCTCCTCGCTGAACATGTAATACGACCCCGGCGCCGCCGACACCGGTGCCGTTGAGTAGTAGTACCCGGCGCCGCCCGTGTAGGCCGCACCGGCCATGGGATGGTAGTACGCGCTGCTCCGGTGCGGGTGCGAGGTGCTGTAGCTCATGGCGTACGGTGGCGGCATGTGCCCTGCACCGGCGCCGCTGCCGTAGTAGCCCGGGTAGCTCATTGCGGTGGCGGGCGGGTAGGGCCCGGCGTCGACGACGGCGGGGGGATTCTGACTGGCATTTCCTGTGGCGGGATTCGCGGGCGCGTCTTGTGGGCTGATCTGCGCTGCTGCACCGGCGCCGCCTCCGCCGTTGGCATTGACATTGCCGTTATTGCCTCCCTTGCCCTTCTTTTTCTTCTTGCCGCCACCGCCGCCACCGGAGGCATTGGCGCTGGGTCCCATGGGCTGCATGCCCTGCGGCGTCATGGCGAAAGGGGCGACCATGCCGGCCCGTCCGTCGTGCGGGTCTCCGGCACCCGGGTTCTTCGGTGGGTCGCCGCCTTCAACCTGGTGAGGCTGCTCGTCGCCGGACGCCTCATCGCACGTGCCCGCGTGGTCGTGATTCTCTGGGGGAACAGAGCCTCCGGCGCCTTCCGCCGTCGGGGCACCCGGCACCGCCGGCTCGGCGGTCTTGTTTTTGTTCTTCTTTTTCTTCTTCTTCTTGCCGCCACCGCCGCCACCACCGCCGCCGTCACCGCCGCCTCCGCTGGCAGGCGGGTTAGCGTCAGAGGGGGGAGGAAGGGGCTCCGGCCACGGCTCGGCGTGCTTGCCGGTCTTGATGAGCTTCTTGACGAGCGCGTCGACGGAGACATTGCCAACGATCACTACCTTGTGCTGCTGGGTGTCTATGTCCGTCTTGTACACACCTGCTCAGTTGATGCAAACAGCGCAACGAAATTAGCAAGAACACACTCTTCTAAATCCCTTACAATTTACATCCCATAAGCACTTTCATGTGCAGAACAAACCTACTAAACACCAATTCAATGCGTTTAGAAGGGGTTCAGTGAGGGAAACAGGGGACCCTCTGCTTTTCCCCTTCATAGTACTCCCTCCGTTCCTAAATACTTGTCTTTCTAGACATTTCAAATGACTACTACATACGGATGTATGTAGACATATTTTAGAGTGTAGATTCACTCATTTTGCTCCGTATGTAGTCACTTGTTGAAATGCCTAGAAAGACAAGTATTTAGGAACGGAGGGAGTAAATAATACAGGGGGTACACACATAAAACATCACTTGCAATTTTTTAAACAGTTACATGCTCTTTAGTTTACTGAGCTGAAGTTGAAATCAAAGCCTTTTTGCAGAAAGAAGGAAATAAATCTAATAACACTATCACTGCCTTTCTAGGGAGCTTTCAAAGGATTTGCTGAACATTTTTAACTGTTTTTCTGCCTTGTTTTCTCTTCTTTTTCTTCATCTAAGCATTACTATATTTTTCTTCTTGATCTATGCCTACCTTCTATGGCGTGGAGCACCTTCTTGACCTTCTTCTTGCAGCCCTCACAGTGGATGCTGACCTTCAGAGCCACAGTCTGAAGAAAAACAGCAAAGCCCAAGCCATGGAAACCTCATAAGAATCTTGCAGTGATAAGAAACCCAAAACAAACATAGCAGACAAACGAAGATGATAATATCTTGAAAAATCCTTAACTGCTTACCTGATACATGAGTGGCTGTGTGCCTTCTTCGGCAGCCGCCATGGCTGGGGAGTGAGGAGAACGGAGAGAGGTCACAGGGAAGTGAGGGTGCTTATCAGTGTTGGTGCAAGTGAGGAGGGGAGTGAAGAAGGGTGGAACCAAGAGGCAAGGCGAGCAAAAGGGGGGCAGAACCGAACAAAGTGGCAGAGTTTGGTCCTGGGGAAGGGCATGGCTAAATAGCATCCATCAAGGAGTGGGAGAGGTGACAGTTGCATTGGTTTTGTTTTCCTTTCCCCCCCTTTTTCCCTCCTTTTGTTTTTCGGTTGTGTAGTGGAATGAATGGGTGAGGTAATTGTTCCCCACATCTGGTGGCTAGATGCCCATGTATATGCATGTAGACCAAGGAAAATATTTGTCTTGGGATTCTCCAGTTTTTTTTGTGTGTTTTTTGCAGAAGGTTGTTTAGAAATTTTTATTTTTTTTAAAGTAAGCAAGTGGAGCGGAAATGGTTTGGATTTTTTTACTAATAAGGTACGATACACTTACTTTGTCTAAGGCCTTGTAACGCTATAATGTAACACTAAAATATTTCTTGTATTGTGTTGTGAAAATTTCAAGTAAGTTCTTGTTGATTCAAAGTCTACTCTGGTCTAATTGATGCGACTAAACCATTATTGTAAAAAAAAAGACCATCCATGGTGTTTCTCAACTTGTTCCAGAATAAATTCGTCACCAACATATTGTTCCATCACTCGTCTGTGTTTCAGTACGACAAACAAGTGCAACAACTCATTTGGCGGTTCGATGTGAAAATAATCCATCTTTCTCGATAAGCATAGAAATAGATGTGAACAGTGATTATTTATCAAAGAAAAACTAGGGAGTTTCATATTTTATACAGTACTCCCTCCGGCGAAAATCCATCTCTGCACCCGAGCTCATCTGCACCCGTGATGATGAAAAAAATCAAAACAAATAATAGAAAAATTCAAAAAAAATCCACTTTTTTGTGCGGTAGAAATTTTGATGCGTGAGGCCCGCTCCAAATTTCAAGTCATTTGAACATATTAGCAGCTCTCAGCAAAAAATACAAATTGGGGGTCTGGAAAAAAGTTTACTGTTTTGGTCCAATTTGTCTATTTTGTTGAGAGCTTCTCAGATGTTCAAATGACTTGAAATTTGGAGCGGGCCTCATGAAGGAAATATGCCCTAGAGGCAATAATAAAGTTATTATTTATTTCCTTATAATCATGATAAAAGGTTTATTATTCATGCTAGAATTGTATTAACCGGAAACATAATACATGTGTGAATACATAGACAAACAAAGTGTCACTAGTATGCCTCTACTTGACTAGCTCGTTAATCAAAGATGGTTATGTTTCCTAACCATGAACAATGAGTTGTTATTTGATTAATGGGATCACATCATTAAGAGAATGATCTGATTGACATGACCCATTCCATTAGCTTAGCACCCGATCGTTTAGTATGTTGCTATTGTTTTCTTCATGACTTATACATGTTCCTGTAACTATGAGATTATGCAACTCCCGTTTACCGGAGGAACACTTTGGGTACTACCAAACATCACAACGTAACTGGATGATTATAAAGGAGTATTACAGGTGTCTCCAAAGGTACATGTTGGGTTGGCGTATTTCGAGATTAGGTTTTGTCACTCCAAATTGTCGGAGAGGTATCTCTGGGCCCTCTCGGTAATGCACATCACATAAGCCTTGCAAGCATTGCAACTAATGAGTTAGTTGTGGGATGATGTATTACAGAACGAGTAAAGAGACTTGCCGGTAACGAGATTGAACTAGGTATTGGATACCGACGATCGAATCTCGGGCAAGTAACATACCGATGACAAAGGGAACAACGTATGTTGTTATGCGGTCTGACCGATAAAGATCTTCGTAGAATATGTAGGAGCCAATATGGGCATCCAGGTCCCGCTATTGGTTATTAACCGGAGACGTGTCTCGGTCATGTCTACATTGTTCTCGAACCCGTAGGGTCCGCACGCTTAAGGTTACGATGACAGTTATATTATGAGTTTATGCATTTTGATGTACCGAAGGTTGTTCGGAGTCCCGGATGTGATCACGGACATGACGAGGAGTCTCGAAATGGTCGAGACGTAAAGATTGATATATTGAAAGCCTATGTTTGGATATCGAAAGTGTTTCGGGTGAAATCGGGATTTTACCGGAGTACCGGGAGGTTACCGGAACCCCCCGGGAGCTATATGGGCCTTAGTGGGCTTTAGTGGAAAGGAGAAAGGGGCAGCCCAAGGTGGCTGTGCGCCTCCCCCCTTCCCCTAGTCCTATTAGGACGAGGAGAAGTGGCCGGCCCCCTCTCTCTCTTTCCCCCCTCAAGGAGTCCTAATCCAACTAGGATTGGGGGGAATCCTACTCCCAGAGGGAGTAGGACTCTCCTGGCGCGCCTCCTGTGGCCGGCCAGCCTCCCCCCTCTAATCCTTTATATACTGAGGCAGAGGCACCCCAGAAACACACAAGTTGATCCACGTGATCTATTCCTTAGCCGTGTGCGGTGCCCCCAGCCACCATAGTCCTCGATAATACTGTAGCGGAGTTTAGGCGAAGCCCTGCTGCTGTAGTACATCAAGATCGTCACCACGCCGTCGTGCTGACGAAACTCTTCCCCGACACTTTGCTGGATCGGAGTCCGGGGATCGTCATCGAGCTGAACGTGTGCTCGAACTCGGAGGTGCCGTAGTTTTGGTGCTTGATCGGTTGGATCGTGAAGACGTATGACTACTTCCTCTACGTTGTGTCAACGCTTCCGCAGTCGGTCTGCGTGGGTACGTAGACAACACTCTCCCCTCTCGTTGCTATGCATCACATGATCTTGCGTGTGCGTAGGAAATTTTTTGAAATTACTACGAAACCCAACACCTCACTCATCAAATTGTCTACCACACAAAAAAAATTGGATTTTTTTGATTTTGTTTTGAATTTTTTACGAATTTGTTTCTAACCAGGTGCAGATGAGCCTGGGCACCGAAACGCCCTACTCTCCTTCCGGTCCTTTTTATTCCGTGTATTAGATTTGTGTCAAGTCAAACTTTACAAAGTTTGACCAAATTTATATTAATAAATATCAACCTCTATAATATCAAATATATATATATATATATATATATATTATGAAACTATATTTCATAATGAATCCAACAATAGTGATTTGGCATTGTGAATATTGATACTTTTTTCTATAAATTTTGTCAAAGTTGAAATACTTTAATTTCGAACAAAACTTATATGCAAACTTACATGGGGGTTTGCTACACCGCTATGGTAATATGGATGACGACCACTTACAGGTGCACCTTGTTTTGGTAGACGAGAAGGTTGGTTAGTTTGCACTTTTTCTTGATTGTGCTCCATTCTTTAATATTAATGCCTGCTATAGCTTAGATTTATTCATGTGTCTTCCTTTTTTTAGATTTATTCATGTGTCTTTCATGATAAAATACATGCTGTGTATTGTTTGGGCAAGTTACTTCTCTCCTTTTTTTCTAATGTGTCTATTTACTTGTTTGTTGTTTCAACTTTCAAGCCGGTGGAGGATGTTTGATTTTGTGGAAAACATGTTTTGATTCCATAAACGTGTTTTATGCTTTTTGTGCAGGCCGATGAGGTCCATGTTATGAGTATGATTTGACCACGGGAATAATCTTTAGGTACTGAAGATAATACACATGCCCCTCCCCAATGAGCTTCTGAAACAACACCGGACATTCATCGGCTTGAAACAACAAACAAAGTTGTTTTCGCGAATATGCAATGGTGTGTATCACTCCATTAATAGATAGAGATCATAATAAAGTAGGACTTCCTCCACTATGTATGCTAGATGGTGTAGTCAAGAGTGGCAGTGAGTAGAAGGAGGAGGTTGCTCAGCCCCGATACAGATGGTCTAATTTACAGGGATGATGTTATCTAGGCTGTGGCACCAGCGCGTGCCCAAAGTTTGTCTTCTTGTTGGATGTCTCGAACGAGCTCGACGGCAGAGGGGCACGCGGTATCGAAGATACAAGCATTCCGGTGCTTCCAAATAAGCCAGGCAGTGAGGTTGATGAGGGAACGGAGCCCTTTGTGCAGGCCGGTAGGGATGTCTCCATAGCCTTGTTTCACCAGTTGAAGCAGAGGATGGAGTCATCGGGTGGTGGCTAAATTTCATGTTTTGACCATTTTTCGAAACCTATTCGAGATCTAACCCTAGTTTGAATTTTTTTCGAGATCTGACCCTTTTGCTACCGCCAGGGACCATGGCGGTAGGGTATAACAGCCTACCGCCAATGACCCTGGCGGTAGGGTTGCATGCCTACCACGAAAAACCTCCTAAGTATTGAACACAGTGCATACTCGTGCCAGTCCGTTTGGCGGTAGCGATGTTTCCTATCGTCAAAGTCTCTGACGGTAGGCTGTTAGACCCTACCGCCATGGACTCTGGCGGTAGCAAAAGGGTCAGATCTTGAATTTTTTTCAACCTAGGATCAGATCTTGAATAGGTTTCAGAAAAGGGTCAAAACACGAAATTTTACCTCGGGTGGTGAGCGAATAAGTAAATTTAGCAGTACCGGTAGGTATCGGTTGGAAATCCACCGTCCGCTGTATCATTCAGATTGATGCGTCCAGCACTCCAGCTCAGGTATAAACATGCGATTCAATTTCTTACAGATATACATCATAATACGTGCTGATAAGGCCGACACCAGCTGGCCATACCTGAACATGCCCTACTCGCTTTATGTCCAATCATGCATGTGTGCTCCCACATCTCTCCATCCCATAGAAAAGCTATCATTTAATTTTATTGTGAGATATTAATTGATTGATATCTTTTAAACAAAAGTTTTATCTTTAAATCCATTTATATATTTTAATTCCTGATGACAAGATCTTTAAAACAAGATCAATCTTGAATATATTTAAACGAGTTAAAATTTCATGGATAATTTTTGTAAAAAAAACTGAAACTTATTTTATTCATTTTAAAAAACTAATTTCACTCACTTAAAATAACTAATTTCACTCATTCCAAAAAAAATGATGTCACATATTTCACAAAAGTAACTTCACTCAGTTTCAGAAACATATTTCACTGAGTTGAGAAACCTTATTTCGAAATTGATTTCACTCAGTTTTATACACATAACAAGTTTCACGTATTTCACGCTGAAATATGTGTCATGTGTATAAAAAAAGATTTCACTCATTTCAGAAATTAGTTCACTTACTTTTAGAATTTTGATTTTACTTATTTATAAAAATCAGTTTCACACATGTGTGGATAATCAGTTTCACACATGAAACAATCCACTTCACATATTCGAAATAACCAGTTTCACATATTAAAAAATGGACCTAAATTGTTGCATAAAACTCACTTCACTCATTTCAGAATATAATTTCACTCATTTCAAAAAACTTATTTCAATCATTAAGAGACTGATTTCCTACGTTAGCCAAAAAAACTTAATTTGAGTCGTTCGAAGTAAATAATTTCAATTATTTGAAAAAATGTTCCAATTATTTCAAAAATCAATTTCACTCGCTTCATAAAATATATTTCGCTCAATTTTTTTTGAAAGAATCAGTTTCACATGTTTGAAATAACTAGTTTCTATATTTTGAAATAACATGATTCATGTATTTCACACCAAAAAATGTGACATGTGTATGAAAAAAGATTTCACTCATCTCAAAATATTGGTTTCACTTATTCTAGAAAAATGATCGGTTGGATCGTGAAGACGTACGACTACTTCCTCTATGTTGTGTCAACGCTTCCGCAGTCGGTCTGCATGGGTACGTAGACAGCACTCTCCCCTCTCGTTGCTATGCATCACATGATCTTGCGTGTGCATAGGAAATTTTTTGAAATTACTACGAAACCCAACAGTGGCATCCGAGCCTAGGTTATTTATGTTGATGTTATATGCACGAGAAAAACACAAGTGAGTTGTGGGCGATATAAGTCATACTGCCTACCAGCATGTCATACTTTGGTTCGGCGGCATTGTTGGACGAGACGACCCGGACCAACATTACGCGTACGCTTACGCGAGACCGGTTCCCCCGACGTGCTTTGCACATAGGTGGCTTGCGGGCGACTGTCTCTCCAATTTTAGTTGAACCAAGTATGGCTACGCCCAGTCCTTGCGAAGGTTAAAACGGAGTCTATTTGACAAACTATCGTTGTGGTTTTGATGCGTAGGTGAGATTGGTTCTTGCTTAAGCCCGTAGCAGCCACGTAAAACTTGCAACAACAAAGTAGAGGACGTCTAACTTGTTTTTGCAGGGCATGTTGTGATGTGATATGGTCAAGACATGATGCTGAATTTTATTGTATGAGATGATCATGTTTTGTAACCGAGTTATCGGCAACTGGCAGGAGCCATATGGTTGTCGCTTTATTGTATGCAATGCAATCGCGATGTAATGCTTTACTTTATTACTAAACGGTAGTGATAGTCGTAGAAGCATAAGCTTGGCGAGACGACAACGATGCTACGATGGAGATCAAAGTGTCACGCCGGTGACGATGGTGATCACGACGGTGCTTCGGAGATGGAGATCACAAGCACAAGATGATGATGGCCATATCATATCACTTATATTGATTGCATGTGATGTTTATCCTTTTATGCATCTTATCTTGCTTTGATTGACGGTAGCATTATAAGATGATCTCTCACTAAATTATCAAGAAGTGTTCTCCCTGAGTATGCACCGTTGCGAAAGTTCTTCGTGCTGAGACACCACGTGATGATCGGGTGTGATAAGTTCTACGTTCAAATACAACGGGTGCAAAACAGTTGCACACGCGGAATACTCAGGTTATACTTGACGAGCCAAGCATATACAGATATGGCCTCGGAACACGGAGACCGAAAGGTCGAGCGTGAATCATATAGTAGATATGATCAACATAACGATGTTCATCATTGAAAACTACTCCATCTCACGTGATGATCGGTTATGGTTTAGTTGATTTGGATCACATAATCACTTAGAGGATTAGAGGGATGTCTATCTAAGTGGGAGTTCTTTAATTAATTTGATTAACTGAACTTAAATTTATCATGAAACTTAGTACCTGATTAGTATCTTGCTTGTTTATGTTTGATTGTAGATAGATGGCTCGTGCTGTTGTTCCGTTGAATTTTAATGCGTTCCTTGAGAAAGCAAAGTTGAAAGATGATGGTAGCAATTACACGGACTGGGTCCGTAACTTGAGGATTATCCTCATTGCTGCACAGAAGAATTATGTCCTGGAAGCACCGCTGGGTGCCAGGCCTGCTGCAGGAGCAACGCCGGATGTTATGAACGTCTGGCAGAGCAAAGCTGATGACTACTCGATAGTTCAGTGTGCCATGCTTTACGGCTTAGAATCGGGACTTCAACGACGTTTTGAACGTCATGGAGCATATGAGATGTTCCAGGAGTTGAAGTTAATATTTCAAGCAAATGCCCGGATTGAGAGATATGAAGTCTCCAATAAGTTCTATAGCTGCAAGATGGAGGAGAACAGTTCTGTCAGTGAGCATATACTCAAAATGTCTGGGTATAATAATCACTTGATTCAATTGGGAGTTGATCTTCCAGATGATTGCGTCATTGACAGAATTCTTCAATCACTGCCACCAAGCTACAAGTGCTTTGTGATGAACTATAATATGCAAGGGATGAACAAGACTATTCCCGAGCTCTTCGCAATGCTGAAAGCTGCGGAGGTAGAAATCAAGAAGGAGCATCAAGTGTTGATGGTCAACAAGACCACTAGTTTCAAGAAAAAGGGCAAAGGGAAGAAGAAGGGGAACTTCAAAAAGAACGGCAAGCAAGTTGCTACTCAAGAGAAGAAACCCAAACCTGGACCTAAGCCTGAAACTGAGTGCTTCTATTGCAAGCAGACTGGTCACTGGAAGCGGAACTGCCCCAAGTATTTGGCGGATAAGAAGGATGGCAAGGTGAACAAAGGTATATGTGATATACATGTTATTGATGTGTACCTTACTAATGCTCGCAGTAGCACCTGGGTATTTGATACTGGTTCTGTTGCTAATATTTGCAACTCGAAACAGGGACTACGGATTAAGCGAAGATTGGTTAAGGACGAGGTGACGATGCGCGTGGGAAACGGTTCCAAAGTCGATGTGATCGCAGTCGGCACGCTACCTCTACATCTACCTTCGGGATTAGTATTAGACCTAAATAATTGTTATTTGGTGCCAGCGTTAAGCATGAACATTATATCTGGATCTTGTTTGATGCGAGACGGTTATTCATTTAAATCAGAGAATAATGGTTGTTCTATTTATATGAGTAATATCTTTTATGGTCATGCACCCTTAAAGAGTGGTCTATTCTTGTTGAATCTCGATAGTAGTAACACACATATTCATAATGTTGAAGCCAAAAGATGCAGAGTTAATAATGAGAGTGCAACTTATTTGTGGCACTGCCGTTTAGGTCATATCGGTGTAAAGCGCATGAAGAAACTCCATTCGGATGGACTTTTGGAACCACTTGATTATGAATCACTTGGTACTTGCGAACCGTGCCTCATGGGCAAGATGACCAAAACACCGTTCTCCGGTACTATGGAGAGAGCAACAGATTTGTTGGAAATCATACATACAGATGTATGTGGTCCGATGAATATTGAGGCTCGTGGCGGATATCGTTATTTTCTCACCTTCACAGATGATTAAGTAGATATGGGTATATCTACTTAATTAAACATAAGTCTGAAACATTTGAAAAGTTCAAGGAATTTCATAGTGAAGTTGAAAATCATCGTAACAAGAAAATAAAGTTTCTACGATCTGATCGTGGAGGAGAATATTTGAGTTACGAGTTTGGTGTACATTTGAAAAATTGTGGAATAGTTTCGCAACTCACGCCACCCGGAACACCACAGCGTAATGGTGTGTTCGAACGTCGTAATCGTACTTTACTAGATATGGTGCGATCTATGATGTCTCTTACTGATTTACCGCTATCGTTTTGGGGATACGCTCTAGAGACGGCCGCATTCACGTTAAATAGGGCACCATCAAAATCCGTTGAGACGACGCCTTATGAACTGTGGTTTGGCAAGAAACCAAAGTTATCGTTTCTGAAAGTTTGGGGCTGCGATGCTTATGTGAAAAAGCTTCAACCTGATAAGCTCGAACCCAAATCGGAGAAATGTGTCTTCATAGGATATCCAAAGGAAACTATTGGATACACCTTCTATCACAGATCCGAAGGCAAGACTTTTGTTGCTAAATTCGGAAACTTTCTAGAGAAGGAGTTTCTCTCGAAAGAAGTGAGTGGGAGGAAAGTAGAACTTGACGAGGTAACTGTACCTGCTCCCTTATTGGAAAGTAGTACATCACAGAAAACTGTTTCAGTGACACCTACACCAGTTAGGGAGGAAGCTAATGATAATGATCATGAAACTTCAGATCAAGATACTAATGAACCTCGTAGATCAACCAGAGTGAGATCCGCACCAGAGTGGTACGGTATTCCTGTTCTGGAAGTCATGCTACTAGATCATGATGAACCTACGAACTATGAAGAAGCGATGGTGAGCCCAGATTCTGCAAAATGGCTTGAAGCCATGAAATCTGAGATGGGATCCATGTATGAGAACAAAGTATGGACTTTGGTTGACTTGCCCGATGATCGGCAAGCAATTGAGAATAAATGGATCTTCAATAAGAAGACTGACGCTGACGGTAATGTTACTGTCTACAAAGCTCGACTTGTCGCAAAAGGTTTTCGACAAGTTCAAGGGGTTGACTACGATGAGACCCCGTAGCGATGCTTAAGTCTGTCCGAATCATGTTAGCAATTGCCGCATTTTATGATTATGAAATTTGGCAAATGGATGTCAAAACTGCATTCCTAAATGGATTTCTGGAAGAAGAGTTGTATATGATGCAACCAGAAGGATTTGTCGATCCAAAAGGAGCTAACAAAGTGTGCAAGCTCCAGCGATCCATTTATGGACTGGTGCAAGCCTCTCGGAGTTGGAATAAACGCTTTGATAGTGTGATCAAAGCATTTGGTTTTATACAAACTTTTGGAGAAGCCTGTATTTACAAGAAAGTGAGTGGGAGCTCTGTAGCATTTCTAATATTATATGTGGATGACATATTACTAATTGGAAATGATATAGAATTTCTGGATAGCATAAAGGGATACTTGAATAAGAGTTTTTCAATGAAAGACCTCTGTGAAGCTGCTTACATATTAGGCATAAAGATCTATAGAGATAGATCAAAACGCTTAATTGCACTTTCACAAACAACATACCTTGACAAAATTTTGAAGAAGTTCAAAATGGATCAAGCAAAGAAAGGATTCTTGCCTGTGTTACAAGGTGTGAAATTGAGTAAGACTCAATGCCCGACCACTACAGAAGATAGAGAGAATATGAAAGATGTTCCCTATGCATCAGCGATAGGATCTATCATGTATGCAATGCTGTGTACCAGACCTGATGTGTGCCTTGCTATAAGTCTAGCAGGGAGGTACCAAAGTAATCCAGGAGTGGATCACTGGACAGCGGTCAAGAACATCCTGAAATACCTGAAAAGGACTAAGGATATGTTTCTCGTATATGGAGGTGACAAAGAGCTCGTCGTAAATGGTTACGTTGATGCAAGCTTTGACACTGATCCGGACGATTCTAAATCGCAAACCGGATACGTGTTTACATTAAACGGTGGGGCTGTCAGTTGGTGCAGTTCTAAACAAAGCGTCGTAGTAGGATCTACATGTGAAGCGGAGTACATAGCTGCTTCGGAAGCAGCGAACGAAGGAGTCTGGATGAAGGAGTTCATATCCGATCTAGGTGTCATACCTAGTGCATCGGGTCCAATGAAAATCTTTTGTGATAATACTGGTGCAATTGCCTTGGCAAAGGAATCCAGATTTCACAAGAGAACCAAGCACATCAAGAGACGCTTCAATTCCATCCGGGATCTAGTCCAGGTGGGAGACATAGAGATTTGCAAGATACGTACGGATGTGAATGTTGCAGACCCGTTGACTAAGCCTCTACCACGAGCAAAACATGATCAGCACCAAGGCTCCATGGGTGTTAGAATCATTACGGTGTAATCTAGATTATTGACTCTAGTGCAAGTGGGAGACTGAAGGAAATATGCCCTAGAGGCAATAATAAAGTTATTATTTATTTCCTTATAATCATGATAAAAGGTTTATTATTCATGCTAGAATTGTATTAACCCGAAACATAATACATGTGTGAATGCATAGACAAACAAAGTGTCACTAGTATGCCTCTACTTGACTAGCTCGTTATCAAAGATGGTTATGTTTCCTAACCATGAACAATGAGTTGTTATTTGATTAACGGGATCACATCATTAAGAGAATGATCTGATTTACATGACCCATTCCATTAGCTTAGCACCCGATTGTTTAGTATGTTGCTATTGCTTTCTTCATGACTTATACATGTTCCTGTAACTATGAGATTATGCAACTCCCATTTACCGGAGGAACACTTTGGGTACTACCAAACGTCACAACGTAACTGGGTGATTATAAAGGAGTACTACAGGTGTCTCCAAAGGTACATGTTGGGTTGGCGTATTTCGAGATTAGGTTTTGTCACTCCAAATTGTCGGAGAGGTATCTCTGGGCCCTCTCGATAATGCACATCACATAAGCCTTGCAAGCATTGCAACTAATGAGTTAGTTGCGGGATGTTGTATTACAGAACGAGTAAAGAGACTTGCCGGTAACGAGATTGAACTAGGTATTGGATACCGACAATCGAATCTCGGGCAAGTAACATACCGATGACAAAGGGAACAACGTATGTTGTTATGCGGTCTGACCGATAAAGATCTTCGTAGAGTATGTAGGAGCCAATATGGGCATCCAGGTCCCGCTATTGGTTATTGACCGGAGACGTGTCTCGGTCATGTCTACATTGTTCTCGAACCCGTAGGGTCCGCACGCTTAAGGTTACGATGACAGTTATATTATGAGTTTATGCATTTTGATGTACCGAAGGTTGTTCGGAGTCCCGGATGTGATCACGGACATGACGAGGAGTCTCGAAATGGTCGAGACGTAAAGATTGATATATTGAAAGCCTATGTTTGGATATCGGAAGTGTTCCGGGTGAAATCAGGATTTTACCGGAGTACCGGGAGGTTACCGGAACCCCCCGGGAGCTATATGGGCCTTAGTGGGCTTTAGTGGAAAGGAGAAAGGGGCAGCCCAAGGTGGCTGTGCGCCTCCCCCCTTCCCCTAGTCCTATTAGGACTAGGAGAGGTGGCCGGCCCCCTCTCTCTCTTTCCCCCCTCAAGGAGTCCTAATCCAACTAGGATTTGGGGGGGAATCCTACTCCCAGAGGGAGTAGGACTCTCCTGGCACGCCTCCTGTGGCCGGCCAGCCTCCCCCCCTCTAATCCTTTATATACTGAGGCAGAGGCACCCCAGAAACACACAAGTTGATCCACGTGATCTATTCGTTAGCCATGTGCGGTGCCCCCAGCCACCATAGTCCTCGATAATACTGTAGCGGAGTTTAGGCGAAGCCCTGCTGCTGTAGTACATCAAGATCGTCATCACGCTGTCGTGCTGACGGAACTCTTCCCCGACACTTTGCTGGATCGGAGTCCGGGGATCGTCATCGAGCTGAACGTGTGCTCGAACTCGGAGGTGCCGTAGTTTCGGTGCTTGATCGGTTGGATCGTGAAGACGTACGACTACTTCCTCTACGTTGTGTCAACGCTTCCGCAGTCGGTCTGCGTGGGTACGTAGACAGCACTCCCCCCTCTCGTTGCTATGCATCACATGATCTTGCGTGTGCGTAGGAAATTTTTTGAAATTACTACGAAACCCAACACCTCACTCATCAAATTGTCTACCACACAAAAAAATTGGATTTTTTTGATTTTGTTTTGAATTTTTTACGAATTTGTTTCTAACCAGGTGCAGATGAGCCTGGGCACCGAAACGCCCTACTCTCCTTCCGGTCCTTTTTATTCCGTGTATTAGATTTGTGTCAAGTCAAACTTTACAAAGTTTGACCAAATTATATTAATAAATATCAACCTCTATAATATCAAATATATATATATATATATATATTACGAAACTATATTTTATAATGAATCCAACAATAGTGATTTGGCATTGTGAATATTGATACTTTTTTCTATAAATTTTGTCAAAGTTGAAATACTTTAATTTCGGACAAAACTTATATGCAAACTTACATGGGGGTTTGCTACACCGCTATGGTAATATGGATGACGACCACTTACAGGTGCACCTTGTTTTGGTAGACGAGAAGGTCGGTTAGTTTGCACTTTTTCTTGATTGTGCTCCATTCTTTAATATTAATGCCTGCTATAGCTTAGATTTATTCATGTGTCTTCCTTTTTTTTAGATTTATTCATGTGTCTTTCATGATAAAATACATGCTGTGTATTGTTTGGGCAAGTTACTTCTCTCCTTTTTTTCTAATGTGTCTATTTATTTGTTTGTTGTTTCAACTTTCAAGCCGGTGGAGGATGTTTGATTTTGTGGAAAACATGTTTTGATTCCATAAACGTGTTTTATGCTTTTTGTGCAGGCCGATGAGGTCCATGTTATGAGTACGATTTGACCACGGGAATAATCTTTAGGTACTGAAGATAATACACATGCCCCTCCCCAATGAGCTTTTGAAACAACACCGGACATTCATCGACTTGAAACAACAAACAAAGTTGTTTTCGCGAATATGCAATGGTGTGTATCACTCCATTAATAGATAGAGATCATAATAAAGTAGGACTTCCTCCACTATGTATGCTAGATGGTGTAGTCGAGAGTGGCAGTGAGTAGAAGGAGGAGGTTGCTCAGCCCCGATACAGATGGTCTAATTTACAGGGATGATGTTATCTAGGCTGTGGCACCAGCGCGTGCCCAAAGTTTGTCTTCTTGTTGGATGTCTCGAACGAGCTCGACGGCAGAGGGGCACGCGGTATCGAAGATACAAGCATTCCGGTGCTTCCAAATAAGCCAGGCAGTGAGGTTGATGAGGGAACGGAGCCTTTTGTGCAGGCCGGTAGGGATGTCTCCATAGCCTTGTTTCACCAGTTGAAGCAGAGGATGGAGTCATCGGGTGGTGGCTAAATTTCATGTTTTGACCATTTTTCGAAACCTATTCGAGATCTAACCCTAGTTTGAATTTTTTTCGAGATCTGACCCTTTTGCTACTGCCAGGGACCATGGCGGTAGGGTATAACAGCCTACCGCCAACGACCCTGGCGGTAGGGTTGCATGCCTACCACAAAAAACCTCCTAAGTATTGAACACAGTGCATACTCGTGCCAGCCCGTTTGGCGGTAGCGATGTTTCCTATCGTCAAAGTCTCTGACGGTAGGCTGTTAGACCCTACCGCCATGGACTCTGGCGGTAGCAAAAGGGTCAGATCTCGAATTTTTTTCAACCTAGGATCAAATCTCGAATAGGTTTCAGAAAAGGGTCAAAACACGAAATTTTACCTCGGGTGGTGAGCGAATAAGTAAATTTAGCAGTACCGGTAGGTATCGGCTGGAAATCCACCGTCCGCTGTATCATTCAGATTGATGCGTCCAGCACTCCAGCTCAGGTATAAACATGCGATTCAATTTCTTACAGATATACATCATAATACGTGCTGATAAGGTCGACACCAACTAGCCATACCTGAACATGCCCTACTCGCTTTATGTCCAATCATGCATGTGTACTCCCACATCTCTCCATCCCATAGAAAAGCTATCATTTAATTTTATTGTGAGATATTAATTGATTGATATCTTTTAAACAAAAGTTTTATCTTTAAATCCATTTATATATTTTAATTCCTGATGACAAGATCTTTAAAACAAGATCAATCTTGAATATATTTAAACGAGTTAAAATTTCATGGATAATTTTTGTAAAAAAACTGAAACTTATTTTATTCATTTTAAAAAACTAATTTCACTCACTTAAAATAACTAATTTCACTCATTCCAAAAAAATGATGTCACATATTTCACAAAAGTAACTTCACTCAGTTTCAGAAACATATTTCACTGAGTTGAGAAACCTTATTTCGAAATTGATTTCACTCAGTTTTATACACATAACAAGTTTCACGTATTTCACGCTGAAATATGTGTCATGTGTATAAAAAAAGATTTCACTCATTTCAGAAATTAGTTCACTTATTTTTAGAATTTTGATTTTACTTATTTATAAAAATCAGTTTCACACATGTGTGGATAATCAGTTTCACACATGAAACAATCCACTTCACATATTCGAAATAACCAGTTTCACATATTAAAAAATGGACCTAAATTGTTGCATAAAACTCACTTCACTCATTTCAGAATATAATTTCACTCATTTCAAAAAACTTATTTCAATCATTAAGAGACTGATTTCCTACGTTAGCCAAAAAACCTTAATTTGAGTCGTTCGAAGTAAATAATTTCAATTATTTTGAAAAAATGTTCCAATTATTTCAAAAAACAATTTCACTCGCTTCATAAAATATATTTCGCTCAATTTTTTTTGAAAGGATCAGTTTCACATGTTTGAAATAACTAGTTTCAATATTTTGAAATAACATGATTCATGTATTTCGCACCAAAAAATGTGACATGTGTATGAAAAAAGATTTCACTCATCTCAAAATATTGGTTTCACTTATTCTAGAAAAATGATTTCACTTATTTCAAAAAACAATTTTACTAGTTTCAAAACAATATTTCATGCATTTTAAAAAATAAATTGAAATAATCATCTTCATATTTTTTAAGAACTAGTGTCGCAATTTCTGAAATAACAAGTTTCACATATTTCACACTGAAATATGTTTCCTATGGATGATATTTTTCTACAGAAAAGTGATTTCAATAGCTGATTTCAATTTTTTTGAATAAATAAATTTTAAGTGAGTGAGATTAAAATTTTGGTATGATTGAAATAGCAAAAAATAAACTAGATTAAATATATTCAAGATTGGTCTTGTTCTGAAGACCGTGTGTTTAGGGATTTGAATATATAAAAAATCAATAATAGAAAATTAGTGTTGAAGATATTGGGCATTTCCAATTTAAAACAAAGATAAAATGCATGAATATGTTGGAAAGAGGGAGAGACGAGAGATGCTTCATGCATGCATGCTGCATGCATGCGTACCGCACTTGTCAAAAATATACTACACTATCGTGACATTGATCTGACTAAAATCAAAAATATAAGAGATGCCTTTGCATTAAGAGGGTGTTTGTTTCCAGGGACTTAAATAAGTCCCTATAAGTCCCATCTAAACCAAACAGAAGGGACTTATAGGGACTTAAAATGGGCATTTAGGACTTATAAAATAAAACTCTCAAGGAGGGACTTATAGGGACTTATAGTTATACTATGATCTTATAGAGACTTATAAGTCCCAGGAACCAAACAGATATGGATTTTTTAGGATCTTGAGACTTATAAGTTGGGACTAAAAAAAAGTCCTAGGACTTATGAACCAAACAGTGCCTAAATATGTTCATATACACATGCATATATGGTCCCATAACTTTACATATGGCAACACCTTATTGGTAGTAAGACCACCGGTACCTACCAGAACCGGTAGAAATGACTTTGTGGGGCGGTGAGGCAGTGGTTCTGCACCATGAGAGGATCTCATGCCAAGTTATCCTGGAGAAGACACAACCCATGAGCAAGTGGTGTGGGTCTCCAGTTCTTGCGCCCAGAGGGTGTAGAGAGGGTCGTGCTCGAGCCCATGTCATGCAAGGTCAGCGGTCCAACAACGATCGAGTGAGACCGTCCAAAGGAAGCGTTGAGGAGAGCCCAACTCTTCCATGTCAATCTCCAATGTGGCGCCATTGTTGATCCGTGGAAGAGGGCCTGATAGCATGAATGGAAAGAATAATTCCCGCTGGCAATCCAGCACTAGGAGAGCGTGTCCGGGAGGTCATTGAGCGCGATCTATTGTAGGCGCTGCCACCCGTTGATGTACTCCATCCTGGCTAGGGCCCCAAGTGCACCACCAACACCGATGTCGCGGATCCAGGGTGGTCGTGCAGGCCATTGCAGGCAAGGCATTGCTGGCGCTTCCGTTTGGGGACAATGGAGACCAGGGTGGGAGCAATCTCGGTGATGGACCGACGGTCAAGCCAGTGGCCAGACCAGAATTTGCACGTACTGCCATCGTCAATGGTCCAGGTGGTGCATGCATGTAAATATTGCGCCACTGCGGGATAATGGGGCAGGTGGAGGAGGCACCAGGGGAAGCTGTCATCGGTAATCGGAAGCCACGTCCATCGAATGTGCAACGCAATACCAATCCGCTGTAGATCACGCACTCCAAGCCCCTCCTAGCTTAAGTGGGTGGCAGACTCGTGGACAGGAAACAAGGCATGATCAGCCTTGGTGTCCTTTCTATCATGCCAAAGAAAATCTCTCATGACGCGAATCACCTTCTTGAGGATGTGCGGGTTGATGGCCATAGTGAGGAGGAGGTACATCGGCATGGCCGATAGGACGTGCCGCACTAGGGCGAGGCGCTCACTGTAGGAGAGAAGGGAAGCCTTCCAAGTAGCCAGTTTCTTTAGCATTCTCTCCACCAGTGGAAGCAAAGACGAAGAGGGGGTCTTGTAGATGGAAAGTGGTAAGCCTAGGTAGGTGAATGGGAATGGCTTCACCGGGCATGCCAGGGCATCGCCAATGCCAACACATGCATACGGGGTGCACTGAATGGGAGTGGCTGAGCACTTCACGAAATTTGTGCAAAGCCTTGATGCTACCAAAAGTCTGGAGGATTTGCCGCACCACCGCTAGCTCGTGGGGATATGGGTGGCAGAAGATGACGACATCATCAGCAAACAGAGAGATGCTCGAGGCGGCATGCCGGTTAGTGAGCCGACAGAGAACGCCATTGGTCATCGTGAATCAAAGAAGGAAGTTCAACCCATCAATGGTGATGGTGAAGAGCATAGGTGACAAGGGATCACCTTGGCGCAAACCGCACACATGGTGGATCAGAGGACCAGTTGATGAGGACCCGTGTTGAAGCCGTGGATACGAGAATGAAATTCAGTTGCACTAGCGGTTTACAAAGCCCAAGTGTCGCAACACTCCGATCAGGAAGGGCCATGATCCCATTGTTGGGGAACGTAGTAGAAATTCAAAATTTTCCTACGTGTCACCAAGATCTATCTATGGAGTCATCTAGCAACGAGGGAGGAGTGGATCTACATACCCTTGTAGATCGCGCGCGGAAGCGTTCAAGAGAACGGGGTTGATGGATTCGTACTCGTCGTGATTCAAATCACCGATGATCCTAGCGCCGAACGGACGGCACCTCCGCGTTCAACACACGTACGGAACGGAGACGTCTCCCATGCCTTGATCCAGCAAGGAGGAGGGAGAGGTTGATGGAGATCCAGCAGCACGACGGCGTGGTGGAAGTAGCGGGATTCCAACAGGGCTTCGCTAAGCGCTGTGGGAGGAGGAAGATGTGTCACGGGAGGGAGAGGGAGGCGCCAGGCCTGGTGTATCAAGTTCCTCCTCTCCCCCACTATATATAGGAGGGCCAAGGGGGGGTGGTGCGCCAGCCTAGGAGATCCAATCTCCTAGGTGCGGCTGCCCAAGGGAGGTTTCCCTCCCCCCCAAGGCACCTAGAGGTGCCTTCCACTAGTGGGACTCCTCCCATATGGAAACCCTAGGCGCATGGGCCTCTTGGGGCTGGTGCCCTTGGCCCATATAGGCCAAGGCACACCCCCTACAGCCCATGTGGCCCCCCGGGACAGGTGGCCCCACCCGGTGGGCCCCCGGGACCCTTCCGGTGGTCCCGGTACAATACCGATAACCCCGAAACTTGTCCCGATGGCCGAAACAGCACTTCCTATATATAATTCTTTACCTCCGGACCATTCCGGAACTCGTGACGTCCGGGATCTCATCCGGGACTCCGAACAATATTCGGGTTACTGCATACACATATATCTTCATAACCCTAGCGTCACCGAACCTTAAGTGTGTAGACCCTACGGGTTCGGGAGACATGCAGACATGACCGAGACGTTCTCCGGTCAATAACCAACAGCGGGATCTGGATACCCATGATGGCTCCCACATGTTCCACGATGATCTCATCGGATGAACCACGATGTCAAGGACTTAATCAATCCCGTATACAATTCCCTTTGTCTAGCGGTATGTTACTTGCCCGAGATTCGATCGTCGGTATCCTTATACCTTGTTCAATCTCGTTACCGGCAAGTCTCTTTACTCGTTCCGTAACACATCATCCCGTGATCAACTCTTTGGTCACATTGCGCATATGATGATGTCCTACCGAGTGGGCCCAGAGATACCTCTCCGCTTACACGGAGTGACAAATCCCAGTCTCGATTCGTGCCAACCCAACAGACACTTTCGGAGATACCTGTAATGCACCTTTATAGCCACCCAGTTACGTTGTGACGTTTGATACACCCAAAGCACTCCTACGGTATCCGGGAGTTGCACAATCTCATGGTCTAAGGAAATGATACTTGACATTAGAAAAGCTTTAGCATATGAACTATACGATCTTTGTGCTAGGCTTAGGATTAGGTCTTGTCCATCACATCATTCTCCTAATGATGTGATCCCGTTATCAATGACATCCAATGTCCATGGTTAGGAAACCGTAACCATCTATTGATCAACGAGCTAGTCAACTAGAGGCTTACTAGGGACATATTATGGTCTATGTATTCACACGTGTATTACGATTTCCGGATAATACAGTTATAGCATGAATAAAGACAATTATCATGAACAAGGAAATATAATAATAACTAATTTATTATTGCCTCTAGGGCATATTTCCAACAGTCTCCCACTTGCACTAGAGTCAATAATCTAGTTCACATCGCCATGTGATTAACACTCACAGGTCACATCGCCATGTGACTAACACCCAAGAGTTTACTAGAGTCAGTAGTCTAGTTCACATCACTATGTGATTAACACTCAATGAGTTTTAGGTTTGATCATGTTGCTTGTGAGAGAGGTTTTAGTCAACGGGTCTGAACCTTTCAGATCCGTGTGTGCTTTACAAATCTCTATGTCATCTCCTAGATGTAGCTACCACGTTCTATTTGGAGCTAATCCAAATAACTGTTCTACTTGGAGCTATTCTAAATTGTTGCTCCATTATACGTATCCGGTATCTCTACTCAGAGCTATCCGGATAGGTGTTAAGCTTGCATCGACGTAACCCTTTACGACGAACTCTTTTTACCACCTCCATAATCGAGAAAATTCCTTAATCCACTAGTTACTAAGGATAACTTTGACCGCTGTCCTGTGATTCATTCCTGGATCACTCTTGTACCCCTTGACTGACTCATGGCAAGGCACACTTCAGGTGCGGTACACAGCATAGCATACTGTAGAGCCTATGTCTTAAGCATAGGGGACGACCTTCGTCCTTTCTCTCTATTCTGCCGTGGTCGAGCTTTAAGTCTTAACTTCATACCTTACAACTCAGGCAAGAATTCCTTCTTTGACTGATCCATCTTGAACACCTTCAAGATCACGTCAAGGCATGTGCTCATTTGAAAGTACCATTAAGCGTTTTGATCTATCCTTATAGATCTTGATGCTCAATGCTCAAGTAGCTTAATCCAGGCTTTCCATTAAAAACACTTTTCAAATAACCCTATATGCTTTCCAGAAATTCTAAATCATTTCTGATCAACAATGTGTCAACAACATATACTCATCAGAAATTCTATAGTGCTCCCACTCACTTCTTTGGAAATACAAGTTTCTCATAAACTTTGTATACACCAAAATCTTTGATCATCTCATCAAAGCATACATTCCAACTCCGAGATGCTTACTCCAGTCCTTAGAAGGATTGCTGGAGCTTTGCATACTTATTAGCATCTTTCAGGATTGACAAAACCTTCCGGTTGTATCACATACAACCTTTCCTCAAGAAAATCGTCGAGGAAACAATATTTTGACATCCTATCTGCAAGATTTCATAAATAACACAGTAATCGCTAATATAATTCCAACAGACTCTTAGCATAGCTACGAGTGAGAAAGTCTCATCGTAGTCAACTCCTTGAACTTGTGGAAAACATCTTAACGACAAGTCGAGCTTTCTTAATGGTGATACTTACCATCATTGTCCGTCTTCCTTTTAAAATCCATCTACACTCAACAGCCTTACGACCATCAAGTAGTTCTTCCAAAGTCTACACTTTGTTTTCATGTATGGATCCTCTCTCGGATTATATGGCCTCGAGCCATTTATCGGAATCCGGGCCCACCATCGCTTCTCCATAGCTCATAGGTTTATTGTTGTCTAGCAACATGACTTCCAAGACAGGGTTACGTACCACTTTGAAGTAGTATGCATCCTTGTCCTCCCACGAGGTTTGGTAGTGACTTGATCTGAAGTTTCATGATCACTATCATAAGCTTCCACTTCAATTGGTGTAGGTGCCACAGGAACAACTCTTTGTGCCCTGCTATACACTAGTTGAAGCAACGGTTCAATAACCTCATCAAGTCTCCACCATCCTCCCACTCAATTCTTTCGAGAGAAACTTTTCCTCGAGAAAGGACCTGATTCTAGAAACAATCCCTTATTGCTTTCGAATCTGAGACAGGAGGTATACCCAACTGTTTTGGGTGTCCTATGAAGATGCATTTATCCGCTTTGGGTTCGAGCTTATCAGCCTGAAACTTTTTCACATAAGCGTCGCAGCCCCAAACTTTTCAAGAAATGACAGCTTAGGTTTCTCTAAACCATAGTTCATACGGTGTCATCTCATCGGAATTACGTGGTGCCCTATTTAAAGTGAATGTGGTTGTCTCTAATGCCTAACCCATAAACTATTGTGGTAATTTGATAAGAGACATCATGGTATGCATCATATCCAATAGGGTGCAGTTATGATGTTCGGACACACCATCACACTATGGTGTTCCAGACTGTATTAGTTGTGAAACAATTTCCACAATGTCTTAATTCTATGCCAAACTCGTAATTCAGATATTCATCTCTATGATCATATCATAGATATTTTATCCTCTTGTCACGACGATCTTTCAACTTCACCCTGAAATTACTTGAACCTTTCAATAATTCAGACTCGTGATTCATCAAGTAAATATACTCAACATCTACTCAAATCATCTGTGAAGTAAGAACATAACGATATCCACTACATGCCTCAGCACTCATTGGACTGCACACATCAAAAATGTATTACTTCCAACAAGTTGCTTTCTTGTTCCATTTACTGAAAACGAGGCTTTCAGTCATCTTGCCCATGTGGTATGATTTGCATGTCTCAAGTGATTCAAAATCAAGCGAGTACAAAAAGGTCCATTTGCATGGAGTTTCTTCATGCATATATACCAATAGACATGGTTCGCATGTCCCAAACTTTTCAAAAACGAGTGAGCCCAAAGATCCATCAACATGGAGCTTCTTCATGCGTTTTATACCGATATGACTTACGTGGCAGTGCCACAAGTAGGTGGTACTATCATTACTATCTTTTGGCATGAACATGTGTATCACTACGATCGAGATTCAATAAACCATTCATTTTAGGTGTAAGACCATTGAAGGTATTATTCAAATAAACAGAGTAACCATTATTCTCCTTAAATGAATAACCGTATTGCGATAGACATAATCCAATCATGTCTATGCTCAATGCAAACACCAATCTCGATGGTAGAGGGAGCGTGCGATGCTTGATCATATCAACATTGAGAACACTTCCAACACATATCGTCAGCTCACCTTTAGCTAGTCTCCGTTTATTCCGTAGCTTTTATTTCGAGTTACTAACACTTAGCAACTGAACCGGTATCTAATACCCTGGTGCTACTAGGAGTACTAGTAAAGTACACCTTAACACAATGTATATCCAATATACTTCTATCGACCTTGCCAGCCTTCTCATCTACCAAGTATCTAGGGTAATTCTGCTCCAGTGGCTGTTCCCCTTATTACAGAAGCACTTAGTCTCGGGTTTGGGTTCAACCTCGGGTTCTTCACTAGAGCGGCAGCTGAATTGCTGTTTCATGAAGTATCCCTTTGTTCCCTTGCCCTTCTTGAAACTAGTGGTTTCACCAACCATCAACAATTGATGCTCCTTCTTGATTTCTACTTTCACGGTGTCAAACATCGCGAGTATCTCAAGGATCATCATATATGTCCCTGATATATTATAGTTCATCACGAAGCTCTAGCAGCTTGGTGGTAATGACTTCAGAGAAACATCACTATCTCATCTGGAAGATCAACTCCCACTTGATTCAAGCGATTGTTGTACTCAGACAATCTGAGCACAAGCACAACAATTGAGCTTTTCTCCTTAGTTTGCAGGCTAAGAAAATCGTCGGAGGTCCTATACCTCTTGACGTGGGCACGAGCCTGAAATTCCAATTTCAGCCCTCAAAACATCTCATATGTTTCGCGACATTTCAAAACATCTTTGGTGCCTCAATTCTAAACCATTTAACTGAACTATCACGTAGTTATCAAAACGTGTATGTCAGATGTTCGCAACATCCACAGACGACGTTCGAGGTTCAACACACCGAGCGGTGCATTAAGGACATAAGCCTTCCAAGAAGCAATGAGGACAATCCTCAGTCTACGGACCTAGTCCGCATAATTGCTACTATCAACTTTCAACTAATTTTTCTCTAGGAACATATCTAAACAGTAGAACTATAGCGCGAGCTACGACATAATTTGCAAAGATCTTTTGACTATGTTCAGGATAATTAAGTTCATCTTATGAACTCCCACTCAGATAGACATCCCTCTAGTCATCTAAGCGATTACATGATCCGAGTCAACTAGGCCGTGTCCGATCATCACGTGACACGGACTAGTCAACGTCGGTGAACATCTTCATGTTGATCGTATCTTCTATACGACTCATGCTCAACCTTTCGGTCTTCTGTGTTCCGAGGCCATGTCTATGCACATGCTAGGCTCGTCAAGTCAACCTAAGTGTATTGTGTGTGTAAATCTGTCTTACACCCGTTGTATGTGAACGTAAGGATCTATCACACCCGATCATCACGTGGTGCTTCGAAACGACGAACTGTAGCAACGGTGCACAGTTAGGGGGAACACTTTCTTGAAATTATTATGAGGGATCATCTTATTTACTACCGTCGTTCTAAGCAAATAAGATGTATAAACATGATAAACATCATATGCAATCAAATAATAGTGACATGATATGGCCAATATCATATAGCTCCTTTGATCTCCATCTTGGGGCTCCATGATCATCTTGTCACCGGCATGACACCATGATCTCCATCATCGTGTCTTCTTGAAGTTGTCTCGTCATCGACATGCAAGTCGTGATTCCCTTGACAAGAACATGATCAATCTCATACATCACATATATCATTCATCACATCCTTTTGGCCATATCACATCACATAGCATACCCTGCAAAAACAAGTTAGACGTCCTCTAATTGTTGTTTGCATGTTTTACGTGGCTGCTATGGGTTTCTAGCAAGAACGGTTCTTACCTACGCAAAGACCACAACGTGATATGCCAATTGCTATTTACCCTTCATAAGGACCCTTTTCATCGAATCCGATCCGACTAAAGTAGGAGAGACAGACACCCGCCAGCCACCTTATGCAACTAGTGCATGTTTGTCGGTGGAACCGGTCTCACGTAAGAGTACGTGTAAGGTTGGTCCGTGCCGCTTCATCCCACGATGCCGCCGAATCAAGATAAGACTAGTAACGGCAAGCATATTGAACAAAATCAACGCCCACAACTACTTTGTGTTCTACTCGTGCATAGAATCTACGCATAGACCTAGCTCTGATACCACTGTTGGGGAACGTAGCAGAAATTCAAAATTTTCCTACGTGTCACCAAGATCTATCTATGGAGTCATCTAGCAACGAGGGAGGAGTGGATCTACATACCCTTGTAGATCGCGCGCGGAAGCGTTCAAGAGAACGGGGTTGATGGATTCGTACTCGTCGTGATTCAAATCACCGATGATCCTAGCGCCGAACGGACGGCACCTCCGCGTTCAACACACGTACGGAACGGAGACGTCTCCCATGCCTTGATCCAGCAAGGAGGAGGGAGAGGTTGATGGAGATCTAGCAGCACGACGGCGTGGTGGAAGTAGCGGGATTCCAACAGGGCTTCGCTAAGCGCTGTGGGAGGAGGAAGATGTGTCACGGGAGGGAGAGGGAGGCGCCAGGCCTGGTGTATCAAGTTCCTCCTCTCCCCCACTATATATAGGAGGGCCAAGGGGGGGTGGTGCGCCAGCCTAGGAGATCCAATCTCCTAGGTGCGGCTGCCCAAGGGAGGTTTCCCTCCCCCCCAAGGCACCTAGAGGTGCCTTCCACTAGTGGGACTCCTCCCATATGGAAACCCTAGGCGCATGGGCCTCTTGGGGCTGGTGCCCTTGGCCCATATAGGCCAAGGCACACCCCCTACAGCCCATGTGGCCCCCCGGGACAGGTGGCCCCACCCGGTGGGCCCCCGGGACCCTTCCGGTGGTCCCGGTACAATACCGATAACCCCGAAACTTGTCCCGATGGCCGAAACAGCACTTCCTATATATAATTCTTTACCTCCGGACCATTCCGGAACTCGTGACGTCCGGGATCTCATCCGGGACTCCGAACAATATTCGGGTTACTGCATACACATATATCTTCATAACCCTAGCGTCACCGAACCTTAAGTGTGTAGACCCTACGGGTTCGGGAGACATGCAGACATGACCGAGACGTTCTCCGGTCAATAACCAACAGCGGGATCTGGATACCCATGATGGCTCCCACATGTTCCACGATGATCTCATCGGATGAACCACGATGTCAAGGACTTAATCAATCCCGTATACAATTCCCTTTGTCTAGCGGTATGTTACTTGCCCGAGATTCGATCGTCGGTATCCTTATACCTTGTTCAATCTCGTTACCGGCAAGTCTCTTTACTCGTTCCGTAACACATCATCCCGTGATCAACTCTTTGGTCACATTGCGCATATGATGATGTCCTACCGAGTGGGCCCAGAGATACCTCTCCGCTTACACGGAGTGACAAATCCCAGTCTCGATTCGTGCCAACCCAACAGACACTTTCGGAGATACCTGTAATGCACCTTTATAGCCACCCAGTTACGTTGTGACGTTTGATACACCCAAAGCACTCCTACGGTATCCGGGAGTTGCACAATCTCATGGTCTAAGGAAATGATACTTGACATTAGAAAAGCTTTAGCATATGAACTATACGATCTTTGTGCTAGGCTTAGGATTAGGTCTTGTCCATCACATCATTCTCCTAATGATGTGATCCCGTTATCAATGACATCCAATGTCCATGGTTAGGAAACCGTAACCATCTATTGATCAACGAGCTAGTCAACTAGAGGCTTACTAGGGACATATTATGGTCTATGTATTCACACGTGTATTACGATTTCCGGATAATACAGTTATAGCATGAATAAAGACAATTATCATGAACAAGGAAATATAATAATAACTAATTTATTATTGCCTCTAGGGCATATTTCCAACAGTCTCCCACTTGCACTAGAGTCAATAATCTAGTTCACATCGCCATGTGATTAACACTCACAGGTCACATCGCCATGTGACTAACACCCAAGAGTTTACTAGAGTCAGTAGTCTAGTTCACATCACTATGTGATTAACACTCAATGAGTTTTAGGTTTGATCATGTTGCTTGTGAGAGAGGTTTTAGTCAACGGGTCTGAACCTTTCAGATCCGTGTGTGCTTTACAAATCTCTATGTCATCTCCTAGATGTAGCTACCACGTTCTATTTGGAGCTAATCCAAATAACTGTTCTACTTGGAGCTATTCTAAATTGTTGCTCCATTATACGTATCCGGTATCTCTACTCAGAGCTATCCGGATAGGTGTTAAGCTTGCATCGA
This sequence comes from Triticum urartu, assembly GCF_056163025.1. Taxonomy (NCBI): domain Eukaryota; kingdom Viridiplantae; phylum Streptophyta; class Magnoliopsida; order Poales; family Poaceae; genus Triticum; species Triticum urartu. The sequence continues at coordinate 99,673,181 of NC_141873.1, read as the reverse complement.
CGTAACCCTTTACGACGAACTCTTTTTACCACCTCCATAATCGAGAAAATTCCTTAATCCACTAGTTACTAAGGATAACTTTGACCGCTGTCCTGTGATTCATTCCTGGATCACTCTTGTACCCCTTGACTGACTCATGGCAAGGCACACTTCAGGTGCGGTACACAGCATAGCATACTGTAGAGCCTATGTCTTAAGCATAGGGGACGACCTTCGTCCTTTCTCTCTATTCTGCCGTGGTCGAGCTTTAAGTCTTAACTTCATACCTTACAACTCAGGCAAGAATTCCTTCTTTGACTGATCCATCTTGAACACCTTCAAGATCACGTCAAGGCATGTGCTCATTTGAAAGTACCATTAAGCGTTTTGATCTATCCTTATAGATCTTGATGCTCAATGCTCAAGTAGCTTAATCCAGGCTTTCCATTAAAAACACTTTTCAAATAACCCTATATGCTTTCCAGAAATTCTAAATCATTTCTGATCAACAATGTGTCAACAACATATACTCATCAGAAATTCTATAGTGCTCCCACTCACTTCTTTGGAAATACAAGTTTCTCATAAACTTTGTATACACCAAAATCTTTGATCATCTCATCAAAGCATACATTCCAACTCCGAGATGCTTACTCCAGTCCTTAGAAGGATTGCTGGAGCTTTGCATACTTATTAGCATCTTTCAGGATTGACAAAACCTTCCGGTTGTATCACATACAACCTTTCCTCAAGAAAATCGTCGAGGAAACAATATTTTGACATCCTATCTGCAAGATTTCATAAATAACACAGTAATCGCTAATATAATTCCAACAGACTCTTAGCATAGCTACGAGTGAGAAAGTCTCATCGTAGTCAACTCCTTGAACTTGTGGAAAACATCTTAACGACAAGTCGAGCTTTCTTAATGGTGATACTTACCATCATTGTCCGTCTTCCTTTTAAAATCCATCTACACTCAACAGCCTTACGACCATCAAGTAGTTCTTCCAAAGTCTACACTTTGTTTTCATGTATGGATCCTCTCTCGGATTATATGGCCTCGAGCCATTTATCGGAATCCGGGCCCACCATCGCTTCTCCATAGCTCATAGGTTTATTGTTGTCTAGCAACATGACTTCCAAGACAGGGTTACGTACCACTTTGAAGTAGTATGCATCCTTGTCCTCCCACGAGGTTTGGTAGTGACTTGATCTGAAGTTTCATGATCACTATCATAAGCTTCCACTTCAATTGGTGTAGGTGCCACAGGAACAACTCTTTGTGCCCTGCTATACACTAGTTGAAGCAACGGTTCAATAACCTCATCAAGTCTCCACCATCCTCCCACTCAATTCTTTCGAGAGAAACTTTTCCTCGAGAAAGGACCTGATTCTAGAAACAATCCCTTATTGCTTTCGAATCTGAGACAGGAGGTATACCCAACTGTTTTGGGTGTCCTATGAAGATGCATTTATCCGCTTTGGGTTCGAGCTTATCAGCCTGAAACTTTTTCACATAAGCGTCGCAGCCCCAAACTTTTCAAGAAATGACAGCTTAGGTTTCTCTAAACCATAGTTCATACGGTGTCATCTCATCGGAATTACGTGGTGCCCTATTTAAAGTGAATGTGGTTGTCTCTAATGCCTAACCCATAAACTATTGTGGTAATTTGATAAGAGACATCATGGTATGCATCATATCCAATAGGGTGCAGTTATGATGTTCGGACACACCATCACACTATGGTGTTCCAGACTGTATTAGTTGTGAAACAATTTCCACAATGTCTTAATTCTATGCCAAACTCGTAATTCAGATATTCATCTCTATGATCATATCATAGATATTTTATCCTCTTGTCACGACGATCTTTCAACTTCACCCTGAAATTACTTGAACCTTTCAATAATTCAGACTCGTGATTCATCAAGTAAATATACTCAACATCTACTCAAATCATCTGTGAAGTAAGAACATAACGATATCCACTACATGCCTCAGCACTCATTGGACTGCACACATCAAAAATGTATTACTTCCAACAAGTTGCTTTCTTGTTCCATTTACTGAAAACGAGGCTTTCAGTCATCTTGCCCATGTGGTATGATTTGCATGTCTCAAGTGATTCAAAATCAAGCGAGTACAAAAAGGTCCATTTGCATGGAGTTTCTTCATGCATATATACCAATAGACATGGTTCGCATGTCCCAAACTTTTCAAAAACGAGTGAGCCCAAAGATCCATCAACATGGAGCTTCTTCATGCGTTTTATACCGATATGACTTACGTGGCAGTGCCACAAGTAGGTGGTACTATCATTACTATCTTTTGGCATGAACATGTGTATCACTACGATCGAGATTCAATAAACCATTCATTTTAGGTGTAAGACCATTGAAGGTATTATTCAAATAAACAGAGTAACCATTATTCTCCTTAAATGAATAACCGTATTGCGATAGACATAATCCAATCATGTCTATGCTCAATGCAAACACCAATCTCGATGGTAGAGGGAGCGTGCGATGCTTGATCATATCAACATTGAGAACACTTCCAACACATATCGTCAGCTCACCTTTAGCTAGTCTCCGTTTATTCCGTAGCTTTTATTTCGAGTTACTAACACTTAGCAACTGAACCGGTATCTAATACCCTGGTGCTACTAGGAGTACTAGTAAAGTACACCTTAACACAATGTATATCCAATATACTTCTATCGACCTTGCCAGCCTTCTCATCTACCAAGTATCTAGGGTAATTCTGCTCCAGTGGCTGTTCCCCTTATTACAGAAGCACTTAGTCTCGGGTTTGGGTTCAACCTCGGGTTCTTCACTAGAGCGGCAGCTGAATTGCTGTTTCATGAAGTATCCCTTTGTTCCCTTGCCCTTCTTGAAACTAGTGGTTTCACCAACCATCAACAATTGATGCTCCTTCTTGATTTCTACTTTCACGGTGTCAAACATCGCGAGTATCTCAAGGATCATCATATATGTCCCTGATATATTATAGTTCATCACGAAGCTCTAGCAGCTTGGTGGTAATGACTTCAGAGAAACATCACTATCTCATCTGGAAGATCAACTCCCACTTGATTCAAGCGATTGTTGTACTCAGACAATCTGAGCACAAGCACAACAATTGAGCTTTTCTCCTTAGTTTGCAGGCTAAGAAAATCGTCGGAGGTCCTATACCTCTTGACGTGGGCACGAGCCTGAAATTCCAATTTCAGCCCTCAAAACATCTCATATGTTTCGCGACATTTCAAAACATCTTTGGTGCCTCAATTCTAAACCATTTAACTGAACTATCACGTAGTTATCAAAACGTGTATGTCAGATGTTCGCAACATCCACAGACGACGTTCGAGGTTCAACACACCGAGCGGTGCATTAAGGACATAAGCCTTCCAAGAAGCAATGAGGACAATCCTCAGTCTACGGACCTAGTCCGCATAATTGCTACTATCAACTTTCAACTAATTTTTCTCTAGGAACATATCTAAACAGTAGAACTATAGCACGAGCTACGACATAATTTGCAAAGATCTTTTGACTATGTTCAGGATAATTAAGTTCATCTTATGAACTCCCACTCAGATAGACATCCCTCTAGTCATCTAAGCGATTACATGATCCGAGTCAACTAGGCCGTGTCCGATCATCACGTGACACGGACTAGTCAACGTCGGTGAACATCTTCATGTTGATCGTATCTTCTATACGACTCATGCTCAACCTTTCGGTCTTCTGTGTTCCGAGGCCATGTCTATGCACATGCTAGGCTCGTCAAGTCAACCTAAGTGTATTGCGTGTGTAAATCTGTCTTACACCCGTTGTATGTGAACGTAAGGATCTATCACACCCGATCATCACGTGGTGCTTCGAAACGACGAACTGTAGCAACGGTGCACAGTTAGGGGGAACACTTTCTTGAAATTATTATGAGGGATCATCTTATTTACTACCGTCGTTCTAAGCAAATAAGATGTATAAACATGATAAACATCATATGCAATCAAATAATAGTGACATGATATGGCCAATATCATATAGCTCCTTTGATCTCCATCTTGGGGCTCCATGATCATCTTGTCACCGGCATGACACCATGATCTCCATCATCGTGTCTTCTTGAAGTTGTCTCATCATCGACATGCAAGTCGTGATTCCCTTGACAAGAACATGATCAATCTCATACATCACATATATCATTCATCACATCCTTTTGGCCATATCACATCACATAGCATACCCTGCAAAAACAAGTTAGACGTCCTCTAATTGTTGTTTGCATGTTTTACGTGGCTGCTATGGGTTTCTAGCAAGAACGGTTCTTACCTACGCAAAGACCACAACGTGATATGCCAATTGCTATTTACCCTTCATAAGGACCCTTTTCATCGAATCCGATCCGACTAAAGTAGGAGAGACAGACACCCGCCAGCCACCTTATGCAACTAGTGCATGTTTGTCGGTGGAACCGGTCTCACGTAAGAGTACGTGTAAGGTTGGTCCGTGCCGCTTCATCCCACGATGCCGCCGAATCAAGATAAGACTAGTAACGGCAAGCATATTGAACAAAATCAACGCCCACAACTACTTTGTGTTCTACTCGTGCATAGAATCTACGCATAGACCTAGCTCTGATACCACTGTTGGGGAACGTAGCAGAAATTCAAAATTTTCCTACGTGTCACCAAGATCTATCTATGGAGTCATCTAGCAACGAGGGAGGAGTGGATCTACATACCCTTGTAGATCGCGCGCGGAAGCGTTCAAGAGAACGGGGTTGATGGATTCGTACTCGTCGTGATTCAAATCACCGATGATCCTAGCGCCGAACGGACGGCACCTCCGCGTTCAACACACGTACGGAACGGAGACGTCTCCCATGCCTTGATCCAGCAAGGAGGAGGGAGAGGTTGATGGAGATCCAGCAGCACGACGGCGTGGTGGAAGTAGCGGGATTCCAACAGGGCTTCGCTAAGCGCTGTGGGAGGAGGAAGATGTGTCACGGGAGGGAGAGGGAGGCGCCAGGCCTGGTGTATCAAGTTCCTCCTCTCCCCCACTATATATAGGAGGGCCAAGGGGGGGTGGTGCGCCAGCCTAGGAGATCCAATCTCCTAGGTGCGGCTGCCCAAGGGAGGTTTCCCTCCCCCCCAAGGCACCTAGAGGTGCCTTCCACTAGTGGGACTCCTCCCATATGGAAACCCTAGGCGCATGGGCCTCTTGGGGCTGGTGCCCTTGGCCCATATAGGCCAAGGCACACCCCCTACAGCCCATGTGGCCCCCCGGGACAGGTGGCCCCACCCGGTGGGCCCCCGGGACCCTTCCGGTGGTCCCGGTACAATACCGATAACCCCGAAACTTGTCCCGATGGCCGAAACAGCACTTCCTATATATAATTCTTTACCTCCGGACCATTCCGGAACTCGTGACGTCCGGGATCTCATCCGGGACTCCGAACAATATTCGGGTTACTGCATACACATATATCTTCATAACCCTAGCGTCACCGAACCTTAAGTGTGTAGACCCTACGGGTTCGGGAGACATGCAGACATGACCGAGACGTTCTCCGGTCAATAACCAACAGCGGGATCTGGATACCCATGATGGCTCCCACATGTTCCACGATGATCTCATCGGATGAACCACGATGTCAAGGACTTAATCAATCCCGTATACAATTCCCTTTGTCTAGCGGTATGTTACTTGCCCGAGATTCGATCGTCGGTATCCTTATACCTTGTTCAATCTCGTTACCGGCAAGTCTCTTTACTCGTTCCGTAACACATCATCCCGTGATCAACTCTTTGGTCACATTGCGCATATGATGATGTCCTACCGAGTGGGCCCAGAGATACCTCTCCGCTTACACGGAGTGACAAATCCCAGTCTCGATTCGTGCCAACCCAACAGACACTTTCGGAGATACCTGTAATGCACCTTTATAGCCACCCAGTTACGTTGTGACGTTTGATACACCCAAAGCACTCCTACGGTATCCGGGAGTTGCACAATCTCATGGTCTAAGGAAATGATACTTGACATTAGAAAAGCTTTAGCATATGAACTATACGATCTTTGTGCTAGGCTTAGGATTAGGTCTTGTCCATCACATCATTCTCCTAATGATGTGATCCCGTTATCAATGACATCCAATGTCCATGGTTAGGAAACCGTAACCATCTATTGATCAACGAGCTAGTCAACTAGAGGCTTACTAGGGACATATTATGGTCTATGTATTCACACGTGTATTACGATTTTCGGATAATACAGTTATAGCATGAATAAAGACAATTATCATGAACAAGGAAATATAATAATAACTAATTTATTATTGCCTCTAGGGCATATTTCCAACAGTCTCCCACTTGCACTAGAGTCAATAATCTAGTTCACATCGCCATGTGATTAACACTCACAGGTCACATCGCCATGTGACTAACACCCAAGAGTTTACTAGAGTCAGTAGTCTAGTTCACATCACTATGTGATTAACACTCAATGAGTTTTAGGTTTGATCATGTTGCTTGTGAGAGAGGTTTTAGTCAACGGGTCTGAACCTTTCAGATCCGTGTGTGCTTTACAAATCTCTATGTCATCTCCTAGATGTAGCTACCACGTTCTATTTGGAGCTAATCCAAATAACTGTTCTACTTGGAGCTATTCTGTTGAACCAACAGGAAATGTTGTGGATGCTCCGCCTAGCGATGAAAGCGCTCTGCAGGTTCACCGATATTATCTCACCAAGCCGCGGTGTGACGGAGGGAGAGGACATTGGTGAAAAGCTTCGCAATCAGGTGGATCAAGCTGATTGGTCAATAGTCGAACAGTGAGGATGCGCCCGCTTTGAGAGAAGGGTGAGTAAGGCCTCATTTAGCTTTTGGAATCCGTGCCCATTCGAAGAGAAGAGCTTGTCGAAGGCGTCACAAAGATCTCCCTTGATGATATCCCAGCAGGAGCGCAAGAACTAGGCCGTGAAACCATCAGGGCCCGGCACCTTCCCAGTGGGCAATTGCTTGATCACATCCTAAATCGAGGACGGGGTATCGACCCGTTGGCTGGATAGCTGAGGTTGCTGCTAGCCCATCCGAGTTTTTGCGAACATGCAAAAGACTTGCGTGTCGATATATTAGATCGAGAAGGATTTACAAGGTGTTACCGGCCCCAAAACGGAGTTGGGACAACGACAGTGCACTAGTGGTAACAACTAGGTGCCTTCTATCCTACTTAATCCTTTATCTCAAGAAGGATTGCAACACCATAGCGCCAGCTCTACTCCATAGGTTGGCTTCAGCCACAATGCCAGCGCACACGTGCGCGGCCGTGCTCAGCGAGTTGTCAAAAGTCCGGGCATTGCGCTCGATCCATAGGCTCCACACGATGAGGAGCACGACGCTGTCGAAACCTTTGCATGCCAGTTTTGAGAGTCCGCGGCGAGCGTCAGGCCACCATTCCTGCAGGGCGTCCACTTGCAGCGTCCCGTGAACTACTCCCTCCATTCTAAATTACTCGTCGTAAAAATGGATGTATCTAGAATTAAAATACATTTAGATATATCTATACCTGTGACAAGTAATTCAGAACGAAGGGAGTAGGTTGCAGCGCCGAAGTATGGCCGTCCAGATCTCGCGCGAGAACGAGCATCCCACGGCAATGTGGTCCGCCGTTTCCTGGGCGTTTGAACACAAAGCACAGGTATCGTTCGTGGAAAGTCCATGCCCACCCGAGTTCAAGTCTCGGATCAGACGCGTGGTGCTTGCGGAGTTTCTCCTATCAAGCATCCTAAATCTCGGCCGGCCTTTTGCCCACAGATCATAGTGAAAGACACACACACACAAATTATTGCAGCCTAGGCGGCGCAGAAAAGCACGCTTATACTTGTAGTGAATGTCTATAACCAAACGGAATTTAGCTCGTGAATCTTCACCGTTGATGTACCTTAATTTATACTAATAGATGTTAACAATGCTGTTTTCAGAGCTCACAGTCACAGCTTAGAGGAGCGTGTCTGTTTCAGAACCAGTGAATCTGCATAATCATGGCCCTGCCATTTCGCAAAACAGATAGCAGAAACCAAGTGCAGTAGCTCATCCACAAATGTAAATATCATTGATGTATACCATATAACCATAAGTAACATATAACAAAGCTTCCACATGATCAGAGAGCCTAACATGCACATTAGTTTTCACAAGATGAGAGAATATACAAAGCTACTCACAGAATGTTACTGCGGTTCTTATCTCGGCGATGTGCTTAACCATTTCCAGGTGCAGGGAAGGAAAAGAAAAGGAAAAATTTAACAATATACATAAAAGTCTTCCCAATGCACTTATGCATTTCTGCTTTGTTTCCCCTGGTGGAGGAGGCAAGAGGATCCTCAGCTATGTACGACTGTAGTGCGCTTGGAACTAACTGAAGAGAGCACTAACTGAAGCAAGACGATCTGCACAGCCCTGTATGACTGTAGTCGATCCCACAATGCGCTTGTTCTTGCCATTGGTTCAGTTGGGTGTCAGAATTTTCGAGCGGCATGGTACAATTCAATGTAGTCCAGTGCGGGCCGGTTCCACGACCAGTCTTGCTCCATGACCCTCTTACACAGGGAGTGGAACCAATCACGGGCATCGAACCAAGCGCCGATTGCTCTGAAATGAGGTATGGAACATGCACGGTAAATAACCTAGCACTACTGCTGAATTCAGGGCTAATTGAGGAAAGGTACTTGCCTGTTGAGGGCATAATCCACGCCGTTGCTGTCGGCTCCGTCGAAACTGAACCCATTTGGTTCAAGACCAAGAGACCGAGCCCGGTCCTTATCATTGTCTACGTCGAAGACAGTGTCGTAAAGTCCTGCGATGCAAAGGATAGTTTCCATTTCATGTCCAACAGATCGACATATGCAAAGCAGTGCAGCATAATGGAGAGAAACAGTCACACACCTCCGGTTTTCCGAACTATAGGGATCGATCCATAACGCATGGCAACAAGTTGTGTTAAGCCACAGGGTTCAAAGATTGAAGGGACAATAATGAAGTCGGAGCCAGCGTATATCTGCAGCATGATCGATCATCAACCTAAATTATAAAGTAGTCTCCAGCTCCCATAATGGAGGGCTGGCTAGATGGTGTGTAGGATGTTGGAGCTCACCAGGTGAGAAAGAGGCTCATCGTAGGTTAGAACAAGCTTCACCCTACCATGGTAAACACCGTGAAGAGCATCGGCCAATCTGCAAAAATCGCCTTGTATTCGATGATCTGGAGCTGAACCAAGCAAAACCACCTAGGAACCAAACACTTCATTTTCAGTCTTTTGTTTTGAAGTAAACAAAAACAAATAGTAAGCAATTTTTTTATAAAGAAAATGTTAGATGTTTATCCGTTCACAAGGGATGATGTACTTGTCCGTTGCTCTCGAGGGTTCGGTGAATTGCGTGCTTGATGAGGTGGATTCCCTTCTGTGCTGTCAGACGGGTGATGATTCCGACAATAGGGACATCAGTTTGCTGTAATCCAAACTTCTGCTGCAAGGCCCTTTTTGCAGCGCTCTTGCCTTCGACAACATTCTCACAAGTATAAGGGACCTGAAGTAGTATGAAACACAGAGTTAAGCATAAAACTATCTGTGGCCTTGGTATATATCTACTTGCACTCTGGGAAAAATTTTGGTACCGGGATAAAATTGTCAGTGTACGGATCCCAGATATCTGGATCAATTCCATTGAGAATGCCATAGAATTTCTCACGATGAGGAGCAATGGCGCCATGGCCTGCCACGTCCCTTGAATATGTAGGAGAAACCTGAAAAGTTTGGGTGGAAATAGTTGAATACGTACAAAACACAAGAACATGACTCTGTAAAATGTTGAAGATTTTTTGTGCGCCAAACAGAAAGATTAAAAATTACAAGATAGTAAGGCACTCACAGTTGTGGCTTTATCACAGTATGTCATTGCTTTACCAATATAATGTGCTCCAAATTCAAGATTGTGGATGGTAAATACAACCCGAGTGCTTGCCATTCTGGATTGGGAATAGTGTTCCTTATATAGCCAGGCGACCGGAGCACTTGACCAATCATGGCAATGTATTATATGCTGTCACGTGAATACAGATACAAGTTCTTTTAACTGAGAAATGGAAGGGGAGAAACAAGCAACTGTTGCGAATACACAAGTAGCATTCAGATAGTAGAGCAGGAAAGGAAACACCAATGCAGCAAATAAGCTACACCATCCGTTCCTAAATATAAGACCTTTTAGAGATTTCACTATAGACTACATACAGAGCAAAATGAGTGAGTCTACACTCTAAAGTATGTCTATATACATCCGTATGTAGTCCATAGTGGAATCTCTAAAAGGTCTTATATTTAGGAACGGAGGGAGTAGTAAAGAAACTGAAAGTAACACACTGAATACAAGATTTTGAACATGGTGCACTGGAATGGTAAACAAGAAAGTGTAGTGTCACAAAGAAAAAGTCAATATAGCAGCTAGTATTCTAAATAATACTACTTACTGGAGAAAATTCATTCTGGAGGATAAACTCTAGAGCTGAATGACAGAAGAACCCAAATCTGCGGTCATCATTCCTTCCATATACACATCCAACGCCAAACATCCTAGAAAAGGAAATGTCAAAATGAATAGTTTGTGAAGAAAAATCCTCAGGAGAGTTCTTGAGATATTGGCATCCACTTACAGGAAGAGAACCAAAAAGAGACAACTAGACAAGTAAATCATTTAATTTTGATAAATGGTGCTGATTGCTTGTGCCTTTTAAGCTCTAACATTCAGGTGACAACATTTCTTTCTTTCATATTTCTCTTAATTGAAATGCAAATCCCATGCCAGATAATGGAAGGTGTACACAGCGCGTGCAAGTGTGTCTGCAATCTAGAGAAACTGAAATTTGACAATCAAACGCATGCTCAAGCATAAATAAGATTGAACATTTTTAAAGGGAAAGAAAGGATTGTCTACCTTATCATTGAATGACAGATGGCAATAGTTTGTTACAGGTTACAAGCGTTTGGTAGCGTCATATGGGCGCAAGATATATCAGAATAGAAACTGTAAGGAGCCCCATGGAGTCCTTGGCAGCCACTGACCAGGGCCTAGCCTTAATGCACAACCTTTTGTGCCCAAGCAATGATCTTAGCTGTGTTCTTGGTTGTGCAGGCTACGTGTCCAAGGGTGATCATGGAATTTCAAAATTAGTTGGATTTATTGGCTCATCTAGCAGCAAATTCCTTTAGCTCAAAAGTGGTTATAGAGCCACTAATCTCACATATCATTGTTATAACTAGCTCGCAGCCTGGAATGCCAAGGCCAAGGTATTGTGTTACTAATTGGCTTCTATAGTCTACGATAAGTAGTTATATGAATGAGAAAAAGGTACACCTTATTAACCAGTACAAGGCTCTAGCCTAACAATTTTGTGAAAAGGAGTAATATGTTTTATATCACTCAAGTATACATTTCCCGCAAAAAAATAAACCATACATTAGCTGATTCATACCCATTTTGAGGTTCCAGGAAGTAAACGGTCAGGTCTTCGACTCGTCCAACCCATACTTTTATTTCTGTACCACCCCAAGAAAAACTTTGATATAAATGTAAATCCTTGACCTGCATTGAAATAGATGTAACTTGATTAATAATTTATAATGGATATAAAACAAAGGAAATTCCTTAGTGCCTACTGATCTTGGCATCCCCTTATTGGGGTCATATATTGGTTTTATTGGGATCTGTGCCACCATACTGCGCTCCATAGCAGCTCAGAATTTTTTAGCTTCAGTTGAAGCTTTGTGGCATTTTGAGTTGAAATTTTACAAACTAGGTGAATAGATTATGTAGTACAGTACTTCAACTTACACTGCTTTGATTCAAACAGTCGTACTTCGGGAGAATAACCTCGACAGTATGTCCTAGATCTTGAACGGCACGTGAAAGACTTGTAACAACATCCCCGAGACCTCCAACCTATGAGATCATTGATCATGACAGAGCATAGTATTATGGCATAGAAAGAAAAAAGGCAAAAGGTGATGAGATCTCGCCTCGAATCAAAGAAACTAGCCTTAGAATTATATTACCTTTGCAACGGGGGCCATCTCGACAGCAATGTGGATAATACGCATGTAATTCTCTGTTTCAATTGAATCAGAAACAGGAATATGATAGTCCATCCCATTCCTGTTGTCATAGATCCCATCTTCTTCCCACTCGGAGAAAACAAAGTCCATCATATAGGCATCCGGTGGAACATTAACTGGACAAGGAACACAGATAAACATAAGGAAGTAGGAAGGATACAGCTTTTCGGTGCTCTGTATTGTACTCAGTAATTACAAGGCAAGTAGGATAAGTAACTTCATTATAGAAAATGGAAGCTTTATTACCCCCCGGACTCTGCACCATCGATGCATCTAGTACACAGTAAACCAATTTAACAGGGATTTGGCCAAGTTGCGGAACTAAATTTCTACGTTTTAACAAGGCTTAAGTGACTTCACAATATATATCAAAGTAGGCCTATAGGCCTTATACAGAAAGACCTCCCATTCACGCTCCGAAAAAAACAGCTACAAGCTCGACCAGCCGAGAATAGCCCTTGGTGCCATAATTTTTAAGAAGAAAGGTGACCACTCACCCTATGGAGGGGGAGCCTGCAAGCACCTTTTTTAGAGAAGTGGTGCCTGCAAGCACTTCAGCCCGCTCCCGCTAGCCACCCGAGCAGACACTCGGTCTCAAAACAGCTACAAGCTTATATAGTACTCCCTCCGGTCCATATTACTTGTCACAGCTTTAGTATAACTTTGTACTAAAGTTGTACCAAAGTTGTGACAAGTAATATGGATTGGAGGGAGTAGTTGCATATCTGTTCTGGGTTTATGGCATTAAACTAGCTAATTATTACCAATAATAGAACAACAAATATTGGATACTATCTGTGCATCATTAGTTGCATTTGACTGTATTGATTGCATAAAAATGGTTACATATATACTAATAACAGTGATGTAATAACGCAAGCTCAAACCTGTTGCTTTTAAGAGCGGCCCATCCCCTGATTTCACCATCTTCTGGGGTGGCAATGCTCCACTTGGATGCATCCAAAGGTTAAAGGAGCATCTAAACCAAACCTCTGGCTTTCCATTTAGCACTGTGTTAGAGGGATTGTATAGCACATCCACTGTGGTTCCGGCGCGTATTTCAAGCGGTTCAGTGTAAACAATGTGTTTCTGGGAAAGCAGAAACCTTCGCATAGTTTTTGCCTTCATCTCAGCTTTGATATTTGCACTTCTCTCAGCCTGTGTAGGTAAAAAGGAACATGAGTCAACCCAAATAATCCTGATCATATGTTTTGTTCCAAACATCAGATATATCCACCACAAAGGAAAAAAAAATCTTGTCTTTGTTAATTGCCAGTTACTCATCAAGCCAACCAGCCTTGAAAGGGAGTTGCCTTGCAAATTTTAAGTAGGAATGTTCTTAATGGTAAAGAAAGTTATGTTGTGATTGGTATATTATCAAGTGATTTTGAATAAGCTTGCGTGGAACCATGCATTTTGAATTTGGAAAATAGACGAAAGGGAATATATTTGTCATCACTCAGGGGTTAACTGCCAAAATTATAGAGATCTATATGCAAAGATTTTGTTGCAACTGACCTTTCTTTTCATGGTTTCTTCCTTTTCTCTCCTTTCTTGCAGAAGCCTTGTATAGATGTTTTGCTCCTCTTGCACCCAGAAGCCTTCCTCGGTTACGTTGTTGTTTGGAAGAATAGCATGGAAATCTTGTCGAGCATTGTTGTCATAGTTCCTTGCATTCCCAGCTGGCCCATCAGCAAAAACCCAGTCCAACACAAGTGCTTTTTCAGGTGGAATAACTGTACATATACAGAAAAGGCAGGTATTACATTACATATATGCTCCATGGAATACAAATGATCTTTAAGCGTCCCTCTATGGTAAATGTTGAGCTTCCATGGCCTTCGAGTTAATAAAATACTTTCTCATGACATTAATAAAACAAGGAAATTCATGCCATATTTGTAGGAGCATTATGCTAGAATCAAAACAAATGTTTCCTCAACAAAAAAGAATCAAAACAATGTTGCCTTATGTACAAAGGTTGAGGTGTCGTACCATCTGCATACCACCAATCGCCGTCTCTGTCATTGCACTTGACAAAGCTTTCAACAATAGAGAGTCCATCTGACCAATTGTTGTAACCACCATGCATCCAAATCTCAGTACTATGCGCAAGTGGCCTCGAGTTTCTGTTATAATATAACCTGATAGTATCTCTGCTTGTATCTGTGCTAGCCTCTATGTACCACAAATTATCAACACATGTTCTGGCCAAACTCAACATACTCTGCAATTTCTTCTTCTTGATCTCTATCTCGGCCTTCGCTTGTGCCCTGACAGCTTCATCTGCAGCCCTTGCTTCCTTGCTTCGCCGCTGTTCTTCAGTCTGTGTCCTCCTTTCAGCTTCTTCCATGGCAAGTTTCTCAAGCTCCCTTTGCTTTTCTTTAACCAAGAAATCTTCAAACAGATCTTCATTCATAGTGCCTTCTATTCCTATACAGAAATCATTGTTGCCATTGTTCTCATAGACCGTGCGACCGTTGAAGAACACAAAGTCTAATCTGTAGGCCTCCTTGGGTATGTACAGTTTGCAAGACCACCAAACCCCTCCAAGGTCACTCTTGTGCAATCTTTCAGTGAAAAGCCTCCATTTCCAACCATTGAATGCTCCTTTGATGACGACATCGGGTTCGTTCGCCAAAGCTGTTAGGTCACGATTTAAATAAAGATCAATAACTGAATCAGCTTTCACTACCTCTGGAAAAACAAACAGCTTGTTCCTCATCGAATAATTTTTCTCTGCGAGTTCTTGAAGCATCACCCGTAGTGCTTGTGGATCCACAACATCCTGTGGTGACCCCTGGATATCTTGTTCAATGTTAACGGACACAGAGGTCTCGTCAACTTCATATTGTCCGTCATCCTCAATTAACTGCACTTCATCTTCAGACCATGAAAGCTCTTCCTCAGAAAGCACATGCTGAATTTTATCACCTCTCCCCATTCCAATTTCAGTTATAGAAAGCTCATCCTCGTTAACTACCATCTGTCCTTCGGCAGCACTTTTCTGATGTTCAGTCATGTAAAGATGTTCCTCATCAACTTTCTTCCAAGTTGTCCTTTCCACTGCTTGGGTTCTATCTGCCTGATGCTTCCGCAACACATTGTCAACATTAAACTTTACATGAAGCGCATCCTCATCAGTTTTCTCGGATGTGTGATCTCCCTCTTTAGCTTCCAGTCCATTCACATACAATGCATCCTGTCTATCAACAACAGGAACTTGCTTTGTTTGACCCTCTCTCGACGTACCAACAATTGGTACGTTTTGTTTAGGGAGACTAACGGCCGAAAGATCTTGACTATGGAATCCAACTATGGACTGCTTTTGCTCAGGGACACTAACAGTTGACTGGTTTTGTTTGGGGAAAGCAACAATTGATTGGTGTTGTTTACTAGAACCAAAAATTGATTGGGTTGGTCCCGCAACATCAGCAATGGATTTATCTTGTTTATAGGAACCAATGATTGATTGGTTTTGTCTTGGTAAATCATCAATTGACAGGTCTTTTTTATCACTAAAATTTACTTTGCCTTGTTCTTCAACCCTGACAAGTCGCAGCTCAGGATTCAAACTTACACCTGTTTTAGCAATAGCCTTGTCCCACATAGAGAATGAAGACGGTACTGGATATTGCTGTTGGTAAGTCTCTTCTTCATCGGTAGCTTCACCCACATAATCCACTGCCATATGTTTCTCATGGCCTGATTCACTTGCAAACAAATCCATCACAAATGTTTCCTCTTCTGATCTAGTTTCATCCACCACATCATCCACTTCTCTGTATGTCGCGCAGCTTGAAGCATTTCCCAACAAATCCACCTCAAATGTGTCTTGATCAGCCACGGTTTCATCAATTGCATCCCACATCGGCGCACTTGTTGAAACATTTCCTGACGAATCCGTCTCAAACCTGTCCTTTATAGACCCAGCTTCATCCACTGCACCCACTTCCACTGTTGTACTGCTTGAAAAAACATTTCCTGACAAATCTGCTCTAAATATGCCTTGATCATTCCCAGCTTCATCACTTGTATCCACTTCCCGTACCGTTGCACTGTTTGAAACATTTCCTGACGAGGTCGCCTCAAATCTGTCTTGAACAGGCCCGACTTCGTCAACCGCATCTAGTTCCACGGTCGTCGCACTGCTTGAAATATTTCCTGACAAATCCAGCTCAAATACGTCTTCTTCAACTCTAGCTTTGTCCGCCGCATCATCCATCACATCTACTATCACACTTCTCAATGTCTCTTGTACAGTCCCATTATGATCCATCACATCTACTATCACACTTCTCAATGTCTCTTGTACAGTCCTATTATGATCCATCACATCTACTATCACACTTCTCAATGTAGTTGCTGGCAAATCCAGCTCAAATACGTCTTCTTTAACTCTAGCTTTGTCCGCTGCATCCACTTCCTTCTTCGTTATACTGCTCAATGAATTCACTGTCAGATCAGCCGCAAGTATATCTTCATCAGCCACATCCACTCCCCCGATTATAGAACTGCTTAAAGCATTTTGTGACGAGTCCGCTTTAGCAGTCTCGGCTTCTCTAGTATCTGTCCATTCTGCTGTCTCGGTACTTAATAGCGCATTGTATGTATCAAGAGTTTCTTCATCCCGATTATTGTGTTCTATATTCTCGGTGCTTGGTTCAACAATGAGTCTTGTCGTATATCCTCTAGAAGAAATGACTTTAACCTGAGGTGATACCATCTTTCTTGATTTCCTATTAGGAGGATCTGAATGATGCAATTTGGAAAGACATGAAGTTAAACAGAACATCTGGGCTGTGTTTCGTTGCAAAGTATTCTCAAAGTATTTCAAGAATACTACAGTTTTTTTTAAACTATGGTTTTAAATACTTTGAGGTGTTTGGCTGTAATAAAAATTGTAGTATTATAAACTACAGTATCCACAAAACTGTAGTATTTTTGTAGTATTAAAAAAAGTGGTTGGGACCTCTTTTTAAAGAACTGAGAAAGGCAACAAAGGCCTTGTCTACTAGTGGCCAATTGCAACGCTGTATACTTTTGATTGCCAAACATACCACTGTTTCCGCTATACTTAGAAAGACTGTTGGTTTCATAAACTACAGTATTCATTGTCATCGCTATAGAAAACCGTGGTATCAAAATACTGAGGTTTGAATAAGACATTGCTTCCAAACAGATAGAATGATAGGCCATTTGACAGATTATTCCTCAAACCTGAACTTGCTACCATGCATCGAAGGGTCCTGCTTCGAGTAAATCTGCCATTCATCAAAAAAGGCTGGAAAACACAAAAGGGGAAATAAGTTGTGCAGCTCAACATGTTTGAGCATAAAAAGGAAACCTTCTTATAGATAATGCTTGAGAAAATCAAAAGGTATTTGCGAACAATCGGAACAGAATTATCAAGGTCATTTAATCCTACAAAATTATTTACGCCTCTCATATAAATTCTACTGAAATTGCTTTCTGAACTCACTTCTTTTTTTAAGCATAATACAGTAGGGAAGGCCCCCACTGTATCTCATTTTCTGACCTCACTTCTAAGCAAGGATAAATTTCTCTGTTCAACTGGAAGGATGTAATCCAATTTATTATCTTCATAGTTTCGTTTCGACAAAAAACATTAGCGCAATTCAAACTACTGATACACTCGCTATCTGGCAGACAAAGACCAGCATATAGAAAGATGGCAATGCTTGCAGTACATATGGAAATAACTTTATCGCAAAAAATATATGGAAATAACTTCATCACAAACATAGAAGGTGCAGACAATGTAAATACTCCCCGAATTCACCCCACCGTTTTTTTGCAATGAATTTCTGTTTCTTGTTTGAAACTCTTGCCGTGGAAATCTTCATTCCAAATTAACCAGCATTAACATTGCCGAAAAAGGTTTTCGCCCCGCTTTATATATAAAGCAATGACCGACCACAGCTCAGATACAAACGCACGCCACCACAACACACGCACACACCCAAGGCTGGATACATAGGCGATGAGCGCGGCAACACTACCCCTAGTACTACAAGAGCAACCGGAGTCCTCAACAGTGGATACGCCAACACGAAGAGAAGAAGCCGCATATGACGAACCGTGTGCTCCAAGGAGGCGCCTTTAGGAAGGTTACTACACCAGACCGCCGTCACCGACCGACCCGAGGATCAGAGTTTCCCCTGGAGCAACACGACGGGCAATGAGAGCCACGATGACGCCTTCAAGAAGGGAGCGAGCTTCACCGCCGCCAATCCGTCCGAAGACAGATCAGGTTTTCACCCCAGCCAACACTCACCACCACTGGACACCACATCCCGTTGACCACGCCGCCCACACGGCCATGGCCACCGGGCAGCACCTAACCACGGGCTCTGCCCAAGAGCACCGCGGAGCCACCCCCAGGGCCGCCGCCCTGGCATCCAAGACCTGGAATCCACCTCACTCGAGACCCACCGCTACCTCAACCAAAGATACGAGCGGAAAGGAACCGCCTTTCGCACCCCTGGGCTGCCCCTAACGCCAAAACCCAAAGGTCGGCCAAAATTGGCCTCCATCGACCCATCCTGCTGCCGGGCGCGAGACGAGCACGATCCTGCTACTGGGTGCGAGACGAGCACGATCCTTCTGCCGGGCGCGAGACGAGGTCGGTCCTGCTGCCGGGTGCGAGACGAGCTCGGTCCTGCTGCCGAGCGCGAGACGAGCGATGGACCATAGTCGGGGAAGGGCCGAACCTTCGACGGAGGTAGCAACCAGACAACGAGGAGAGGGCCGAAGGTCGAAACTGGCCGCCAACAGACGAGCCAACGCCGGAAAGCCAGCCGCCGCCCCAGTCGACCCGCCGAGCTGCCGTGGAGCCGGCACGGCGAAGCCACCTCGCCGCCGCCACCCATAGCTGGGACCGCAGCCACACCGGGCCGGGGCCCCAAACCCGCGACGCCAGCCAGAAAAAAGGCGAAATCCGGCCGGCACGCACCACCACCATGCTGACGACGACGAGCGCAACAGCCCCCGCACGCCGCCGGCAGGCCCTAGTCGCCGCAGCCCGTGCCGCCCGCGAAGCAGCGGCCGAAGGATCCACCACCATCCAGATCAGATTTGGGAAACCCTCGCCGCCACTCTGAGCACACCCCGCCACCGCATCCAAGCACGCCAGCCCCCAAGCACCATGCCCCGCAAGGCCCAGCAGCCCTCCACGCCACCGCCCTCAGCCACCGCTGTCGCCTTGGCTGTTGCTGGTGCCGCGCCGTCGCGCTTGTGCCACCGTCGCCTTGGCTATTGCCGGTGCCGCGCCGTCGCGCCCCGCCAAGCGCCACACATCAGCTCGAGGGGGCAGCCCCGCGTCAGACCACCTCAAGGGACGGGAGACTAGGGCCCCGCCGCCGCCTACGCCGGCCGGGCTTTGCCTGGCTGCGCGCTCCGGCGGCGGCGAGGGGATTTTTTTTAACAAATATAACAGAATTCATGTTCTTTACCTCTTCCAGCAATTAAAATCACGTCGTTTTAAGCCAATATGAATCACAGCCCGCCACCTTAATAAATAACCAATATGGTCCACATGCAAATCAAAACCAATGCCCTTTGACTCCCAGATATAAAAATATTCCCGAGATGAAAGAAATCAAAATCCCTATAAACCTGACCCGGGACAGAATTAACCAGGATGATCAACATACGAGTGAAATAACCAAGCATACCACTTAATAATTCCCAAATCAAACAACATTCCGTGAACCGACCGAATCAAGAACCATAACCATCCGTACCTGCGCGAGGCCGCCGCCGCGGCCGGCCGGCCGGACGACGACGAGCGGCTGCGTGCTCCGAGGGCACAGAGGGCCCCGTGGCCGGAGAGCCATCTCCATTTCCGGGAACCTACTAAACCCCGCCCGCAAAACCCACCACCCACCACACCAGTCAGTCCACCACGCAGCGGCGACTGCCCTATCCCCCTCCTCCCCGCCTGGCCTCCCCTCCTCACGGGGAAAGAACTAAAATTGGAATACAGCGCTATGGCGTGGAGATCTGCGCACCAAAAAGGCTCCTTCGTCCTTCAACCATTTTGTCTGAGAGCAGCCTCGATCCTTTATTTTCGTTTGGTTTTTTTGTTCGATGTGCTTCTCCGTGTGCGCACACATGGAAATGTAGGTGGACCAGTAACGGACGGTGGTGGATGGCTGGTGTTTTTTGTACTACTTCCTTTCTTTTTCCAGCAATGTTTTCTTTTGAAAAAGCTTCAACGCGAATGTTCGTGCAGAGGACAAAAGAAGACAGGAGTGGAAGACAGAGCAGAGGGTAGGAGGAAGAAGAGTGAGGGGCTGAGGGCCACTTCTTTAGGCCCATGATTCTCCAGATTCTGATTATGGGAAACTGCACACAAAATCAGCTACAATAAACCGTACATTTTTTTTCTGAGATTGTTGCACGGTTTTTTTAATAATCATGTATACGTATATTGGAAAATACACAAGAGCTCCTGGGTGCTCCACCCCCTATACAAAAAATAATTTCAAAAAATTCTAGGAAAATTCAAAAAAAAAACTTGGAATTTAGGGATATCAAATTTGGGTTCCCAAATATACTCCCATGTGAAGTTTCATGAGAAAAAAAATACCAGGACATGTATCCGTGGCAAAGAAAATATAGCCTGACCTATGATCCACCCAAACAGTTTTTTCTATACATAGAATTTTTTTTGTCTTTTTTACTGAGAATACATTTTCAGGTATTTTTTCACGAAACTTCACACGGGAGTAGATTGAGCATCCAGGTTTAATATCCCAAAAATTCAGATTTTTGAATGTCCTTGGTTTGTTTCTTGAATTAATACTCATATAGGGGGGTGGAGCACCCGAGTGCTCCAAACCCTCTCCCCGTATATATTTTTTATTAGGCAATATCCATTAAAGACTCCGCAATAAGCAAAACTAGAATTTCACTTTGGCGGAATCTTTGTGCCACACCGAAACATCGTCCGTAAAGCTCCTAGGTCGAAACTGTGTACTAAATTGCTAACACTTGGTTGTTTTTGACCAGCCTCACGTCAAATATGAACACAAAAGCAATTTTGCAAATAAGTGCTTAACATTAAAATTTTAAAAAGGTTCCAAAGTTTTCTTCATAGTAGAAGGGAAATAAAAAAAAGGACTAATCTCAAGGTACAAGACTGGCATCAATAATCTCAAGTGTAGCGGCCATGGTACCATCATCTTTTTGTAGAGCGTTGACACATGTAAACCGCAACGGAGGTTGCACATACGCATTATAGTCAAACATGTCAAAATGCTCATGATGTAACTTTCTATCAAGAATGCAGTCGCGGAGACACATGCATGCAGTGATGATCATCTTCTGGTCTCCGGTTTGTATTTTGGTATGCCTTAGAGAACTTGTCATTTCATCTTGAGAACAACAAACGATCTTTCGGTGAAGTTTCACAAAGAATGTTTCGTGTCTCTCCATCAATTAATGTTGTTGGAAATCTGATACATGATACCGTTGCCCTTTGTATGGTGCTAGATATCCAACTATGTGTTGGATATCTAGAGTCGACAAGGTGGTATTTATCTACAATAAGACATTAATAAAGTCACTATAAATTTACAAGATAGTATTGTATATATAATAATACCAGATCCTCAAAGTCGAGGCCCGTTGTTAGGCTGCAGGATGATACGTCTCAAAACGTATCTGTAATTTTGGATTGTTTTATACTATTATATTATCACTTTTGAATACGTTTCCTAATATATATTTTTTGGACTTACCTATTAATCTAGTGCCCGGTGTCTTGTTTTCTGCATGTTTTTTATTTTACAGGACAATATCTACAGAGGTTAAAATACCTTGCCTATTTAATATGATTTTTCAGGCAACGAAGGACCCATGAAGCTTTGGGAGAGATCGAGAGGAGCTAAGGGGGGCCGCTTGGACAGGTGGCCCGTCCCTGCCCTAGGGTGCGCCCCTAGGCCGTGTGGGCCCCTACATCGCCCTTCGTTCCACCATCATAAATTCCTATAAAATACATAAACCCTTCGCCATATTTTTAGAATAATATTTTCGCCGCCGCAGGTTTGAAGAAATATGCCCTAGAGGCAATAATAAAGTTGTTATTTATATTTCCTTATATCATGATAAATGTTTATTATTCATGCTAGAATTGTATTAATCGGAAACTTAATATATGTGTGAATACATAGACAAACAGAGTGTCCCTAGTATGCCTCTACTTGACTAGCTCATTAATCAAAGATGGTTAAGTTTCCTGATCATAGGCATGTATTGTCATTTGATGAACAGGATCACATCATTAGAGAATGATGTGATGGACAAGACTCATCCGTTAGCTTAGCATAATGGTCGTTTAGTTTTATTGCTATTGCTTTCTTCATGATTTATACATGTTCCTCTGACTATGAGATTATGCAACTCCCGAATACCGGAGGAACACCTTGTGTGCTATCAAATATCACAATGTAACTGGGTGATTATAAAGATGCTCTACATGTGTCTCGGCTTGTCGCTAAGGGTTATCAACAAGTTCAAGGAGTTGACTACGATGAGACCTTCTCACCCGTAGCAAAGCTGAAGTCCGTCCGAATCATGTTAGCAATTGTCGCATTCTATGATTATGAGATATGGCAAATGGATGTCAAAACGACATTCCTTAACGGTTTCCTTAAGGAAGAATTGCATATGATGCAGCCGGAAGGTTTTGTCGATCCTAAGAATGCTAACAATGTATGCAAGCTCCAGCGCTCCATCTATGGGCTGGTGCAAACATCTCGGAGTTGGAACATTCGCTTTGATGAAATGATCAAAGCGTTTGGGTTTATATAGACTAATGGAGAAGCCTGTATTTATAAGAAAGTGAGTGGGAGCTTTGTAGCATTTCTTATATTATATGTTGATGACATACTATTGATGGGAAATGATATTGAACTTTTGGAAAGCATAAAGGCCTACTTGAATAAGTGTTTTTCAATGAAGGACCTTGGAGAAGTTGCTTACATATTAGGCATCAAGATCTATAGAGATAGATCGAGACGCCTCATTGGTCTTTCACAAAACACATACCTTGACAAGATATTGAAGAAGTTCAATATGGATCAGTCCAATAAGGGGTTCTTGCCTCTATTGCAAGGTGTGAGATTGAGCATGGATCAATGCCCGACCTCGGCAGAAGATAGAGAAAAGATGCGTGTCATCCCCTATGCCTCACCCATAGGCTCTATTATGTATGACATGCTGTGTACCAGACCTGATGTGAACCTTGCCATAAGTTTGGTAGGGAGGTACCAAAGTAATCCCGGTATGGAACACTGGACAACGGTCAAGAATATCCTGAAGTACCTAAAAAGGACTAAGGATATGTCTCTCGTTTATGGAGGTGGCCAAGAGCTTGTCATAAAGGGTTACGTCGATGCTAGTTTCGACACATATCTGGATTACTCCAAGTCACAAACCGGATACGTGTACATTTTGAATAGTGGGGCAGTCAGCTGGTGCAGTTGCAAGCAAAGCATCGTGGCAGGATCTACATGTGAAGTGGAGTACATAGCTACCTCGGAGGCAGCACATGAAGCAGTCTGGATGAAGGAGTTCATCACCGACCTAGGAGTAATTCCCAATGTGTCGGGCCCGATGACTCTCTTATGTGACAACATTGGAGCTATTGCCCTTGCAAAGGAGCCCAGGTTTCACAAGAAGACCAGGCACATCAAGCGTCGCCTCAACTCCATTCGTGAATATATATTCAAGATGGAGACATAGATATTTGTAAAGTGCATACGGATCTGAATGCCGCAGGTCCGTTGAGTAAACCTCTTCCACGAGCAAAATATGATCAACACCAGGACTCTATGGGTGTTCGATTCATCACAATGTAACTAGATTATTGACTCTATTGCAAGTGGGAGATTATTGGAAATATGTCCTAGAGACAATAATAAAATAGATATTATTATATTTCCTTGTCCATGATAATTTTTTATTGTTCATGCTATAATTGTATTAACCGGAAACCATAATACATGTGTGAATACGTAGACCACAACATATCCCTAGTGAGCCTCTAGTTAACTAGCTCGTTGATCAATAGATGGTTGTGGTTTCCTGACCATGGACATTGGATGTCATTGATAACGAGATCACATCATTAGGAGAATGATGTGATGGACAAGACCCAATCCTAAGCATAACACAAGATCGTGTAGTTCGTTTGCTAGAGCTTTTCTAATGTCAAGTATCATTTCCTTAGACCATGAGATTGTGCAACTCCCGGATACCGTAGGAATGCTTTGGGTGTATCAAATGTCACAACGTAACTGGGTGACTATAAAGGTGCACTACAGGTATCTCCGAAAGTGTCTGTTGGGTTGGCACGAATCGAGACTGGGATTTGTCACTCTGTATGACGGAGAGGTATCTCTGGGCCCACTCGGTAATGCATCATCATAACGAGCTCAATGTGACTAAGGAGTTAGCCACGGGATCATGCGTGATACGTTCATTTTGCATCATGCTTTTATATCGTTATTTATTGCATTATGGACTGTTATTACACATTATGTCACAATAATTATGCCTTTTCTCTCTTATTTTATAAGGTTTGCACGAAGAGGGAGAATGTCGGCAGCTGGAATTCTGGGCTGGAAAAGGAGCAAACATTAGAGACCTATTCTGCACAACTCCAAAAGTCCTGAAACTCCACAGAAGTCACTTTTGGAATATATAAAAAATATTGGGCAAAGAAAGCACCAAAGGGGGGGGCCACCCACCATCCACAAGGGTGGGGGTGTGCTGTAACGCCCTCGATGCGGCTATATCTCACACGTGTCGAAGCACGACTTAGAGGCATAACCGCATTGAAAGTAATGTCGCAAGTGAGGTAATCTTCACACAACCCATGTACTATATAAGGGAAAAAGATACATAGTTGGCTTACAATCGCCACTTCACACAATTACATGAATAAAGCATTACATCATCCAAATACAAACAAGGTCCGACTACGGAACCAAAATAAAGAGCAACCCCAAATGCGACAAGGTCCCCCGATCGACCCCAACTGGGCTCCACTACTGATCAACTAGAAACGAAACAAGACAAAGGACAAGATCTTCATCGAGCTCCTCCTTGAGCTTGGTTGCGTCATCTGCATGGTCTCATCGGCACCTGCAAGCTGGTTTTGGAAGTATCTGTGAGTCACGGGGACTCAACAATCTCACACCCTCGCGATCAAGACTATTTAAGCTTATGGGTAAGGTAAAGGTATGAGGTGGAGCTGCAGCAAGCGACTAGCATATATGGTGGCTAACATATTCGCAAAAGAGAGCGAGAAGAGAAGGCAAAAGCACGGTCGATGAGCTATGATCAAGAAGTGATCCTAAAACAACCTACGTCAAGCATAACTCCAACACCGTGTTCACTTCCCGGGTCCCGCTGAGAAGAGACCATCATGGTAACACATGCGGTTGGTGCATTTTAATTAAGGTCAACTTCAGGTTTTCTACAACCGGACATTAACAAATTCCCATCTGCCCATAACCGCGGGCACGGCTTTCGAAAGTTCATAACCCTGCAGGGGTGTCCCAACTTAGCCCATCACAAGCTCTCACAGTCAATGAAGGATATTCCTTCTAGCGGGAAGACCCGACCAGACTCAGAATCCCGGTTACAAGACATCCTCGACAATGGTAAAACAAGTCCAGCAAAGCCACCCGAATGTGCCGACAAATCCCGATAGGAGCTGCACATATCTCTTTCTCAGGGCACACCGGATTGTCCAAGGTTCCAGTAGGCCAGCCCAGAGTTGCCCCTGGTGGCCACCGGCAGCTGACAGGTTGGACCAACACTCAGAGGAGCACTGGCCCGGGTTTTTTTAATAAAGATGACCCTTGGGCAGGCCTACCCAAGGGAAAGAAAAGGGTAGGTGGCAAATGGTAAAACCAATGTTGGGCCTTGCTGGAGGAGTTTTATTCAAGGCGAACTGTCAAGGGGTTCCCATTATAACCCAACCACGTAAGGAACGCAAAATCCGGGAACATAACACCGATATGACGGAAACTAGGGCGGCAAGAGTGGAACAAAACACCAGGCATAAGGCCGAGCCTTCCACCCTTTACCATGTATATAGATGCATTAATTAAATAAGAGATATTGTGATATCCCAACCAAATAGACATGTTCCAACAAGGAACAACATCTCCATGTTCCAACAAGGAACAAACTTCGATCTTCACCTGCAACTAACAACGCTATAAGAGAGGCTGAGCAAAGCGGTAACATAGCCATACAATGATTTGCTAGGACAAGGTGGGTTAGAGTCTTGGCTTAACAATATGGGAGGCAGGATAAACAAGTGGTAGGTATCGCAGCATAGGCATAGCAAAAGAGCGAGCATCTAGCAAGCAAAGATAGAAGTGATTTCGAGGGTATGGTCATCTTACCTGAGATCCCGCAAGGAAGAAGAACGAGTCCATGAAGAAGACAAACGAACGTAGTCGAACGGGTCCTCACAATCACGACGTTACCGGAAACAACCCGAAGAAGCAACACCGCAAAGAAGCACACAACATAGTAAATAACCAACACGTGAACATGGTATGATATGCGGGATACGGTATGCGATGCATATGTATGATTTGCAAAGGAATGATTGAACCTGGCCTCAACTTGGAAATCCAAGAGTGTCACTGTAAAGATGAGGTGATTTCGGTTGAAATCGATATAAAGATCACCGGAATCGGATGCACGGTTTGGAAATGGCAAGCAAAACAAATATGGCACCGGTCTGCGATAATCAGCAAGTGACCAACTAAATGCAACAAGATAAATATGCTACAGCACTCAAACATGACAACAAAATACATGGCAGGGATCCACTCATGATGCTTGACAAAAGATGAACACTGAGCTACGGCTAATTCATCCATTAACAGGTTCAAACAAGCATGGCAAAAGTGCAAATGATAACAGGTTTTCAGACTTAGTGAAATTAACGCAAGTCTGGAATTTATCATCAGGAAGCAAACTTTAGAGCATGAAAACTACATGCTACAGGAACATATCATGGCAAAGCAAGGCATGGCATGAAGCTACTCAAAGCACTTAACAAAAGTCCCTTAGTGACCTTGAGCCAAAAGGGATCAGAGAATACAATTGCAAGCATGTGAACATGGCAAAAACATAAACAGATCTCAGACTCAGTGAAAAACTGGAGCATGCAAAACAGTTAACAAGTAGGCATGTTTACGAGCTCGATGCACTCACTACAAAGCATGGCATGACAAACTAAGCATACAACCATCAAGAAGACATGGCATAGGAGCTAGACATGGCAAAAACAACAACATAGCATGCACGGATCAATAGCAACATCCTCGGCAAAATCGCTAATCATGTCAACAATCTGCCAGGATTCACGATATAGCAAAAGTAGAGCTCGATTGACTCAAGCTAGGGTGCTCCATAAATGCAAACAAAGACATGGATGGATAGAACATCACAATATTAACAAAACATCCTACTGATCATCCTCAAAAGAGGCACGGATCACTAGGAAACAACATGAACATATGGCATAAGGACAAAATCAGGACAAGGACTTAGTGAAATTCTAAGTCCCTGAAATCAGCATTACTGATTACGCTACTTTGCAAGCTTGTGCTAGTAACCACAAATATCTCAAAAGTACACGGTAAGCACCACTGTAAAGATGGCATGGCATATAACAAAACACATGTAGAGCTCAGGGTCATAGCATGCACACAATAATCATGGCAAAAATGACAAAATGCCATTTGCTGAAACAGATCTGACAAAATACTCACATAGCCTTCTTCCAACAGCATTTCGGGCATCAAGATGAGCTCAAATGAAAATGATCCAATGAGATAAAATGATGTACTCTTTGAGAAGAACATTTTGATATGCTACACGCTCAAAACGGAGCCACGGTGAGGGAGTTATGACCTAATGAAAATGCAAAATAAAACTGGAATCTGGGGACTTAGTGGAAAATTATACCCTCCGAGAAGTGGACGGGGAGAAGCGGAACGAGACGATCTGGGACGGGCGGCTACGCGTTTGGTTCCCGGAACGGGTGGATCTCATCCCACCCGTCCGGATCCGAGGCGGACGGCGTCCGGCGGCTCGCCGGAGCGAGGCGACGCCGGCGAGCGGCACAGTGGCAAGGAGGCGGCGGGCGGCTCGGTGGCGGAGCGCGGCGCGACGTGGCGCGGTGAGCGGCGGAGGCGGCGGCCGGCGAGTGGAGGCATGCGGCGGCGGGGCGAAGGGCGACGAGGGGATGCGGTGGCCGGCGGCGGAGAAGCGGCGGCGGTGAGCGGTGTAGTCGGGCGGCGGGAGGCGCGCCTCGGGCGGAGGAATTCCCCGGTGCGGGCGGCGAGCGATTCAGGCCCTGTGGGCCGGATCTGGGCCGGGCGGGCCCGCGGCGGCAGAGGAGAGAGGAGATCCGGCAGGGAGGCGACGTGGCGCGGCCTGGTTGGTGGAGAGCGGCGGCGTGGCGACGTGGCAACACCGGATTGGCCGGGGTGATGTGGCCGGCGGCGGTGGACGCATCCGCCGGCGAGACGGACATGTCCGGCGGCGCTGAAGGAGGAGTTTTAGGGTTTCATCCGAAATTTCGGGGAGATGCACATATTTATAGGTAGAGGGAGCTAGGAGTGTCCAAATGAGATGCGGTTTTCGGCCACGCGATCGTGATCGAACGACCGAGATGATGGAGAGGTCTTAGGTGGGTTTTGGGCCACTTTGAAAGGGTGTTGGGCTGCAACACACACGAGGCCTTTTCGGTCCCTCGGTTAACCGTTGGAGTATCAAACGAAGTCCAAATGGCATGAAACTTGACAAGCGGTCTACCGGTAGTAAACCAAGGCCGCATGGCAAGTCTTGGTCCAATCCGAAAACGTTTAACACCCGCACACGAAAAGAGGTAGAAAGGGACGCCGGATGACATATGAGCGCCGGATTGCAAAACGGACAACGGGGAAAATGCTCGGATGCATGAGACGAACATGTATGCAAATGAAATGCACATGATGACATGATATGCAATGCATGACACGCAAGCAATGATAAGGCAACAACAGCGAATAACTGGAGGACACCTGGCACATCGGTCTCGGGGCGCTACATGTGCCCTACCCCCTGGGCACGCCCCCTGCCTCGTGGGCCCCCTGGCAGGCCTCCGGTGCCCATCTTTTTCTATATGAAGTCTTTCACCCTAGAAAAATAAGAAGGAAGCTTTCAGGACGAAGCGCCGCCATCTCGAGGCGGAACCTTGGCAGAACCAATCTAGGGCTCCGCGGAGCTGTTCTGTCGGGGAAACATCCCTCCGGGAGGGGGAAATCATCACCATCGTCATCACCATCGATCCTCTCATCGGGAGGGGGTCAATCTCCGTCAACATCTTCACCAGCACCATCTTCTCTCAAACCCTAGTTCATCTCTTGTATCCGATCTTTGTCTCAAAACCTCAGATTGGTACATGTGGGTTGCTAGTAGTGTTGATTACTCCTTGTAGTTGATGCTAGTTGGTTTATTCGGTGGAAGATTATATGTTCAGATCCTTTATGCATATTAATACCCCTCTGATTATGAACATGAATATGATTTGTGAGTAGTTACGTTTGTTCCTGAGGACATGGGAGAAGTCTTGCTATAAGTAGTCATGTGAATTTGGTATTCGTTCGATATTTTGATGAGATGTATGTTGTCTTTCCTCTAGTGGTGTTATGTGAATGTCAACTACATGACACTTCACCATTATTTGGGCCTAGGGGAAGCATTGGGGAGTAATAAGTAGATGATGGGTTGCTGGAGTGACAGAAGCTCAAACCCTAGTTTATGTGTTGCTTCGTAAGGGGCTGATTTGGATCCACATGTTTTATGCTATGGTTAGGTTTACCTTAATACTTCTTTTGTAGTTGCGGATGCTTGCAAGAGGGGTTAATCATAAGTGGGTTGCTTGTCCAAGGAAGGGAAGTACCCAAGCACCAGTCCACCCACATATCAAATTATCAAAGTAACGAACGTGAATCATATGAGCGTGATGAAAACTAGCTTGACAATAATTCTCATATGTCCTCGGGAGCACTTTCCTTTATATAAGAGTTTGTCCAGGATTGTCCTTTGCTACAAAAAGGATTGGGCCACCTTGCTGCACCTTGTTTAATTTTGTTACTTGTTACCCGTTACGAATTACCTTACCACAAAACTATCTGTTACCGATAGTTTCAGTGCTTGCAGAGAATACCTTACTAAAAATTGCTTGTCATTTCCTTCTGCTCCTCGTTGGGTTTGACACTCTTACTTATCGAAAGGACTATGATAGATCTCCTATACTTGTGGGTCATCAAGACTCTTTTCTGGCGCCGTTGCCAGGGAGTGAAGCGCCTTTGGTAAGGAAAAATTTATATAGTGTGCTGAAATTTATTGTCACTGGTTACTATGGAAAGTAATCCTTTGAGGGGCTTGTTCGGGGTATCTTCACCCCAACCAGTAGAGAAAAGAGTTGCTCCTCAACTTACTGAACCTACTGAAAATGTTTACTTTGAAATTCCTTCGGGTATGATAGAGAAACTGCTAGCTAATCTTTTTACAGGAGATGGAACATTACATCCTGATTTGCACCTAATCCATGTGGATGAAGTTTGTGGATTATTTAAGCTTGCAGGTATGCCCGAGGATGTTATCAAGAAGAAGGTCTTCCCTTTATCTTTGAAGGGAAAGGCATTAACATGGTTTGGGCTATGCGATGATATTGGATCATGGAATTATAACCGATTGAAATTGGAATTTCATCAGAAGTTTTATCCTATGCATATGGTTCATTGTGATCGTAATTATATATATATAATTTTTTGCCTCGCGAAGGAGAAAGCACCGCTCAAGCTTGGGGGAGGCTTAATTCAATGTTATATTCATGCCCCAATCATGAGCTCTCAAGAGAAATTATTATTCAAAAAATTTATGCTCAGCTTTCTCTCAATAATCGCTCCATGCTCGATACTTCTTGTACTGGTTCTTTTATGATGAAGACTATTGAATTTAGATGGGATTTATTGGAAAGAATTAAATGCAACTCTGAAGATTGGGAACTCGACGAAGGTAAGGAGTCAGGTATAACACCTAAGTGTGATTGT
Organism: Triticum urartu; assembly: GCF_056163025.1. NCBI lineage: Eukaryota > Viridiplantae > Streptophyta > Magnoliopsida > Poales > Poaceae > Triticum > Triticum urartu. Next base: position 99,641,856 of record NC_141873.1, on the reverse strand, counting down.
GTTAATCTTTTATGGATACCGATGTTTTCCGTGAATTTAGCACTAAATATGGACTTGACTGCGAGATAGTAGCTTCTTTCTGTGAATCATTTTCTACTCATGTTGATCTCTCTAAGGAGAAGTGGCTTAAATATCATCCTCCCATTGAAGTAAAGGTATTTGAACCTATTAAAGTTGAAGAAAAGACTATCACTTATAATGTTGATCCTATTGTTCCTACCGCTTATATTGAGAAACTACCTTTCCCTGTTAGAATAAAGGATCATGCTAAAGCTTCAATTGTGGTTAACAAAAGTAATATTAGAACACCCAAACCCTCTGTGCAAATTAAAGTTGAACCTAGTATTGCTATGGTTAAAGATCTCTTGGTCGATAATATTGATGGGCATGTTATTTACTTCTGTGACGAAGCTGCTAGAATAGCTAAACCCGATACTAAAGATAAACATAGACCTGTTGTTGGCATGCCCGTTGTTTTTGTTAAAATAGGAGATCACTGTTATCATGGCTTATGTGATATTGGTGCTAGTGTCAGTGCAATACCTTATACCTTATATAAAGAAATTATGCATGACATTGCACCTGCTGAGATAGAAGATATTGATGTTACTATTAAGCTTGCCAATAGAGATACTATATCACCGGTTGGTATTGTTAGAGATGTTGAAGTCTTGTGTGGGAAAATTAAATATCCTACTGATTTTCTTGTTCTTGCTTCCCCACAAGATAACTTTTGTCCCATTATATTTGGTAGACCCTTTTTGAATACTGTTAATGTTAAGATAGACTGCAAAAATGATATTGTTTCTGTTGGTTTAGGGGATATATCTCATGATTTTAATTTTGCTAAATTTCGTAGACAACCCCATGATAAAGAATTGTCCAGTAAAGATAAAATTATTGGTTTTGCATCTATTGCCGTGCCTCCTAATGATCCTTTAGAACAATATTTGTTAGACCATGAAAATGATATGTTTATGAATGAAAGAAGGGAAATAGATGAAGTACTCTTTAAACAGGGACCTATTTTGAAACACAACTTGCTTGTTGAAATTCTAGGGGATCCTCCTCCACCCAAGGGTGATCCCGTGTTTGAGCTTAAACCATTACCTGATACACTTAAATATGCTTATCTTGATGAAAAGAAGATATATCCTGTTATTATTAGTGCTAACCTTTCAGAGCAGGAAGAAGAGAAATTATTGAAAACTCTGAAGAAGCACTGTGCTGCTATTGGATATACTCTTGATGATCTCAAGGGCATTAGTCCCACTCTATGCCAGCACAAAAAAATTTGGAGAAAGACGTTAAACCGGTTGTTGATCATCAACGACGGTTAAATCCTAAGATGAAAGAAGTGGTAAGAAATGAAATACTAAAGCATCTGGAGGCAGGTATAATTTATCACGTTGCTAATAGTTAGTGGGTAAGTCATGTCCATTGTATCCCTAAGAAGGGAGGCATTACTGTTGTTCCTAATGATAAAGATGAATTGATCCCACAAAGAATTGTTACATGTTATAGAATGGTAATTGACTTCCGCAAATTAAATAAAGCTACTAAAAAGGATCATTACCCTTTACCTTTTTTGATCAAATGCTAGAAAGATTATCTAAACATACAAATTTTTGCTTTCTAGACGGTTATTCTGGTTTCTCTCAAATACCCGTGTCAAAAGAGGATCAAGAAAAGACCACCTTTACTTGCCCTTTCAGTACCTTTGCTTATAGATGTATGCCTTTTAGTTTATGTAATGCACCTGCTACCTTTCAAAGATGTATGACTGCTATATTCTCTGACTTTTGTGAAAAGATTGTTGAGGTTTTCATGGATGATTTCTCCGTATATGGAACTTCTTTTGATGATTGCTTAAGCAACCTTGATCGAGTTTTGCAGAGATGTGAAGAAACTAATCTTGTCTTGAATTGGTAGAAGTGCCACTTTATGGTTAATGAAGGTATTGTCTTGGGGCATAAAATTTCTGAAAGAGGTATTGAAGTTGATAAAGCTAAAGTTGATGCTATTGAAAAGATGTCGTGTCCTAAGGACATTAAAGGTATAAGAAAGTTTCCTTGGTCATGCCGGTTTTTATAGGAGGTTCATTAAAGACTTCTCAAAAATTTCTAGGCCTCTGACTAATCTCTTACAAAAAGATGTTCCTTTTGTCTTTGATGATGATTGTGTAGAAGCATTTGAAATACTTAAGAAAGCCTTGATTTTTGCATCTATTGTTCAGCCACCTGATTGGAATTTACCCTTTGAAATTATGTGTGATGCTAGTGATTATGCTGTAGGTGTTGTGCTAGGACAAAGAGTTGATAAGAAATTAAATGTTATCCAATATGCTAGTAAAACTCTAGACAGTGCCCAGAGAAATTATGCCACTACTGAAAAGGAATTTTTAGCGGTTGTATTTGCTTGTGATAAGTTCAGACCCTATATTGTTGATTCTAAAGTAACTGTTCACACCGATCATGCTGCTATTAAATATCTTATGGAAAATAAAGATGCTAAACCTAGACTTATTATATGGGTTCTCCTACTGCAATAATTTGATTTGCATATTATAGATAGAAAGGGAGCTAAGAACCCCGTTGCAGACAACTTATCTAGGTTAGAGAATGTTCTTGATGACCCACTACCTATTGATGATAGCTTTCCTGATGAACAATTAGCTGTCGTAAATGCTTCTCATACTGCTCCATGGTATGCTAATTACATTGTTGCTAAATTTATACCACCTAGTTTCACATACCAGTAAAACAAAAAGGTTTCCTATGATTTAAGACATTACTTATGGGATGACCCACACCTTTATAAAGGAGTAGATGGTGTTATTAGACGTTGTGTACCTGAGCATGAACAGGAACGGATCCTATGCAAGTGTCACTCCGAGGCTTATGGAGGACACCACGTTGGAGATAGAACTGCACATAAGGTATTGCCATCCGGTTTTTATTGGCCTACTTTCTTCAAAGATGCCCGTAAGTTTGTCTTGTCTTGTGATGTATGTCAAAGAATTGATAATAGTAGTAGACGTCAAGAAATGCCTATGAACTATTCACTTGTTATTGAACCATTTGATGTTTGGGGCTTTGATTATATGGGACCGTTTCCTTACTCTAATGGGTATACACATATTTTAGTTGCTGTTGATTACATTACTAAGTGGGTAGAAGCTATTCCAACTAGTAGTGCTGATCATAACACCTCTATTAAGATGCTTAAAGAAGTTATTTTTCTGAGGTTTGGAGTCCCTAGATACTTAATGACTGATGGTGTGTAACATCCAAAATTTTCAATTTGGAATGTTATACATAGATCATTCTTGCCTATCATATTTTATTGCATTTCGTCTCGCGATCCTCGAAATCCTAAGCAACTCGAGGACCCTCGGAGAGAGTTGGGGATTTCCCCGGTTTTCAAATTTGATTTTATCAAATTTTGAAACGAGGATTTTGGTTTTAATTATTTTTCTCTCCGAAAATATTTTGTATTAAAATATATGAGAGGAGATAATATGACTTCTCCAAGATAATTCAAATATTGGAGGAAAAATATTAAAATCAAATATTTGTTTTATTTGGATTTTATTGCAATTTTGTTTGCATTAAAAAATTGCACGTTTTCAAAATTGCATTTTAGGGCCAAGAAAATGTTCATATTTTTTTAAATATTTTATTTAGACGGTGAAAATTTGTTTTGTCATTTTTAGAATTTTATTTTATTTTTTAGGATTTTTTAGTTTCGGCAAAATTATTTAAAAAAATGCGCAGGGGCTAACTGGGCCGAAGCCCAGCCGCCGACCCGCCTCTCCCCGCGATGCCATCTCCTCCCAGGAGACCGCCGCCGCCAACTCTAGGAGTCCGGCTAGGACTCCTCCCCGCCGCCTCTTGCCCCCTCCCCAAGGCACCCACTCCCCTTTATATACACCCCCACCGCCACCACCGCTGCCTCGCCCCGCCCGCAGCCGCAGCCGCCGCCGCCCGCTGCCGCGCCGCCTCGCCGCTGCCGCGCCTCGCCCCGCCGTCGTCGTCGCGTCTCGCCGGACCGATGAGGTAGCCGCCAGTTTTTTAAAAGAAAACCGAGCCGTTTTTTTAAGAAAACCCTAGTTCGTTTTTTTCGGTTCGCCGGTTTTTCCCGGGTTTTCTTTTTAGCGGACGTTCGTTTTAATGAACGGTTTTCGCTCGTTAGTTACACACAACGAACGCTCGTTCGTTAGCCTGTTCATCAATTTTCTTTTATCGGATTTTCCGCGGTTATTTCTGATCGCGATTTCTGATCCGATTTTCGTTCTAGTTGGTCTTTTCGCTCGTTTATCGGAATCAGGCGATTCAAGCGCCTAGATCTTCGTCTCGAGACCCTCTTTCCGTTTAACCAACTTAAACAAGCTTTTGCTACTGTAAAATTTGACCTAGGTCTAGATTAGTAAACGGATCTTGTTTTCTGTGCCGTTTGAGTTTCGTTGCTCCGTTCGATTTGATTCTTTTTGCAAACCGGAGTTCTTAAGTTGAACTTTCTGGTTAAACCCTCTTTTTTGAGTTTTACCCATGTTTCTTTGCTTGATTGCTTATGTATGCTATTTTTTGTTTGCGATAGAATTCCCGGAGTGCGAAGCATGTTATTTGGAGTCTATAGGTTTCGTGGATCGTCAGCAAGGCAAGTAACACTTTGATCATACCCCTTTATCACCCAGTTTTTACGCATTAGATCCAATCCTCAAACATTGCATGGTTAGGATGTCATTAACATGTGGGTTGGGAAGTAGTTGATGAGGTAGAAACTATTGCCCTGTTACATTCAAACCCTTGGGAGTTACTTATACGCGTTGCTTATATTGCTATGCTATGCTTGTAGACGTGGTTTGGGTGAGTGAAATCCATGACAGATGTGAGATTGTTAATTAATAGTTCAACTTAAGGTGGCAACTTAAATACACATCTGGGTGGATTGAGGCACCTGGAGTACCCAGTGTTGCTTGTATTTTTAGAAATCCCGGAGTACCCGTGTGATTTTCCTATGGACCGCCACCCAGGCTCAAAGGGAACTGAGATGATTCATGCTAGAAACTTCTGTGTGTAGCCACAAGCTATTATGGGCTCTAGCATAGTTGAGTAAGTTACGTGAAGCTCTTGAAGAGGTGGATCAGCAGGTAGTGGGTTGTAGGTTTGGTATGGTCTGCCCGGAGTGGAGAGTTAATATTTCTGAAAGATTGTGTCTCGATCATCCGTTTCTCAAACATCATGTAGTGCGAGAAATTCAACGGAGGCGATCGAGTCTTGTGGGGAAAAGTGTGCAAACCTCTACAGAGTATACAAACTAATCATGGTTAGCCGTGTCCCCGGTTATGGACATCTTGAGTATCTAGTACTTGGAGTATCTTAAGTATCTCATCACTCTTAAATTAATATTGTTGGGTTAATAATTACTTTTAATTGGGATTGAGTTGGAGGAACCTTCTCAATGATGTTTTAACTACCATGATAGTTAAAATAAAATCTATTCCTTTATTGTAGGGAAAAATTGGCTTTTCGCAAAAACTATAACCATAGAGCTTTCCACCAGCCAAATATGCATGTAGTGATAGCATTATTCTATTCTTGCTCTACTGTGTTACTTTGCCAGCATATTCCATGTGCTGACCCGTTTTCGGGCTGCAACGTATTATCTTGCAGACTTTTCAGACGAGGAGTAAGGTTCGTTAGGTCGTTGCCGTGCAGCTCAGCTATGACGTTGGAGTTGATGGACTCACTTATCTTCCAAGCCTTCCGCTGTTATCGTATTAGATGGCCTTAAGCCATATTTATTGCAATAAGTTCTCTTTGGAGACATTCGATTTAATAAGTGTGTGATTGCTACTCTGTTATAAATCCTCGAGTACTGTGTGTGTCAGCATTACCGATCCAGGGATGACACTAAAGCACGGAGACTTGACCGTTTGAGGTCGGGGCGCTACAAGAAACGGAATATCAAACGGAGTCCAAACGGAATAAACCTTTCTGGAACGTGATTTTCTTCCCGAATATGACCCAGGAGACTTGGACCCTACGCCAAGGAAGCTTCGAGGTGGGCACGAGGTAGGGGGGCGCGTCCTATACCCCCAGGCGCGCCCCCCACCCTCGTGGGCCCACCGAAGCTCCACCGACATACTTCTTCCTCCTATATATACCTACGTACCCCCAAACGAACAGAGACGGAGCCAAAAACCTAATTCCACCGCCGCAACTTTCTGTATCCACGAGATTCCATCTTGGGGCCTGTTCCGGAGCTCCGCCGGAGAGGGCCATCATCACGGAGGGCTTCTACATCATCATAGCCTCTCCGATGAAGTGTGAGTAGTTTACCTCAGACCTTCGGGTCCATAGTTATTAGCTAGATGGCTTCTTCTCTCTTTTTGGATCTCAATACAAAGTTCTCCCCCTCTCTCGTGGAGATATATTCGATGTAATCTTCTTCTTTTTGCGGTGTGTTTGTTGAGACCGATGAATTGTGGGTTTATGATCAAGTCTATCTATGAATAATATTTGAATCTTCTCTGAATTCTTTTATGTATGATTGGTTATCTTTGCGAGTCTCTTTGAATTATCTGTTTGGTTTGGCCAACTAGATTGGTAGTTCTTGCCATGGGAGAAGTGCTTAGCTTTGGGTTCGATCTTGCGGTGTCCTTTCCCAGTGATAGAAGGGACAGCAAGGCACGTATTGCATCGTTGCCATCGAGGATAACAAGATGGGGTTTATTTCATATTGCATGAATTTATCTCTCTACATCATGTCATCTTGCTTAAAGCGTTACTCTGTTTTTAACTTAATACTCTAGATGCATGCTGGATGGCGGTCGATGAGTGGAGTAATAGTAGTAGATGCAGAATCGTTTCGGTCTACTTGTCACGGACGTGATGCCTATATACATGATCATGCCTAGATATTCTCATAACTATGCTCAGTTCTGTCAATTGCTCAACAGTAATTTGTTCACCCAGCGTAGAATACTTATGCTCTTGAGAGAAGCCACTAGTGAAACCTATAGCCCCGGGTCTATTCTCATCATATCAATCTCCATCACTTTAATATTGCTTTGCTTTTTTACTTTGCCTTTTACTTTTCACTTTGCATCTCTATACCAAAAATACCAAAAATATTATATCTATCAGATCTCACTCTCGTAAGTGACCTGAAGGGATTGACAACCCCTAATCGCGTTGGTTGCGAGTAGCTATTGTTTTGTGCAGGTACGAGGGACTTGAGCGTGGCCTCCTACTGGATTGATACCTTGGTTCTCAAAAACTGAGGGAAATACTTATGCTACTCTGCTGCATCATCCTTTCCTCTTCGGGGAAATCCAACGCAAGCTCAAGAGGTAGCAAAGAGGAGAGGAGCGGTGTTGCATTTAGATTGGAACAGGAGAGGAGCGGCGGTGGTTTAAGAGGAGAAGAGCGGAAGAGCGGCGCTGGTCTTGGAAGTATTTTTTTGTTGTTTCGCGTATTTTGGGTCAAAGTTTGGCCACGTACTGTATTTGACAAGCAAAATGTGAATGCATGTGACCAAATTGATTTTGATTTTGATCCAGTCAGAGCGCGCCGGCCCTCTCGTCCAATCCTAAATCGCCGCCGCACACTCCTCTCCCTCTTCACCATTGCAAAACCACCTCCTCTCCTCTCCATCATCTCCATTCCAAAACCACCGTATCGCCTCTCCCTCTTCTCTATTGCAAGACCACCGTATCTCCTCCGTTTTCTAGACGCTTTGCTCCATGGCGCGGGCGCAATCCATGGATACAAAATTAGTATATTGTATACTATTTAAAAGTCGAGGGCGGGGCTTTTCCTACGCGGTAGGCGGCGGGGCAGTTCCGCCTAGTCGGTTCGACAGAGACGCGAGAAGATGAGGGAGTAGGTTGCTGCAAACGTAGGGTTGTGTGATTTGACAGCGAGTTACTGCTAGACAGGTGGGGCCCCGTGATTTGACTTGCCATTATCATTTTAACTGCGGCGCTACGACCGGCGTGAGTCTCCCAGATTCCTGACCACCTCCATACAGGTGGCTCTCCCAATGCTCCACCATGTAGTAGAGGCTGGCTCTTGCATGAGAGCCCACTTCTCCACTTTTTCCTTGCCTCTCTTTCCTCCACATATGAAAAAATGCCATGTAAAGCGCACTATTGTACTTACTTTTACTTGCTCCTATAGGTGCTTAAGCTTGCCACATAAGCATAAAGTCTGATGTGGCAAGTTAATCAAGAAGAGAGAGACTAGTTTGGTGACCCAAGGAAGAAACGGTGCTAAGCGCGTGTACCAAGGTGAAAAGACAATTTTGAGTCTATAGCTAATTAAATGAAGCAAACTTAGCAACACCATTTCATTGGAAGAGGTCACTCCTTGGCAAATGCAAGAAATACACGCGCTTAGCACCGTTTCTTCCTTGAGTACGAAGAAAGAGATAGAGAGGAGTAAAAAAATACACTTATAGCCAACCTTGTTGTAGTATGAGTGACTAAGTGATGACTATGTATGACATGCCAACATCAGATAGCCTAACGCACCGTGTTAAATCTCCAAGGGCGCGACCGCGCGAGCGACGCGACGGTCGTGGTAGGCGCGACCATGATACGGGCTGCTGGCAGCCCTTGGATCTGAGATCAAACGGTCGCATGCTAAGTTGCTGAAAATTTGCAGAATAACCCTCCAGGATAGGATATTCACCCATAGGTCTAGAATCACGCCATGCAACCGTTCGATCTCAGATCCAAGGGCTCTCGGAAGTCCGTATCATGGGATAATGGAAAGCCACTACCCTGTCGTTCGCACGCTGGCAGTTCGCTCCTACTCGTCCCCGCACGTCCTTCAATACTATGGCGGTTTGCTCCTAGTCGTCCCGTCCATTCACATTACGGCAGTTCCACTAATCCTAACCCTCCTCCCAAATCCATGGCGTCCCAAATCTCCACGATCGGCGGTGAGTACAAGGTTAGAACCATCACCGGCGATGAGTTCGACGTCATCTACACCCGTTCTTCCACGACGGTGAAAGGATGCCTTTCTCGCTTCAGACGCATGTTCGAAGACTCAGATGATGAGTGGGTCGCTGGGCTAGATGTTGAGTACACCACAATCCTAGGACGAGAGAAGGATCTAAAGGACGAAGAGAGGAAGAAGCCCGCCGTGATCCAGGTTTGCGTGCATGACTTATGCTTGATCTACCACATATGCCATGCCGATGTTGAGTGCCGGGATTTTAAGGACTTCCTCGAGAGCAACCTAGTCAAATTCATTACGGTAGACTTTGGTAACGACAAAGAAGTCCTGCATCGGATAGGCCTCGTTGTAGGCAACACCTTCGACCTCCAGAAGAATCGGCTGGTGTCCGCTCATCAACCTTCAATGTTGACCCTGGCAGGAGCCATGGTTCATCCTTCGTACGGTAAACTGGAGAAACCTCCATACACGTTTCATCGTCATGCATGGCAGCGGAATGTACTAGATAAAGACCACATGCACTACGCTGCAATGGATGGCTACCTTTGCTTCACTATCTACAAGGGTTGGATGAAGAGCAACAGCCAAGTGTGCGGTTCAAGCAAAGAAGTATCGACCAAGAGGAAGAGGGACAAGGACGAAGTCGAGGACATGGACGAGGACTCCGAGTAAGGTGGCAGTGTCGTTGCTCATGGTGGTTCTAATGCAGTGTCTACCGGAATAGTTGCAAAGTTTAATTTCAGGTGTGCTTAATTTAATTTGAGGGGTGTGTTGTGCTGAGCCCCCAACAGAACTATGTTATGTTTCTTCTCGTTACTTTAACTCTTTAGTACGTACATACTAGTATTTCTTACATTTCATCTTTTAGTTGGTATAGTACTACCACTCATTTCTTCACATTATATACGTACAATATATATGGCCAACATCATATAGCCAGCAGTTTAGTTGTCAAAGAATTTCAGGGTGCTTACTTTTGTCAAAGAATTCCAAGATGCTTAGAGAGTGCTTGGATCCAAGGGACTTATTTTAGTCTGACTAAAAATAGTCTCTTTAAGAGGCTAAAGTTCCAAGCACCCCTGACTAAAGAGGGGCTAAAACTAGTCTTGAGACTAAAAAATTTTAGTCAGGGGTACCCCTACTAAAATGTGGATTAGTCTTCTCTCTATTCATTTAACTCCTCTCCTTTAACACAGGCGAGTTCTAGATTGGAGCGTTTGGAGGGTAATAAATGCTCATTAACTTGATTTAGCCTTTTTAGTATTTGGATCCAAGCATGGGTGAGGCTAGCATATTTTAGTCCCACTACTTTTAGTCATGGACTAAAACGTATCCAAGCACCCTCTTAGTTTTATTTGAGGGGTGGGTTGTGTTGGACACCATTATTGTGACTAGCCTTTTTAATAGTACTATATGCATAATTTGGCGATGAGCGCTCTCTATATGTACCACCTTTTTTTAATTTCAAGTTTTGCTCCATGGCGCAATCCATCGATACTACTGCTGTACAAAAGTATACATTTTTTAAAAGGCTAGAGGGCGGGGCAGTCTAGCTTGGTCGGTTTCACGAGAGGCGAGGGCCTTTGTGATTTGACTGCTCATTACTGTTGGAAGGCGGGGCCTTGTGATTTGACTGCTCGTATAAATGCGCGGACGACCTGATCGAGGAGGAGCAAAGCACTGTGCGGTATACTCAAGTTTTCCACTGGAGTAGTACTGCGACGGAGGAGCACGAAACACGGCAGCCCAGTGCCATATGGAAATAAAAAATGATCTAAGTTGCTAGTCATCTCATTGTTAGCATTGTTCTATTCATTCCCTCAAAAAAACATTGTTTTATTCATGCCTCGCAGAGAACGTGACATGTGCGGCGAAACACCCGAAGAAAAAGATGAAACACATGAGCAAAAGAAGAAGGAAGATTATCACCCCAAATGATCTAATTCGCCGCGGAGTCGTAACTACTTCTTCATCGCCTCCACGACCTCCATCTCCTTGCGCGTCTCCTCCGCCATCTTCATCATTGTGTCCATGATGCGGCATTTCTCGATGCGAGCCTTCATCATCTGTTCCACGGCCATATTACGTACCTTGATAACAGCCGGGTGCTTGATGCGGAGCTTCGCCAACTCTTCCTTCTATTCCATGGCGAGGGCCTGCAGCATCTTCATCGAGGAACTACTATTCTCATGCAGCTTCTTCCAGCCGGCGTTCTTCTCCTTCAACAGGTCGATCTCGTGGCAGAGCTTCGCATTGTCCTCCCGAAGTTGCAGGATTTCGCCGGTCGCCTTCTTCTCCGAGGCAATTCTTCAGCAGCATCACCAAGTCGGCGGTCAACTCCCCCTGCTGATTGAGCTCAACGGGCATGTCATCGAGGCTCTCCTTCAGCAACTCCATAAAGCCTTGGATGAACTCCTTCTGCTTATTGAGCTGATCGGGCATGCCATCGAGGGATAACGACTCCAGCTCCGCCGTCTCGGCATGTTCGCCTCCGCGGCTAGGGCGCTCCTGGGAGCCATTGCCTGCCCGTGAGAGATCTTTCGAGGTCTCTGCGTGGCGGCGAGCTCTCTCTTTTTTTCCGCAGCCTTAGTTGCCACTCCCTTGTTACGAGTAGTTCTCGACATAGAGCTCTGCTCACCGGCCATGGCAACGACGGACGAAGAAGAAGCACCTATGAGGAGGAAAGGTAGAGTGATTTTCGGTTAGGTAGTTCCCCTTTTTATAACCTAAGTACTAGCACTAGTACTAATACCTGCATAGTGGGAACACGTTCAGGTTTGGTACGCACTACTAGTAGGTGTGAGCAGGCTTTCGAATGTGATGGGAACAAGGTAAAGATTAATTGATGGCTTTGGTTTCGAGGCCTGAAATGGCTCCCGATGAGTTTAGCGGAACATAAATTTCAAGTACTACTACACTGCTCAAATGCATAAATATTATGTTACTGTCAAAAATTGGCACAAAATACGAAGGAGACCAATGGAAGTACTACTAGCAACCCACGATTTAACTACTCGCATGCGCGCAGTGGAGTAATAATGTCTTTCTTCCGCCCTCACGTCCACTCAATTTGCATGTGCTGTATAAATTGACCATCAATGAAGTGAACGACTTTACACGCGTCAAATTATCACATGGGGTCGATCTTGGTACAAAATTGCGTCCGCCCGTGTACCCGCATGTGCGTGCGAGGAATGAGTGCGTGCATGGCGTGCGTGCACATCTTCGCTTCGTGCATGTACCACCAGTATGGCTCAGGGAGGACGAGTACATTCTTCTGGAACCAGCAGCACGTCACTATGATCAATCCACGCAAGGAGGTCGCGACAACGTCTACACATGTGCCACGTGGCTTCATGAACTGTAAGAGAGACACTGTGTAGCGTGCCATTGGTATTCTAATTTACGTGTTTTGCACATACTCGAAGTCTAGTAAGGTACACGTGCATTGCACGCATCAGATTTTGTAACCAAATTATGAATAAATACCACACTATAGCATGTAAGCTCTAAGTCATATATGCCTGATGTAGCCCTTCATTTAATTCTTATAGTTCATCTCATTCAAAATCAATTAGTTTTTATAAAAAAGCTAAGAACGCGGGAATAAGAAAAACATGGGATTACAGTGGAATGTCGTCTTGAATCCTACAGGATTGTACGAGTGTTTGATTGTGCATAGAAAAAACGCAGAATTCTTTCAAAGAGGTTTGAGTGGATGGGATGTTTCCTATGAAATCTAGTGCAAATGAATCATATGGAAAAATTCCTATGGTTTACAATCCTACGAATCAAACAACCAAGATAGGAAAAATTCCTAATGATTAGAATCCTCCAAAATTCCTTTGAGAATCCTTTGAATCAAAGAAGCCCTTAATCTATTTTATGATTCATGAAATTGTGCGTTGTAAAGCATAAAGTAAAAACAAATAATGGCAATTCAACTAGAAAAAAGTTTGGGCAGTTATGATACGGAAGATTCTAGAACAAAAGAGAACCACTGTTGTTTTGAGGTTTGTGCATTATGCTTAAGTTCAACCATGGAGTCTGCTAGATTGTACATGTGGCAAAATCCGGTGGGGGGCTAGAAGATGGTGCGAGGGGCCGAGTGGAGGGATACTATGAAGGAATGCACAAGTGCGAGATCGATATTTAGAGAGAGAGGGCGAACACGTGCGCTGATGCGCGCAGTGGCGGAGCCATGAAAAATAAATGAGATAGGGGGCCAAGCATTGCTAATCCTTTATGAGGAGGGTCAATTCATGAACTTAAACCATTTTTAGCAGCAATTGTCTAATGATCACATTCATATTAGCCTTGATATATAGTGATGTTAGGGGGGAGGGGGCAGGGCCCTTACTGCCCCCTGTCTTCGCCATTGTGCACGCGTCTGAGAGATGAAGCGGAAGGCATGGATGATGAGAGGGGGACGTTGGATACATAATTAATGTGGATGTATTAGCTATATATGTTAATCCTATATAGAGAGGTATAGATTGATCGATGTGGATGTGGGAAAGAGGGTGAGACCTCACTGGATATATCGATTGATCAGTTTGTGTGAAAAACTATGAAAGACCTAGCTATATACACACATACATAGAGGAACATCGATCGTTGCGCATGCACGCATGAGAGATAAAGAATGCCCGATATGATGGAGAGGGGGATGTGTGTTGGTGTGTGCCTTCATGGGAGACCGACCTGAAGAAAAAGATTGCATGCGTGCGATGGATAATGCCGACTGGTAGTGTGTGTGCATGGATGCACGAGAGAAGGTTAGTGGTACAATTATAAAGAGAAGACTACTGTGTGGGTGTAAAAGAATAGCTGAATAGGTGAGGTCACAATAAATGTAAAGTTGAATTCAAATATTTGAATAAGAGATCCAGATGTTTGAAACCCATGCATGCATGAATATAACGGAGATCTGCGCGGTGTGGTTTGGAAACGAGCATGTTGTAATGTATACACATTGAACAAGGTCAGACTGATTTGAATTTGAGATACCAATGGCAGACATCATTTGGCCACGTCGCATCCGTGCATTGACACACTATTCCAATTGGAAATGATGGGCGGCTTTTGCATCACATATCTATATCTATACCCCTATATATATTATATTTTATATATTTTTTATATTGTGTGCGGGTAACTTTAACTTTGAAAGATGGTCGTTGGATGAGGCGAATCCGATGGTCCAAAGATGGCAAATTTGAGCACTACTAGCCGTTGGATATCATCTAAATTCCAACAGATTTCGCCACATGTATAATCTAGAAGACTCCATGGTTGAACTTAAGCATAATGCACAAACATCAAAACACAAGCACTTGTTATTTGTTCTAGAATCTTCCGTATCAGAATTGCCCAAATGTTTTTCTACATGATTTGCCATTATTTGTTTTTACTTTATATCTTACTACGCACAATTCCATGAATCTTAAAATAGATTAGCTTTCTTATAAAAACTAGATGATTTTGAATGAAATGAACTATAAGAATTAAACGAACATCTACATCATGCATATATGACTCAAATCTTGCTTGCTATAATGTGGTATTTATTCATAATTTGGTTGCCAAATCTCATGCGTGCAATGCACGTGTACCTTACTCTAGTCTAAATGGTGTTTGTGTGTGTGTTGTGCGTGTTGAGGTGCAAATTGTATTTTTTGGGTACATGTTAAGGTTGTTCTTCCGAAATTTCAAGCCGCGCCTTGTTATGCCGAAAATTCAAGCTAGCGTCTCTTTCTATCGTGCTGGGAAACTCCCGCCTCTTCAACCCGCGCCTTGTTAGCCCGAAATATTTAAGATATATCTTTGTCTCGTTGTGCTCCGACAACTCCCTCCATCTCAACCCGCGCCTTGCTATTCCGAAATTACAACGCGCGCGAAGACTCCCACCTCCTGTGAAATCCCGACACGCGAAATGCCCGTGGTACCCCTGAACCGAAAGAACCGCCTCAAATTGGTGGGGGTACTTTCGTAACTTACCCCACATTTTGGACAAGCGCGTCTCTAAGCCATGGTTCCCCACTGCCATCCCATCCGCCCACCCATTCATACACCGAGGCCGCGAAAACCCGCGACGAAACCCCACACCCTGCTCCGTCCGCCACCTAGCCGGAGCCTCTTCCCTGACGACGTCGTCCATAGCAACACCTCGACGTCCCTCATCCACCGTACCAGATGAGGATCCATCGTCAATCTCATCGTCTCGCCGGTTCAGCCACACCGTCCTCCACCTCCAAGGAGCTGCCCCGATGTTCCCCTCGTCTTTCGCGCCACCTCCATTCCCACACCGCCGTCTTCACCTGCACCACTGGAAGAGCATCATCATCATTGTTTCCTCGGATGAAGCTACGGCCTAATCGGTGCCACCAAAAAGGTTGTACACTAATCGCCGCATTTTCTTCTTGATTCGATCTCACGATGCTGCCGACGCTCGGTCCCGAGCCGACACGGCATGGCTCCATCCACGGCGGCGTCGCCGGCCACTTCCTCCATGGCATCGCTCCCTCGGTGGCGATGTCCACATCAGTAGGACCTGCTACTGCTTTAGCTCTCGCTCGTGCTGCTACTCTGCTCTTGCTCTCGGTCCCCTGCCTGGTCTGCTCTTGCTATTGCTCTTGCTCGCGCTGCTGCTCTCGCTCTTGCTCTTGCTTGCGATGCTTCTCCGATTTAGCTACACTTCACTCCGATGCCACCGGGGTGAAGGAAGAACCAGCCGCAGCGGGAAGGGGGGCTCGCCGGAGAGGTACCCCACTATCTTTCTTAGGGTTCAGGATGGGGGCGGTGGTCGCCGGCGGTGGCGGGGTGTTGGCGGGGCGGTGGCGTGGGGATCGCCGGAGAAAAAGCTCGGCAAGGGGGGGCCTAGAGGGATGGCCTGGGCGGCGGCGGACCGGCGGTGGGGAGTGTTTACGGGGCGGGCGGGGCGGCGCACCGCCGGCCGCGGGCGGCGGGGGGCTGCTGTTTGGCCGGCTCAGGGGGGTGGAGGTTGAAGATGAACCGCAGGCCCTTGATTTCGTATCCAACGGCTGCAAAATTGACTGACCAGAGATGAAAAAGTCAGTCGACCGACATGTAGCCTCACCTTGCTAGTGCGTTCAGTTTTGACAGCAAAATTCAGTTTCGACAGTTAAGTTCAGTTTCGACAGTTAAGTTCAGTTTCAACAGTTAAATTCAGTTTCGACAGTTAAGTTTAGAGATGAGCGGCTGATGTATTTTACATCTAACACTTTGTGTTTATGTATTTTACGTCATGTATTGGATATGCTATTAGAATTCCACTCAGGTTAACGTTGTTCGTTGTCTCTCTTATCCTGCTTCAGCCTCGGCGTCGTACAACTCACCGGAGCTGCTCCAACGACGGAACCCTCCATCATAGCAGAGCAGTACCTCGGGCTCCATCTCCAGATGCCTAAGATCTTCTTCCCCTCCTCCGACAGCCAAGTCAGCCGGAGCATCCTCACCGGCCAACCCAATCACGCTGAGATCGGCATGGCTTCGCCAAAGAGGTTGTACACTTGTTGCATCTCTTTTTTACTCTGCATGTTATATATATTGTCCACTGAGCACTCATAGTAACGGGAAATATGATTATTTTATCCTACTATATGACAAGCAGTGAGGTACCAGGCAACTTAGCTATCCGTGATGGACTCTCTTGAACGCCATCATTATTTATCTCTGCGCGTTTGAGCTGTTCATTTGTCGATGGGCCTGGGAGTTGAGCTAGTATGGCAGTGGCCTAGGTCCAAAGTAATAGAAGTAGCACAGAAACATTTTTTTAGTGTAGGATTTTCCTTGCTCAAGCCTGCCTACTAGAATCGCCAGTGCTTGAAAGGAAAAGTGAATGAAAAACATCGGAATTGGAAAGTTTCCTATGGTACTACTTTTCATGAATTTGGTGCAAAGGAATGGAGCAAAGGAAAACTGTAGGATTTGTTCCTTTAGTGTCTCCTTGAAAGAAAAACCATAGGAATTCTATGTCGGGACCCCGATTCCAAGTCACATCGATCTAGCCGGTAACACCTCATATCACTTTGCGGCCTCACGCACGGTATTCCCACGGGTGTCGCCTTACCCTGGCCCAGGACCGTTTGCGCCTTTTGGCTCACATATATGATTGTGTCACTAGCATCCATATGACAGAGAACCCGGGCCGACATGGCTAGCCGTGAACCCAAAGCGGCACTAACCTATGGGGACAGGCATACATGATTCACATCGAGCATGTCGGTCAGCAGCGTGTGAATCCGGGCTGTAGCACTGGGCTAACAGGACTCCGGGGAACCTGGGCCGTAGCAAGCTAGGCAGGACTCCGGATGGCACCGCGTGACATTTCCCCAAAGGGACAGACACAGGAACGAAGTGAAACACATGCCGGCCAGTCAAGTGTCCTGAGCAGTAGTGCTGGGCTAGCAGGACTCCGGTGAACCGGGCTGTAGCGGACTACTATGGCTCAAGGAAGCACTAGACTACATTTCCCCATAAGAGAGACTGCCAAGGATAAACAACTAGATTGTCGGATCCCACACATAGCAATACACGTCACACGTACGCATAACATGCAAGTATGTGATGTACAACATGGCATCACAACATAACGCAAACTCATATAGATAAAGGCTCAGAAGAGCCACATAGCATTAAATACAAACAGGGGTCACATGACCCATCATTTAGAGCATACAAGCAACGGAAGCATTACATGTCTGAGTACAGACAACTACAAAAGGAAAAAGTCTCAGAAGCCTGACTATCTACAAGACCCTCCCAAGGTACAAGATCGTAGCTGAGGTAACCAGCTACTCGTCGAAGTCCAAGCGGTACTACTAGTGAGACAGATGTCTCACCTACAAAACATAAATAAAGCAAACGTGAGTACAAAGGTACTCAGCAAGACTTACATCAGATCCTATCATACATGCATTTGTATCAAGGAGGTAATGTGGGGTTTAGTTGTAGCAAGCCAGCTTTGACTCAATGGCTATCCTGTTCTACGACAACGAGAAACTTCTTTGAGAGGAGGGAGCGCACACGAGTCCACTAATCACCACATCAATACACTACTATGGATTCATCCTCGTCTCCTTACGAGAAGGCCATCCATAGCACTCACACTTGTCTTGAGCATTTTAGAGTATCCACTTAAAGTTGTCTATGTACCACGTAAGCATCCAAGAAGTCCATAACCGAGGACACGGCTATTCGAATAGATCATGATAACCCTGCAGGGGTGTACTTCTTCACACACGCTCTCACCACTTATCACCATATACACGTCATGTATCTCGGCAACCTTCAAGCGGAAGCCTGGCGAGGGTGTCGGCCACGACCTGACTAACCAAACAAGACTCTAGTCCAGGTTTATCGCCTATTCGGGTTCCATCCGCAACAAGATCCGGTCGGGGTTTCGCTCACGGCCCCAAACGATGTGTACAGGGTTCCCGAGCCCACCATCCGGGTGCCACTCGGTACACCGGGCCACGTGTGCCTAGTCTGTCCCAAGTCCACCCTGCCGGGTGCCACTCGGTAGAAAAATAGCACTACCTATAAACACCAGAAACTATTTGCAACTCCTGGACAGAGATCAAGTTGGCTAATAAGTCGAGAGGGGTCGAGTTACCGGAACCCAATGTGTGGTAGTAGCTAGTCCTTGGACAACATACACAGAACTCAGTTCTTAGGGACGGTTCCAGTGAGACAACCCACCATGTACTCCTACATGGCCTCTCATCGCTACCTTTACCAAATCGTGTTCACACACTTAACTCTCAACATCAGAACATAGCACTGTACTCCAATTCATTCCCAATGAATCATATTTGACATACTCTAAGAAATAGCAGGCAATGCATGGTAGGAACACAACATGGCTCAATCAACTCCTACACATGCTAGTGGGTTTTAACTAATTATTGTGGCAATGACAGGTCATGCAGAGGAATGGGTTCAACTATCGCAGCATAAAGTAGCAGTTGAATCGTTGTTGTCCTAATGCAATAAATGAGAGCAGGAGCGAGAGAGTAGGATTGTATCGGAATGAACAAGGGGGGTTGCTTGCCTGGTAGATCAACAGGGGGGCACTGCTCCACTGACAGGTACTCTGGATCGGTCTCCGGGGCAGGACCTATCGAGAAGGAACGGTGTCGGAAATCAATACACAACCATATGCAACAATATGATGCATGAACATGGCATGAAGATGTGATGTTGTTTGAGCTAATGCAACTAGCATTCATTTGGTTGAGGTCCATTTCAACTCCAAAATAAGCTCTTATAATTGCCATTCATGTGTTTTCATATATACAGCATGTATAGGTTCGTATGTCATGCATGAAAATGGTACAGATGGATAGATTGAATTTTCCTGACCATTTTCATATATAAATTATTTCAATCTGAGCTACGGTTGAATTTCTATGAATTTTTGAAGTTTAAACTGTTTTCTGGAATTTTCCTGATTTATTTTAAATCCAGAAAACCATTACTGTGTCAGCACTGCGTCATTCCTGCGTCAGCAGGTCAACGGCGGCTGACCAGGTCAAACCTGACGTGTGGGGTCCACATGTCAGTGTCACAGTGTTAAACGGAGGGTTTTTTTTCTAATCTAAAATAGATTAGTGGCGCTGGGGCCCAGTGTCAGTGTCACTAATGGGGGGGATTAGTCCTAAAATAATCTTGCCACATCAGCCCACCGGAGTTTGGCCGGCGGCGACTATTCTGTGCGGCGGAGGGGCTCGGGATTGCTTCCCCGGGGCCCAAACGAGCAGCCAAGGGCAGCTACGGGGAGCTGGAGCTCACCCGCATCTAGCGCGGCATGTGGTGGCAGCAGGGACGGTCAGAGCTCGCCGGAATGGAGCTCGCGGCGGTGGCCGAAGTTCGGCCATCGACGGAGTCGACGCTACAGTGGTCAGGAGAGCGAGGTAATCGGTGCTATGGCCTCCTGGGAGCACGCTGAGCAGGACTATGTGCTCGGTTGGGTCAGGCGAGGTTGCTAGCTGCAGCAGCAACGAACGCGGCGGCGGTGAGCTCATGGCTGCAGCGGGGTTGCAGATAGGGGCCGAATTTGGTCGCAAGAGGAGAGGGGAAAGATGGCATGGCTCACAGGGAGTCAGACGAGGTGCTCGGCGGGCTCAGGGACGGCTTGGTGACGGCGAATCGACGTCGGCGGTGACCGGATGCAGAGGACGAGGACGACGGCGTAGTTGGCGTTGCAGCGCGTCCGGGGCCTCGTGGATCGTCGAGGAGGTCGGGGAGGTCGAGACGGAGCTTGCAGGCACGGCGAGGGGTCGAGAGAGAGGCGATGTCCGTGGCAACGACGAGCGGCGGCGGCTGCGTTCGGTGCGTGTGAGGGAGAGAGCCAGGGGAGGGGATGGGGACGAGAGAGAGCGAGAGAGAGACGGGGGGTAGAGTGGCGACGCCAGAGGCGTCCAGGCCGTCGAGGGGGCGAGGCAGGCAGGCAGGAGGTGACCGGCGCGTGCACGCGCACGTTGGGCACACGCCCTCCTGCCTACTGGCAGGAGGTTGAAGACGGTGGCGGCTGTGGTGGGCTGGGCCTCTGCTGGGCCGTGGTGGGGCGCCAGGTAAGTTTGGCCCAGGTAGGTTTCCCTCTCTTCTGTCTTCTAATTTTGTTTTTGTTTTCTAATTATTTGCCTCTGTTTTGAGCTTAGGAAAAATACCAAGGCATTTCCTAAAATCCTGAAAATATTCATGGACACTTTCTGAATTATTTCAGTGGCCCAAAAATAGTTCCAACATTATTTGAACATTTAAATTATTTATAGTATTTTAAATGCCCAAAGTCAAATACAATAAGATTTAATTCAAAAATCTAGAATGGCCTAGAAATATGTGCATGATTTTTGGCAGAGGTTTTCACCTTTAACAAAGATCATGAACTTTTCTAAAGGGCATTTGGGATCATTGAAAATATTTTTATTGAACCTAGTTGAAATCATTTGGTGCTAGGGTTTCAACAATCCCCATTTCGAATTTAAATGGAATTTAAACATGATGCAAACATGAAGGGCTAGCCTAGGTCATACCAGAACTAGGGGTGTGACAACTCGCCCCCACTCGGAAGAATCTCGTCCTGAGATTCAGGGGTTGGCGGGAAGAAAGTGGGGTACTCAAGTCGAAGACGATCTTCTCGCTCCCAAGTAGCTTCTCTCTCGGAATGATGAGACCACTGAACCTTGAGAAACTTGATGTTATGACGTCGAGTGACTCGCTCTGCTTGATCTAGAATGCGGACGCGGTACTCTCGATAAGTGAGGTTATCTTGGAGATCAAGCGTTTCGTGGTCCACTCCACGGATGGGATCCGAGAAGCAACGCCGGAGTTGAGAGACGTGGAAGACATCATGAACTCGAGAAAGATGTGGGGGTAGTTCCAACTGGTAGGCAACCTCTCCTTGTTTAGCAAGAATGCGAAAAGGACCAATGTAACGAGGAGCCAATTTGCCCTTAATACCGAAATGATGGGTACCCTTCAAAGGGGTAACCCGAAGGTAAGCTTTGTCGCCAACTTCATAAGCCACTTCCTTATGACTACGGTCATACTGGCTCTTTTGACGAGATTGGGCTGTTTTCAAATTCTCACGAATGACGCGAACTTGCTCTTCTGCCTCCTGGATCATATCCGGTCCAAAGAATTGTCTTTCACCGGTTTCTGACCAATTCAAAGGTGTTCAACATCTTCGTCCATACAGAACCTCAAAAGGAGCTTTCTTGAGGCTGGATTGGTAGCTATTGTTATATGCAAACTCGGCGAAGGGAAGACACTTCTCCCAATCCATACCGAATGAGATAACACAAGCTCTAAGCATGTCTTCGAGAATTTGGTTGACCCTTTCCACCTGACCACTTGATTGAGGGTGGAAAGCGGTACTGAAGGAGAGATGGGTGCCCATGGCAGTTTGGAAACTCTCCCATAAATGAGAAGTGAAAAGACTACCACGGTCTGAATTGATCTCTAGTGGAACACCATGAAGTGAAACTATTCAAGAAATATATAAGTCAGCGAACTGACTAGCAGTGATACTCTCTCGAACAGGTAGGAAGTGAGCCACTTTGGAAAGATGATCAATGACTACGAAGATAGCATTATTCCCTTTCTTGGCCCTGGGAAAGCCGGTGATGAAGTCCATACCAACTTTATCCCATTTCCACTCAGGAATAGCTAAAGGCTGAAGGGTGCCAGCAGGCCTTTGATGCTCTGCCTTAACGCGACGACAAACGTCGCAGTTAGCAATAAACTGAGCAATTTCTCTCTTCATCCTGGTCCACCAGAACCTCTGGCGTAGGTCCTGATACATTTTAGTACTACCGGGATGAATCGTGAGAGGAGATTCATGAGCCTCCTTAAGGATTAATTGCCGAAGATGTTGCTTCTTGGGAACCACCAGACAATTCCTGAAGAAGACAACACCTCGATCATCTATAGAGAAACTACCAGCAATGCCCTTGGCAATGTTTCTCTTGATCTGGGTAATCCACGTATCATGCTTCTGGGCTTCTATGATATGATCCACAAGATTAGGTTTCGCCACCAAGGTAGAAAGGAACCCGTGAGGAGCAATGTGAAGGTTAAGTTTACATAATTCCTCATGGAGAAGTGGTTGGCCCTGCTGCAACATGAGATTGTTGCAATAGGACTTACGACTTAGCGCATCAGCCATGACATTGCCCTTGCCTGGGGTGTAGGTAATCCCTAAGTCGTAATCTGAGATCAACTCCAGCCAACGTCTTTGCCTAAGGTTCAAATCTGGTTGGGTGAAGATATACTTGAGACTCTGGTGATCGGTGTAAATCTCGCAATGTTTACCGAGAAGGTAATGTCGCCATGTCTTAAGTGCATAGACTACGGCTGCAAGCTCTAAATCATGTGTAGGATAATTCTCCTCATGTGGATGCAACTGTCGAGATGCATAGGCAATCACATGACGATCCTGCATAAGGATGCAACCTAGTCCCTGTCGTGAGGCGTCGCAGTAGATAACAAAGTCTTTAGTGAAATCCGGTGGCACAAGTATGGAAGCAGAAGTCAGGCGTCTTTTTAGTTCCTGAAAACTGTGCTCACACTGTGGGGACCACTCAAACTTTTTATCTTTCTTGAGAAGTTCCGTGAGGGGTTTGGCCACTTTGGAGAAGTTCTCAACGAAGCGGCGACAATAACTGTCTAGACCAAGGAAACTCCTAACCTGCTTAACTGTTTCAGGCGGAGTCCAATCAAGAACGGCCTAAACTCTCTCGGGATTGACGGCAATGCCCTTACCAGAAATCACGTGGCCTAGGTAGGTCACTTCTGGCAACCAAAATTCTCACTTGGAGAACTTGGCATAAAGGCGGTGCTCTCTGAGTTTCTCTAACACAAGTCTAAGATGTTCGGCATGCTCTTCCTCGTTCTTTGAGTAAATAAGAATATCATCGAGGTAAACCACGGCGAACTTATCTAAGTACTCCATGAAGATCGAGTTCATCAAGCGAGAGAATGTAGCTGGAGCATTGGTTAGACCAAAGGACATGACGGTGTACTCGTACTGACCATACCGAGTGACAAAAGCCGTCTTAAGAATGTCCCCATTTCTGATCTTGATTTGGTGGTAGCCTAACCTCAAATCCATCTTGGAAAAGACTGAGGATCCAGCGAGCTGATCATACAGATCGTTGATCCTGGGGAGCGGATACTTGTTCTTTATCGTGACCAAATTAACGGGACGATAATCTACAACCATCCGATCCATACCATCCTTCTTCTTGACGAAGAGGACGAGGCAAGCCCAGGGAGAAGAACTAGGACGGATGAAACCCTTTTGCAAGGATTCATCGAGTTGTTTCTTAAGCTCAGCTAGTTCTAAGGGTGCCATCTTGTAAGGTCTCCTAGAGATTGGAGCGGTTCCTGGGATAAGATCTATGATAAACTCTACATCTCTGTCAGGTGGAATACCTGGCGGTTCCTCTGGAAAGACATCCGGAAAGTCACGGACTACCAGGATATCTTCAAGGTCAGGAAGAGGGTTGGCATTAAGAGAATATAGTTGGCGCTTTGCAACTCTAGTGGAGACAGTGACTATCTTGCCAGATGGGTGTGTAAGCTGAACAGACCTAGTGTAACAATCAATCTTGGCATAATGAGCCTTCATCCAGTCCATACCCAAGATGATGTTAATATCCGTAGACTTGAGGGCTATAAGTGATGCAAGGAATACAAGTCTGTCAACAAGGATTTCATTACCATGGCTTATTTTGGTAGTTTGCCATCTAGACCCTGGAGTTTGGATTTCAAGTGGAGTTGGCATATCACAAAATGACATGTCGTGCAAACGAGCATAGCCTTCAGAAATGAAGGAGTGAGATGCTCCATTATCGAACAGAACTGAAGCTGGATGACAGTTGACAAGGAGTGCACCAAGAACGACATCCGGATCATCATGAGCATCTTTAGCTGAGACGTGATGCACACATCCACGTTCAGCGGGAGCTAACTTGACACTAATCATCTTGCGTGATGGCTTATCACGGCAAACAGACTTCTTAGGCTGGGGTGGAGCATAATTGGTTTGAGAGCAGTCACGTGCATAGTGTCCTGGCTCTCCGCATGTGAAACAAGTCCCTGAAGTAGGACATGGACCCGCTTTGACAAGCGGTCTACCAATAGGCATGGGTGGATCATGTGACTGAACTGGGTGAGGTGCCACACAAGATGGCCTTGGTGTATAACCGGGTGGAAGAGCGGAGTTCGGAACCCAAATCCGGCGCTTCTGCGAAGTATAACCGGAAGAAGAACCCAAACCACGGGTGTGCTTACGAGACTCCTCGTAAGTGAGTTGAGCTGTCTCTGCATTAATGGCCTTGTTCACAAGATCCTGGAATGTATTGCAATGATGCAAGTGGAGATCACGATGCAACTTGGGGTTGAGACCCTTCCGGAACCTAGCCTGCTTCTTGGCGTCCGTGGACACTTCTTCTGTAGCATAGCGAGCAAGGTTCTCAAACTCTCTACTGTAAGCATCAACAGCCATCTTACTCTGGGTGAAACTACAGAACTCTTCTCTCTTGCGGTCAATGAGAGCCTGAGGAATGTGATGCTCGCGAAAATCCTCAGTGAAATCTCTCCAGGTGGTTATCTGGCCAGCTGGAAGCATAGCCTCATAGTTCTGCCACCAAATACTAGCAGGACCTTCCAGGTGATATGCAGCATAGGTGACCTTGTCACCTTCAGCTATGTTCGCAGAACGCAGCTTGTGTGTGATACTACGGAGCCAGTCATCTGCATCGAGTGGTTCAATGGAATGATGGAAGGTAGGTGGTTTCAGACCAATGAAATCATAGATGGACGCTAACTCTTTGTGCTGATGGGAGGTGTTCTCCTCAATACGTGCTAACAAGCGGTTAGACTCTCGCTTGTTCTTCTCCATCTCTAACATGAACTCTGCCAACGAAGGCTGGTCGGGAGGATCCTCATCCCTACCATCTCAGTGGTTCCGGCTATGAGCAACAGAACTCCGGTTAACTGATGACATCCTGAAGAACCAACCAAGGAAACAAGGATGGATTCAGCATCATCATAAGAATGTAGAATATAGTACGAGGAAAATACTATCTTTTGAACTCCTTGGACAAATCCGGTAGCATCAAGGCAGTAAAATGCTCAGAATGAGACATTCTGCAAAAGACGGGGTAGCACCATACTCAACATCATCACTCAAGGTTATGAGATATTACTAAACAGGCTACACCGGAGGTACTCAAACTGGGATATGACTCAGATCAACCAAACCTTAGAGACTACGGAGTAGTAACACGTGATCCTAATAGACGGAAGAGAAAGCCTAGTTCCTTAACCCCGTAGGAAAGATAGGATGACTCAGATCATAAGGCATGAGGCATAAGGAGTAAAAAGAGCCTTACATTCCCTTCCACAATCAATTCCCCTATATAGCTAAAGAATTTCTAGACTCAACTTCGACCAAGTTGGCTTGGTAATCCTACAGGCAGTCAGGCTCTCATACCAAAGTTGTCGGGACCCCGATTCCAAGTCACATCGATCTAGCCAGTAACACCTCATATCACTTTGCGGCCTCACGCACGGTATTCCCACGGGTGTCGCCTTACCCTAGCCCGAGACCATTTGCACCTTTTGGCTCACGTATATGATTGTGTCGCTAGCATCCATATGATAGAGAACCCGGGCCGACATGGCTAGCCGTGAACCCAAAGCGGCACTAACCTATGGGGACAGGCATACATGATTCACATCGAGCATGTCGGTCAGCAGCATGTGAATCCGGGCTAGCACTGGGCTAACAGGACTTCGGGGAACCCGGGCCGTAGCAGGCTAGGCAGGACTCCGGATGTCACCGCGTGACATTTCCCCGAAGGGACAGACACATGAAGGAAGTGAAACACATGCCGGCCAGTCAAGTGTCCTGAGCAGTAGTGCTGGGCTAGCAGGACTCCGGTGAACCGGGCTGTAGCGGACTACTATGGCTCAAGGAAGCACTAGACTACATTTCCCCATAAGAGAGACTGCCAAGGATAAACAACTAGATTGTCGGATCCCACACATAGCAATACACGTCACACGTACGCATAACATGCAAGTATGTGATGTACAACATGGCATCACAACATAACGCAAACTCATATAGATAAAGGCTCAGAAGAGCCACATAGCATTAAATACAAACAGGGGTCACATGACCCATCATTTAGAGCATACAAGCAACGGAAGCATTACATGTCTGAGTACAGACAACTACAAAAGGAAAAAGTCTCAGAAGCCTGACTATCTACAAGACCCTCCCAAGGTACAAGATCGTAGCTGAGGTAACCAGCTACTCGTCGAAGTCCAAGCGGTACTACTAGTGAGACAGATGTCTCACCTACAAAACATAAATAAAGCAAACGTGAGTACAAAGGTACTCAGCAAGACTTACATCAGATCCTATCATACATGCATTTGTATCAAGAAGGTAATGTGGGGTTTAGTTGCAGCAAGCCAGCTTTGACTCAATGGCAATCATGTTCTACGACAACGAGAAACTTCTTTGAGAGGAGGGAGCGCACACGAGTCCACTAATCACCACATCAATACACTACTATGGATTCATCCTCGTCTCCTTACGAGAAGGCCATCCATAGCAATCACACTTGTCTTGAGCATTTTAGAGTATCCACTTAAAGTTGTCTATGTACCACGTAAGCATCCAAGAAGTCCATAACCGAGGACATGGCTATTCGAATAGATCATGATAACCCTGCAGGGGTGTACTTCTTCACACACGCTCTCACCACTTATCACCATATACACGTCATGTATCTCGGCAACCTTCAAGCGGAAGCCTGGCGAGGGTGTCGGCCACGACCTGACTAACCAAACAAGACTCTAGTCTAGGTTTATCGCCTATTCGGGTTCCATCCGCAAGGAGATCCGGCCGGGGTTTCGCTCACGGCCCCAAACGATGTGTACAGGGTTCCCGAGCCCACCATCCGGGTGCCACTCCGTACACCAGGCCACGTGTGCCTAGTCTGTCCCAAGTCCACCCTGCCAGGTGCCACTCGGTAGAAAAATAGCACTACCTATAAACACCAGAAACTATTTGCAACTCCTGGACAGAGATCAAGTTGGCTAATAAGTTGAGAGGGGTCGAGTTACCGAAACCCAATGTGTGGTAGTAGCTAGTCCTTGGACAACATACACAGAACTCAGTTCTTAGGGACGGTTCCAGTGAGACAACCCACCATGTACTCCTACATGGCCTCTCATCGCTACCTTTACCAAATCGTGTTCACACACTTAACTCTCAACATCAGAACATAGCACTGTACTCCAATTCATTCCCAATGAATCATATTTGACATACTCTAAGAAATAGCAGGCAATGCATGGTAGGAACACAACATGGCTCAATCAACTCCTACACATGCTAGTGGGTTTTAACTAATTATTGTGGCAATGACAGGTCATGCAGAGGAATGGGTTCAACTATCACAGCATAAAGTAGCAGTTGAATCGTTGTTGTCCTAATGCAATAAATGAGAGCAGGAGCGAGAGAGTAGGATTGTATCGGAATGAACAAGGGGGGTTGCTTGCCTGGTAGATCAACAGGGGGGCACTGCTCCACTGACAGGTACTCTGGATCGGTCTCCGGGGCAGGACCTATCGAGAAGGAACGGTGTCGGAAATCAATACACAACCATATGCAACAATATGATGCATGAACATGGCATGAAGATGTGATGTTGTTTGAGCTAATGCAACTAGCATTCATTTGGTTGAGGTCCATTTGAACCAAAGGTTCAAATGCAACTCCAAAATAAGCTCTTATAATTGCCATTCATGTGTTTTCATATATACAGCATGTATAGGTTCGTATGTCATGCATGAAAATGGTACAGATGGATAGATTGAATTTTCCTGATCATTTTTCATATATAAATTATTTCAATCTGAGCTACGGTTGAATTTCTATGAATTTTTGAAGTTTAAACTGTTTTCTGGAATTTTCCTGATTTATTTTAAATCCAGAAAACCATTACTGTGTCAGCACTGCGTCATTCCTGCGTCAGCAGGTCAACGGCGGCTGACCAGGTCAAACCTGACGTGTGCGGTCCACACGTCAGTGTCACAGTGTTAAACGGAGGTTTTTTTTTCTAATCTAAAATAGATTAGTGGCGCTGGGGCCCAGTGTCAGTGTCACTAATGGGGGGGATTAGTCCTAAAATAATCTTGCCACATCAGCCCACCGGAGTTTGGCCGGCGGCGACTATTCTGTGCGGCGGAGGGGCTCGGGATTGCTTCCCCGGGGCCCAAACGAGCAGCCAAGGGCAGCTACGGGGAGCTGGAGCTCACCTGCATCTAGCGCGGCATGTGGTGGCAGCGGGGACGGTCAGAGCTCGCCGGAATGGAGCTCGCGGCGGTGGCCGAAGTTCGGCCATCGACGGAGTCGACGCTACAGTGGTCAGGAGAGCGAGGTAATCGGTGCTATGGCCTCCTGGGAGCACGCTGAGCAGGACTATGTGCTCGGTTGGGTCAGGCGAGGTTGCTAGCTGCAGCAGCAACGAACGCGGCGGCGGTGAGCTCAAGGCTGCAGCGGGGTTGCAGATAGGGGCCGAATTTGGTCGCAAGAGGAGAGGGGAAAGATGGCATGGCTCACAGGGAGTCAGACGAGGTGCTCGGCGGGCTCGGGGATGGCTTGGTGACGGCGAATCGACGTCGGCGGTGACCGGATGCAGAGGACGAGGACGACGGCGTAGTTGGCGTTGCAGCGCGTCCGGGGCCTCGTGGCTCGTCGAGGAGGTCGGGGAGGTCGAGACGGAGCTTGCAGGCACGGCGAGGGGTCGAGAGAGAGGCGATGGCCGTGGCAACGACGAGCGGCGACGGCTGCGTTCGGTGCGTGTGAGGGAGAGAGCCAGGGGAGGGGATGGGGACGAGAGAGAGCGAGAGAGAGACGGGGGGTAGAGTGGCGACGCCAGAGGCGTCCAGGCCGTCGAGGGGGCGAGGCAGGCAGGCAGGAGGTGACCGGCGCGTGCACGCGCGCGTTGGGCACACGCCCTCCTGCCTACTGGCAGGAGGTTGAAGACGGCGGCGGCTGTGGTGGGCTGGGCCTCTGCTGGGCCATGGTGGGGCGCCAGGTAATTTTGGCCCAGGTAGGTTTCCCTCTCTTCTGTCTTCTAATTTTGTTTTTGTTTTCTAATTATTTGCCTCTGTTTTGAGCTTAGGAAAAATACCAAGGCATTTCCTAAAATCCTGAAAATATTCATGGACACTTTCTGAATTATTTCAGTGGCCCAAAAATAGTTCCAACATTATTTGAACATTTAAATTATTTATAGTATTTTAAATGCCCAAAGTCAAATACAATAAGATTTAATTCAAAAATCCAGAATGGCCTAGAAATGTGTGCATGATTTTTGGCAGAGGTTTTCACCTTTAACAAAGATCATGAACTTTTCTAAAGGGCATTTGGGATCATTGAAAATATTTTTATTGAACCTAGTTGAAATCATTTGGTGCTAGGGTTTCAACAATCCCCATTTCGAATTTAAATGGAATTTAAACATGATGCAAACATGAAGGGCTAGCCTAGGTCATACCAGAACTAGGGGTGTGACATTCTAATTTCTACTTCTCCTCGTTTTCATATTCCTATTCATCAAGCACAAGACTAAGAGATAGTAGCATAATAGCATTATAACCGTACATTTTCTTGTGGTTTGACTTAATCTCACCATGCTTTTTTGCATCCTGTGATCTTCCAATTGTTGTGAATCAAACACCCAGATTGGCAGAAATCCTGTGTTTTTAAATTCTCTGTTTTGCATGTGCATTCCTATCCTATTCCAGTCTATTTCCTATCCCTGCATTGTTAGAATCCTCAAATTCAAACAAGCCCTTACTCAATTACTTCTGTTACAGATATGTATCAAAGAAAACCTCGTGTGATTTGTCCTGCTCCTGCGGCGTTGTGTTCCACCCTAGCTCAGCTGCTCCAACGACGGAAGGGTTCACCACAGCAGGGATCCGCTCTCCAGACTTTCTTTCGCCGCCTCAGATCTTCTTCCCCGCCGCCGGCAGCCACAGCAACTGCATTACCATCATCAACTGAGCAGATGACCTTGAGGACTACACGGGTCCGCAAGAGAGGTCGCACTCTTCCGTGTCTGCTTACGTTATGCGTCGCTTAATATGATGACATGCTACATTATCGTCGTGTTCACCTATTAGACTCCGAGTCAGGTCCAAACTAATGCTGAAACTTGAGTTTTTAAATGGTTGTGGGGTACATATTGGGGCAGCAATCAGTACTATCTGTCTACTATCTGGTTAATCTCCGGTGTCTACTATGAGTTTCATGTTGGGTGCAAACAAACTTTAAAGGAGCCATTATCTGTATTTTTTAACTAAAGCTATTATCTGCCTGCTATCATTGGTTTTGGGTCTATCCATAGTTTGCTACCATCACTCTGGATTTGTGCATGCACTCCTTACATAATCTCACTATGTTTTATTCCTATGCATGCCAGTTATTGTACACAATGGAACTGATCATGTAGAGCAAAAGAGACGAGCCTTGCGTGGCAACAAAATTTCATGTAGACGTCGTTCCATGGTGGGCGCAAAGGCAGCCCCCCCTCCACCCATTTCGGATCATAATCAAGAGGAAGATAACTGTTATGAGGGGGATTCAGAAGGAGAAGACCACTCCTATTTACCCCATGAGGTCTTCGCTCTAACTTGGCATGCTGATGTTGGTAACATCATGCATATGGTGCCTTGCATTGCTTACTGTATATATTAAAGATGTCATCTGCTTAGTTTAGACATGCTTTGTGTCAATGCCATCTGTTTAGTTTCTTTATCGTATATGTGAATCATGCAATGCCATCTTGTCTAGCCAGACATCATATATGTGAATTTTGCAATGCCACCCTGGTTAGCCAGTCATCTTATATGTGAATTATATCATGCCATCATTTTTTATTACGTGTTAAATTTGTCAACAATTTTAGTACATTCAATTACTCTTCCTGTGCATCAGCCATTTGGCACGGTCATGGAAAAATCTGGAGTGGAAACAAGGTCTTCAGAGCAGACAATGCTATCTGACAAAGGGCATGCCTTGCTGGTTACCGATAGCTCCTCAAAGGAGGATTCAGAGACAGATGACCAGTCATATCCCCCCCCCCCGAGGTGCATGCCCTAACTTGGCAGGGTTATGTTGCTCATACCGTGCATATGGTATCTTGCATTGCTATGTCATTTGCTTAGTTTAGACATGCTTTGTGTGAATGCCACCTGTTTAGTGTCTAATTACCATATATGTGAATTATGCAATGTCATCTTGTTGCAAGACATTATATATGTGAATTATGCAATGTTATCTTGTTGCAAGGCATTATGTATGTGAATTATGCAATGCCGTCAAATATGTGAATTATATCATGTCGTCCTTTTTTGTATTTCTCATTGCTTTTGTCGACAATGTTTGTATATTCAACTGCTCTTCCTGTGCATCAGCCATTTGAATTGGTGATGGAGAAATCTGGAGTGAAAACAAGGTCTTCAGAGCAGACAATGCTACCTGCTGAAGCAGATATCTTGCTGGTTACAGATAGCTCTTCAGAGGAGGATTCAGAGGCAGATGACCAGTCCTATTACCCCCCTGAGGTGTATGCTCAAACTTGGCAGGGTTATATTACTCATATAATGCATATGTTGTATTGCAATGCTTAGTTTTTACATCATATACACAATATTGAATGCCATCTCCTTAGTTGACACATCATATATGCGATTGCCCTCTGCTCACTTCCTTAGTATATAAATCATATATTTGAATTATGTCATGCCATGATGTTTACATAGGCAGCATGTATCTGAATTATGGCATGCCAACCCATTTTCTAAAGACATAATATAGTTATATCATCTCATCTTGTTTACATAGTCATCATATTTAAATTATGTCATTCTATCCGTGAATTATATCATGCCATCATGTTTCCATCGACGGCATGTTTGTGATTTATGGCATGCCAACCACTTTAATAGACACATCGTATAGTTATATCATGTCATCCTGTTTACATAGTCATCATATTTTGAAGTATGTCATTCTATCCTGTTTAGTTAGCCATCATACATGTGAAATTGTGTCATGCTATCCTGTTTAATTAGCCATCATATATGTGAAATTATGTCCTGCTATTCCGTTTGCTTAGACAACATAAATGTGAATTATTTCATGCCCTGTTTTCTTCCCTACTATCCATTGCACCTGTCTATCTTACAATGTCTGTACATTCAATTACTTTTCTTGTTTATCAGCCATTTCAACTGGAGGGAGTGATGGCAGTATCTGTGGGAGTAAAAACACGGTCTTCAGAAAAGATCGTGCTACCTATTGATGCAGATAGAACCACGGTTGTACTTGCCCAAGAACAAGCCCCACCACACATAACCCACACTCATGCAGATTGTACCCCTACCCAGTTGGATAGAGAACCAGCTACACCCCTTCTAACCCCAACCCCAGCAGATAGACACCCAGTTCCCGTTGACACAACACCGTCTCCACCACAGAGCACCCAAACACGAGCAGTTAGTAAGGCAACTGCAGTGCCCAAATCACGAGGACCACCACTCCGAACCCGAAGTCAACGCTTAAAGCAGAAGAAGAATTGTTCTCAGGTCAGGTTCCGTAGCTATGGTTCATACTACTTTGCTCTTGCATCACTGTATTTACTGATACCAACTAATTTCAAATTTGAAGGATGCAATTGAAACTCCAATGGCGCAACAGGTATGTTTTAAACCTGTTTCTTCAACGTGTTTGGCTGTTTGTTGTTGTAACTTGCTCTATGTTGATTTCAGTTTCAATTGAATAAACAGTTATGTTCTCATGCCATGCACATTACAAGTGTTGTTATTGTTGTGTAGTTTCCCACACTTATATTCTGTCTATGCTGCTTTGTCTTAAATAGATATGATTCGAACTGTATCTATCTTGATTTGGCAACATAAACTAGAATGATATAGACCATGCAGTGACCATACTACATAGATATATGTTTGTTTCATGCTGTTATCCCGTCCACCTTACTACTGAACTGGTTTACCAAAATGAGTTTCATATACTACATTGTAAACCTGAGATGTGTTTGTTTGTTTCTCTTTTAGAACGCGGATAAAATATTGGAGAAGAGTACCCTGTTATGCAATGGTAAAGGAAGTAATGCAGATAAGGTTCAAGATAGTGAGACATCCCTGTTGGTCTCCAAGAAAGCTGATAAAAACTATATTGAAGACACTAAGACAGCCCCAAAGTCCTGTCTTGATGTAGTGTTCGAGTTACTGGCTACCACTGCTGGCACTAGCTCTTCGAACTAATTGCCTGAATCAGTTCGGCTTCTTGAGTCTCAACTTCAAGTTGAAATACATCGATCAGATGTTATGCGACAGGAAGCCGAAGGACTGAGGAAGACCCTGCAAAATTCAGATGCATACTTTCTGGTGCAACAGCAAGCGCTGGAGGACTTAAGCGCAAAACAAGAGAAACTTAATAAGCTTGCTAAGCATCTTGCCAGCATTATGGGTACCCAGGATATTGTTTCTTGAGCTCTTCTGAAGTGGTTTCAGTTCTGGACTTGTTTTGCTGCGTCGTTTATATGCTGTTGTGTTCCCTATATTTGCACTGGTGGCGAACTTTGATGCCTAGTGGATGTAATATGTGTGATAGCCGTGATAGCCTAGTGTAAGTTGCTTGCTTATTTATTTCCTTGTTGTCTTGTTTATTTATTTGCTTGTAGTCGGTGCAGTTCTTTTTCTGTGGTTTGCTAGTGGCTACAATAACCTATTTTAAAAAACTAGGCCACAATAACCATGGGCTAATATTTACTGTAGAAACAGTGGGCCTTCTATGGGCCGTAGAAACAGTGGGCCTTCTACGGGCCATAGAAACAATGGGCCTTCTACAGGCCGTAGAAACAATGGGCCTTCTACGGGCCGTATCATCAATGGGCCTTCTACGGGTCGTATCATCAATGGGCCTTATACAGGCCGTATGATCGATTGGCCAAACATGGGCCAAACAGACCGCATTCTAGCCGTAAACGGGCTAGAGTTGGAATCGTCCGTTCATGGGCCGACCATAACGGACCATCGTTAATAGGCCGTATTTGATGACGCTATGAAAATGGCCCAACGTATTAACAGACCACAAACGGGCTGACTGTAACCACGGGCTAAATTTGGCCCACAAGCAGAAAATGACAATAACAGGTCGTAAGTAAACGAATGCTGGAAATGAGCCCAAGAATAAATGGGCTCTGAGAAGGCCGAAAGATAACATGGGCTGGAGACGGCCCAACGGAATAACGGGCCGTTAATGGGAATAAAGTGATACACTGTTCATTACGGGCCAGTTTCACCACGGGCCGTTAATGGGTGTAAAATGATACACTCTTCATTATGGGCCAGTTTCAGCACGGCCCACTAATGGGCCAAGAGTTACAATGGGCCTCATATGGGATGAAAGACGTCATGGGCTATACATGGGCCAGAAGTGAAAACAGGCTGGAATCTATTGGACGGCCCAGATGACGCTACTGGGCCTAATTCGGATAGGGCATAATGGGCCTTGGGTTAGCGGGCGGTAAATGGGCTATATGCGAATAGGCCGTTAACAGGCTTTCCATGGGTCGGCCGTTTCACAGGAATGGGCCAGTGTTGGGCCGTGCCACGTGTCGACGTATCATAGGCGCCTTCTGTCCAGTGAGTGGATGACATCTGTCCCAACGATGAGCCGACACGTGTTTCCTCTAGCCAATGATGATTTTACACATGGAAAATCCCCATTGGCCGGGTATAACGCCCTCGATGCGGCTATATCTCCCAAGTGTCGAAGCACGACTTAGAGGCATAACCGCATTGAAAGCAATGTCGCAAGTGAGGTAATCTTCACACAACCCATGTAATACATAAGGGAAAAGATACATAGCTGGCTTACAATCGCCACTTCACAAAATACATGAATAAAGCATTACATCACACAAATGCAATCAAGGTCCGACTATGGAACCAAAATAAAAGAAGAACCCCAAATGCGACAAGGTCCCCGATCGACCCCAACTGGGTTCCACTACTGATCAACTAGAACGAAACAACACAAAGGACAAGATCTTCATCGAGCTCCTCCCGAGCTTGGTTGCATCATCTGCACGGACTCGTCGGCACCTGCAAGCTGGTTTTGGAAGTATCTGTGAGTCACGGGGACTCAGCAATCTCGCACCCTCGCGATCAAGACTATTTAAGCTTATGGGTAAGGTAAAGGTATGAGGTGGAGCTGCAGCAAGCGACTAGCATATATGGTGGCTAACATACGCAAATGAGAGCGAGAAGAGGAGGCAAAGCACGGTCGAGAATCTATGATCAAGAAGTGATCCTAGAGCAACCTACGTCAAGCATAACTCCAATACCGTGTTCACTTCCCGGACACCGCCCGAAAGAGACCATCACAGTTACACACGCGGTTGATGTGTTTTAATTAAGGTCAACTTTAGGTTTTCTACAACCGGACATTAACAAATTCCCATCTGCCCATAACCACGGGCACGGCTTTCAAAATTTCAAATCCCTGCAGGGGTGTCCCAACTTAGCCCATGACAAGCTCTCATGGTCAATGAAGGATATTCCTTCTAGCGGGAAGACCCGATCAGACTCGGAATCCCGGTTACAAGACATTTCGACAAGGTAAAACTAAACCAGCAACACCGCCCGAATGTGCCGACAAATCCCGATAGGAGCTGCACATATCTCTTTCTCAGGGCACACTCAGATTGTCCAAGGTACGGGTAGGCCAGCCCAGAGTTGCCCCTGGTGGCCACCGGCAGCTGACAGGTTGGACCAACACTCAGAGGAGCACTGGCCCGGGGGGGTAAAATAATGATGACCCTTGAGTCTGCAGAACCCAAGGGAAAGAAAAGGCTAGATGGCGAATGGTAAAACCAATGTTGGGCATTGCTGGAAGAGTTTTATTCAAGGCGAACTGTCAAGGGGTTCCCATTATTACCCAACCGCGTAAGGAACGCAAAATCCGAGAACATAACACCTATATGACGGAAACTAGGGCGGCAAGAGTGGAACAAAACACCAGGCACAAGGCCGAGCCTTCCACCCTTTACCAAGTATATAGATGCATTAATTAAATAAGATATATTGTGATATCCCAACAAGTAAACATGTTCCAACAAGGAACAACATCTCCATGTTCCAACAAGGAACAAACTTCAATCTTCACCTGCAACTAACAACGCTATAAGAGGGGCTAAGCAAAGCGATAACATAGCCAAACAACGGTTTGCTAGGACAAGGTGGGTTAGAGACTTGGTTTAACAATGTGGGAGGCATGATAAGCAAGTGGTAGGTATCACAGCATAGGCATAGCAATAGAGCGAGCAACTAGCAAACAAAGATAGAAGTGATTTCGAGGGTATGGTCATCTTGCCTGAAATCCCGCAAGGAAGAAGAACGAGTCCATGAAGAAGACAAACGGACGTAGTCGAATGAATCCTCACAACACGACGTTACCGGAACCAACCCGAAGAAGCAACACCGGAAAGAAGCAAACAACATAGTAAACAACCATCACAAAATCATGGCATGATGCACAACCAAGTACGATGCATGTCCGGTTTAAAGAGGCATGGCATGGCAAAGTGCACAAGCAATCCTACAAATTAAGTGCAGCTCAATATGCAACGAGTTGCATATTGACGAAACACCACATTCAAGTTATTTAGTTCGATCTCATTTATGTACCCAACAATATTAAATGTTGTTAATCATGTCAAGAGGTGAAACATAAAGGAATTATCTATCTAAACAATTTAAATGGGGCCGGATATAGCAAACAACAAATCCGGTAAATCCCCACATGCATTTAGAAAATTTTAATGCAACAACAATTTTAAACATTTTAATTGTTGTTATCATGATGCAGATGACATGAACAAGATTATGCAATTTTTATTAAAAGTTGACGAGAGCATTATGAAGCATTTGTCACCGTGGTAGAAAGGAAAGGGGTGCCACGGCAACGATAACGAAAACGGTGCCACGGCAGCGTTTCGGTTCCGGTAACTCGATTGAGATACCGATGCAAAGGGGAAGTGTGTGGAACATGACATGCAAGGATGGTGGGGCACTCCCGGATACCGGGTGTCCCATGATTCGACGATAATAAGGAAAAAGAGGGGCAACATGCATCGACAATTCGAGCACGGAGCAAGCACAGGCATCTCATACATCACACATGCATTAGTTCACGGGCGGTCGTCTCGGCGGTTATACCTTTCGGAGCGTGCATTATCGGAACGGATCAAGTTCGAAGCGGAGAGGGGGAAGTACACGTTCTTGGGACCTTCGTAATGGAAGTAGTCGTTCTCTCATGCTCTAGGGTCGATGGTAGAGGTCCTCGCGATCTCGGCGACGGTAGTGGTACATGTTCGTTTTTCGGAGAGGTACACGTCGGCGGTAGTCGTTCGGGCGGAGAGCGTCGTCGAACTTGGCGGTCCTCGTAGAACTAGTACTTGGCGTTAGTGATACATGTTCCGAAAACAGTTCACAACGATGGTAGCTGAAATTTGGTGATCCAAAGGGGTACTTGACGAATAACGGCCGTCGTGGTACTTGGTGAAATCCTCGGAGATGGATTTGACGCAAGAAAGGTCTTCGGTGCCACGATACTTGTCAAATCATCATGCAGACATTCTTTCGAAGAGGAACTTGTCGCGTCCCAAAAATGAGCAAGACAAAAACCCTCGTTCAACGAAGCTCGACTTGACGAAACCCACAAGTAGGACTTGGCGCGGGCGTGAGGATGCAAAGGAAGCCTGCGGCAGACGCTGCTGTTCATCTGCTTCGAGCAGAGGCGAGGCCATGGTGGATGCAGACGACGACACAGCAGCAGGCTTGACACAGGGGAGTAGCAGAGGGACTCCGGTGAACTTGCCAGGTCCAGGCGAGGTCGCCGGCAGCAGGGGCTGCGGCATGACCGGGCTTCGGCTGTCGACGACTCCGGTGGCCTGCGCGGTCGGCAGAGGAGGCCGGACGAGCTGCCAGAGAGCAGCTGCAGGGGAGGCAGAGGAGCGGCACTCCGGCGACGAGGTGTAGCAGCAGAGCTTCGAGCTCAGCCGGCAGCAGCCATGGAGGACGGTTGCGCTGAGTCGAGGTAGCAGAGGACGGTCGCGGTGGCGGCTTGGCGCTGAGGAAGGAGGCGCGGGCAACAGGAGGCAGGAGAGGGGCGCGATGGGGCCGGCCTGGAAGTTGCAGCGAGGCGAGGTGCTACGGGGTGAGGGAGAGGACGAGAAGAGGCTGAGGGTCGAGCGCGGGGGAGAGAAGTGGATCGGGGGAAAGGGACGAAGGGAGAGGAGGCGGTGGATGAGGACGAGAGGGAGATGAGGATCGGGTGGTTGAGGCTAGGGTTAGCTGTAAGTGGGATGGCGCGGGAGGCCTTGGGCCGGCTGGCCTGAGGCTGCAGCTGGGCTTAAATGGATTTCCCCCTCCGTTCTCTACCAACTTTCTTTAACAAATTCTCCAAGGAGAAAAAAAATAGCAAGTAAAGCCTAGGGAGACAGGAGAGAAGTATTTTGGATCATGCGATCAAAATTGGATGGTCAGAGATGAATGGGTTAGGGAGTCCAAACAAGGAAATGGTGATGTTTTGTAGATGTTTGGGGATGATCCGGACCCAACGGTGATGACTGTCTGGGTCGGGTCCGGGGCAGCTTCTCGGACGCGCGCGCGAGGAGGGCCGCGTGCTGACGGGAGAGGTTAGGCTGGGCCTGGCGGTGAGATGTAGTGCAGAAGGCAATGGACTGAGAAGAGAGAAGAGAGAGACCCGGCGACTGTTTCCGGAGACCGAAAACGTCCGACGTTAGACCGCCTATAATGCCGCTATAGTTTAACGGTTGGGCTATCGAACGAACTCCGAATGTGATGAAACTTGGCAGGCGGCCTACCTACACTATAATAAGACCACACGCCAACTTTCATCCCATTCCGAGGACATTTTCCGGCCACTTATAAAAATACTATTTCGGACATGTTGCGGGCGCGTGCGAGTGTGGTTGGGCTTAGAACGGACAACGGACGGAACTGGGGAACCCGAACGGATGCAAGTTTTGAAAACATGATGATGCAATGCTCATGATGACATGGCAAGAAGCGACACGCAAGCAAATGACAAGGCAACAACAATGAATAACTGTAAGACACCTGGCACATCGGTCTCGGGGCGTTACAACACTCTGCCACTACGAGAGGATCTCGTCCCGAGATCTAGAATGGCACCGGAGGGAAAAACGGAAGAGAAAGAGAAGAGGTAAAACTAAGTTGCTTCTTTGACAAACGAGTGAAACCAAAGAACCTTAAAAAGTTGAACAACTTGGAAGGAATAATACCACGGAGGTGATGGAAGTTGGAAAAACACTCCGTTAGGAACGAGGAACAAGGAAGAACCAATTCAGACAGCACTCCATTTGAAAAGTGATACAAAACTTCATAAGATGAAAAGAACATGAGCAGCGGGAACACACTCCGGTTAAAAGGATAAGCAAGAAAAGATCATGATCTTCACAATTCGAGATGATGATTGAAAAGAGCAACATCACAAGGCCTCCGGGAGAAAGAAATAGAAGATAGATAATTGAAAGAAAAGAATGGAGAAGAAAATGCCAACTTCTGCCACAAAAGAGCTTGAGAAGGCATCCTTAGGAGAAGGGTCGAACATAGTTGTTGGAAAAAAAAACCAACAACGAAAAGAATAAGCTTGATATGGTCTTATGGAATACATCTCAAATTATGAGGTGACAATCTGCCACTCACGGGAAAAAGAATTGGACTGGTATGAGCAAGGAGACAAGGAACTTATTTCACCGGAAGGATGAAAGAAGAACTTGGGTCATTTATGAGCACCATAGATAGCAACAATCCTTAGGGAAAGCTTTAGGTGAAATATAACCCAAGGTAACTCCCATGACGAGATTGATGGATTTAAAATACCTCATTCTTAATAATATGTGAATCATGAAACATGAACTCAAATTATCAAGAATGACATAATACCACCTTCGATAATATGGTAGAAAGAATTTGCATTCCGGATTGCAAGATGAAGAATCTTAAGCTCCTTAGAAAAGAATCTCAATGAACGCTTCGAGAAGGAAATAAATCCTTGATGAACCATCATGTAGCACCTTGATGAAGAACTCCGGTAAACAAAACAATGGTCAAACGAAAGGAAAGAGAAGTTGAAAACACAAGTTGAATCCTTGTAATGATTTAGATGAATCTCCGCGATGAAATAATTTAGAGGATTTGGAACTCTGGGAAAAGAAAACAAAAACATCTCGAACTGAGATGTGATATGATGAACCACTCCGGAAAAAAAGGAATTTAGTTCACTCGATGAAACAAGAATAAGAATTACATTATGCTTATCCTTCACCAATTAAATTGATGACAAACAATGGATTTGGCACACTACTTATTCTCGAAGAAAGGATTAAGATAACATAAACTTGAGAATGTCTTCCACGAACCACCGGTAGGATTTGGAAGAACGAATAAATTGATATGATAACCAAGGAAGAGAACTCTTGAAGGAACCACCGTAAGAATTAAAATGAACGAAGAGAAGATAAAGAAAACACCAGGAAGAATTAGCAAATGAATGAAGATGCTTGAGAGAATTTATATATGAGAGAACGAAGAGATCATGCACTGATTAGAGGATATTTGATTGATGCACCGGTAAAATTAGGAGGATGATAACTGACAGCTGAGAATGAATAAACCTGAATTGGTGGACTCCGGATAACACACTGAGAAGACTCTTGAATTGCTCCGGATAGGTGAAAAGAATTCTCACAATCAAAACAATTATGAGAGGATGGCAGAGAATGGGGCAAGATTTAAAAGAAACTCTTCTTCGGTCTTCGAAATCTGAGAATGACGACTGAAACACCACCATGAATTGTTGAGGCACTCCGGAATGAAAAATTAGAAAGGTTGAACCAACGATGAAAAGAATTTGACAGATCTTGGAGAAAGACATTTGACTGATGACAGTTCATTCTTATGTCAAACTTCGAAAAGAATTTGGGAGTAACTCCGGGAAAATAAGAAGAGTCAGGTAAGAACCTGGAAAAGACCTGTGGGTTAGGGCCCACTCAAAAGAAACACCGTTGAATGATTTAGAAGATAGATTGCGCCAGTTGAATTAAATGGCTTGAATGAGATAACACCTCGAGATATCTTGGACGGATTGATAATGGAGACACAAATCTTCTGAGATATCTTTAGCACTCCAGTACAAATGGATGGCGAGAAGTGAATGATTATGAGGTGCACCGGTATGAAAAGGCATTAGAAACGAGGAAAAGGATATGATCCATAAAGCTTGAATTGAATCCACCGGAGAAGAAAAGATCGAAGAATACAACACTTGAAGCTCCGTTAGAATCTCCATGAGAATCACCGGATAAGAACATTGAAAGACAAGAATGAAAAGTCTTCACATCCATAAGATGGATACTTGATTGAGAAACCTGAGTTCTTGAAGAAGACAAGGGTGGGTGGGCGGGAAAAACAAAGGCAACTTGGAGACGGATGAAACGAACACCGTTGAGAAGAGTTAGAGTTTCTCTTACGGATGAGACAAATGATAGGATCATCTTGAAGAGAATCGCACCGGCTGACAAGGATTGACATGACAAACTCGATGATCGAGAAGGATTAGTATCCACATCGGAGTATGAGAACACCACTTAGACAAGGGATGGAATCAACATTTGACATTGAAGAAACTTGAATACCACAACTCAAAACAAAATAAAGAATTGGCTTGCAAAATAAGCCGGAACAAACATATGATAAAGATTTCATCCGAAGTTTTCATGGTGGGGCCTACACGGGCTCGATCGTATAGCACCATCATGTACAAGGCAGTGCACATGACATACGAAGCGTCCCCGAGTCGGCATAGCCAAGGACTCTTTAAGACACAACAAGACCACTATAAAACCGACCGTGGATAGGCGGACCACTAGACGTTGAACCCCAATTTCATATCATACATCTACCGGAAAGATATCCTAAGATCTACTTGAATTCCCACTTATAAACTCCCGAAATTTTCCGGTTATGCAATCAGGTGTTGGGGATACAGGGGAAGCATAATATCTCACCCAAAACTAGCAAATCCTACATCCAGCTGTATCCATCCTTCAACACCTAACCAAGAAACCTTCGGAAATCGTCTACCTCAACCTTCGAAAAGCATCCGTTATACAAGTTATGACAATACTCCCGAACTCCCGCCCCAGTACTGGGTGGCATCGAGGTTATCTCACCAACAACTGCATAAAAGAGATTTTCGATGTCGGCAAAACTAAACTCAGGTATTCCAGAACTGCAACGATAAAATTGTGACGGCAACACCTTGGAGCTCAACTCCCCGGGACACTGCCACAACCCCTAAATGTTAGGAGGCACCAAGAACAATGTTCTCGTCCCAAATCGATCGGAATGATTCCAAGATACCCGCATGATCCTAAATTTTTTTTAGTGAAATTTGAGAAGAGAAGAGTCAAAACTCTACATCAGGATGCCTTACCGGAGCGATGAAGGGACTGGGGAGTAGAAAGAATTCCTAACTCTCCGATATATATAAATCCTAAATGACTCAAAACATTTTTCTAGACTCAACTCGTCAGCTAATTCGATCAAGCAGTGGGGGCTCCTAAGGTCGGGGAAGGCTCTGATACCAACTTGTAACGCCCTCGATGCGGCTATATCTCCCACGTGTCGAAGCACGACTTAGAGGCATAACCGCATTGAAAGCAATGTCGCAAGTGAGGTAATCTTCACACAACCCATGTAATACATAAGGGAAAAGATACATAGTTGGCTTACAATCGCCACTTCACACAATACATGAATAAAGCATTACATCACACAAATACAATCAAGGTCCGACTACGGAACCAAAATAAAAGAAGAACCCCAAATGCGACAAGGTCCCCGATCGACCCCAACTGGGTTCCACTACTGATCAACTAGAACGAAACAACATAAAGGACAAGATCTTCATCGAGCTCGTCCTGAGCTTGGTTGCGTCATCTTCACGGACTCATCGGCACCTGCAAGCTGGTTTTGGAAGTATCTGTGAGTCACGGGGACTCAACAATCTCGCACCCTCACGATCAAGACTATTTAAGCTTATGGGTAAGGTAAAGGTATGAGGTGGAGCTGCAGCAAGCGACTAGCATATATGGTGGCTAACATACGCAAATGAGAGCGAGAAGAGGAGGCAAAGCACGATCGAGAATCTATGATCAAGAAGTGATCCCAGAGCAACCTACGTCAAGCATAACTCCAATATCGTGTTCACTTCCCGGACACCGCCGGAAAGAGACCATCACGGTTACACACGCGGTTGATGTGTTTTAATTAAGGTCAACTTCAGGTTTTCTACAACTGGACATTACCAAATTCCCATCTGCCCATAACCGCGGGCACGGCTTTCGAAAGTTCAAATCCCTGCAGGGGTGTCCCAAATTAGCCCATGACAAGCTCTCACGGTCAAAGAAGGATATTCCTTCTAGCGGGAAGACCCGATCAGACTCGGAATCCCAATTACAAGACATTTCGACAAGGTAAAACTAAACCAGCAACACCGCCCGAATGTGCCGACAAATCCCAATAGGAGCTGCACATATCTCTTTCTCAGGGCACACTCAGATTGTCCAAGGTATGGGTAGGCCAGCCCAGAGTTGCCCCTGGTGGCCACCGGCAGCTGACAGGTTGGACCAACACTCAGAGGAGCACTGGCCCAGGGGGGTAAAATAATGATGACCCTTGAGTCTGCAGAAC
Organism: Triticum urartu; assembly: GCF_056163025.1. Taxonomy (NCBI): domain Eukaryota; kingdom Viridiplantae; phylum Streptophyta; class Magnoliopsida; order Poales; family Poaceae; genus Triticum; species Triticum urartu. The sequence continues at coordinate 99,597,430 of NC_141873.1, read as the reverse complement.
CCAAGGGAAAGAAAAGGCTAGGTGGCGAATGGTAAAACCAATGTTGGGCATTGCTGGAAGAGTTTTATTCAAGGCGAACTGTCAAGGGGTTCTCATTATTACCCAACCGCGTAAGGAACGCAAAATTCGGGAACATAACACCGATATGACGGAAACTAGGGCGGCAAGAGTGGAACAAAACACCAGGCATAAGGCCGAGCCTTCCACCCTTTACCAAGTATATAGATGCATTAATTAAATAAGATATATAGTGATATCCCAACAAGTAAACATGTTCCAACAAGGAACAACATCTCCATGTTCCAACAAGGAACAAACTTCAATCTTCACCTGCAACTAACAACGCTATAAGAGGGGCTGAGCAAAGCGATAACATAGCCAAACAATGGTTTGCTAGGACAAGGTGGGTTAGAGGCTTGGTTTAACAATGTGGGAGGCATGATAAGCAAGTGGTAGGTATCGCAGCATAGGCATAGCAATAGAGCGAGCAACTAGCAAGAAAAGATAGAAGTGATTTCGAGGGTATGGTCATCTTTCCTGAAATCCCGCAAGGAAGAAGAACGAGTCCATGAAGAAGACAAACGGACGTAGTCGAACGAATCCTCACAACACGACGTTACCGGAACCAACCCGAAGAAGCAACACCGGAAAGAAGCAAACAACATAGTAAACAACCATCACAAAATCATGGTATGATGCACAACCAAGTATGATGCATGTCCGGTTTAAAGAGGCATGGCATGGCAAAGTGCACAAGCAATCCTACAAATTAAGTGCAGTTCAATATGCAACGAGTTGCATATTGACGAAACACCACATTCAAGTTATTTAGTTCGATCTCGTTTATGTACCCAACAATATTAAATGTTGTTAAGCATGTCAAGAGGTGAAACATAAAGGAATTATCTATCTAAACAATTTAAATGGGGCCGGATATAGCAAACAACAAATCTGGTAAATCCCCACATGCATTTAGCAAATTTTAATGCAACAACAATTTTAAACATTTTAATTGTTGTTATCATGATGCGGATGACATGAACAAGATTATGTATTTTTTATTAAAAGTTGACGAGAGCATTATGAAGCATTTGTCACCGTGGTAGAAAGGAAAGGGGTGCCACGGCAACAATAACGAAAACGGTGCCACGAAAGCGTTCCGGTTCCGGTAACTCGATTGAGATACCGATGCAAAGGGGAAGTGTGTGGAACATGACATGCAAGGATGGTGGGGCACTCCCGGATACCGGGTGTCCCATGATTCGACGATAATAAGGCAAAAGAGGGGCAACGTGCATCGACAATTCGAGCACGGAGCAAGCACAGGCATCTCATACATCACACATGCATTAGTTCACGGGCGGTCGTCTCGGCGGTTATACCTTTCGGAGCGTGCATTATCGGAACGGATCAAGTTCGAAGCGGAGAAGGGGAAGTAGACGTTCTCGGGACCTTCGTAATGGAAGTAGTCGTTCTCTCATGTTCTAGGGTCGACGGTAGAGGTTCTCGCGATCTCGGTGACGGTAGTGGTACATGTTCGTTTTTCGGAGAGGTACACGTCGGCGGTAGTCGTTCGGGCGGAGAGCGTCGTCGAACTTGGCAGTCCTCGTAGAACTAGTACTTGGCGTTAGTGATACACGTTCCGAAAATAGTTCACAACGATGGTAGCCGAAATTTGGTGATCCGAAGGGGTACTTGACGAATAACGGCCGTCGTGGTACTTGGTGAAATCCTCGGAGATGGACTTGACGCAAGAAAGGTCTTGGGTGCCACGGTACTTGTCAGATCATCATGCAGACATTCTTTCGAAGAGGAACTTGTCACGTCCCAAAAATGAGCAAGACAAAAACCCTCGTTCAACGAAGCTCGACTTGACGAAACCCACAAGTAGGACTTGGCGCGGGCGTGACGACGCAAAGGAAGCGTGCGGCGGACGCTGTTGTTCATCTGCTTCGAGCAGAGGCGAGGCCATGGTGGATGCAGACGACGACGCAGCAGCAGGCTTGACACAGGGGAGTAGCAGAGGGACTCCGGTGAACTTGCCGGGTCCAGGCGAGGTCGCCGGCAGCAGGGGCTGCGACATGGCCGGGCTTCGGCTGTCGATGACTCCGGTGGCCTGCGCGGTCAGCAGAGGAGGCCGGACGAGCTGCCGGAGAGCAGCTGCAGGGGAGGCAGAGGAGCGGCACTCCGGCGACGAGGTGTAGCAGCAGAGCTTCGAGCTCAGCCGGCAGCAGCCATGGAGGACGGTGGCGCTGAGGCGGGGTAGCAGAGGACGGTCGCGGTGGCGGCTTGGCGCTGAGGAAGGAGGCGCGGGCAACAGGAGGCAGGAGAGGGGCGCGATGGGGCCGGCCTGGAAGTTGCAGCGAGGCGAGGTGCTACGGGGTGAGGGAGAGGACGAGGAGAGGCTGGGGGTCGAGCGCGGGGGAGAGAAGTGGATCGGGGGAAAGGGACGAAGGGAGAGGCGGCGGTGGATGAGGACGAGAGGGAGATGAGGATCGGGTGGTTGAGGCTAGGGTTAGCTGTAAGTGGGCTGGCGCGGGAGGCCTTGGGCCGGCCGGCCTGAGGCTGCAGCTGGGCTTAAATGGATTTCCCCCTCCGTTCTCTACCAACTTTCTTTAACAAATTCTCCAAGGAGAAAAAAAATAGCAAGTAAAGCCCAGGGAGATAGGAGAGGAGTATTTTGGATCATCCGATCAAAATTGGATGGTCAGAGATGAATGGGTTAGGGAGTCCAAACAAGGAAACGGTGATGTTTTGTAGATGTTTGGGGATGATCCGGACCCAACGGTGATGACTGTCCGGGTCGGGTCCGGGGCAGCTTCTCGGACGCGCGCGCGAGGAGGGCCGCGTGCTGACGGGAGAGGTTAGGCTGGGCCTGGCGGTGAGATGTAGTGCAGAAGGCAATGGACTGAGAAGAGAGAAGAGAGAGACCCGGCGACTGTTTCCGGAGACCGAAAATGTCGGACGTTAGACCGGCTATAATGCCGCTATAGTTTAACGGTTGGGCTATCAAACGAACTCCGAATGTGATGAAACTTGGCAGGTGGCCTACCTACACTATAATAAGACCACACGCCAACTTTCATCCCATTCCGAGGACATTTTCCAGCCACTTATAAAAATACTATTTCGGACATGTCGCGGGCGCGTGCGAGTGTGGTTGGGCTTAGAACGGACAACGGACGGAACTGGGGAACCCGGACGGATGCAAGTTTTGAAAACATGATGATGGAATGCTCATGATGACATGGAAAGAAGCGTCACGCAAGCAAATGACAAGGCAACAACAACAAATAACTGGAAGACACCTGGCACATCGGTCTCGGGGCGTTACATCGGGGCTGTTAACGGGTTATCGGATCCAAAACCCGACCCGATAGCTTAACGGTGTTCCGTTATGGTGGATGCCACATGTCGGTCACCCTTGACGAAAGCACTTCTGTGACGCGCGATTTATTGTCATGGAAGTGGACACTTCCGTGATGATAATTTTGGTAATGTCATGGAACACTTCTACGACAGCACAGGTATGACTATCTTGATTCTGTCATAAATTTGTCATGGATGTACATGCATGACAAAAAAAGCGACCTACTGTGACAAACACGTATCATCACGGAAGTGTATTTTTTTTGTAGTGTACGCCTCTATGTTTACGGGTTTGAATCCCTCTGGAAATTCATGGTCCAGCACCTCATCGGTGAAACATAGGGGGTGTGCGACACCCCTGTATTTGGATGTACCGTGGTATTGGGCTGTTTGTTGTGTTGCATTGCATGCTGGAGCACGCTTGCGTGGCTCGTAGATGGATCTGGTTGCGCCGTACTTTTGATGCGAGTCCTCACGTGGATCGCGTACCGGCTTATGTGCGGCGTCGTTTGCCATTCTATGTTGGCCACGAGGTCGTCTATCCGACTGGATGGCCGTTTTGTTTTTTGATTGCGGGGGATCTAAGGCCTCCTCATCGAATTCAGGTAGCAGCTTTCGCTTCGGGTAGCTCTTGGTGTGGCGATTACCGCCGTACTTCGCTGCAGTGTTGAGTACTTCACTCCATCTGATTCTGAGTGTGTCTTGTGGAGCCCTGAGCCTTTGCTTCTACTTTTTCAGACTCCTTGCAGTGGCAACCAGCCTTTGATGGGCATTCTGTTGCTTCGGGTGTCTGTCCGGTGTGATATCGTCCGGACTGTTATCTTCGATGGGGTCGGGTTGTTCGGTTTGATTCTCCGTGTTGCCCTGGTCGGGCGATGGTTCACCCTGTTCTTTCGCTGGGTCTATATGACCGTTGTTTCTGCTGAGGCGGGATTTGGAGAGGCGCTTACGCCGCCGCTTTGACTGCTTCTTGAGGGAACAACCCTTCGCTGCGTCCTTCTGTTCCTCGTCGTCGTTTTCTTTGGGTGTGTCCACCATGTATACATCATATGATGAAGTGGGCGTCCAGTGCCCTGTGGGCAGTGGTTCCTGTTCGTCTCCTGCATCATCGTCCATACCGTCGATGTCTTCGGAGTCAAGGTCGAGCATGTTGGTCAAATCGTCGACAGTGGCTACTAAGTGGGTGGTGGGTGGGCGGCGAATTTCTTCGTCATCCGCATCCCAATCCTGCTGAACATAGTTCGGCCCGGACTCTCCCGACAGGGAGAGAGACCTTAATGAGTTTAGTATGTCGCCAAAGGGCAGGTGCTGAAAAATATCCGCGGAGGTGAACTCCATGATCGGCGCCCAGTCGAATTCGATAGGCACGGGCGCAGGCGGTTCGGAGTCCGTGGCCGGGGAAGAATTCGGTAGTTCGGCGTCACGGCTCCCGTGAAGGGTAAGGTCGATACTTGGCTCGATCGCCGATGAGAGTGCGGCCTCCGTGGTGGGGTCTATCCACCCGTCCATGGATGGCGCAATTGGCTCCGAATTGAGGGTCGGAGCGGTTGCCTGAACACTGTCCGATGGTAGAGCTAAATCATGCTCATCGTGACCGTGGGGCGCTCCTGGCAAGGGCTCGAATCCGTCGAAGATCGAGTCTCCGCGAATGTCGATCATGTAGTTTAATCTTCCAAACCTGGCCTGGTGGCCAGGGGCGTAGCTCTCGATCTGCTCCAGATGGCCAAGCGAGTCGGCCCGCAGTACGAAGCCACTGAATACAAGGATCTGTCCGGGTAGAAAAGTCTCACCCTGGACTGCATCGCTATCGATGATCGAAGGAGCCATCTAGCCTAATGACGACGACACAGAGGAACTCTCAATGAAAGCACCAATGTCGGTGTAAAAACCGGCGGATCTCGGGTAGGGGGTCCCGAACTGTGCGTCTAAGGCGGATGGTAACAGGAGGCAGGGGACACGATGTTTTACCCAGGTTTGGGCCCTCTTGATGGAGGTAAAACCCTACGTCCTGCTTGATTATTCTTGATAATATGAGTAGTACAAGAGTTGATCTACCACGAGATCAGAGAGGCTAAACCCTAGAAGCTAGCCTATGGTATGATTGTATGTTGTCCTATGGACTAAAACCCTCTAGTTTATATAGACACCGGAGGGGCTAGGGTTACACAAGGTCGGTTACAAAGGAGGAGATATACATATACGTATTGCCTAGCTTGCCTTCCACGCCAAGTAGAGTCCCATCCGGACACGGGACGAAGTCTTCAATCTTCTGTCTTCATAGTCCAACAGTCCGGCCAAAGGATATAGTCCGGCTGTCCGGAGACCCCCTAATCCAAGACTCCCTCACCCACCATATACCTTCCTCAAAACAGCCACCATACCTACCTATTATGGCATTTCCATAGCCATTCCGAGATATATTGCCATGCAACTTTCCACCGTTATGTTTGTTATGACACGCTTCATCATTGTCATATTGCCATGCATGATCACGTAGTTGACATCGTATTTGTGACAAAGCCACCTTTCATAATTTTTCATACATGTCACTCTTGATTCATTGCATATCTCGGTACACCGCCGGAGGCATCCACATACAGTCATATCTTGTTCTAAGTATTGAGTTCTAATTCTTGAGTTGTAAGTAAAAAGAAGTGTGATGATCATCATTATTAGAGCATTGTCCCAGTGAGGAAAGGATGATGGAGACTATGATTCCCCCACAAGTCGGGATGAGACTCTGGACGAAAAAAAAGAGAAAAGAGGCCAAAAGAAAAAAACAAAGAAGGCCCAATAAAAAAATGAGAGAAAAAGAGAGAAGGGACAATGTTACTATCCTTTTTCCACACTCGTGCTTCAAAGTAGCACCATGATCTTCATGATAGAGAGTCTCTTATGTTGTCACTTTCATAAACTAGTGGGAATTTTACATTATAGAACTTGGCTTGTATATTCCAATGATGGGCTTCCTCAAATTGCCCTAGGTCTTCGTGAGCAAGCAAGTTGGATGCACAACCAATTAGTTTCTTTTGTTGAGCTTTCATACACTTATAGCTCTAGTGCATCTGTTGCATGGCAATCCCTACCCACTCACATTGATATCTATTGATGGGCATCGCCATAGCCAGTTGATATGCCTAGTTGATGTGAGACTATCTTCTCCTTTTTGTCTTCTCCACAACCACCATTCTATTCCACCTATAGTGTTATGTCCATGGCTCACGCTCATGTATTGCGTGAAAGTTGAAAAAGTTTGAGAACGTCAAAAGTATGAAACAATTGCTTGGCTTGTCATCGGGGTTGTGCAAGATCAGAGCATTCTTGTGTGACGAAAATGGAGCATGACCAAACTATATGATTTTGTAAGGATGAACTTTCTTTTGCCATGTTATTTTGAGAAGACATGATTGCTTAGTTAGTATGCTTGAAGTATTATTATTTCTATGTCAATATTAAACTTTTATCTTGAATCTTTCGGATCTGAACATTCATGCCACAATAAAGAAAAATTACATTGAGAAATATGTTAGGAAGCATTCCACATCAAAAATTCTGTTTTTATCATTTACCTACTCGAGGACGAACATGAATTAAGCTTGGGGATGCTTGATACGTCTCCAACGTATCTATAATTTTTTATTGTTCCATGCTATTATATAATCTATTTTGGATGTTAATGGGCTTTATTTTTACACTTTTATTTTATTTTTGGGACTAACCTATTAACCGGAGGCCCAGCCCAAATTGTTGTTTTTTGCCTATTTTAGTGTTTCGCAGAAAAGGAATATCAAACGGAGTCCAAAAGGAATGAAACCTTCGGGAGCATTATTTTTGGAACAAACGTGATCTAGGGGAATTGGAGTGGACGTCAAGAAACAATCGAGGAGGCCACGAGGCAGGGGGACGTGCCTACCCCCCTGGGCGCGCCCTCCACCCTCGTGGGCCCCTTGTTGCTCCACCGACCTACTTCTTCCTCCTATATATATTCATATACCCCGCAAACATCCAGGAGCACCACGAAACCCTATTTCCACCGCCGCAACCTTCTGTACCCAAGAGATCCCATCTTGGGGCCTTTTCCGGAGCTCCGCCGAAGGGGGCATTGATCACGGAGGGCCTCTACATCAACTCCATGGCCCCTCCGATGATAGGTAAGTAGTTTACCTTAGACCTTCGGGTCCATAGTTATTAGCTAGATGGCTTCTTATCTCTCTTTGGTTCTGGGGGCCACAGGTTTCACTAGTGGCTTCTCTCAAGAGCATAAGTATTCATGGTGGGTAAACAAATTACTGTTGAGCAATTGACAGACTTGAGCGTAGTTATGAGAATATCTAGATATGTTCATGTATATATGCTGTTGGGGAACGTAGTAATTTCAAAATTTTCCTACGCACACGCAAGATCATGGTGATGCACAGCAACGAGAGGGGAGAGTGTTGTCCACGTACCCTAATAGATCGAAAGCGGAAGCGTTAGCACAACGCGGTTGATGTAGTCGTACGTCTTCACGATCTGACCGATCCAAGTACCAAACGCACGGCACCTCCGAGTTCAGCACACGTTCAGCTCGATGACGTCCCGCGAACTCCGATCCAGTAGAGCTTCACGGGACAGTTCCGTCAGCACGACGGCGTGGTGACGGTGATGATGTTGCTACCGACGTAGGGCTTCGCCTAAGCACCGCTACGATATGACCGAGGTTGAATATGGTGGAGGGGGGCACCGCACACGGCTGGGAGAGATCAACTGATCAACTTGTGTGTCTAGAGGTGCCCCCTGCCCTTGTATATAAAGGAGCAAGGGGGGAGGCCGGCCGGCCCTCTATGGGCGCGCCAAGAGGAGGAGTCCTCCTCCTACTAGGAGTAGGACTTCCCTTTCCTACTCCTACTATGAGGAGAAAAGGAAAGACGAGAAGGAGAAGGAGGAAAAGGAGGAAAGGGGGGCCGGCCCCCTAGTCCAATTCGGCTTGGGCTAGGGGACCGCGCGCCCTGCCTCCTCTCTTCCACCACTTGGCCCATGAGGCCCATTACTTTTTCCTCGTATTCCCGTAACTCCCCGGTACCCCCGAAAATACCCGAATCACTCGAAACCTTTCCGATGTCCGAATATACTCGTCCAATATATCGATCTTTACGTCTCGACCATTTTGAGACTCCTCGTCATGTCCCCAATCTCATCCGGGACTCCGAACTACCTTCGGTACATCAAATCACATAAACTCATAATATAATCGTCACCGAAACTTTAAGCGTGCGGACCCTACGGGTTCGAGAACTATGTACACATGACCGAGACATGTCTCCGGTCAATAACCAATAGCGGAACCTGGATGCTCATATTGGCTCCCACATATTCTATGAAGATCTTTATCGGTCAGACCGCATAACAACATATGTTGTTCCCTTTGTCATCGGTATGTTACTTGCCCGAGATTCGATCGTCGGTATCTCAATACCTAGTTCAATCTCATTACCGGCAAGTCTCTTTACACGTTCCGTAACACATCATCCTGTAACTAACTCATTAGTTGCAATGCTTGCAAGGCTTATAGTGATGTGCATTACCGAGTGGGCCCAGAGATACCTCTCCGACAATCGGAGTGACAAATCCTAATCTCGAAATACACCAACCCAACAAGTACCTTCGGAGACACCTGTAGAGCACCTTTATAATCACCCAGTTACATTGTGACGTTTGGTAGCACACAAAGTGTTCCTCTGGTAAATGGGATTTGCATAATCTCATAGTCATAGGAACATGTATAAGTCATGAAGAAAGCAATAGCAACAAACTAAATGATCAAGTGCTAAGCTAACGGAATGGGTCAAGTCAATCACATCATTCTCCTAATGATGTGATCCCGTTAATCAAATGACAACTCATGTCTATGGTTAGGAAACATAACCATCTTTGATCAATGAGCTAGTCAAGTAGAGGCATACTAGTGACACTCTGTTTGTCTATGTATTCACACATGTATTATGTTTCCGGTTAATACAATTCTAGCATGAATAATAAACATTTATCATGATATAAGGAAATAAATAATAACTTTATTATTGCCTCTAGGGCATATTTCCTTCATAGGCATCACGTCCGAGACAAGTAGACCGACTCCTGCCAGCATCTACTACTATTACTCCACACGTCGACCGCTATCCAGCATGCATCTAGAGTATTAAGTTCATAAGAATAGAGTAACGCTTTAAGAAAGATGGCATCATGTAGAGGGATAAACTCATGCAATATGATGTAAACCCCATCTTGTTATCCTCGATGGCAACAATATAATACGTGCCTTGCTGCCCCTACTGTCACTGGGAAAGGACATCGCAAGATTGAAACCAAAGCTAAGCACTTCTCCCATTGCAAGAAAGATCAATCTAGTAGGCCAAACCAAACTGATAATTTGAAGAGACTTGCAAAGATAACCAGTCATACATAAAAGAATTCAGAGAAGATTCAAATATTGTTCATAGACAAACTTGATCATAAACCCACAATTCATCGGTCACAACAAACACACCGCAAAAGAAGATAACATCGAATAGATCTCCACAAGAGAGGGGAGAACTTTGTATTGAGATCCAAAAATAGAGAAGAAGCCATCTAGCTAATAACTATGGACCCGAAGGTCTGAAGTAAACTACTCACACTTCATCGAAGAGGCTATGGTGTTGGTGTAGAAGCCCTCCGTGATCGATGCCCCCTCCGACGGAGCTCCGGAAAAGGCCCCAAGATGGGATCTCGTGGATACAGAAAGTTACGGAGGTGGAATTAAGGTTTTGGTTCTGTATCTGGTAGTTTGGGTGTACGTAGGTATATATAGGAGGAAGGAGTACGTCGGTGGAGCAACAGGGGGCCCACGAGGTTGGAGGGTGCGCCCCCTACCTCGTGCCTTCCTCGTTGATTGATTGACATAGGGTCCAAGTCCTCTGGATCATGTTCGTTCCGAAAATCACGTTCCCGAAGGTTTCATTCCATTTAGACTCTGTTTGATATTCTTTTTCTACAAAACCCTAAAATAGGCAAAAACAACAATTCTGGGCTGGGCCTTCGGTTAATAGGTTAGTCCCAAAAATAATATAAAACTGTACAATAAAGCCCAATAATGTCCAAAACAGAATATAATATAGCATGGAACAATCAAAAATTATAGATACGTTGGAAACGTATCAAGCATCCCCAAGCTTAATTCCTGCTCGTCCTCGAGTAGGTAAATGATAAAAACAGAACTTTTGATGTGGAATGCTACTTGGCATAATTTCAATGTAATTCTTCTTAATTGTGCTATGAATATTCAGATCCGAAAGATTCAAGATAAAAGTTCAATATTGACATAAAAATAATAATACTTCAAGCATACTAACTAAGCAATTATGTCTCTCAAAATAACATGGCCAAAGAAAGTTATCCCTACAAAATCATATAGTCTGGCTATGCTCTATCTTCACCACACAAAGTATTTAAATCATGCACAACCCCGATGACAAGCCAAGCAATTGTTTCATACTTTTGGTGTTCTCAAACTTTTTCAATCTTCACGCAATACATGAGCGTGAGCCATGGACATAGCACTTTAGGTGGAATAGAATGGTGGTTGTGGAGGAGAAAAAAAAAGGGAAGATAGTCTCACATCAACTAGGTGTATCAACGGGCTATGGAGATGCCCATCAATAGATATCAATGTGAGTGAGTAGGGATTGCCATGCAACGGATGCACTAGAGCTATAAGTATATGAAAGCTCAACAAAAGGAACTAAGTGGGTGTGCATCCAACTCGCTTGCTCACGAAGAACTAGGGCATTTTGAGGAAGCCCATCATTGGAATATACAAGCCAAGTTCTATAATGAAAAGTTCCCACTAGTATATGAAAGTGACAAAACAAAAGACTCTATCATGAAGATTATGGTGCTACTTTGAAGCACAAGTGTGGTAAAAAGGATAGTAACATTGTCCCTTCTCTCTTTTTCTCTCATTTTTTGGGCCTTCTCACTTTTTTATGGCCTTTCTCCTTTTTTATTGTTTTTCCTCACTTTGGACAATGCTCTAGAAAATGATGATCATCACACTTCTATTTATTTACAACTCAATGATTACAACTCGATACTAGAACAAAGTATGACTCTATATGAATGCCTCCGGTGGTGTACCGGGATATGCAATGAACCAAGAGTGACATGTATGAAAGGATTATGAATGGTGGCTTTGCCACAAATACTATGTCAACTACATGATCATGCAAAGCAATATGACAATGATGAACGTGTCATAGTAAACGGAAGGGTGGAAAGTTACATGGCAATATATCTCGGAATGGCTATAGAAATGCCATGATAGGTATGTATGGTGGCTGTTTTGAGGAAGGTATATGGTGGGTGTATGATACCGACAAAAGGTGTGCGGTATTAGAGAGGCTAGCAATGGTGGAAGGAAGAAAAGTACGTATGATCCATGGACTCAACCTTAGTCATAAAGAACTCATATACTTATTGCAAAAATCTACAAGTTATCAAAGCAAAGTATTACGCGCATGATCCTAGGGAGATAGATTGGTAGGAAAAGACCATCGCTCGTCCCCGACCGCCACTCATAAGGAAGACAATCAATAAATAAATCATGCTCCGACTTCATCACATAACGGTTCAACATACGCGCATGCTACGGGAATAACAAACTTTAACACAAGTATTTCTCAAATTCACAACTACTAGACTAGCATGACTCTAATATTACCATCTCCATATCTCAAAACAATTATCAAGTATCAAACTTCTCATAGTATTCAACACACTCATAAGAAAATATTTTTATTAATCTTGAATGCCTAACATAATTAAAGCAAGTTACCATGCTGTTTTGTAGGACTCTCAAAATAATCTAAGTGAAGCATGATATAAAAATAGTTTCTATAAAACAAATCCACCGACGTGCTCTAAAAGATATAAGTGAAGCACTAGAGCAGAAACTATATAACTCAAAAGATATAAGTAAAGCACATAGAGTATTCTAACAATTTCCGAATCATGTGTGTCTCTCTCAAAAGGTGTGTACAGCAAGGATGATTGTGGAAAACTAACAAATAAAGACTCAAATAATACAAGACTCTCCAAGCAAAACACATATCATGTGGTAAATAAAAATATAGCTCCAAGTAAAGTTACCGATGGAAGTAGACGAAAGAGGGGATGCCTTCTGGGGCATCCCCAAGCTTTGGCTTTTAGGTGTCCTTAGATTATCTTGGGGTGCCATGGGAATCCCCAAGCTTAGACTCTTTCCACTCCTTGTTCCATAATCCATCAAATCTTTTACCCAAAACTTGAAAACTTCACAACACAAAACTTAAAGTAGAAAATCTCGTGAGCTCCGTTAGCGAAAGAAAACAAAACACCACTTCAAGGTAATGTAATGAACTCATTCTTTATTTATATTGGTGTTAAACCTACTGTATTCTAACTTCTCTATGGTTTATAAACAATTTTACTAGCCATAGATTCATCAAAATAAGCAAACAACACACGAAAAACAGAATCTGTCAAAAACAGAACAGTCTGTAGTAATCTGTAGCTAACGCAAGATTTGGAACCCCAAAAATTCTAAAATAAATTTCTGGACGTGAGGAATTTATCTATTAATCATATGAAAAAATAATTAACTAAATATCACTTTCCAAATAAAAATGGCAGCAATTCTCGTGAGCACTAAAGTTTCTGTTTTTTACAGCAAGATTAAAAAGACTTTCCCCAAGTCTTCCCAACAGTTCTACTTGGCACAAACACTATAAACACAAAAAACACAATAAAAACAGAGGCTAGATAAATTATTTATTACTAAAAAGGAGCAAAAATAAAGGAATAAAAATAAAATTGGGTTGCCTCCCAACAAGCGCCATCGTTTAACGCCCCTAGCTAGGCATAAAAGCAAGGATAGAGCTAGGTATTGCCATCTTTGGTAGGCAATCCATAAGTGGCTCTCATAATAGATTCATAAGGTAATTTAATTTTCTTTCTAGGGAAGTTTTCCATGCCTTTCCTTAACGGAAATTGGAATCTAATATTCCCTTCCTTCATATCAATAATTGCACCAATCACTCTAAAGAAAAGGTCTACCAAGAATAATAGGACATGAAGGATTGCAATCTATGTCAAGAACAATAAAATATACGGGCACATAATTCCTATTTGCAACAATAAGAACATCATTAATTATTCCCATAGGTTTCTTAATAGTGGAATCCACAAGGTGCAAGTTTAAAGAGCAATCATCAAAATCACAGAAACCTAGCAAATCACACAAAGTCTTTGGAATCGTGGAAACACTAGCACCCAAATCACACAAAGCATAGCATTCATGATCTTTAATTTTAATTTTAATAGTAGGTTCCCACTCATCATAAAGTTTTCTAGGGATAGAAACTTCCAACTCAAGTTTTTCTTCATAAGATTGCATAAAAGCATCAACGATATGTTTAGTAAGCTTTATTTTGACTATAAGCATGAGGAGAATTTAGCACGGATTGCAACAAGGAAATACAATCTATCAAAGAGCAATTATCATAATTAAATTCCTTGAAATCCAAAATAGTGGGTTCATTAATATTTAAAGTTTTGACTTCTTCGATCCCACTTTTAACAATTTTAGCATCAAGATCTAAAGACTCCGAATTTTTGGAACGTTGTCTAGGTAAAGGTGGATCATATTCGGTCCCATAATTATCAAGATTCATATTTCAAAACAAAGATTTAATAGGGGACACATCAATAACTTTTATATCTTCATCTTTATTATCATGGAAACTAGAAGAACACGCTTTTATAAAGCAATCTTTCTTAGCACGCATCCTAGCGGTTCTTTCTTTGCACTCATCAATGGAAATTCTCATGGCTTTGAGATACTCATTAATATCATGCTTAGGTGGAATAGATCTAAGTTTCAAAGAATCAACATCAAGAGAAATTCTATCAACGTTCCTAGCTAACTCATCAATCTTAAGCAATTTTTCTTCAATCAAAGCATTGGAATTCTTTTGCGAAGTAATAAATTCTTTAATATTAGTTTCAAAATCAGAGGGCATCTTATTATAATTTCCATAAGAATTGTTGTAGGAATTACCATAATTATTAGAGGAATTACTAGGATACGGCCTAGGATTAAAGTTTCCTCTATACGCGTTGTCACCAAAATTATTCCTACCAACAAAATTCACATCCATAGATTCATTATTATTCTCAATAAAAGTAGACAAAGGAATATTATTAGGATCAGAAGAAACACTTTTATTAGCAAATAAATTTCATAAGTTCATCCATCTTTCCACTCAAAACATTAATTTCTTCTATCGCATGCACTTTCTTATTAGTAGATCTTTCAGTGTGCCATTGAGAATAATTAACCATAATATTATCTAGGAGTTTAGTAGCTTCTCCTCAAGTGATTTCCATAAAAGTGCCTCATGCGGCCGAATATAAAAGATTTCTAGAAGCAAAATTCAATTCGGCATAAAAATTTTGTATAATCATCCACAAATTCAAACCATGTGTAGGGCAATTACGTATCATTAATTTCATCCTCTCCCAAGCTTGTGCAACATGTTCATGATCAAGTTGCTTAAAATTCATAATAATCATTTCTAAGAGAGATGATCTTAGCAGAAGGAAAATAGTTAGAGATAAAAGCATCTTTGCACTATTTCCATGAATCAATACTATTTTTAGGCAAAGACAAAAACCAAGCTTTAGCATGATCTCTAAGCGAAAAAGGAAATAGATTCAATTTAACAATATCATTATCCACATCTTTCTTCTTTTGCATATCACATAAATCAACGAAGCTATTCAGATGGGTAGCGGCATCTTCACTAGGAAGGCCGGCGAATTGATCTTTCATGACAAGATTCAACAAGGCATCATTGATTTCACAAGATTCAGTATCGGTAACAGGAGCAATCGAAGTGCTAAGGAAATCATTGTTGTTGGTATTGGTGAAGTCACACAATTTAGTATTATCTTGAGCCATCACGACAAGCAAGAAATCCAACACACAAGCAAACAAGAAATAGGCAAATAGAGAAAGAGAGGAGGACGGAGAGAGAGAGGGCGAATAAAACGGCAAGGGTGAAGTGGGGGAGAGGAAAATGAGAGGCAAATGGCAAACAATGTAATGCGGGAGATAAGGATTTGTGATGGGTACTTGGTATGTCTTGACTTGCAACGGCACCACAAGTGACTCGTTGTCGGGAGTCAAATCTTGACTTGTATTGCGTGAACCTCCCCGGCAACGGTGCCAGAAATCCTTCTTGCTACCTCTTGAGCACTGCGTTGGTTTTCCCTTGAAGAGGAAAGGGTGATGCAGCAAAGTAGCGTAAGTATTTCCCTCAGTTTTTGAGAACCAAGGTATCAATCCAGTAGGAGGCCACGCACGAGTCCCTCGCACCTACACAAACAAATAAATCCTCGCAACCAACGCGATAAGGGGTTGTCAATCCCTACACAGTCACTTGCGAGAGTGATATCTGATAGATATGGTAAGATGATATTTTTGGTATTTTTATGATAAAGATGCAAAGTAAAATAAAAGGCAATAAAAATAACTAAGTGTTGGAAGATTAATATGATGGAAAATAGACCCGGGGGACATAGGTTTCACTAGTGGCTTCTCTCAAGAGCATAAGTATTCATGGTGGGTAAACAAATTACTGTTGAGCAATTGACAGAATTGAGCATAGTTATGTGAATATCTAGGTATGATCATGTATATAGGCATCATGTCCGAGACAAGTAGACGAACTCCTGATTGCATCTACTACTATTACTCCACACATCGACCGCTATCCAGCATGCATCTAGAGTATTAAGTTCATAAGAATAGAGTAACACTTTAAGCAAGATGACATGATGTAGAGGGATAAACTCATGCAATATGATGTAAACCCAATCTTGTATACGTGCCTTGCTGCCCCTACTGTCACTGGGAAAGGACACCGCAAGATTGAACCCAATGCTAAGCACTTCTCCCATTGCAAGAAAGATCAGTCTAGTAGGCCAAACCAAACTGATAATTCGAAGAGACTTGCAAAGATAACCAATCATACATAAAACAATTCATAGAAGATTCAAATATTGTTCATAGATAAACTTGATCATAAACCCACAATTCATCAGTCTCAACAAACACACCGCAAAAGAAGATTACATCGAATAGATCTCCACAAGAGAGGGGGAGAACTTTGTATTGAGATCCAAAAAGAGAGAAGAAGCCATCTAGTTAATAACTGTGGACCCGAAGGTCTGAGGTAAACTACTCACACTTCATCGGAGAGGCTATGGTGTTGATGTAGAAGCCCTCCGTGATCGATGCCCCCTCCGGCGGAGCTCCGAAAAAGGCCCCGAGATGGGATCTCATGGATACAGAAAGTTACGGCGGTGGAATTAGGGTTTTGGCTCTGTATCTGGTAGTTTGGGGGTACGTAGGTATATATAGGAGGAAGGAGTACATCGGTGGAGCAACAGGGGGCCCACGAGGGTGGAGGGCGCGCCTGGGGGGGTAGGCGCACCCCCTACCTCATGCCTTCCTTGTTGATTGCTTGACGTAGGGTCCAAGTCCTCTGGATCATGTTCGTTTCGAAAATCACGTTCCCGTAGGTTTCATTCCGTTTGGACTCCATTTGAAATTCTTTTTCTGCAAAACCCTAAAATAGGCAAAAACAACAATTCTAGGCTGGGCCTCCAGTTAATAGGTTAGTCCCAAAAATAATATAAAAGTGTATAATAAAGCCCAATAATGTCCAAAACAGAATATAATATAGCATGGAACAATCAAAAATTATAGATACATTGGAGACGTATCAATCATGGCCACAAGAATAGCAAGCATCATGTTCATCAAGGGATATTTCAATCAAATCATTGGAATCATAATTATCTATAGATTCATGCATATCATTATTTTCTTCCAAAGCAGTGGTCATTCTTTCAATAAATTCCTTAACATAGGCATTGTGAGCATAGTTTTCATAGCAATATTTAAGTATGTCAAGATTTTGAGATTCGTAGAGAGTAATATCATACTTTTCAATCAAAGAAGCAACTTCATAAGCACCCTTAAAAGCAACAAATTCTTCAATTTGTTCGATATAGTAGTAACTATGGACACCCTTTGCATAAGAAGATAAGATTTCATTTTCATTAAACTCACATAGGTAGGGAAGGTGTTTTTTAGGGTTCTCAGAGCAACAAGTAAAATCACAAATTTCACAAAGAATCCAAGCATAACACAGCAATCTGTTTATTTGATCCCATAAGAGTTTCCCTTTTTCAGACAAACGGTGACAAACAAAATGAGCATGCTCATCTAAAGATTTCCCATCAACTAGGCTAGTTGGGGTTTCAGCACGAGCGCATAAGGATCGAAGATGATCCAAGTAGGTGGATCCATATCAATAGATTTTTAGCAAGCAAAGATGCAAGCAAATAGAAGGCACATGGAAACACAAACAAATATACATACAGGAAGAAGGCGAAGAAAAGACAAATCTTTTTGAAAATCGTTTTATAAGTGGGGAGAGGAAAATGAGAGGCAAATGGCAAATAATGTAATGCGAGGGATAAGAGTTTGTGATGGGTACTTGGTATGTCTTGACTTGATGTAGATCTCCCCAGCAACGGCGCCAGAAATCCTTCTTGCTACCTCTTGAGCACTGTGTTGGTTTTCCCTTGAAGAGGAAAGGGTGATGCAGTAAAGTAGCGTAAGTATTTCCCTTAGTTTTTTGAGAACCAAGGTATCAATCCAGTAGGAGACTACACGCAAGTCCCTCGTACCTACACAAACAAATAAGAACCTCGCAACCAACACGATAAAGGGGTTGTCAATCCCTTCACGGTCACTTACGAGAGTGAGATCTGATAGAGATAATAATAACAAGATAAATATTTTTGGTATTTTTATGATATAGATTGAAAGTAAAGATTGCGAAATAAAATAGACTGGAAACTTATATGATAAAAGATAGACCCGGGGGCCATAGGTTTCACTAGTGGCTTCTCTCAAGATAGCATAAGTATTACGGTGGGTGAACAAATTGCTGTCAAGCAATTGATAGAAAAGTGCATAATTATGAGAATATCTAGGCATGATCATGCATATAGGCATCACATCCGCAACAAGCAGACCGAAACGATTCTGCATCTACTACTATTACTCCACACATTGACAGTTATCCAACATGCATCTGGAGTATTAAGTTCATAAGAACAGAGTAACGCATTATGCAAGATGACATGATGTAGAGGGATAAACTCAAGCAATATGATATATGCCCCATCTTTTTATCCTCGGTGGCAACAATACAATACGTGCCTTGTTGCCCATGTTGTCACTGGGAAAGGACACCATAAGATTGAACCCAAAGCTAAGCATTTCTCCCATTGCAAGAAAGATCAATCTAGTAGGCCAAACCAAACTGATAATTCAAAGAGACTTGCAAAGATAATTAAATCATACATATAATAATTCAGAGAAGAACCAAATATTGTTCATAGATAACCTTGATCATAAACCCACAATTCATCGGATCTCGACAAACACACCACAAAAAGAGTTACATCGAATAGATCTCCAAGAAGATCAAGGAAAACTTTGTATTGAGATCCAAAGAGAGAGAAGAAGCCATCTAGCTAATAACTATGGACCCGAAGGTCTGAGGTAAACTACTCACACATTATCGGAGAGGCTATGGTGTTGATGTAGAAGCCCTCCGTGATCGATTCCACCTCCGGCGGAGCTTCGGAAAAGGCCCCAAGATGGGATCTCTTGGGTATAGAAGGTTGCAGCGGTGGAAATAGGGTTTCATGGTGCTCCTGGATGTTTTCGGGGTATATGGGTATATATAGGAGGAAGAAGTAGGTCGGTGGAGCTACGAGGGGCCCACGAGGGTGGGGGCATGCCCAGGGGGCAGACGCGCCTCCCTGCCTCGTGGCCTCCTCGTTGATTTCTTGCCGCCTACTCCAAGTCCCCTGGATCACGTTTGTTCCAAAAATAACTCTCCCGAAGGTTTCATTTCGTTTGGATTCCGTTTGATATTCCTTTTCTGCGAAACACTGAAATAGGCAAAAAAACAGCAATTTGCACAGGGCCTTGGGTTAGTAGGTTAGTCCCAAAAATAATATAAAAGTGTATAAATAAGCCCATTAACATCCAAAACAGATAATATAATAGCATGGAACAATCAAAAATTATAGATACGTTGGATACGTATCACGTACCACACAAATATCTCCTATTTTTGTTTCGAGCTGTTTTTCTGACAGATCTAGATCACCATGACGTCTTCAAGTGCCCCCAAGGAGAAGCTTTTCGAGAGGGTCATCAACCCCTACCTCGCGGAGGTGCTGCAACACCCTCAAACCATTGAGTTGCGTGAGGGGGTGCTGCACATCCGCGATGTTGAGGGACCAAGGAGGACCAGAAGCGTGGAGACAAGACTCGAAGCAATGGAGCAACAAGTTTTCAAGTGCCAGGGGATGGTGGAACGCGGACTCGACGCCAACCACATGAGATCATAGAGTTCACCAACAATCACACTGGATGCCAAGAACATTAGGGAGACCATCTTCAAGCTTCACGAGAAAATCGAGCACCTCCAAGCCCAGATCTATGACCTGCAAAATCAACACTGTGAGTATGAACATAGATTCAAGAGGATGAGTTTGGCTGCAGATTTGAGGATCCTCGAGACTTGATCATCCTTCTATGATGGAGAGCCTATGCCTTGGAAGATGGACGACAAACCTACATCATCAATAACTCCATCATCACTACCACCAAAGGCGAACTGAGTATCGGGTATGGGCACTCCCCTTGGCAACTGCCAAGCTTGGGGGAGTGCCCGGTATCGTATCACCATCACACTTCTATCTTTACCGTTTTTCTTAGTTTGATCCTTTTGGTTATATCTTGATATAGTAGAATAAAGTTTAGTATGATCTAGATTTGAGTTATGCTTTATGATCCTTCTATGTAATCGAGTCCGTGAGCTATATATAATAAAGATTAGTTTTGAGTCAAGGACTTGATTATCTTGATATGATCTTGAGGGAATAAAATAAAGAATAAAAAGAAATAAAGAGATCATATTTATCTTATGGAGAGTACTGACTTCACATATAAAGAGTATGATGAATAATCGTTGTTGAGAGTTGACAAACATAGTTTTAGTCATCGTTGCAATTAATAGGAAGTAATAAAGAAAGAGAGGTTTTCACATATAAATATACTATCTTGGACATCTTTTATGATTGTGAGCACTCATTAAAATATGACATGCTAAAAGGTTGATGTTGGATGATACGTCTCCATCGTATCTACTTTTCCAAACACTTTTGACCTTGTTTTGGACTCTAACTTGCATGATTTGAATGGAACTAACCCGGATTGACGCTGTTTTCAGCAGAATTTCCATGGTGTTATTTTGTGTAGAAATATAAGTTCTCGGAATGACCTGAAACTTAAAGGAGAATATTTTTGGAATTTATAAAAAATACTGGCAAAAGAATCAACACCAGGGGGGCCACACCCTGTCCACGAGGGTGGGGGCGCGCCCACCCCCCTCGGGCGCGCCCCCTGTCTCATGGGCCCCCTGAGGCTCCACTGACCTCAACTCCAACTCTATATATTCACGTTCGAGGAGAAAAAAATCAAGGAGAAGGATTCATCGCGTTTTACGATATGGAGCCGCAGCCAAGCCCTAATCTCTCTCGGGAGGGCTGATCTAGAGTCCGTTCGGGGCTTCGGAGAGGGGAATCCGTCGCCATCGTCATCATCAACCTTCCTCCATCACCAATTTAATGATGCTCACCACCGTGCATGAGTAATTCCATCGTAGGCTTGCTGGACGGTGATGGGTTGGATGGGATTCATCACGTAATCGAGTTAGTTTAGTTAGGGTTTGATCCCTAGTATCCATTATGTTCTGAGATTGATGTTGCTATGACTTTGCTATGCTTAATGCTTGTCACTAGGGCCTGAGTGCCATGATTTCAGATCTGAACCTATTATGTTTCCATGAATATATGTGAGTTTTTGATCCTATTTTGCAAGTCAATAGTCACCTACTATGTGTTATGATCCGGTAACCCTGAAGTGATAATAATTAGGACCACTCCCGGTGATGACTATAGTTTGAGGAGTTCATGTATTCACTAAGTGTTAATGCTTTGTTGTGGTACTCTATTAAAAGGAGGCCTTAATATCCCTCAGTTTCCAATAGGACCCCGCTACCACGGGAGGGTAGGACAAAAGATGTCATGCAAGTTCTTTTCCATAAGCACGTATGACTATATTCAGAATACATGCCTACATTACATTGATGAACTGGAGCTAGTTCTGTGTCACCCTATGTTATAACTGTTGCATGAGGAATCACATCCAACATGATTATCCATCACTGATCCAATGTCTACGAGCTTTTCACATATTGATCTTTGCTTAGTTACTTTTCCGTTGCCACTGTTACAATCACTACAAAACTGCTACTATTACTTTTGCCACTGTTACCGCTACTTCCATATTACTTTGCTACTAAATACTTTGCTGCAGATATTAAGTCTTTCAGGTGCAGTTGAATTGACAACTCAACTATTAATACTTGAGAATATTCTTTGGCTCCCCTTGTGTCGAATCAATAAATTTGGGTTGAATACTCTACCCTCGAAAACTCTTGTGATCCCCTATACTTGTGGGTTATCAAGACTATTTTCTGGCGCCGCTGCCGGGGAGCATAGCTCTATTCTTTGAGTCACTTGGGATTTATATATGTTGATCACTATGAGGAACTTGAAAGATGAAAGAACCAAGATTTTCCCCTCAACTACGAGGGGAGGTAAGGAACTGCCATCTAGCTCTGCACTTGATTCGCCTTCTGTTTTGAGTAAACTTGTGACACCTACTCTTGCTATTCATTCTGATATGTCGCATGTTATTGATGATGCCACTTCTGCTTTGCATGATACTTATGATGAAACTACTTCTATGCTTGATAATATTGTGCCATTAGGTGAATTTCTTGATGATCAACTTGCTAGGGTTAGAGAGAATGAAATTATTGAAACTGATAATATTGGTGAAAGTGTTGATGAAGATTCTCCCCCTAGATATGAATTGCCTATTGTGCCTGAGGGTTATGTTATGGATGAAGAAACTGCTAGAGACTTTTTAGCTTGCAATGATAGATATGATCTTAAGAAACTGTTAGCTAAGCTGAAAGAAAAATCTTTGAATGCTAGAATGAAATATGACCCTGCTTTTGCTACTTCACCTATCTGTATCTCGGATAAGGATTATGATTTCTCTGTCGACCCTAAGTTGATTACTTTGGTTGAATCTGGTCCTTTTTATGGCTATGAATCTGAAACTGTTGTGGTACATCTTACTAAATTAAATGATATAGCCACCCTGTTCACTAATGAGGATAAAATTCGTTACTACTTTATCCTTAAGTTATTTCCGATCTCATTAAAGGGTGACGCTAAAACATGGTTTAATTCTCTTGATCCTGGTTGTGTGCGTAGTCCCCAGGATATGATTTTTACTTCTCTGCTAAATATTTCCCCGATCATAAGAAACAAGCTTCCTTAAGGGAAATATATAATTTTGTGCAAATTGAAGAAGAGAATCTCCCACAAGCTTGGGGGAGGCTTCTCCAATTACTTAATGCTTTGCCTGATCATCCTCTCAACAAAAATGAAATACTTGATATCTTTTATAATGGACTAACTGATGCTTCTAGAGACCACCTGGATAGTTGTGCTAGTTGTGTTTTCAGGAAAGAACTGTTGATCAAGTTGAATTGCTATTGAATAATATGTTGAGTAATGAAAATGATTGGACACTTCCTGAACTAACTCCTAAGCCTACTCCAAAGAAAAGGGGTATTCTATTTCTCGGTCCTGAAGATATGCAAGAGGCAAAGAAATCTATGAAAGAAAAAGGTATTAAAGCTGAAGATGTTAAGAATTTACCACCTATTGAAGAAATACATGGTCTTGATAACCCGACACAGGTAGTGAAGGTAAATTCTCTCTATAGATTTGATAAATGTGAAATCCCATCTACTAAGTTTTCTATCCAATGCTTGGATGAGTTTGATGACTTTATGGTTAAGCAGGAAGACTTCAATGCTTATGTTGGTAGACAATTGAAATGCAATGCTTATATGATTGAACACTTGAGTGATTATATGTCTAGAGTTAAAGGTGAACTTAAACTTATTAGTAAACATGCTTCTATGGTTACCACTCAAGTAGAACAAGTACTTAAGGCTCAGAATGATTTGTTTAATGAATTAAATAATAAGAAAAATGATAATGTTGTTAGAGTTATGAATGGAGGGGGTAAAATGACTCAGGGACCTTTGTATCCTGAGGTCCACCCTAAGAGAATTGAGCAAGATTCTCAGAGAACTAATATTGATGCACCTAGTTCTTCTAAGAAGAAGAAAAAGAAAAATGATGGAACTTTGCATGCTTCTAGTGAACTTGTTGTTGACACACCTGAGAATCTCAATGATATTTCTATTTCTAATGCTGAAACACAATCTGGTAATGAACATGAACCTAGTGATAATGTTAATGATGATGTTCATGTTGATGCTCAACCTAGCAATGACAATGATGTAGAGATTGAACCTGCTGTTGATCTTGATAACCCACAATCAAAGAATCAACGTTGTGATAAGAGAGACTTTGTTGCTAGGAAGAACGGTAAAGAAAGAGAACCATGGGTTTAGAAACCCATGCCTTTTCCTCCTAAACCATCCAAGAAAAAGGACGCTGAGGATTTTGAGCGCTTTGCTGAAATGATTAGACCTATCTTTTTGCGTATGCGTTTGACTGATATGCTTAAAATGAATCCTTATGCTAAGTATATGAAAGATATTGTTACTAGTAAAATAAAGATATCGGAAGCTGAAATTATCTTTTTGCGTATGCGTTTGACTGATATGCTTAAAATGAATCCTTATGCTAAGTATATGAAAGATATTGTTACTAGTAAAAGAAAGATACCGGAAGCTGAAATTTACACCATGCTTGCTAATTATACTTTTAAAGGTGGAGTACCAAAGAAACTAGGAGATCTAGGAGTACCAACTATACCATGCTCCATTAAAAGAAACTATGTTAAAACTACCTTATGTGATCTTGGAGCCGGTGTTAGTGTTATGCCTCTCTCTTTATATTGTAGACTTGATTTGAATAAGTTGACACCTACTGAAATATCTTTGCAAATGGCTGATAAATCAACTACTATACATGTGGTATTTGTGAGGATGTGCCTGTTGTGGTTGCAAATGTTACTATTTTAACGGACTTTGTTATTCTTGATATTCCCGAGGACGATAGTATGTCTATTATTCTTGGAAGACCCTTTTTGAATACTGCAGGGGCTGTTATTGATTGCAACAAAGGCAATGTCACTTTTCATGTTAATGGTAATGAGCATACGATACACTTTTCGAGGAAACAACCTCAAGTCCACATTATCAATTCTATTGGAAAATTTTCAACGATTACTATTGGAGGTTTTTAATTTCCTCTTCCAACTGTCAAGAAGAAATATGATATTCTTATTGTTGGGGATGTGCATATCCCCGTTGAGGTAACCTAGTGTTATTTAAAATTTCTCCACTTTCATGCGATTCGGAATGAGTTTGTTAACAAGACTTGATCAACCTTGTTAGTGGATTCCTTTTGATGGGCATGAGATGGATGAAGTTAGAAAGCACAACTTTCTGTACCCTCTTTTTACTTTCTATTATTTAGTTTAAATAATGCAAAAATAGTATTTTCTGTCTGTTTTCTGAATTATCCTTGCAATAAAAAATACCCAGAAAATAAAAGTTCTCCAAATGCCCTGAAAATGAAATATGATTTTTTTTCCAGAATATTTAAGAATTATTGGCACTCAGAACACATCAGGGGGACCCATCATGTGCCCACGAGGGTGGAGGGCGCGCCCTACCCCCTGGGCGCGCCCCCCTGCCTCATGGACCCCACGTGGGTCCCCTCCACTTATTCTTGCACCCACACACTTCGTCTTCCTCCAGAAAAAAATCATCCACCAGCTCAAACCCGTGTTCTAGCTCATCTTGCTGCCATTTTCGATCTCCTTGCACAAAGCTCCATTCACAAAACTGCTTTGGGGGATTGTTCTTTGGTATGTGACTCCTTCAATGGTCCAATTAGTTTTTGTTCTAGTGCTTTATTTATTGCAATTTTTTGCTGCTTAGGTGACCCTGTTCTTGAGCTTGCATGTCAAATTTATATGGTCAAAAGTAGTTTTAATGCATGATATGGCCTCTAGACACTTGTAGGAGTAGTTGCTATCAATTTTGTTGAGTTTGGTTCAGTTTTATTTTGAGTCACTAAAATTTTCAGAAATTTTTGAGAGGAAGAAATATGTTTAGGAAAATGTACCAAGGTGGTTCCTCAAGGAAGCAAGGCCCAAGGCCCGCAATACGTGAGCCGGACAATGAACTACCAAGGGAGGCTCAAGTGCGGCCTTATGAATGGTCGTTAGAGGATTTCATGGTCCAGGCAGGCATCAAGGAAGAATTTGAAGCATATGTGCGTAACGCTGATCTTGAGAGCTTCGTGTCAGATAAGTGCCGACAATACCTCTATTTAACTAATTCATTTGTGAGAAGGTTTAAAATTACATCCTCGCGCAATTCTCACAATGTCCTATTTGATCTTTATGATAGATCTTATACCATGGACTTAGAAGATTTTAATACTGCTTGTAAACTCCCGCGGTGGGGCAGTGCTAGTGAACCTCGCAAATCTGAATTTAAAGAATTTCTTGCTAGTATCACTGTGGGGGAATCTAGAGAAATAACACAAGCTACCATAGGGAGCATTCATTTTCCTGCCATACATTATTTTGCTCTCTTCGTGGGTAGATGCATTAACGGTAAGGATGAGGCATGTCACATGTGTGTTCCCGATCTTAGTGTTCTCAAGAGTGTTGTAGTAGGAGATAAACAATACAACTTGGGGGCTATTGTTGCACGTAGGTTGCATCTTAATAGTTTAACTGGAGATTTTTTTTGGTGGAATTTATGCAACTCTTGTAGCTAACTTTCTTGACATACCCATATGCGGGGATGATATTGAGTTGCCTCCTGCTTATCTAGATTATAATGCTATGGTTCATCATCAGTTTGTTGAGAGGAACGATCAGTTCCTCCAGTACCGACTAATCTTTGACAGACGACGCACTGTCCATGTTGCTCTCCCTACTCCTGCTTTCTTTGACTTTTAGACAAAAGGGAGATATGTTATAACCAGGGAGGAGGCGAACGAGAACAAGAGGAGGACGGGGGCAGCTCGCCTCCAGGCTGCAGCTATTCAGGCAGTAGCTGCTGCATCTCAGTACGACCCCAGCTTCAACTTAGGATATCCACCAGGCCATCCTTGGGCATAGACCAACTTAGGACAAAAGCCTAAGCTTGGGGGAGTACGTATTTCTCACTGACATTACATTCATGTTCACACACTCATGCGGTCATGCCAGTTGTCGGTGCTCATACTTTTTCATTGTATCATCCATGCTAGTTTAATTTCTTTTTTAAAGCTTTCTTCTTGTGTGTTTGAAAAACCTTAAGAAAACCAAAAAAATTAGTTGTAGCTTTTAGCTAGTTTACTTTCCATGCCTGTAGTAGTAATAATTTAAAAGAAAACCCAAAAAGATTTCTCATTCTTCTTTTGCTTGTTGGGAGCTTTCCCGTGTAAATAATTTCGTTTCTTTTCTTTTCTTTGGGGGTCGAGAGGAGAAGACCATAATGAAAATGTTGAGTGGCTCTCATATGCATTATTGTTGATCTAACAAACAACCATATTACCTTGTCTTCTCCCATGTATTGAATGCTTGCAGATTCCAGCTTAGTCCAATGCACGTGCACTATTATTATTATCCACACCATTCGGTCGTGCAAGTGAAAGGCAATAATGACGATATATGATGAACTGATTGAGATGAGAAAAGCTAGTATGAACTCGACCTCTCTTGTTTTTGTAAATATGATTAGTTCATCGTTCCTGATTTAACCTAGTATGAATGAAACATGTTTGCAATGCGATTAGAGATTATAGTTGCCCATGACATGCTTAATTTGCTAGGAGTTTATAATGATTTACCTTGCGTGCCAACATGCTATTAAAATGGTTGTGATGTGGTATGATAGGGTGGTATCCTAACGATTTGAGTGGCTTGACTTGGCACATGTACACGCATGTAGTTGAAACAAAATCAACATAGCCTCCACGATATTTATGTTCATGGTGAATTATATCCTACTCATGCTTGCATTCAGTGTTGATTAATTTTAATGCATGTTCATGACTGTTGTCGCTCTCTAGCTGGTCGCTTCCCAGTCTCTTTCTAGCCTTCACTTGTACTAAGCGGGGATACTTCTTGTGCATCCAATTCCATAAACCCCAAAGTTATTCCATATGAGTCCACCATACCTTCCTATATGCGGTATATAACTGCCGTTCCAAGTAAATTTGTATGTGCCAAACTCTAAACCTTCAAATGAAATTCGGTTTTGTATGCTCGAATAGCTCATGTATCAACTAGGGTTGTCTGTATCTTCCATGCTAGGTGGGTTATTCTCAAGAGGAGTGGACTCCGCTCCTCACTCAGAAGAAAATGGCTAGTCACCGAGATGCCCAGTCCCATGCTCGAATCAAATCAAAATAATTACAAACAAAACTCCCTCAGGATTGTTGTTAGTTGGAGGCACCCGTTGTTTCGGGCAAGCCATGGATTGATACTTGTTGGTGGTGGGGGAGTATAAACTTTACCATTCTGCGTGGGAACCACCTATAATGTGTGTAGCATCGAAGATATCGAGATCTCTCGGTTGTTATGTTGACAATGAAAGTATACCACTCAAAATATTGTTCATCTCTATTTCAAAATCGAGCTCTGGCACCTCTACAAATCCTTGCTTCCCTCTGTGAAGGGCCTATCTATTTACTTTTATGTTGAGTCATCATTCTCTTATTAAAAAGCACCAGTTGGAGAGCACCGCTGTCATTTGCATGTATTATTGTTAGTTTACATTGAGTATGATTTGACTGGATCTCTTTTACCATGAATTACAATTTCCAGTCAGCCCTTGATCTTTAGGCGTGCTCTGCATTTATGTTTTGCGGTCTGAGAAAGGGCTAGCGAGATACCATCTTGTTATACCATATTATGATTGTTTTGAGAAAGTGTTGTCAGCCAAGATTTATTATTATTGCTCGCTAGTTGATTATGTCATTGATATGAGTAAACATGAGACCTAAATGTTATTGTGAATATGGTTAGTTCATAATCTTTGCTGAAAACTTGAATGCTGGCTTTACATATTTACATCAACAAGAGCAAACAGAGTTTGTAAAAGTTTTTCTTTATCACTTTCAGTTTATCAAATGAATTGCTTGAGGACAAGCAAGGGTTTAATCTTGGGGGAGTTGATAAGTCTCCAACGTATCTACTTTTCCAAACACTTTTTCCCTTGTTTTGGACTCTAACTTGCATGATTTGAATGGAACTAACCCGGACTGACGTTGTTTTCAGCAGAATTGCCATGGTGTTATTTTTGTGCAGAAATAAAAGTTCTTGGAATGACCTGAAACTTCACGGAGAATATTTCTGGAATATATAAAAAATAATGGCGAAAGAATCAAGGTCAGGGTGCCCACACCCTGTCCACGAGGGTGGGGGCGCGCCCCTGCCTCGTGGGTCCCCTGACGCTCCACCGACCTCAACTCCAACTCCATATATTCACGTTCGGGGAGAAAAAAATCAGAGAGAAGGATTCATTGCGTTTTACGATACGGAGCCGCCGCCAAGCCCTAATCTCTCTCGGGAGGGCTGATCTGGAGTCTGTTCGGGGCTCCGGAGAGGGGAATTCGTCGCCACCATCATCATCAACCTTCCTCCATCACCAGTTTCATGATGCTCACCACCGTGCATGAGTGATTCCTTCATAGGATTGCTGGACGGTGATGGGTTGGATGTGATTTATCATGTAATCGAGTTAGTTTTGTTAGGGTTTGATCCCTAGTATCCATTATGTTCAGAGATTGATGTTGCTATGACTTTGCTATGCTTAATGCATGTCACTAGGGGCCGAGTGCCATGATTTCAGATCTGAACCTATTATGTTTTCATGAATATATGTGAGTTCTTGATCCTATCTTGCAATTCTATAGTCACCTATTATGTGTTATGATCCGTTAACCCCGAAGTGACAATAATCGGGATACTTACCGATGATGAACGTAGTTTGAGGAGTTCATGTATTCACTAAGTGTTAATTCTTTGGTCCGGTACTCTATTAAAAGGAGGCCTTAATATCCCTTAGTTTCCAATAGGACCCCACTGCCACGGGAGGGTAGGACAAAAGATGTCATGCAAGTTCTTCTCCATAAGCACGTATGACTATATTCAGAATACATGCCTACATTACATTGATGAACTGGAGCTAGTTCTGTGTCACCCTATGTTATAACTATTGCATGAGGAATCGCATCTGACATAATTATCCATCACCAATCCATTGCCTACGAGCTTTTCATATATTGATCTTTGCTTATTTACTTTTTCGTTGCTACTGTTACAATCACTATAAAACCAAAACTACTACTTTTGCTACCGTTACCGCTACTATCATACTACTTTTCTACTATGTACCTTGCTGCAGATATTAAGTTTCCAGGTGTGGTTGAATTGACAACTCAGCTGCTAATACTTGAGAATATTCTTTGGCTCCCCTTGTGTCGAATCAATAAATTTGGGTTGAATACTCCACCCTCGAAAACTATTGTGATCCCCTATACTTGTGGGTTATCAATATCTCCGTTGAGGTAACTTAGTGTTATTCAAAAAATCTCTGGCTTCATGCCATTCGGAAAGAGATTGTTAACAAGACTTGATCAACCTTGTTAGTGGATTCCTTTTGATGAGCATGAGATGGATGAAGATAGAAAGCACAACGCTCTGTACCCTCTTTTTACTTTCTGTTATTTAGATTAAACAAAGCAAAAATAGTATTTTCTGTCTATTTTGTGAACTATCCTTGCTATAAAAATACCCCGAAAATAAAAGTTCTCCAAATGTCCTAAAAAATTTAGATGATTTTTTGTAGAATATTTAAGAATATTTGGCACTGAGAACACACCCGGGGGACCCACCACCTGGTCGCGAGGGTCCAGGGCGCCCCCCCCTAGGGCGCGCCCCCTGCCTCGTGGACCCCATCTGGGCCCCCTCCACTTATTATTGTACCCACACACTTCGTCTTCCTCCAGAAAAAATCCTCCGACAGCTCAAACCTGAGTTCTAGTTCATCTTGCTACCATTTTCGATCTCCTAGCTCAAAACTCCATTCACAAAACTACTTTGGGGCATTGTTCTTCGGTATGTGACTTCTCCAATGGTCCAATTAGTTTTTGGTCTAGTGATTTATTCATTGCAAATTTTTGCTGCGTAGGTGACCCTGTTCTTGAGCTTGCATGTCAAATTTATGTGGTCAAAAGTAGTTTTAATGCATGATATGGCCTCTAGGTACTTGTGGGAGTAGTTGCTATCAATCTTGTTGAGTTTGGTTCACTTTTATTTTGAGTCACTAAAAATTTCAGAAATTTTTTCAGAGGAAATGATGAAGAGATTGTTGAGGGGCTCTTCGAGCCGAAGCTCGAAGGATAAGCAAAGTGAAGAGAATAAGAAGCCCAAATATAATCTCCCTCGCACTACGGAGGTTCGACCGTGCGAATGGCCTTGTGATGAGTTCTTGAAAGTAGTCAGGATTTATGAGGACTTTTATTATTTGGAGGAGAGTGCAGGCCTCATCGACTTCCTCCACGACCAGCGTGAACAGTATCTCCTCCTCACTAATATTTTCATGCAAAATTTATACTTTCATGCTAAGAAATCACCACCTTCAGTGGAATTTCATTTATATGATGAGGTTAAGGAGATGTCACTATATGATTTTTGTCGGGTCTGTAAGATACCCTTTGAGGGCAGCATAGAAGAACCACATCGTAATGATGTGGAGGGGTTTATTGATACAATTGCTGTAGGGGAAACGAGGAAAGTTTCCGATGCAAGAATTACTAGCATACATTTCCCTGTTCTATGTTACTTTGCAATATTTGCTAGTAGATGCTTAATTGTTCGCGGGAATAGTGGAAATCTTAGTGCCCCTGATATTGTTATTTTGCGCCATGCTTTGTTTCGTGATACCACTTTCAGTTTAGGCGCTATTGTTGCTAAACGATTAAATCTGAACCGAACAAAGGGTCCCATTGAAGGAAATATGCCCTAGAGGCAATAATAAAGTTGTTATTTATATTTCCTTATATCATGATAAATGTTTATTATTCATGCTAGAATTGTATTAACTGGAAACTTAGTACATGTGTGAATACATAGACAAACAGAGTGTCACTAGTTTGCCTCTACTTGACTAGCTCGTTGAATCAATGATGGTTATGTTTCCTAACCATAGACATGAATTGTCATTTTATTAACGGGATCAAATCATTAGAGAATGATGTAATTGACTTGACCCAGTCGTTAGCTTAGCACGATGATCGTTTAGTTTGTTGTTGTTGCTTTCTCCATAACTATACATGTTCCTATGATTATGAGATCATGCAACTCTCGAATACCGGAGGAACACTTTGTGTGCTACCAAACATCACAACGTAACTGGGTGATTATAAAGGTGCTCTGCAGGTGTCTCCGATGGTGTTTGTTGAGTTGGCATGGATCAAGATTAGGATTTGTCACTCCGATTGTCGGAGAGGTATATTTGGGCCCTCTCGGTAATGTACATCACAATAAGCCTTGCAAGCAATGTAGCTAATGAGTTAGTTATGGGATGTAGCATTACGGAACGAGTAAAGAGACTTGCCAGTAACGAGATTGAACTAGGTATTGAGATACCGACGATCGAATCTCGGGCAAGTAACATACCGATGACAAAGGGAACAACATATACCGTTATGCGGTTTGACCGATAAAGATCTTCGCAGAATATATAGGAGCCAATATGAGCATCTAGGTTCCACTATCGGTTATTGACTGGAGACATGTCTCGGTCATGTCTATATAGTTCTCGAACCAGTAGGGTCCGCACGCTTAACGTTCGGTGACGATCGATATTACGAGTTTATGTGTTTTGATGTACCGAAGGTAGTTCGGAGTCCCAGATTTGATCATGGACATGACGAGGAGTCTCGAAATGGTCGAGACATAAAGATTGATATATTGGAAGCCTATGTTTGGACATCGGAATGGTTCCGGATGAGTTCGGGCATTTTTCCGGAGTACCGGGAGGTTACCAGAACCCCCCGGGGAGTATATGGGCCTTATTGGGCCTTAGTGGAAAAGAGGAGAGGGAAGTAAAAGGTGGGAGGCGCGCCCCCCTATCCCAATCCGAATTGGGAGGGGGCTGCCCTCCCCCTTTCCTTTCTCCTCTCCTCCCCTTCCTTCTCTCCTACTCCTACTACATGGAAGGGGGGAATCCTACTCCCGATGGGAGTAGGACTCCCCTAGGGCGCGCCATAGAGAGGTCGACCCCTCCCCTCCTCCCCTCCTTTATATACGGGGGAGGGGGCACCCCATGGACAGACAAGTTGATCATTGATCTTTAGTCGTGTGCGGTGCCCCCCTCCACCATAATCCACCTCGGTAATATCGTAGCAGTGCTTAGGCGAAGCCCTGTTCCGGTAGCAACATCATCACCGTCATCACACCGTCGTGCTGACGAAGCTCTCCCTCGAAGCTCTACTGGATCGTGAGTTCGTAGGACGTCACCGAGCCGAACATGTGCAGATCAAGGAGGTGTCGTATCTTCGGTACTAGATCGGTCGATCGTGAAGATGTACGACTACATCAACCCCGTTGTCATAACGCTTCCGCTTACGGTCTACGAGGGTACGTAGACGATACTCTCCCCTCTCGTTGCTATGCATCACCATGATCTTGTGTGTGTGTAGGAATTTTTTTGAAATTACTGTGTTCCCTAACAGTGGCATTCGAGCCAGGTTTATGCGTAGATGTTATATGCACGAGTAGAACACAAAGGAGTTGTGGGCGTGGGTATATACATATTGCTTGCCGTCACTAGTTGATTCTTGGTTCAGCGGCATTGTTGGATGAAGCGGTTCAGACCGACATTACGCGTACGCTTACGTGAGACTAGTTCTACCGACGTGCTTCACACACAGGTGGCTAGTGGGTGTCTGTTTCTCCAGCTTTAGTTGAATTTGATTCAATGAACAGGGTTCTTTCTGAAGATCAAAAAGCAATCACTATACTGCATTGTGGTTTTTTAATGCGTAGGTAAGAACGGTTCTTACTCAGCCCATAACAGCCACGTAAAACTTGCAACAACAAAGTAGAGGATTTCTAACTTGTTTTTGCAGGGCATGTTGTGATGTGATATGGTCAAGACATGATGCTCAATTTTATTGTATGAGATGATCATGTTTTTGTAACATAGTTATCAGCAACTGGCAGGAGCCATATGGTTGTCGCTTTATTGTATGAAATGCAATCGCCATGTAATTGCTTTACTTTATCACTAAGCGGTAGCGATAGTCATAGAAGCAATAGTTGGCGAGACGACAATGATGCTTCGATGGAGATCAAGGTGTCAAGCCGGTGACGATGGTGATCATGACGGTGCTTTGGAGATGGATATCAAAGGCACAAGATGATGATGGCCATATCATATCACTTATATTGATTGCATGTGATGTTTATCCTTTATGCATCTTATTTTGCTTAGTTCGGCGTTAGCATTATAAGATGATCTCTCACTAAATTTCAAGGTATAAGTGTTCTCCCCGAGTATGCACCGTTGCTATAGTTCGTCGTGCTGAGACACCACGTGATGATCGGGTGTGATAAGCTCTACGTTCACATACAATGGGTGCAAGCCAGTTTTGCACACGCGGAATACTCGGGTTAAACTTGACGAGCCTAGCATATGCAAATATGGCCTCGGAACACTGAGACCGAAAGGTCGAGCGTGAATCATATAGTAGATATGATCAACATAGTGATGTTCATCATTGAAAACTACTCCATCTCACGTGAGACATGGTTTAGTTGATATGGATCACGTGATCACTTAGATTATTAGAGAGATGTCTATCTAAGTGAGAGTTCTTAAGTAATTTGATTAATTGAACTTTAATTTATCATGAACTTAGTACCTGATAGTATTTTGCATGTCTATGTTGTTGTAGATAGACGGCCCATGTTGTTGTTCCATTGAATTCTAATGCATTCCTAGAGAAAGCTAAGTTGAAAGATGATGGTAGCAACTACACGGACTGGGTCCATAACTTGAGGATTATCCTCATTGCTGCAAAAAATAATTACGTCCTGGAAGCACCACTAGGTGACAAACCCGCTGCAGGAGCAACGCCAGATGTTATGAACACATGGCAAAGCAAAGCTGATGACTACTCGATAGTTCAGTGTGCCATGCTTTACGGCTTAGAACCGGGACTTCAACGACGTTTTGAAAGTCATGGAGCATATGAGATGTTCCAGGAGTTGAAGTTAATATTTCAAGCAAATGCCCGGATTGAGAGATATGAAGTCTCCAATAAGTTCTACAGCTGCAAGATGGAGGAGAATAGTTCTTTCAGTGAACATATACTCAGAATGTCTGGGTACCACAACCACTTGACTCAACTGGGAGTTAACCTTCCTGATGATAGTGTCATTGACAGAGTTCTTCAATCACTGCCACCAAGCTACAAGAGCTTCATGATGAACTATAATATGAAAGGGATGGATAAAACGATTCCTGAGCTCTTCGCAATGCTAAAGGATGCGGAGGTAGAAATCAAGAAGGAGCATCAAGTGTTGATGGTCAAGAAGACCACCAGTTTCAAGAAAAAGGGTAAAGGGAAGAAGGGGAACTTCAAGAAGAACAACAAGCCAGTTGCTGCTTAAGTGAAGAAGCCCAAGTCTGGACCTAAGCCTGAGACTGAGTGCTTCTACTGCAAAGGAACTGGTCACTGGAAGCAGAACTGCCCCAAGTATTTGGCGGAGAAGAAGGATGGCAAAGTGAAAGGTATATTTGATATACATGTTATTGATGTGTACCTTACTAATGCTCGCAGTAGTGCCTGGGTATTTGATACTGGTTCAGTTGCTAACATTTGCAACTCGAAACAGGGGCTATGGATTAAGCGAAGATTGGCTAAGGACGAGGTGATGATGCACATGGGAAATGGTTCCAAAGTCGATGTGATCACCGTCGGCACGCTACCTCTACATCTACCTTCGGGATTAGTTTTCGACCTAAATAATTGTTATTTGGTGCCAGCGTTGAGCATGAACATTATATCTGGATCTTGTTTGATGCGAGACGGTTATTCATTTAAATTAGAGAATAATGGTTGTTCTATTTATATGAGTAATATCTTTTATGGTCATGCACCCATCATGAGTGGTCTATTTTTACTAAATCTTGATAGTAGTGGTACACATGTTCATAGTATTGAAGCCAAAAGATGCAGAGTTGATAATGATAGTGTAACTTATTTGTGGCACTGCCGTTTAGGTCATATTGGTGTAAAGCGCATGAAGAAACTCCATTCTGATGGACTTCTGGAATCACTTGATTATGAATTGATACGTCTCCAACGTATCTATAATTTTTGATTGTTCCATGCTATTATATTATCTGTTTTGGATGTTAATGGGCTTTATTTTACACTTTTATATTATTTTGGGGACTAACCTATTAACCGGAGGCCCAGCCCAAATTGCTGTTTTTTGGCTATTTCAGTGTTTCGCAGAAAAGGAATATCAAACGGATTCCAAACAGAATGAAACCTTAGGGGGTGTTATTTTTGGAACAAACGTGATCCAAGGGACTTGGAGTGGACATCAAGAAACAATCGAGGAGGCCACGAGGCAGGGGGCGCGCCTACCCCTCTAGGCGCGCCCTCCACCCTCGTGGGCCCCCCGTTGCTCCACTGACCTACTTCTTCCTCCTATATATATATTCATATACCCCGCAAACATCCAGGAGCACCACGAAACCCTATTTCCACCGCCGCAACCTTCTGTACCCAAGAGATCCCATCATGGGGCCTTTTCCGGAGCTCCGCCGAAGGGGGCAATGATCACAGAGGGCCTCTACATCAACTCCATGGCCCCTCCGATGATGTGTGAGTATTTTACCTCAGACCTTCGGGTCCATAGTTATTAGCTAGATGACTTCTTCTCTCTCTTTGGATCTCAATACAAAGTTCTCCTCGATTCTCTTGGAGATCTATTCGATGTAATCTTCTTTTTGTGGTGTGTTTGTCGAGATCCGATGAATTTTGGGTTTATGATCAAGATTATCTATGAACAATATTTGAATCTTCTCTGAATTCTTTTATGTATGATTGGTTATCTTTGCAAGTCTCTTTGAATTATCAGTTTGGTTTGGCCTACTAGATTGATCTTTCTTGCAATGGGAGAGGTGATTAGCTTTGGGTTCAATCTTGCGGTGCTCGATCCCGTTGACAGAAAGGGAAACGACACGTATTGTATTGTTGCCATCGAGGATAAAAAGATGGGGTTTATATCATATTACGTGAGTTTATCCCTCTACATCATGTCATCTTGCTTTAGGCATTACTCTGTTCTTATGAAATTAATACTCTAGATGCATGCTGGATAGCGGTCGATGTGTGGAGTAATAGTAGTAGATGCAGGCAGGAGTCAGTCTACTTGTCACGGACATGATGCCTATGTACATGATCATACCTAGATATTCTCATAATTATTCGCTTTTCTATCAATTGCTCGATAGTAATTTGTTCACCCACTGTAATACTTATGCTATCTTGAGAGAAGCCACTAGTGAAACCTATGGCTCCCGGGTCTATTCTCCATCATATAAGTTTCCAATCTATTTTATTTTGTAATCTTTACTTTCAATCTATATCATAAAAATACCAAAAATATTTATCTTATTATTATCATCTCTATCAGATCTCACTCTTGCAAGTGGCCGTGAAGGGATTGACAACCCCTTTATCGCGTTGGTTGCGAGGTTCTTATTTGTTTGTGTAGGTACGAGGTGGCTCGCGCGTGGTCTCCTACTGGATTGATACCTTGGTTCTCAAAAACTGAGGGAAATACTTACGCTGCTTTGCTGTATCACCCTTTCCTCTTCAAGGGGAAACCAACGCATGCTCAAGAGGTAGCATGAATCACTTGGTACTTGCGAACCATGCCTCATGGGCAAGATGACTAAAACTCAGTTCTCCGGAACAATGGAGCGAGCAACAGAGTTATTGGAAATCATACATACCGATGTATGTGGTCCAATGAACATTGAATCTCGTGGCAGATATCGTTATTTTCTCACCTTCACGGATGATTTGAGCAGATATGGGTATATCTACTTGATGAAACATAAGTCTGAAACATTTGAAAAGTTCAAAGAATTTCAGAGTGAAGTGGAAAATCATCGTAACAAGAAAATCAAGTTTCTACGATCTGATCGTGGAGGTGAATATTTGAGTTATGAGTTTGGACTTCATTTGAAACAATGCGGAATAGTTTTGCAACTCACGCCACCTGGAACACCACAACATAATGGTGTGTCCGAACGTCGTAACCGTACTTTACTAGATATGGTGCGATCTATGATGTCTCTCACTGATTTACCGCTATCATTTTGGGGTTACGCTTTAGAGACAATTCCATTCACATTAAATAGGACACCATCTAAATCCGTCGAGATGACACCTTATGAACTATGGTTTGGCAAGAAACCCAAGTTGTTGTTTCTTAAAGTTTGGGGTTGCGATGCTTATGTGAAAAAGCTTCAACCTGATAAGCTCGAACCCAAATCGGAGAAATGTGTCTTCATAGGATACCCAAAGGAGACTAGTGGGTACACCTTCTATCACAGATCCGAAGGCAAGATATTCGTTGCTAAGAATGGATCCTTTCTAGAGAAGGAGTATCTCTTGAAAGAAGTGAGTGGGAGGAAAGTAGAACTTGGTGAGGTAATTGTACCTTCTCCCTTATTGGAAAGTAGTTCATCACTGAAATTAGTTCCAGTGATTCCTACACCAGTAAGTGAGGAAGCTAATGATGATGATCATGAAACTTCTGATCAAGTTACTACCAAACCTCGTAGGTCAACCAGAGTAAGATCCACACCAGAGTGGTACGGTAATCCTGTTCTGGAAGTCATGTTACTAGACCATGACGAACCTACGAACTATGAGGAAGCGATGATGAACCCAGATTCCACAAAATGGCTTGAAGCCATGAAATCTGAGATGGGATCCATGTATGAGAACAAAGTGTGGACTTTGGTTGACTTGCCCGATGATCAGCAGGCCATAGAGAATAAATGGATCTTCAAGAAGAAGACTGACGCTCACGGTAATGTTACTGTCCACAAAGCTCGACTTGTTGCGAAAGGTTTTCGACAAGTTCAAGGAGTTGACTACGATGAGACCTTCTCACCTGTAGCGATGCTTAAGTCCGTCCGAATCATGTTAGCAATTGCCGCATTTTATGATTATGAAATTTGGCAAATGGATGTCAAAAGTGCATTCCTTAATGGATACCTTAAATAAGAGTTGTATATGATGCAACCAGAAGGTTTTGTCGATCCAAAAGGTGCTAACAAAGTGTGCAAGCTCCAGTGATCCATTTATGGACTGGTGCAAGCCTCTCGGAGTTGGAATATACACTTTGATAGTGTGATCAAAGTATATGGTTTTGTACAGACTTTTGGAGAAGCCTGTATTTACAAGAAAGTGAGTGGGAGCTCCGTAGCATTTCTGATATTATATGTTGATGACATATTGTTGATCGGAAATGATACTGGATTTCTGAATAGCATAAAAGGAAACTTGAATAAGAATTTTTCAATGAAAGACCTCGGTGAAGCTGCTTATATATTGGCCATCAAGATCTATAGAGATAGATCAAGACGCTTGATTGGACTTTCACAAAGCACATACCTTGATAAAGTTTTTAAGAACTTCAAAATGGATCAGGCAAAGAAAGGGTTCTTGCGTGTATTACAAGGTGTAAAGTTGAGTCAGACTCAATGCCCGACCACTCCAGAAGATAGAGAGAAAAATGAAAGGTGTTCCCTATGCTTCAGCCATAGGCTCTATCATGTATGCAATGTTGTGTACCAGACCTGATGTGTACCTTGCTATAAGTTTAGCAGGGAGGTACCAAAGTAATCCAGGAGTGGATCACTGGACAGTGGTCAAGAACATCCTGAAATACTTGAAAAGGACTAAGGATATGTTTCTCGTATATGGAGGTGACAAAGAGCTCGTCGTAAATGGTTACGTCGATGCAATCTTTGACACTAATACAGATGACTCTAAGTCACAAACCGAATGCGTGTTTTTATTAGATGGTGGAGCTGTCAGTTGGTGCAGTTCCAAGCAGAGCGTCGTGGAGGGATCTACGTATCAAGCGGAATACATAGCTGCTTCGGAAGCAGCAAATGAAGGAGTCTGGATGAAGGAGTTCATATCCAATCTAGGTGTCATACCTAGTGCATCGGGTCCAATGAAAATCTTTTGTGACAATACTGGTGCAATTGCCTTGGCAAAGGAATCCAGATTTCACAAGAGAACCAAGCACATCAAGAGACGCTTCAATTCCATCCGCGATCAAGTCAAGGAGGGAGACATAGAGATTTGCAAGATACATACGGATCTGAATGTTGCAGACTCGTTGACTAAGCCTCTCTCACGAGCAAAACATGATCAGCACCAAGACTCCACGGGTGTTAGAATCATTACAATGTAATCTAGATTATTGACTCTAGTGCAAGTGGGAGACTGAAGGAAATATGCCCTAGAGGCAATAATAAAGTTGTTATTTATATTTCCTTATATCATGATAAATGTTTATTATTCATGCTAGAATTGTATTAATCGGAAACTTAGTACATGTGTGAATACATAGACAAACAGAATGTCACTAGTTTGCCTCTACTTGACTAGCTCGTTGAATCAATGATGGTTATGTTTCCTAACCATAGACATGAGTTGTCATTTGATTAACGGGATCACATCATTAGAGAATGATGTGATTGACTTGACCCATCCGTTAGCTTAGCACGATGATCATTTAGTTTGTTGATATTGCTTTCTCCATAACTATACATGTTCCTATGACTATGAGATCATGCAACTCCCGAATACCGGAGGAACACTTTGTGTGCTACCAAACATCACAACATAACTGGGTGATTATAAAGGTGCTCTACAGGTGTCTCCGATGGTGTTTGTTGAGTTGGCATGGATCAAGATTAGGATTTGTCACTCTGATTGTCGGAGAGGTATCTCTGGGCCCTCTCGGTAATGTACATCACAATAAGCCTTGCAAGCAATGTAGCTAATGAGTTAGTAATGGGATGTATCATTACGTAATGAGTAAAGAGACTTGCCGGTAATGAGATTGAACTAGGTATTGAGATACCGACAATCGAATCTCGGTCAAAGTGACACACTGATGACAAAGGGAACAACGTATACCGTTATGCGGTTTGACCAATAAAGATCTTCATAGAATATGTAGGAGACAATATGAGCATCTAGGTTCCGCTATTGGTAATTGACCGGAGACATGTCTCGGTCATGTCTACATAGTTCTTGAACCCGTAGGGTCCGCACGCTTAACGTTTGATGACGATCGGTATTACGAGTTTATGTGTTTTGATGTACCGAAGGTAGTTCGGAGTCCCGGATTTGATCACGGACACGACGAGGAGTCTCTAAATGGTCAAGACATAAAGATCGATATATTGGAAGCCTATGTTTGGACATCGGAATGGTTCCGGATGAGTTCGGGCATTTTCCGGAGTACCGTGAGGTTACCGAAACCCCCCGGGAGTATATGGGCCTTATTGGGCCTTACTGGAAAAGAGGAGAGGGAAGGAAAATGTGGGAGGCGCGCCCCCCTAGCCCAATCCGAATTGGGAGGGGGGCGCCCCCCCTTTCCTTTCTCCTCTCCTCCCCTTCCTTCTCTCCTACTCCTACTACATGGAAGGGGGGAATCCTACTCCCGGTGGGAGTTGGACTCCCCTAGGGCGCACCATAGAGAGGGTCGGCCCCTCCCCTCCTCCACTCCTTTATATATGGGGGAGGGGAACCCCATAGACACACAAGTTGATCATTGATCTTTAGCCGTGTGCGGTGCCCCCTCCACCATAATCCACCTCGGTAATATTGTAGCGGTGCTTAGGCGAAGCCCTGTTCCGGTAGCAACATCATCACCGTCATCATGTCGTCGTGCTGACAAAGCTCTCCCTCGAAGCTCTACTGGATCGTGAGTTCGCGAGACGTCACCGAGCCGAACGTGTGC
Source organism: Triticum urartu (assembly GCF_056163025.1). NCBI lineage: Eukaryota > Viridiplantae > Streptophyta > Magnoliopsida > Poales > Poaceae > Triticum > Triticum urartu. Next base: position 99,555,627 of record NC_141873.1, on the reverse strand, counting down.
AGATCGCGGAGGTGCCGTATCTTCGGTACTATATCGGTCGATCGTGAAGACGTATGACTACATCAACCGCGTTGTCATAATGCTTCCGCTTACGGTCTACGAGGGTACGTAGACGATACTCTCCCCTCTCGTTGCTATGCATCACCATGATCTTGTGTGTGCGTAGGAATTTTTTTGAAATTACTGTGTTCCCTAACACCCATCTTCAGAGGCATCTTTGCTTCACGCCTTGCTGCACACTTTAGGATACCTATTAGGCATTATGAGAAAGAGGAAAAGTTGTTGCCCCCTATTTTTCTAGATTATAAGAGTATGGTAGCACATGATTTTATTGTTAAGGATAAGAAGAATATGCTTAAGTATAGATTGATATTTGATAAAAACTACTACGAGATTATTACCTTGCGTGTGCCCTCTTTGTTTAACATATTTTCAGGCACGTACCTCATTTTGCCGGAGGCCGTTCATGCATACTGGAGCCGGACACCAGCTCCAGAGCCTGATCCAGAGCCACCCCTTGACCCTTATCGACAATCTATTTATCAGTGGGATCCGGAGGAGATCGCCAACCAGTGGCACCCAGAGGACACTCCTCCGTACGCCGGAGAGGGCAGCTTTGAGCCGTGGCCCTAGGCCGACTTAGGCCAAAAGCCTAAGCTTGGGGGAGTACGTATTTCTCACCGACATTACATTCAGGTTCACACGCTCATGTCAGTTATCGGTTCTCATACTTTTTTCATTGTAATATCCATGCTAGTTTATTTTCTTTTCCAGCATTCTTCTTGTGTGTTTGAAAAACCTTAAGAAAAACAAAAAAAATAGTTGTAGCTTTTAAGTAGTTTGCTTTCCATGCATGTAGTAATAGTAGTAATTAAAAGAAAACCCAAAAAGATTTCTCGTTCTTCTTTTGCTTGTTGGGAGCTTTCCCGTGTAAATAGTTTTATTTCCTTTCTTTTGTTCGAGAGGAGAAGACCATGATGTAAATGTTGAGTGGCTCTCATATGCATTATTGTTGATCTAACCAAGAGCCCATATTACCTTGTCTTCTCCTGTGTATTAAAAGCTTGCAGATTCCAGCTTAGTCCAATGCACGTGCACTATTATTATTATCCACACTGTTCGGTTGTGCAAGTGAAAGGCAATAATGACGATATATGATGAACTAATTGAGATGAGAGAAGCTGGTATGAACTCGACCTATCTTGTTTTTGTAAATATAATTAGTTCATCGTTCCTGATTCAACCTATTATGAATGAAACATGTTTGCAATGATAATTAGAGATTATAGTTGCTCATGTCATGCTTAATTAGCTAGGAGTTTATAATGGTTTACCTTGCGTGCCAACATGCTATTAAAATGGTTGTGATGTCGTATGATAGGGTGGTATCCTCCTTTGAACAATTCGAGTGGCTTGACTTGGCACATGTTCACGCATGTAGTTGAAACAAAATCAACATAGCCTCCACGATATTTATGTTCATGGTGAATTATATCCTACTCATGTTTGCACTCAGTGTTGATTAATTTTAATGCATGTTCATGACTGTTGTCGCTCTCTAGCTAGTCGCTTCCCAGTCTCTTTCTAGCCTTCACTTGTACTAAGTGGGAATACTGCTTGTGCATCCACCTCCATAAACCCTAAAAGTTATTCCATATGAGTCCACCATACCTTCCTATATGCGGTATCTACCTGCCGTTCCAAGTAAATTTGTATGTGCCAAACTCTAAACTTTCAAATGAAATTCTGTTTTGTATGCTCGAATAGCTCATGTATCAACTAGGGTTGTCTATATCTTCCATGCTAGGTGGGTTATTCTCAAGAGGAGTGGACTCCGCTCCTCATTCACGAGAAAATGGCTGGTAACCGGGATGCCCAGTCTCATGCTTAAATTAAAATAATTGCAAACAAAACTCCCCCAGGATTGTTGTTAGTTGGAGGCACCCATTGTTTCGGACAAGCCATGGATTGATGTTTGTTGGTGGTAGGGGAGTATAAACTTTACCATTTTGTTTGGGAACCACCTATAATGTGTGTAGCATGGAAGATATCGAGATCTCTCGGTTGTTATGTTGACAATGAAAGTATACTGCTCAAAATATTATTTATCTCCATTTCAAAATCGAGCTCTGGCACCTCTACAAATCCCTGCTTCCCTCTGTGAAGGGCCTATCTATTTACTTTTATGTTGATTCATCACCCTCTTATTAATAGGAACCAGTTGGAAAGCACCGCTGTCATTTGCATGCATTACTATTAGTTTACATTGAGTATGACTGTGACTGGATCTCTTTTACCATGAATTACAATGTTTAGTCAGTCCTTGAACTTCAGAGGTGCTCTGCATTTATGTTTTGCAGTCTCAGAAAGGGCTAGCGAGATACCATCTTGTTATATCATATTATGATTGTTTTGAGAAAGTGTTTTCATCCGAGATTTACAATTATTGCTCGCTAGTTGATTATGCCATTGATATGAGTAAATATGAGACCCAAATGTTATTGTGAATATGGTTAGTTCATAATCTTTGTTGAAAACTTGAATGCTGGCTTTACATATTTACGACAACAAGATCAAACAGAGTTTGTAAAAGTTTTTCTTTATCACTTTCAGTTTTTCAACTGAATTTCTTGAGGACAAGCAAAGGTTTAAGCTTGGGGGAGTTGATACGTCTCCATCGTATCTACTTTTCCAAACACTCTTGACCTTGTTTTGGACTCTAACTTGCATGATTTGAATGGAACTAACCCGGGCCGACGTTGTTTTCAGCAGAATTGCCATGGTGTTATTTTTCTGCAGAAATAGAAGTTCTCGGAATGGCCTGAAACTTCATGGAGAATATTTTTGGAATTTATAAAAAATACTAGCGAAAGAATCAACACCAGGGGGGCCACACCCTGTCCACGAGGGTGGGGGCGCGGCCCCTTTCTCGTGGGCCCCCGAGGCTCCACCGACCTCAACTCCAACTCTATATATTCACGTTCGGGGAGAAAAAAATCAGGGAGAAGGATTCATCGCATTTTACGATACGGAGCCACCGCCAAGCCCTAATCTCTCTCGGGAGGGCTGGTCTGGAGTCCATTCGGGGCTCCGGAGAGGGGAATCCATCGCCATCATCATCATCAACCTTCCTCCATCACCAATTTCATGATGCTCACCATCGTGCGTGAGTAATTCCATCGTAGGCTTGCTGGACGGTGATGGGTTGGATGGGATTTATCATGTAATCGAGTTAGTTTAGTTAGGGTTTGATCCCTAGTATCCATTATGTTCTAAGATTGATGTTGCTATGACTTTGCTATGCTTAATGCTTGTCACTAGGGCCTGAGTGCCATGATTTTCAGATCTTAACCCATTATGTTTCCATGAATATATGTGAGTTCTTGATCCTATTTTGCAAGTCAATAGTCACCCACTACGTGTTATGATCCGGTAACCCTGAAGTGACAATATATAATCGGGACCACTCCCGGTGATGACTATAGTTTGAGGAGTTCATTCACTAAGTGTTAATGCTTTGTCCCGGTACTCTATTAAAAGGAGGCCTTAATATCCCTTAGTTTCCAATAGGACCCCGTTGCCACGGGAGGGTAGGACAAAAGATGTCATGCAAGTTCTTTTCCATAAGCACATATGACTATATTCGGAATACATCCCTACATTACATTGATGAACTAGAGCTAGTTCTGTGTCACCCTATGTTATAATTGTTGCATGAGGAATCGCATCCGACATAATTATCCATCACTGATCCAATGTGTCGTGGTTTTGTCACGGCAGATGTCCTCGTGAAAGGACTTAGTCGTGGAGCCATCGCAACGGGTTAGCTTGAAGGGGTTAAAGCGGACAAGGGACACGAGGAATTATACTGGTTCGACCCCCTTATGATGAAGGTAAAAGCCTATGTCCAGTTGTGATGGAATTGCTTGGGTTTCGATGACCAGGGAGCGAATCCGCTTTGCCTGGCTCTCGAGTTATCGTCTGTTGTCTGTCCCTAAACTGTCGTCGGGTCGTCCCTTTATATACACAGGTTGATGCCCAACGGTTTACAGAATCCCGAGGCCGGCTCATAAACATGTCTGGCTCGGTTTCTACCTTTGCTTGCCTTACAGAATAAGTTACATATCATATGGCGGTTTACGCCTACGGGCTCTAATCCGCCTTTGGCCCTGGGCCTTCATGTTAGATCTCCTCTATAAAGCGTCATACCTCTTGTCTTCATGGGCTTCAAACATGACTAACTCCTTCTGGACATAACCCGGCCCCTCATGGCCGGTTTATACTTAATAGTAATATCCCCAACATTAGGCCCCAGATTGATTTGAACTTGTTCATGTCAATCTTCAACACTTAGGAAAATTCCTCCTTCTGCACCCTCTCGTAGATCTTGTAAATCGCCGTGACGTCATCTTCCAGGTTCGTAATAAACCGCCATGACGTCACCTGTTCATTAAAACCAAAGATACGCTTCATTAATGATCCTCCAACAATTGAGGCAACAACTTTGCTGCACATCCATTTTTTGGGCTCCTTGATTTCCGCGCCTGTCGCTTATCTCTTTGTCTTATAAATAGAACCGAGGGTCCCTTTCCTTTCCTCCCGTTGCCTCTTCGTCTCTCTTCTATCTCGCGTCGCCTCAGCACCCGAGCGCCACCGCCATCATCGACCTTCGCTTCTGCCTCAACTCCAGCTGCTGCATCACCCTGACCATACCAGAAACCCGCAACGCCTCTCCGCTGTTTCACAGCTTTAGTAAGTTGTTCTTCCTTTCCTCTGTAGATTCGCTAGGGTTCACGCGAGTTCATAGAAAACTTCATGGTGTTCTTCCCTTGTTCTTCATTAGATCCTATGCAATGAACTCCAAACTTGATGTACTTCCATGCAGTAGTAATGATAACCCTTATTTTGTCATCAAACCATGTTCTTTGTGCGTAAAAATCTGATCTGGAACTTCACAAACTGCTCAGGCACCAATTTTTAGGTCTAAATATTTTCCTTTTCCTGATATGTGGTAGATCTAAAATTCCAATGTGAACCTGTGAAACTTGTTTTTCCTCACTTAGTCGATTTTTGCCTCAGATCCGTACTTTCCTTGTCTGCGTAGGCGGTTTATCCGTTAGAAAATATCTATCATATGCCATTAGTCCCCTTGTAAATTGCCAACTGCTTTACCCATTATCATAGCATTAACCTCCGGTTTAACAATTTTGTATGCTTGAATGCTTTTTCCTTAACCTGCTACGCTTTATGCTTGCTAACCATGAATCTTAAACCGGCATCAATCTTTTCCAGCTCCTCATTCGAAATGGCCAAACAGTTTTATGCTTGTAACTGGGTCCCTTCCCGGGTTACTGAAGAGCAGCTAGATGGATGCGTCAGAACTGGCGTTTTACCAAAATAAAGCGAAATCCACTGGCATATTCCCGGTCCAGAAAATCCTCCTACTCCAAAAGACAGCGAGGTAGTGGTATTTGTTGATCACATGAACCGTGGTTTTAAACTGCCGAGATCCAAGTTTTTCCGTAATGTGCTTGCCAGCTTCCAGATCCACCCTCAAGATATTGGACCCAACTCTGTGTCCAATATTTGCGACTTTCAAGTGTTTTGTGAAGCCTATCTGCAAGAAGAGCCAACTGTTGAATTGTTCCGGGATTTTTTCTATTTAAACCGTCGTACTGAATTCGTAGATGGGCCCAACACTGAACTTGGCGGCGTCTCCATTCAGAAAAGGAAGGATGTCAGCTTCCCTCACGCCAAACTTCACAGTCATCCTAAGGATTGGAACTAGACTTGGTTCTACTGTAAGGATACTTCCACTGAAGATGAGAACCCTTTGCCGGGTTATCGTGCTCACCGACTTACCAACACGCACCCACTTCCGCAACGACTGACTGCCAAGGAACGGTCCACATATGCACCACAACTCGCCAAGCTCAGAGCTTTCATGGCTAACAGTTTGACAGGAGTGGACTTTGTTCATTGCTGGATATCTTGGAGTATTTTATCGTTAAGCCGTCGCCCCGGTTTAATGTGTGAGTACACAGGGGAGTCAAAAGATCCTCAACATCATATTAATATTCAGATAACCGAGGCTAAAGTTATCGAATCTGTTAAGAAGATGCTGAATGAACCGGAAGTTGTTTGCAGCAGGACCGGGTTAAGTCCCTTTTATACATTGAATAAACTGCCAGCTATAAGAATTGCCTCACTCCTGCTTTGTACTTGATATTCTTAACTGTGTAATCTTTTATATCCTCTGTCCATCTTTTTAACAGGGTGACGACCTATTCTGGAAGAAGAAGCCGCAGGATAAACCGGCCAAGACCCCTCGACCTAAGATGAGGGTTGTCAAGAGACCTGCCAAGAAAAAGGCAGCTGAACCCATCGGGTTAAACCTTGATGACGACATTGATGATCCGAACGTAGAGGTAGAACTTGACTCTCTTGGTTCATTTTTCATACAGCTCATTGACAATGATTATTATCAGGATGACGCTGAAGGCAGCCAAGCCGGTGACGCAGAGGTAATTATCCTTTCCTCCGGTTCAGACCCTCTCCCAACACAAAAAATCCATCAAGCAATCCAGAAAGTAAGATTTTCTCACCCCCTAGCTCACTTGGACCCAAACACGAAGCTCGCCGCACAACCCGGCACAGCGGCCAAGTAGTCACTTCAGCCAGTTTACCAAACACTCCGGTTCGGAAGCGTCAACCTAAGGTCTCACCCACTTCTGATCCTTCTTATCCCAAGGCAGGTTATTTCTGACAACCCCTTAATCCATCCGATTCCAATTATCAGGGAACGCCTCATTCATCATCTGGCGAGTCAACGGCCACACAGCTCCCTCCTCTTAAGACTGTTCCTGGGTAAATACTTAATCTTAATCTTTTGACGCTTCATATTTGCATGTTATACTGACCTTTGTATCTTTTCTTTTCAGGGCCAAGGCTAGACCCAGCAAGAAAGCCCGGGTGAATAAACCGTCTGATGACCATGTGGTTGTTGAACCGAAGAGAATTCCAGAACCAGAAGGAACGAATGCTGACGCCATGTGTGATGATCCGCCACCTCAAGATCACGACTTTGTTGCTGAACAAGTAGAAGTTGATGCAACTGGCCATGCTGATAAACCAACAAGCCCGGTTCGCACTGATGATAAACCGTCAAGTACAGCTAAGGCCGCTGATAAACCGTCAATTCCAGTAAAAGCTGCTGGTGATAAGGAAGATGGTATTATCATTACTAGCGTTGGCCACACTACCCCTGGCAATCATGTTGCGTTATCAAAGCATAGTGCTAAGGAGGAAATTTCTGCTATGGGCAAAGGCAGATGGAGCACAAACTTGTCAAGCTACGCCCACCTCAACGCCCAAGAACTTCATTCTAGTTTCTTAAACCGCCTATACACAAACCGTGACTATGAAGTCGGTTTAGTGAATCCGATGAAGGAGCGTTATGAGGTAACTACATAACCTTTTCTCTCTTATGTCCAATTTCAAGTACCAACTCCAGTAGCCCCCAAGGGCCGATTTATGATGCCAATCTAAACCGGGACTTTGCAATATGTCAACTCTGCATGCTTATCCTCCAAGGGTCGGTTGATCTTTTTAAGATGAACCGGTGCTTTTCACATTGTAATCCTGTAACTTTTGCCTGTGTAGCCTCCAAGGGCCGGTTTATCTTTCCAAGCTAAACCGGGAATTTAACCAATGTTACTTTGAGCAAACATACATTAGCCCCCAAGTGTCAAGAATAATACTTGTATTGTGCTTGGGACATGTAAAAAAATTCTGATAATCAATCAAATAGGCATTAGCCCCCAAGTGCCAAGTGTATAACTTGTTATGTGCTTGGTACTTCAAATAATCATTGCTACCTCATAATATGTCCTTCTCTTATAGGCTGAGCTGAGCAAAAAGGAAGCCCAAACCGCTGATCTTCAAGAAAACATCAAGTCTCAGCAAGCAGAAACCTCCAAAGCCAAAGAGGAATTGACCATTGCCTTAACAGCCATGGAAAAGCTAAAAGAAGCTTTTAATAAGGAACGAGTGGATTGAGGCACAGAGAAAACCAGATTACAAAAGAGAGCCGAAGACGCAGAAGCAGCCCTTAAACCGGTGGTCGAAGAACTGACCGTCTTAAAGCGGCAAATAAATGCCATGACTTCTGCTGTGTTTGGTAAGTATCCTCATCTGAAGCTTTTCAATATACATTATCTCATTAGTTGCCGGTTTACTGATGCTTGAAATGACACAAGAACTCGCATTACCCATCTGGGCTCTGACATGCAGATGAAGCTAAAGGCTGCCTATACACTGATAGAGCAATTATATTCCGGAGCCCAACGGGCCATTTGCACCACTGCGCATAACAAACCTCCTCCAACCTTGATAAAGGAAACCATTGAGAAGCTGTCAATGCTGCCCACCCGGTTGGACGAACTAAAAAGATCAGCTGCCAGGTCAGGTGCGCTAACTGCGCTAATCCGAGCGAAGGCATGGATACCAGATCTTGAACCGTCAGATATAGGCAGCGGCTACCCTGGCGTAAAGGAGGACGGCTCGGAATTTAACAACGACGATCTTTGAAGGTTGACAAGGGAAATGCGCCCCATAGCGAGCAAATTGGCTGACGAAACGTATCTCTCTCACTATCAGCCGGTTTATGATTCTAATCAGAAAAGTTATCCCGCGCCAACACATGATGTAGAAGACCTTACTCCGCCAATTCGTAAGCACACCTATGCCCCTGATGTTGACCCCTCCAACCTTATAAGTGATGAAGCTGTGTTCCAAGCTTTATCTGGAATCGATTGGGCAACCATTGATTTCCAGCCACTGGGTAGAGAGGAGGAGGAGGAAGATGCACCAGCGCAAGACGACCCACAGCCTTAAAGTCAGCCTAGTGACGAGTCATGATCCGGAGGCCGTTTTATCCTTCTGCATACTGCCACCCTTGCTGAAAACAATTATTCTTTTTGGGCCTTAAAGCGCCTTGTAATAGGCTAGTTCAAAATACTTGGTCTACTATGCCATCGTGCATATTTTATGTTACCTGATGCTATTAATCCATCCTGCTTCAGAATATATTACGTTCATAATCTGTAGCAGTGCTATGCAAACTATTCCTGCACACAAGAAGTTTGAAAGTGTCCTGGCGGTTTACCGCTGGACGGGGCATGATACCCAAATTTATAGCCGGTTTATAACTAAGGTTGTACTTTAAAAATAATCAAAGATGAAAGAGATGATACCTGTGATATTGAATCACTCTGTTGGTTGACCAACTTTTGTATATTTTAGGGTAATAACCCCAATCTTGAGTATTGATAACTCCTTCCCTGTTTGCCGGTTTATGATAAAACCGTACCGGGTTATAATAAACACCGGTGTATACATATATGATGCTGGTGACTTGTAGTCAAAACCAGACCGGGTCAATAAACACCGAATTATAACTGATCATGTGCTTACAACTTGTTGTTGAAAGCCAACCCGGGTCAATAAACGCCGGTTTATCATAAAACATTATAAATCTCACCAAAGGAGAAAAAACTTGGCAAAAAACATAAAAAGAATATGCAAGGCTTTTCATGGGCTGCCAGGCCCTAAATCGAGGCTTTTCATGGGCTGCCAGCCACTGAGTTAAACCATTTTTCGAAGCCTTTTAAGATGGACCTCAATCATTAACCAATCGTCGTTTTAACTTTGACAAGTTCAGGGTCTACGAGATTGACTTGTCAAACGTTCGGCGGGTCATACCAGGTTTACCTAGACGGAGTGGCTTACTTAAAAAAGGCGGGATAACTCGGGGTTTTAGGTGAATACACCTAGCTTCCAAGCCTGGCTTGATAGCCTATTGCAAGGGTGCAAGCTCTTTGTTCTTTGAGAAGCAAAGAGCCCCCAAGCAACATTTGAGCTGTGCTCGGTGGGTGCCTATGTTTGAGTTGTGCTGTTGCAACACTCTCTTTGGCCCCACATGATTTCCTTTTGGCTTTAAGCTGATCAAGAGGTGTAGCTATGGTTCGAATACGACCAAGCCCCCTAGTGATTTCCTTTTGGCCTTAAGTCGATCAAGAGGTGTAGCTATGGTTCGAATACGACCAAGCCCCCTAGTGATTTCCTTTGATATGTGCGGCTTTATAAGCCGGATCAATAGAGCTCCGCTTTATAAACAGAAGCCCCCATGTAAGCACACATGATGTAATAAAAACAACAGAGACCCTGCTTTAGCTGAGGCTCCAGTTTATTATATTGATCATAATATATACATTGTCATAATTATGTACATAAGAAGAGCCTGTGGCTCAAGTATAGTAAGGCCGAAGATGAGCTATATTCCACGGCCGTTGGGTCTCCTCCTCCGATTTACGTGACTCTTTGTGCTCTCGAACATCGATGAGGTAGTATGATCCGTTGTGCAGATTCTTGCTGACCACAAAAGGTCCTTCCCAAGGTGGGGACAACTTGTGCATATCAGTCTGATCCTGGATGAACCGAAGCACCAAATCACCTTCTTGAAAAGTTCTGGTTTTAACCTGGCGGCTATGATAACGACACAGATCTTGTTGATAAATCGCCGAACATGCCGCTGCGAGATCACGCTCCTCATCTAACAGGTCCAGTGAATCCTGACGTGCTTTCTCATTATCAGCTTCAACATAAGCCGCCACACGGGGCGAGTCATGACGGATGTCACTAGGGAGAACTGCCTCTACGCCGTAAACCATGAAGAAAGGTGTGTAACCCGTAGATCTGTTCGGTGTGGTGTTGATACTCCATAACACGGAAGGTAACTCTTCCACCCAACAACCCGGCGTCCGCTTTAAAGGAACCATAAGCCGGGGTTTGATGCCTCTCAAAATCTCTTGATTGGCTCTCTCTGCTTGACCATTAGATTGGGGGTGAGCCACTGACGGCACAGCGAGCCGGATGTGCTCACGCTTACAAAATTCTTCCATAGCATCCTTGGATAGATTAGTACCATTATCAGTTATGATGTTGTGTGGAAAACCAAAGCGGAAGATCACCTTTTTGATGAATTGAACCGCCGTGGCTGCATCACACTTACTGACCGGCTCTGCCTCTACCCAATTGGTGAACTTATCAACCGCCACCAGTACGTGGGTATTTTTGTCCTTGGATCTCTTAAAGGGCCCAACCATATCCAGCCCCCAAGTTGCAAATGGCTAAGTGATTGGAATCATCCTTAATTCTTGAGCTGGAACATGAGCGCAGCGTGCAAACTTCTGACAACCGTCACACTTCTTTACCAAATCCTCCGCATTAGTATGAGCCGTTAACCAATAGAAGCCGTGACGAAAGGCCTTAGCCACCCAGTATTTTAAACTGGCGTGGTGACCACAATCTCCTTCGTGGATCTCACACAAAATCTCACAGCCTTCTTGAGGAGACACACGACGCTGAAACGCCCCTGTTACACTGCAATGATGTAACTCCCCATTGATAATGGTTATTGACTTGGATCGCCAGATTATCTGCCTGGCCAAGTCTTCATCCTCTGGTAACTCGCCCCGGTTCATGTACGCCAGGTACGGGACTGTCCAATCCGGGATAACGTGAAGAGCTGCCACCAACTGAGCCTCCGGGTTAGGAACAACCAAATTCTCCTCTGTAGGTATCTTGACCGACGGATTATGCAACACATCCAGAAAAACATTGGGTGGCACCGGTTTACGTTGAGAGCCTAAGCGACTTAAAGCGTCTGCCGCTTCATTCTTTCGCCGGTCTATATGGTCAACCTGATAACCTTTGAAATGACCAGCCACTATGTCCACCTCTCGTCTATACGCCGCCATGAGTGGATCCTTGGAATCCCAAGGGACAGACACCTGTTGAGCTACCAGGTCTGAGTCACCAAAGCACTTAACCCGGCTTAAATTCATCTCCTTAGCCATCCGAAGACCATGGAGCAAGGCCTCATATTCAGCTGCATTGTTAGTGCAAGGGAACATTAAACGGAGAACATAACAAAACTTATCACCTCGTGGGGAAGTTAATATGACTCCAGCCCCGAGCCCTCCAATTGTTTGGACCCATCAAAATGAATAGTCCAATAAGTGTTATCTAGCTTTTCCTCTGGTGCCTGCAACTCTGTCCAATCATTGATGAAGTCCACAAGTGCCTGGGATTTAATTGTTGTGCGAGGCGTATATTTTAACCCATGAGGTCCAAGTTCAATAGCCCATTTGGCAATCCGGATAGTTGCTTCTCTGTTTTGGATTATATCCCCTAAGGGGGCAGAACTAACCACAGTGATAGAATGACCCTGAAAATAGTGCTTGAGCTTCCGGCTTGCCATAAAAACTCCATACACTAGCTTCTGCCAATGTGGGTACCTCTGCTTAGACTCAATAAGCACCTCACTGATATAATAAACCGGCCATTGAACTAGATACTCCTTTCCGGCCTCCTTGCACTCCATAATAATAGCCACACTAACAGCTCGGACATTAGCAGCAACAACAAGGGCTCTTTATCCACAGGAGCAGCAAGGACAGGCGGCTCAGCTAGCTGCCGCTTTAGACTCTCAAAGGCTTCATCGGCAGCATCACTCCAGACGAAATGGTCTGTCTTCTTCATCATCTGATGCAGAGGGATTGCCTTTTCTCCCAAACGGCTGATAAACCGATTCAATGTTGCAATACGACCCGCCAGCCATTGCACATCGTTAAAACACGCTGGTTTAGCCAGAGACGTAATGGCTGTGATCTTTTCCGGATTAGCTTCAATGCCCCTGTTAGACACCAGAAAACCCAAGAGCTTGTCTGCCGGTACACCAAAGACACATTTGGCTGGATTAAGCATCATCTTATAAACTCGGAGGTTATCAAAAGTCTCCTTCAAGTCATCTATCAATGTTTCCTCCTTTCTGGACTTCACCACAATATCATCCACATAAGCATGAACATTGCGCCCAATCTGTTTATGAAGACAATTCTGGACACATCACTGATAAGTCGCCTGGGCACTCTTGAGCCCAAAAGGCATAGATACATAGCAGAAGGCTCCAAAGGGAGTTATGAAAGCTGTCTTCTCCTGGTCCATAACTGCCATTTTGATCTGATGATAACCAGAATAAGCGTCCAGAAAACACAAACGGTCACAACCCGCCGTAGCATCAATGATCTGATCAATACGAGGGAGAGCAAAGGGATCAGCTGGACAGGCTTTGTTCAGATCTATGTAGTCCACACACATACACCAAGTGTCGTTCTTCTTAAGTACCAGCACAAGATTAGCTAGCCACTCAGGGTGAAAGACCTCCACAATAAACCCTGCTGCCAAGAGCCGGGCTACCTCCTCTCCAATAGCCTTGCGCCTTTCTTCATTGAAGCGGCGGAGAAACTGCCTGACCGGTTTAAACTTAGGATCTATATTAAGAGTGTGCTCAGCGAGTTCCCATGGTACACCTGGCATGTCAGAAGGTTTCCATGCAAAGATGTCCCGGTTCTCATGGATGAACTCGATGAGCGTGCTTTCCTATTTCGGATTCAGGTTAGCGCTGATGCTGAACTGCTTGGATGAATCACCGGGATTAAAGTCAACCAGCTTAGTCTCCTCGGACGATTTAAACTTCAAAGCCGGATCATGCTCTGTAGTTGGTTTTTTCAGAGAGGTCATATCTGCCGGATCAACATTGTCTTTGTAAAACTCCAACTCCTCTATTGCACAAACCGACTCAGCATAGGCCGCATCACCTTCTTCACATTCCAAAGCAATCTTCCGGCTCCCATGCATTGTGATGGTCCCCTTATGACCCGGCATCTTAAGCTGCAGATAAACATAACAGGGCCTTGCCATGAACTTAGCATAAGTCGGCCATCCAAACAGGGCATGACATGGGCTCTTGATTTTTACCACTTCAAAAGTCAATGTTTCTGATCTTGAATCATGATCATCTCCAAAATCAACCTCTAGAGCTATCTTACCAACTGGGTACGCCGATTTACCAGGCACCACACCAAGAAAGACGATGTTCGACGGTTTAAGATTCTTATCTGTCAACCCCATGCGACGGAAGGTTTCATAATAAAGGATATTGATACTGCTCCCTCCATCCATCAGTACCTTGGTGAACTTCTACCCCCAACCTGAGGTGCCACCACTAAGGCCAGATGACCCGGATTATCAACCCGTGGTGGATGATCCTCTCGACTCCATAAAATGGGCTGTTCAGACCAGCGCAGATAACGGGGCACCGCCGGTTCAACGGAATTTACTGCCCTCTTATGCAGCTTCTGATCGCGCTTACATAGGCTAGTGGTGAAGACATGAAACTGCCCACTGTTCAACTGCTTCGGATTACTCTGATAACCCGATTGTTGTTGCTGCTGACCTCCCTGATGATTATAACCGCCCTGGTTACCCTGATTGCCTTGATTGCCATGTCCAGTTTGATTGCCTTGAAATCCTGAACCGGAGCTGCCTCCGCCATAACCCGGCCCATGAAAACCGCCTCCTGAACCGCCGGGCGGTCCCTGGTCGTATTGGAAAGAACTTGAATTTTTAAACTCCCGCATGATAAAACAATCCTTCCAAAGGTGCGTAGCTGGCCTCTCTCACGACCCGTGCTTTGGGCAAGGTTCATTTAACAGGCATTCAAGATTGGGACCTGAACCTCTACCCCGTTGGGGTGGTTTACCCTTACGACACTGACCATTATCCTGGGTGTTGGTGTTAGCCACAAAATCCAAGCTGTTATCCGCCTTGCGCTTACCGTTGTTCCCATGACCCGCCGAGTTATGCTGCTGCCCCTTGGCACTGCCGTTCTTGTTTCCCTTCCCCGTCTTTTCATCCTCAGACTCAGGGTCCTTGGTACTGTCTGAATCGGCATACTTAACCAAAGCTGCCATAAGCATGGCCATGTCATTGCAGTGACACTTGAGCCTTCCCAACTTCAGCTTCAAGGGCATAAACCGACAATTGCCTTCCAATGTTAAGACGGCCGTGTCAGCACTGATGCGGTCTGATGAATGCAGAATGGCTGAGACTCGCTTCACCCAATGGGTTGTAGACTCCCCCTCCTATTGAACACAAACGGCTAAGTCCACAATTGACATGGGTTGTTTGCGCGTAGCTTTGAAATTCTGGATAAACCGGCTTTTTAACTCGGCCCATGATCCAATGGAGTTAGCTGGTAAACTTTTAACCAAGTACGAGATGTCCCTTCCAGCATCATGGTGAAGTACTTAGCACATGCCGCATCATCCACGTCCAGCATCTCCATCGCCATCTCATAGCTCTCAACCCATGACTCAGGGGGTAAATCGGCAGTGTAATTGGGCACCTTACGAGGACCCTTGAAGTCCTTGGGCAGCCGCACATTGCGTATGATCGGGGTAAGACACGACACCCCCAAAGAAATGAAAACCACGCCTGGTTCCACTGAAGTAGTTGGACGAACCGGAGTAAGCTAACGGGCTGCGTACTGTGCTACTAACTCGGCTTCTTGACGTGCTCTCCCGTGATCCACCACATCTTGGGCATTAGCACCGCCGCCCGCCGGGTTATGACCTCGCGGCAGGTTATGGTTTCGCGCACTGCTTGATACGGCTGGTTCATCAATATGCATGTTGTAGCTCCGACTTGGACGGGGGGTGGAATGAATCCTCTCGTGACTGTGTGAATAAGCCTGCTCCTGAGTCAAAGTTGTCTGAAGGAGCTCCCTAGCCCGTCATGTTTCAACTGCTACTGGAGACTCGCCATCGATCGGGAGAGCTACCAATCACGAAGCGGCGGCAACGATGTTATCCAACGGGTTAGAGTAATGACCCGGAGGCGTTGAGACGTGCTGTGATGGGACATTGTTCTGACGAGGCGGATCCATCGCGCGCGGCTGAACCGGCGCCCCTATTCCAAGTGCCTCTAACCGGTTTACCACTAGCTGGTTGCTGGTGCCTGCTCCTGGCGTGTTAAAGAGGTTCCTTCCCTCGTAAATCGGCGGCGGGTGAGACCGGTACCTTCTCCGCATGACATCATCTGACGCACTCTGATCCAGCATAAGCCGATAGGCCTATGCCTCTAATCCGGCCTGCTCAGCGGCCATCCTGGTGTTCTCCGTTGCCAGATCTATCTTAGCTTGAGCTATCTAATCCTTCACCTTAGAATTTCCGCATTATGCTGATCCTGATTTGCCGCGTCAACCTCAGCTGCTAGCAACGTTGCCAAAGTGTCGAATAAATCAGACAAAGCCTGAGCCGGCGGTGGAGCAGAGCCCCCTGCCCCGGCTGGTGTTGCCGCTGCTGAACTGGAAATCACCGCAGCGGCGGTAGAAGAATGCTCCACCGATTGTGTACTGGCCATGAATATCGCAACTCGGCTCGGCGGATCAGGGAGGTCCGGAATACTGTCGCCATCGGAACCACCACTAATCCGGCCATCATGCAGCTGATATAGCGACTCGGTCTCTCCGGTTGAAGACTCGTCGTCAGAGTAGACGATGGTTTCGCCACCAGATGCCGATCTATCCTCAGACTCCCCTCTGTGGATGACTCCCACGAAGGCACGCTTCACGGCAGGCTGAACGCGGGCAGGTCTTGCACGCTGAACCGTCTCGATGATGTTGGTGCAGATGTCCGGCTCAGGGCCCGATTCAACGATCTTGCCAATGAAGACGTGTATTCTACCAAAGGGGACCCGGTACCCGTACTCGATCGAGCCGGCCTCGGGGCCCCAGCCTGCATCGTCGATGTAGAGCTTGCCGCAACGACTCTTGGTCATCCGGACCACAACGTATCCCTTGAGTCCTTCAAAGCTGCCCTTCAAGAACTCAAAACCATCATGCGATGGCCCCACGGTGGGCGCCAACTGTCGTGGTTTTGTCATGGCAGATGTCCTCGTGAAAGGACTTAGTCGTGGAGCCATCGCAACGGGTTAGCTTGAAGGGGTTAAAGCGGACAAGGGACGCGAGGAATTATACTGGTTCGGCCCCTTATGATGAAGGTAAAAGCCTACGTCCAGTTGTGATGGAATTCCAGTTGTGATGGAATTGCTTGGGTTTCGATGACTAGGGAGCGAATCCGCTTTGCCTGGCTCTCGAGTTATCGTCTATTGTCTGTCCCTAAACCGTCACTGAGTCGTCCCTTTATATAGGCAGGTTGATGCCCAACGGTTTACAGAATCCCGAGGCCGGCTCATAAACGTGCCTGGCTCGGTTTCTACCTTTCCTTGCCTTACAGAATAAGTTACATAGCATATGGCGGTTTACACCTACGGGCTCTAATCCGCCTTTGGCCTTGGTCCTTCATGTTAGATCACCTCTGTAAAAGCATCATACCTCTTGTCTTCATGGGCTTCAAACATGACTAACTCCTTCTGGACATAACCCGGCCCCTCATGGCCGGTTTATACTTAATAGTAATATCCCCAACACAATGCCCACGAGCTTTTCACATATTGATCTTTGCTTAGTTACTTTTCCGTTGCCACTGTCACAATCACTACAAAACTGCTACTGTTACTTTTGCCACTGTTACCGCTACTTCCATATTACTTTGCTACTAAATACTTTGCTGCAGATATTAAGTCTTTCAGGTGCGGTTGAATTGACAACTCAACTGTTAATACTTGAGAATATTCTTTGGCTCCCCTTGTGTCGAATCAATAAATTTGGGTTGAATACTCTACCCTCAAAAACGGTTGCGATCCCCTATACTAGTGGGTTATCATTGGACAAGGAAGACAACATAATGTGTTATGTTTTCTTACATCCGAAATAAATTATATTGTCATGGATCATCCAACATGTTGAGCTTGCCTTTTCCCCTCATGCTAGCCAAATTCTTTGCACCAAGTAGAGATACTACTTGTGCTTCCAAATATCCTTAAACCCAGTTTTACCATGAGAGTCCACCATATCTAGCTATGGATTGAGTAAGATCCTTCAAGTAAGTTGTCATTGTTGCAAGCAATAAAAATTGCTCTCTAAATATGTATGATCTATTAGTGTGGAGAAAATAAGCTTTATACGATCTTGTGATGTGGAAGAAATAAAAGTGACGGACTGCATAATAAAGGTCCATATCACAAGTGGCAATATAAAGTGACATTCTTTTACATTAAGATTTCGTGCATCCAACCATAAAAACACATGACAGCCTCTGCTTCCCTCTGCGAAGGGCCTATATTTTATTTTTGTCTTATACCTTATACAAGAGTCATGGTGATCTTCACCTTTCCTTTTTACATTTTATCCTTTGGCAAGCACTGTGTGTTGGAAAGATCCTGATATATATAGGTAATTGGATGTGGGTCTTCATAAACTATTATTGTTGACATTATCCTTGAGGTAAAAGGTTGGGAGGCAAAACTATAAGCCCCTATCTTTCTCTGTGTCCGATTAAAGCTTCATACCCATAAGTATTGCGTGAGTGTTAGCAATTGTGAAAGACTAAATGATAGTTGAGTATGTGGACTTGCGAAAAAGCTCTTATGTTGACTCTTTCCGATGTTATGATAAATTGTAATTGCTTCAATGACTGATATTATAGTTTGTTAGTTTTCAATGAAGTTTCTGATTCATACTTCACATTGCGAATAGAGTGTTACTTTAGTATAAGAAATCATATGACAATATATATATATATATATATATATATTGCTGTTCTAAGAATGATCATGATGTCCTCATGTACGTATTTTATTTTATCGACACCTCTATCTCTAAACATGTAGACATATTTTTGATATCAGCTTCCGCTTGAGGACAAGCGAGGTCTAAGCTTGGGGGAGTTGATACGTCCATTTTGCATCATGCTTTTATATGGATATTTATTGCATTATGGACTGTTATTAACATTATGTCACAATACTCATGCCTTTTCTCTCTTATTTTATAAGGTTTGCACGAAGAGGGAGAATGTCGGCAGCTGGAATTCTGGGCTGGAAAAGGAGCAAATATTAGAGACCTATTCTGCACAACTCCAAAAGTCCTGAAACTCCACGGAAGTCACTTTTGGAATATATAAAAAATATTGGGCGAAGAAAGCACCAGAGGGGGGCCACCCACCATCCACGAGGGTGGGGGGCGCGCCCTACCCCCTGGGCGCACCCCCTGCCTCGTGGGCCCCCTGGCAGGCCTCCGTGCCCATCTTTTGCTATATGAAGTCTTTCGCCCTGGAAAAAATAAGAAGGAAGCTTTCGGGACGAAGCGCCGCCGTCTCGAGGCGGAACCTTGGCGGAACCAATCTAGGGCTTCGGCGGAGCTGTACTGTCGGGGAAACATCCCTCCGGAAGGGGGAAATCATCACCATCGATCCTCTCATCGGGAGGGGGTCAATCTCTATCAACATCTTCACTAGCACCATCTTCTCTCAAACCCTAGCTCATCTCTTGTATCCGATCTTTGTCTCAAAACCTCAGATTGGTACCTATGGGTTGCCAGTAGTGTTGATTACTCCTTGTAGTTGATGCTAGTTGGTTTATTCGATGGAAGATTATATGTTCAGATCCTTTATGCATATTAATACCCCTCTGATTATGAACATGAATATGATTTGTGAGTAGTTATGTTTGTTCCTGAGGACATTGGAGAAGTCTTGCTATAAGTAGTCATGTGAATTTGGTATTCGTTCGATATTTTGATGAGATGTATGTTGTCTTTCCTCTAGTGGTGTTATGTGAACGTCGACTACATGACACTTCACCATTATTTGGGCCTAGGGGAAGGCATTGGGAAGTAATAAGTAGATGATGGGTTGCCAGAGTGACAGAAGCTTAAACCCTAGTTTATGCGTTGCTTCATAAGGGGCTGATTTGGATCCACATGTTTCATGCTATGGTTAGGTTTACCTTAATACTTCTTTTGTAGTTGCGGATGCTTGCAAGAGGGGTTAATCATAAGTGGGATGCTTGTCCAAGGAAGGGCAGTACCCAAGCACCGGTCCACCCACATATCAAATTATCAAAGTAACAAACGCAAATCATATGAGCGTGATGAAAACTAGCTTGACGATAATTCCCATGTGTCCTCGGGAGCTCTTCCCTTTATATAAGAGTCTGTCCAGGCTTGTCCTTT
Source organism: Triticum urartu (assembly GCF_056163025.1). Taxonomy (NCBI): domain Eukaryota; kingdom Viridiplantae; phylum Streptophyta; class Magnoliopsida; order Poales; family Poaceae; genus Triticum; species Triticum urartu. The sequence continues at coordinate 99,535,589 of NC_141873.1, read as the reverse complement.
GCTACAAAAAGGATTGGGCCATCTTGTTGCACCTTGTTTACTTTTGTTACTTGTTACCCGTTACAAATTACCTTATCACAAAACTATCTGTTACCGATAATTTCAGTGTTTGCAGAGAATACCTTACTGAAAACTGCTTGTCATTTCCTTCTGCTCCTCGTTGGGTTCGACACTCTTACTTATCAAAAGGACTACGATAGATCCCCTATACTTGTGGGTCATCAATGCATTATGGAATGAGTAAAGAGACTTGCTGGTAACGAGATTGAACGAGGTATGGGGATACCGACGATCGAATCTCGGACAAGTAACATACCGATGGACAAAGGGAATTGTATACGGGATTGATTGAATCCCTGACATCGTGGTTCATCCGATGAGATCATTGTGGAACATGTGGGAGCCAACATGGGTATCCAGATCCCGCTGTTGGTTATTGGCCGGAGAGATGTCTCGGTCATGTCTGCATGGTTCCCGAACCCGTAGGGTCTACACACTTAAGGTTCGGTGACGCTAGAGTTGTCATGGGAAATTGTATGTGGTTATCGAAGGTTGTTCGGAGTCTCGGATGAGATCCCAGACATCACGAGGAGTTCTGGAATGGTCCGGAGGTGAAGATTTATATATGGGAAGTCCAGTTTCAGTCGCCGGAATGGTTTCGGAGGTTATCGGTATTGTACCGGGACCACCGAAAGATGCCCGGGGGTCCACCTGGTGGGGCCACCTGCCTCGAAGGACTTAATGGGCTGAATATGGGATGGAACTAGCCCCCTAGTGGGCTGGTGCGCCCCCAAGGGCCCAAGGCGCCTAGGGTTGGAAACCCTAGGGGAGGGGGCGCCTCCCACCTTGCTTGGGGGGCAAGTCTCCCCCTCCTGGCCACCGCCCCCCCTCTAGATGCATCTAGGGGTCTGGCCCCCTCTTCCCTCCCCCCTATAAATAGCGGGGGGGAGGGCAGCCGCACCCCTTCCCTTGGCGCAGCCCCTCCCTCCTCCAACACCTTCTCCTCCTCCGTAGTGCTTAGCGAAGCTCTGCCGGAGAACCACGAGCTCCACCGCCACCACGTCGTCGTGTTGCCGGAGTTCTCCCTCAACTTCTCCTCTCCCCTTGCTGGATCAAGAAGGAGGAGACATCCCCGGGCTGTACATGTGTTGAAAGTGGAGGCGCCGTCCGTTCGGTGCTAGATCGGATCTTCCGCGATTTGAATCACCGCGAGTACGACTCCATCAACCGTGTTCTTGTAACGCTTCCGCTTAGCAATCTTCAAGGGTATGAAGATGCACCCCCTCTCTCATTGCTAGCATCTCCTAGATTGATCTTGGTGACACGTAGGAAAATTTTGAATTATTACTACGTTCCCCAACAGTCGGTTCACTTGGGTTGTGCTTCACCGTGAAGCACAAGTTTGCTTCGCGGAAAAGCACAACTGTGCTTGTGCTTTTGCGAGAAAGCATGGTAGTGCTCCCCAAAAGAAAAAACACAGTCGCACTTCTGATTATTTTTTGGGGTTTCATTTTCTTTCTGGTTTTCATTTTTTTCCTTTCTTATTTTTTTGTTTTGTTTTTGTGGGGTGTTTTGGAGAAAAAAGTTAGTTTAAACCTCCTAACATGTGATTTATTTTCAAAAATCTCGACGCGAGAAACATAACAGTGAAAACTGTCCGTGATATGGACACATGGTTCAAGAGATAAAATGTTTTAAAAGAAATGAATCAATGAAAAAACACAAAACTCTCAAATTGCGACAAGTGTCACACATCCAGCGAGCCAATTGTGTCTACCACTTAATCTCCATCTCTATAATACTTGAAAAGACATATTCACTCTTTCCTTCGTCCAACATCTCTTTATATATGGTCTCGCCTTCCCTTATCATGTTTGTCTTGTTTCCCTCTCATCTTTGATTTTTCTCCCATCTAATATTGTTCTTTGATAAATTAATAAATTCTTACCAAATAAGTGCTTAACAGTAAGATTTCATTTCCCCTCCCCTCTCGGACAATTCTCCTAAATAATACAACCTCTGTAAACAAGTCTCTACAACGTCATTTTCTTTTACAAAGGGAGTATTTTCTTTGGTAAGTCAATAAATTCTTATCAAAAAACGTTTTTAACAATAAGATAACGGATAAATCATGGCAATTGCATACAAAAAACTTACTAAGATTTTAGGGCAGAAATGTAATATTATCTCCGTGTCAAAATATAAGAAGTTTTTTAGGCTACACAAACTACAAAAACGTCTTATATTTTGATTTTTTATAGAAAAACTGGTCTTATATTTTGATACGAAGGGAGTAAAAAACATTCAATTATGGGATGAACTACTGGAATGAATGTTTATACTCCCATTGCAATGCACAGGTAAATTATCCAGTCACTACAAAAGAAGATAAGAGTGGCATTCTTTTTAGAATCGAGTGACATTTTTTTGAGATAGAGAATCGAGTGACATTTAGGCCAACTCCACCGCACGACTCCATCCTGTCTGCGCGCGTCCGTTTGGGGTAAAACGGACGAATAGCGCGGCCCAGCGCGCGGCCTCAAACAGACAAATGTCCGGATTCCGTCCGTTTTTGACCCATCTCGACGCGTGCGGACGGCCTGGACGCATGCCCTTGCCCCCCCGTGGCCCGCCTGTCGGGGACACTAGCAGTCCCTCTGCTCCCAACGCTTTCACCCTCCGCCGGCGCCGCCGCTATTCTCTGGCCGCTTCCTCACCGCGCAGCCCCCGACCGTCCCTACCAAACCACGTCTCGACATGGCCACTACCATGCCCGCGCTTTGGCCGTAGTTTTGGCCGTCGATTGGAGGTTTGGCCGTCGCCGTCTTTGTCGGTCGCAGAGGGGAGACGACCGCCGGCGACGTACCACGTCGGCCTCGACAGCTTCCGACGAGAGCTCCAGAGCGGCCAGTAGCCGGCCCGCAACCACCCCTACTGCGTCGAGGTGATCATCGCGGCCTCTTCGCCACCACAACTGCAAGGTATTCGACATTTTGCCCACAAAGGTATGGACAATGGAGATGAATTTTTCTTTCATCACTTCCTTTGTTCATCGGATGATTCGTCGTCGGATGATGAAGATCTTATGGTGGCTGCACTGGTCGTTCACGACCACATTCAACGGTAGCTTCCTCGGTACAAGGGGTCAGTCCCTAGCCGTGCTCCCAACCTGAACTGCAATAGGGAGAGAGGCCACGCCCTGCTCTATGCTGATTACTTTGCCAACACCCCGCTCTTCAAGCCGGATAAATTCCGTCGCCGTTTTTGAATGGCAAGGCATGTGTTCAATCATATCCGAGAGGGAGTGGTTGCTCATGACCCATACTTCGAGTGCAAGACGGATGCCCTGGGCAAGCTTGGATTCTCCTCTTACCAGAAATGCACCGCGGCCATCCGCATGCTTGCATATGTAATTTCAGGCGATCTGGTGGATGAGTATGTGCGTATGAGTGAGACAACATGTCTGATGTCAATGTATAAGTTTTGCCAGGCGTGATCGAGGTGTTTGGCCCAGAGTACTTGAGGCAGCCAACTGCCGCTGATACAGAGAGATTGTTGGCGACCAATGCAGCTAGAGGCTTTCCAGGCATGCTTGGCTGCATAGATTGTATGCACTGGGAGTGAAAGAACTGTCCATTTGCTTGGCAGGGCCAGTACAAGGGGCATGTCAACGGGTGCACTATCATATTAGAAGCGGTGGCATTGCAGGATCTTTGGATATGACATTCTTTCTTCGGCATGGCAGGTTCTCACAATGATATCAACGTGCTGCAGCGTTCTCCAGTCTTCGCGAGGCTTGCAGAAGGCCACTTCCCACCTGTCAACTTTGAGATCGATGGCCACCAGTACAACAAGGGATACTATCTAGCAGATGGTATATATCCTCAGTGGTCAACTTTTGTGAAAACAATCTCGAAACCCCAAGGTGAGAAGAGAAAGAGATTTGCCCAAATGCAAGAGAGTGTTAGAAATGATATGGAACGTGCTTTTGGTGTACTTCAATCCCGGTGGGGTATCGTTCGAAACCCTGCACTGTCATGGGATTAAAGGAAGCTTTGGGAGGTGATGACTGCTTGTGTGATCATGCACAACATGATCGTCAAGGACGAGCGTGATGAGAGTATCTTCGACCAAGAATTTGATTATCAAGGTGAAAATATTGAGCCCCTGCACCAAGATCCGGCCACATTTGAACATTTTGCCCAATTCCACCGTGAGATGCGTGATTGACACACTCATTTGAATCTTCAAAATGACTTGATTGAGCACGTGTGTGATCACATTGGCAACCAATAGATGTATTGGTCCATTTTATGTTCAGTCAAGACAATTTCGATTTGGTTGTAAAATTATTATAATTTTCAGACAAATATTTGGGTTGTAAAACTAGTTTTGATGAAAATATAGGCATTTTGGCCCTGACGGACAAGATGGGACAAAGGGATGGGGCCGCGCGCTGGGCGCACGGCCACCGCATCCCAGGACACGTCCGGACACGACTCCATCGCCATACACAAACGGACAGAATCCGGACAAAACGGACGTCCGTTTGAGGTCGCGCGGTGGAGTTGGCCTTATAAGGGGTACGCTATAGCAAGTGATCTTCACACTTTTCTGGGCCTCGCATGTCATTTGAGGTCATGTTTTGCAAGCCTGGCCTAAACCCAGCCCGGCCCAGACAATACCCAAGTCTTGCGGGTGAGCCTGAAAAGTTCTTCTAATCGGAACCGCGTGTCTCCCTCGCTCGCGCGCCGTCCCGTTGGTCCCAGTCCCACATGCCAGCCACGGCCCTCGAACGAAACTCTAGGCTTCTGCCGCATTCTCTCCCGTGATTCGAAACCAAAACCCTCGCCGTCCCATTCCCCTCCCTCTCCGGAGCTGCGAGCAGAGGGCGGCGGCGGCGTGAGGCGGAAGGCGCGGAACGAATTGGGGATCCTGCACCGAGGAGCCCGATTCCACAGGTAAATCCTCGCCGTTTCTTCTCGCCGGTCCCGCCCTGTTCGATCCGACCCTAGCCGCTCCACCCAATTCGGTTCTAGTTCGAACCGAGAACCCCGCGTACGGCGACTGCTCTCCTCGCCCATCTAAACCGGAATTAGGGGCAGCGCCAAGCAATTGCATGGAAATTAATCGCCGCCGCGTTCTGTTTTATTGACAGGTCAACCCAGGCGAACTATTCACCATCGTGCAGCTTAGCACCGAACCTCGACCTCAAGGATCTGCTGTTCTTCAGCAAGTGAGCACCGAGCTTGGTTTGGAAGCACAGCTCACTGGTTCTGATCATGGATGCCAATTCTGCCGGCACTGATGTATCTGCTGATCATGTCATTGCCGAGTTGCTCGAGATGGGGTTCGAGTTCGACAAGATCAGTGAAGCCATTGGTGTTGTCGGTCCGTGCCGTGCTGACGTGGTGGAGTTTGTGCTGAATGGTTCTGGTAGTGTACAAAGAAAGCCAGGTGGGGGGTCGCAAAGACGCTCTTCTGACAGGAGTGCTAGACTGGCTAATCCCAGGGGGAAATTTAAGCAGTCTAGCATTACTGATCATATCGCGTCAACCACTGGCAGTAAAACCGAGTCTTGTGGCGAGGAGCCAAGTACCTCATATTCTTGTTTAGCGGCCAACATGAACCCTGCATCGACTGCTGCTCTCTGTTTTCAACCAAAGCCAAAACATCAGACTTTGGTTGACGATCCTAGAGGCGAGTTTGACCGGACCGACAAAATTTGTGCTGTTTTGCAAAAGCATTTTGGATTCTCCTGTGTGAAGAGTTTCCAAAAGGAAGCCTTGGATGCTTGGTTTGCTCACAAGGATTGTCTTGTTCTAGCAGCAACTGGATCAGGTAGTTTATTATTATACAATCTCTATATTGTTATGCAAGGTTTGAGGCACCTGTAATAAAATAAATGATGTGAAAATGACCATGTTGGCAGGGAAGTCACTTTGCTTTCAGATTCCAGCTCTTTTGACTACGAAGGTTGTGGTGGTGATCTCACCCTTGATTAGTTTGATGCACGACCAGTGCCTAAAACTTGCAAAACATGGGATATCAGCATGCTTCCTTGGATCAGGGCAACCAGATAATCGTGTTGAGGGCAAAGCCATGGCTGGCATGTATAAGATTATTTATGTTTGCCCCGAGACAGTTTTAAGGTAATCATTCTGCTTTTGATTGCTAAAATTGATTCATTGGTCATCATGCTTACTCGGGAAGTTCTGTACATGCAGACTGATGGAACCATTGAAGAAACTTGCAGAAAAACCAGGGATCGCACTTTTTGCCATTGACGAGGTTCATTGTGTTTCTAAATGGGGTCACGATTTCCGACCTGATTATAGGTCTGCTCTTGTATTCGATATCCTATATTAAAGGTGCAAATCAGTATCTAGCACTGTTTTTCATCATTACTTGTTAGTTTGTGACCTGCACTTCAGTGAGATAATATTTGGTTTGGTACTTAAGAACCAACTAGACTCTTCTATGTTCTTGCAGTGCTTTACAGCTCTAGTATTTAAGTAAACATTATCTTCCCCCCTACAGGAAACTGTCTGTGCTTCGACAAAATTTCTGTTCCAGCAAATTGAAGTTCTTGGAACATGATATTCCTTTGATGGCATTGACTGCTACTGCAACTCTCCCTGTACGAGAAGACATTCTCAAGTCCTTGAAAATGTCAGAACTTACAGTGGTTGTCTTGACGTCCTTTTTCCGACAAAACCTTCGATTTAATGTGAGTAAATCTTTTTATTTTTTCATGTTCTGTCCAGAGGATTACATTGTGGTATGCTGTGTCAAACTGTAGAGTTGGAATCCCCTTGATCTTACTAACCACTAAAATACATGCAAGAGAATTTAATGGTTGGGATGTAAAATTGTGTTGGTATATCTAATAACAAATGGTTTGGTGTTCATAGCCATAGATGGACATCTGAATGTGCATTCGCTTATGTCTTAATTACTAGGATCCAAATACCTTCATTTCCTGTAATTGAACTATTCTTTCCTTTGGAGCGGTATAGTTGGAGCTACATAGGTGAATTGCAGTCTTTTGAAGCTTCCTACCGATTGTCTCATGCAATCTCCCCCCCTGTTTCTGGTTGCAGGTAAAGCACAGTAAAACCTCTGCCTCATCATATGGAAAGGACTTTCAAGAACTAATAGGGACTTACAACGCTTCAAGGAATTTCAAGGGGAAAAGCCAGAAAATTCTTCATGAAGTTGAGCCTGAGTCTGAAAGCAGCTCATACGAGTCACTGGACGATAGTGCATCAGATGACGAAGATGCAATTGCTGATAAAACTAAACTTGCCAAGTCTTTCGTAAAAGAAAATGCTGAACATGAGCTGGATCAGTATCCAGGAGTAGATGATTTTGATGGTAATTAACGAATCATCTGTTAACAGTTATAGGACTACTTGTTTTTTAGAGGATGTTGTATTGCTTCGTTTACTTAAAGAAAAAAACTGCTGATCTTACTTTTGAACCTAGTTCACATTTTCTGAAGCAGTTGCATAAGAAGTTTTTAAGAACGTAATATCTTCTTCGAAACCCAGTTTCTAACCTCAGCATGATTATTGACGCTTCAGAGGATATATGGAAATAGTATTTTTGAAGATCTTTAGTCATCTTTGTGTAGTCTAATGTATGCTTCTGACTGACAGTTGATTTTCTCTTATAGTTTCATGTGGAGAGTTCCTTGAAAGCTCGCGACCTGAGAGCTTTGCCTTTCCTTTTCAATCCCATGAAACTAGTTCATCAGAAAGTTTGGATCAAGGTCCTACAATTGTTTATGTACCCACGAGAAAAGGAACTGTGGAACTAGCTAACTATCTGTGCAAATCAGGCCTCAAAGCTGCAGCGTATAATGCAAAGGTTGGCACCACCTACTGGAACATGCTACTTTTGTACAAGAGAACAGCTTAAATGTTTGCATACTGCAGACATATTATCTATCCTCTTAATATATGCAGTCCTGTGCCTTTTCTGAAGCTATCTGACACTTCTTTCCAGATGCCTAGATCACATTTGAGGCAGGTGCACGAGCAGTTCCATAGCAATGCCTTAGAGGTAACCATAAATATGTTCATTTTTTCATTTCATACTTGACTGGAATATGCTATGGAAGGTTGCTCTTTTCCATTTATAGATGCAATTACCATCAACTACTGGTGTGCATATTTATTTTGAGATAGCATCATCGGAGCTTAGTGTTTCCCATTTTGTACATCTCAGAGTGATAACGGTTCATACTTCCATAAGTCTGACTTGGTTCCATTCAGATATCGGGACTTATAATTGATAAGATGCAATTTTTCTAGTGCATTAATACTTGATGGCACTTCTTTATCTATAATTCTTGTTCAGCACAAATGGCCACTTTATAAATCCCAACAATACTACATATTAGATATTGTTAGGAAGTATTAGTATTGGTCCAGGAGTCCGTATTAGTCTATGTTTAGTTTCCTTACACCTCAAGTCACATGTAATATATATATGCCCCTTGGGCCTTCAATAAAGAAAAGTTGCTTTCCTAACATGGTATTAGAGCCTAGGTTTAGGTCTCGGACGCCGCAACTCGTCCTTATGATCCACTAGATAATTTTTTTTCTCGATCGATCTGTTCTGAGTCGATCTCGTGTGCTGCCGACCTCCTCCTCTGGCCGGCTAGCTGCTGCTCTTCCCACCATGCCTTGTTGCGCCACCGCCCGATCTGCCCGTCGGCCCAGTCTCCTGCGAGCCGGTCCCTGCTGCCAGCCTCCAGATCGAACCACGACAACTTGTCCAGCATCCAGCCGCCTCTCAGATCGATCTCCGCGGTGTGTCGCCACGTCGAAGCATGCCTCCAGGCCGCTGCCTTACGTCCGCTCGTGGGATACAGCCGCCATCCATGCAAGCTATTAACTGCTGGTGGTCCGTATGTGCGGCTGCTGGCTCCATGTTCCGTGAGGGATGCCACTTTGGTGTTGCTTGATCCGTTCCCATCTTGATTTCAAAAATAAAAAAAACAGTCCAATGTCTTCTGCATACACGATGGATTTTGCATCTTTGTGTCATGTATGCTTCCTAGCTTTTACCGTCCTTGTTTTCCGTTGATATTTCGTGTTTCTCATGCCATGCGAGTCCACAATAGCTTTGTCCGTCAGCCTTTTTCTTGTCATTGTTCTCTCTATCGCTCCATTTGGATGTTCACATTCAGGCCTAGTATTGGGTATTGGCATTTGTCTGGGCCTAATATCCCGAATGCCACTGTTTGGTTGGTCTTGGCATTCAGTCGTGGCATTCGGGCTCGATATTGAGCGGTCCTTCCCTAACGCAAAAAACTGTTGGCCCAATTCGGAGCTTGTGTGCTCGACATCGCTAGGCATTGTGGGATAGCGTGCTTATCTGTTTGCGAACGAAACCAAGCCAGCGTCCTACCTCCCGTCTTGACAAACAGCGGCGGTGCCCATCCCGCCCGCCTCCACACCGAGCCCCGGCGGCCGGCGTGCCTGCACCCCAAGATCCGGTGGCCGGCGCCACCCTCCCGCCTCGTCTCCACCCCAAGATTCAGCGGCCGACGCCACCTTCCCACCCCGCCGGAGCTCTCCAGCAGCCGGCGCCATGTTCCCGCCCCGCCAGAGCTCTCCAGCGACCAGCGCGCCCTCCTACCCTGTCTCCACCATGATCTTCGGCGACCGGCATACCTCCACCACGAGCTTTGCCGCCCAGCGCGGGTGTGTTGTTGACCGGCTCCTCTCTTGGTAGAGCTCCGACCCTCTCCCCTGTCTAGCGTCCAGCCTCCTCTTTGCTTGATTTCCCAGCAAAGTCTCATACAACTCAATGCCTCACATTGACAACCCAAACAACGTTGGCATTCGACCTCAATATCAAGTCTGTGTTCCGAATATCTAAGCATCCAAACAAGAATATTGGCATTCAATCTCAATACCAATATAGTGTTATATTGATATTCAACCCAATGCAATGCCAAGGCTCCCAATGCATACATCCAAACATAGCGTATAGGATTTTTGTGGCCTCTCTTTGCATTGTTGATCTAAGCCCATTCTCTTGCCACCGAGCTTCTTTCGCCGTTGGTTTTCATGGGCCATGATTCTTTAAGCAATGCTTCGTTCTCTTGATGTGCCATCTTCTCTTGACAACCCATCTTCTCTTGATACTTCTATTGTATCTTCTATTGATGTGGTGTCTTCCTCTGATGTGCCATCTCTTCGTTATCCCCTTTGGCGACTCGACGGGTTTTGAAGACTCTTCATGCTACGACGACACTCTCAAAACGCGGATTTGGATTATCATTTTTTTTCTAGTATTACACTTCTTCAAATGCAATGCTATTGCATACGCTTTGCATTTGAGGGGGGGGGGGGGGGGGGGGGGCGTGTTAGGAAGTATTAGTAGTCCTTATTAGTCTATGTTTAGTTTCCTTACACCTCAAGTCATATGTAATATATATTCCCCTTGGGCTTTCAATAAAGATAAGTTGCTTTCCTAACAGATATATCCCATGTTATCAACATTCTTTAGTGTTATGCCAAGACCCTGAGAAAATGGTTTCAACTAAAGTGATAAATCTCCTAAATCTTGACATTACATGTCTCATGCTTTAGTATACTTGGAACTGGGCGTTGAGCAGTTGGCTAGTGGGGTGCGGCCGGCTCGCACCCAGCCCTCCACCCCCGTTCAAGCCTTGGGCTCCTCATGGTGTGTGCCTCAGTTGTTACTTTTTAATAACTGTTGGTCTCATTTTTTTCTTTAGTATACTTAATTATTATTTCTTGCACTATCCATATCAGGGATGAATCTGGTCTCCCAAATTTCCAAGTTTTCATAACTTAGTGTGCAATACATCATCAAATTTCCTATTTAAACTCTGAAACCTATCATGCACTTATGCCAAAGGGAATGCTGGTTCCCTGGACACCAAATGATTTCCTTCAATCTCTCAAACTTTGCTGAACCCTTCCTCAAAAAAACTTTGCTGAACCCTTCCTCAAAAAAACTTTGCTGAACCCTTCCTCAAAAAAACTTTGCTGAACCCTTCAGTCCTTTGTGCCCTATTTATAATGACCTAATCCTCCTTATACAGGTTGTTGTGGCTACTATAGCATTTGGCATGGGAATTGACAAATCAAATGTCAGGAGAATTATTCACTACGGTTTACCGCAGGTTAGTTTGGCCTCCAGTGGTGTATTCCCTTCTGAACAGTATTTTGCTGTCGACATGCGTGTATGTCTCTGTGAAAAATGCATGACTTTGTTGTTCTGGACTTCTGACATGCATAGAAAAATGTTTCCACATACTAATTTAGTTGTTTATATAAATACCTAGAAGGCTCATATGTCATGCATCCAAAGACCTGCTCTGATAGTGCTTTTTTTTGCGACAATGCTCTGATAGTGTGGATGTTAGGCAGAACAAGACATTTAGAGCTTATACATATATGTCGGCATGCCAAGCTTGAAATTTACAACTGCTGATTGGTTAGTGAACCACAACACTGAAAAATTAGTCCCAGGTTGGATTACTGACCTAACAATCTAATATCATGCAGAAAGGTTGATTTAATTACTCTCTTTCTCTGGTTCAAATACACCCAAGTTGGGTTAACTTTTGGTTGTGTTTATTCTTTGTGTCTGAAGTTCTCTTGGCCCTTGTTAATCCAGAGTTTGGAAGCGTATTATCAAGAAGCTGGTCGTGCTGGTAGAGATGGGAAGTTGTCAGATTGCAGTGAGTTCTTATACTAAAGACTTGCTGTAATGTCGTTTGGCTTGTTTCTGGACATAATGAAGAAATGATGAATCATATAGCTAACTAGAGAGTATTTATATGTATTGTATATGCTTACTTGCAACCAGTTTAAGACCCCAGGATGGTGAGTGAACTGGACATGAATTGATTCACCAGTTTGGTTGTTCGACTAGTGGTTCAGTTGGTCCGACTGTCAATCCTGACTATTTATGGGCTTGGATCTTTTTTTTTCAAAGCAAAGGATGTTAAATTATTATAAAGCAATAAGATATTTTATTTGAAGTTTTTCTAAATTAATCCAGAAATGGAAATTAAATTCTTTCTCTTTTAGGCTAAATCAATTCCAAAGCCATTTACATTAATTAAAACAACTCCAGGTAAAATATAGCATTACTTTGTAACACTGTAACATCCTTTGCTTTGTAAGAAAACAGACAAAAAAGGGTCAGGATGTTACAGATTGTGATTCAAATTATTGAAACTAACTTGATTTTGAGATGATATGCAGAAAGAAGTGTTTAATATCTATTATCTCCCTGCCGTGACATGAACGCCTGGTAGATGTGAGCTTTGATTCTGTCAGCATGATGGAATTGTATTGCTAACCAGTGGCCACACCACATGGGCATAGATAAGAGATACTTTAGGAGGGTTAAGTTTATTTCGTGCTTAGTCATGACACATTCGAAACTCATCTTATATAGATGATGGATATGACGCATCAGAAAACTGAACTTACATTTAGAGATTAAATAATATTTCCAAGTGACTATTTATTATCCCAGGAAACTTAACCAAAATATTCGGTGAAACAGATAGTTTGGAAAAGCTTTCACAATACTTGCCACGTAACATTGCTACAAGTCAACGCCTTGGTACTATCTGTTCGTGTTACAGTTCTATGCTTGAATAATACCCTAGGTCTTAGTGAACATGAGTGACAACACATCTGTAGAGACAATTTTGTATTTCAGGTTTATAAAATAAGTATAAGGGTAATATTCTAGAACATCTTTTTCTATTGGATGAATAGCAGACCTTTATTACTGTCAGTAGATTTTAGTGGGCCTTCACGCAAAAAGTTTATTGTTGTGTATTTGTCTAATACAAAGTATATATTGGACTCCAAAGCTTTTGGTATCAAGCAGTATTTTTATCCTTTGTTATGAAGCTTGCTTTATTCCTCTCTGCACAATTTCACTTGTTTCTTTTACATTGTTTATTGGCAGCTTTATATTGTAATTTTATGAGAACACCGACATTGCTTCCTAACAAAAGAAGCGACGAACAGACAAGGGCAGCATATAGAATGCTACGGGATTGCTTTCAGTATGTCTCAGAACCATAAATTCAAACCCTGGCGATATCCTAAAACGTATATTCATTAATTCCGTGACTTAATCGCCGTGTAAATTTTCTATATTGCAGCTATGCTTTGAACACTTCAACATGTAGAGCCAGAATACTAGTAAAGTACTTTGGTGAGGAATTTGGTCCTGACGGGTGCCAAATGTACTTTTCTACTTTCTCCATGCATCTTCCCCTTATTTAAATGAAATAAGCACATGCTTCTTCCAGTTTTGTGGGTATTTAGTAGTACTATATGGTATAATTTAGAAATAAAACATACTATTCCCTCGTTCCCAAAAGACAAGTCATTTAACTTTTGTATGAAGTCAACTTTATGAAATTTGACCATCTTTATAGAAAAATAATATCAACATTTACAATACCAAATCAATCTAAGAATATATGTATTAACATTGTATTTATTTGGTATAGTAGATGTTGTTATTTTTATGTAAACTTGTTCAAACTTAAGACAGTTTGACTTTAAACAGAAGTTAAAGCTGTCTGCAGTCTAGATTACTTGTATCAGGCATTCTTCTAATGAAAATAAAGTCCAACGAACTACCACTTTCCTTGACAGGGACATGTGGGGCTCAGGCCTAGATGTCAGTGATTCAACAAGGATCTCTTTAAAACTTGCATTTTCGTCTGTGGCACGAACTAAATTCCTCAATTTAACTTTATTTCATCCAGTATTTATGTGAGTGTCTATTTGACTTGGTTTTCACCTCAGGTGTGACGTCTGTATTAATGGCCCTCCTGAAATGCATGATTTCAAGGAAGAAGCAGTTGTGTTCATGAATGTGCTCCAAGCTCAAGCTGTGAGTACCTTATTTTAATTTTGGTTGACCATATGTCCATATCCTACTCTAGTGCTGAACTGCTGATAAATGCAATGTCTATTACAATTGTATCCACTCTAATATTTCAGTAGCATATAAAGGTTTCTGTTTTCTGTTTTACCTTCTTTAGAAGTTTGTGATCATCTACCCTTGATAGTTAAAACAAGAGATTCTGTTTCAACAGAAAGGTGTGGTCTCACCGCCCTCCTGTCTTAAGGAATATGACATACTAATTCAGTAGTTGCCGAACTGTATTAAGTTGATTGCTCTAGTGATAAATTTTGCAATAAATAAAAGCACAAATGTGAACAAATTATGCATGATTTACCACAGATCGTATAATCCCATTCCATTGTGGTATTATCAGGGTCTACTTTTGCAGTCTGGGTCTTTGAATAGAGCAGAAGTGCTTGATCTGAATGATCTTATATTAGTTTACAGAGGGAGTACATGTTAACGGGATACCAGAGTTATTTTTGTTATTAGAACTGGTTTGCAAATTAGCGGTGGTGTCATCTTTCATTTCTGTTGGGCAGGGAACTTTCATGTAAGGATTTATTTACATTAGTCTATAGCTAGCCTGGCTAAACAGTGGATATATAGACATATGTGTGACGCCATGGAATCCTGGACCCAGCCGATAGGTCTTTCTTGGTTTCCAAGTCTAGTTGGGTTGATTCAGAATCTGTTTAGATCTTTCCTAGTTTGAGTTGGTTCATGTCTTTCCTAAACTGCTGCCAAACTGTGCTATAAAGCTAGGCAGGGTGTAATCAGCTGTGAAAGAATAAACAGAGAAAAGGAGGAGGGTTACCTCCAGAACAGATCTATCACCCAAGGGATCATGGCGCCCAAGCCTAAACTCTCTCGTCCTTGCCCTCCTGACACCCACGATCATCCACTCCATAACCTAGGGTCGTGACATGTTACAATTGTAAGATGCAAGAATGTCCACATTTCTCCTTGTTTTTCTTTACATAGTTTATATCTACAGTACCCTTCCCATTGGATGTCCCTGTATAGGAAAATGTATTGGACAAGGAATTGAGATAATTTTGGTCTCTGCAATGTAATTTTGATTTATATTTTGCTAGTACTCCCTCTGTAGTGATCTAAACGCTCTTATATTAGTTTACGGAGGGAGTACCTTTGAACATTTGATATTGTTGGTACTTTGAGTAATCTTTAACATGCATCCAGGGACAAGCAATTGAAGGTATGGACTACAACAGTACAGACTGTTATATATCTGGAAGGCGAAATTTTGGGGCGGTACCTGATTTCAGAACGATAGTCAGTTATATAAGAGAGAAGGTTTGTGTTCTAATGCATTTCTTCATCCATTATTTTATTTTATTTTTAAACTGGGAGCACTGAGACTTCTAGTCTTAAGCCTCACCACGAGTCCGCAACACAAGTACTTCAATTATCTTTTCACTTTCATTCCTACAAGTTTAAAAATTTCAGCTCTCAAAGCTGTTCTCATGACTAATATTTAGTTTTAGATTCCTAGGTTTGCCATGACAGACAAGATATGGTGGCAAGGCCTTGCTCGTATTTTAGAGGACATGGGATACATACAGGAAGCAGCTGAAATTGTAAGCAATTTACTTCAGTAGTTTGATGCAGTAGTAACTTATCACTAGTGTGAATGTTGCAATGGTTACATGATGAGGTTGTCTCCCCTACTTGTTCCATAAAAAACCAATTGATGTTACTGCAGTGTGCCTCAGTTTTTAGATTCGTCGCATTCACATGATGGGCCAACTAAGATTGAAGTAGGAACATCGAATAGTTCTTTTTTACATGATGTTGAACACATGGTTGCTATCGGCAAGTGATTTACTTGGCCATGTTAAATCAGTTCCTTGATTGTTCAAGTGTAAGTCAGACATATTTCAAGGATGCTATAGTGCTACCACCCCAACTGTACTTGAAGCATCCAAAGTCAGACATATTTTAAGTTGGGGTGGTTATCTGATATGCCATACAGGCAGTACCGTAGTTCTGTTTCTTCTTCTGGTAACAAGAAAATTGTATTTTAACCTTTCGTGGCATAGTATGTGGATGCTCAGAAATTACTAATATTTATTTTGTAAGTCCTTGTTCACCATAATTGGATCAGGTGCCACTGTCTTGGTTTACCATTTTCGTCCTAAAGGCAACAGCTTGAAGCCTCTAATTCGGTTTCCCTTTTGTGTACTTCAGATCTTTTTGCTTACAGATGCAGTGATTCCATTAAAATTTCAATTATTCATTTCACGGCCATAACAAGGAAACATTTTGCTGGTATCTGAGATCAAGTCTCTGTACTGATATAGCGATAGCAGAACTCTTACTGACAACAGATTCACACCAGTACGTTAGCGAGTACATAACTTAACTTCTAGATTAACTGTCATACTCCCTCTATCCCAAAATAAGTGTCACTGATTTAGTACAAAGTTAGCACAAAGTTACTCCTAAATCTACAAAGTTAGTACAAAGTTACTCCTAAATCTACATAGTACAAAGTTACTCCTAAATCAGTGACACTCATTTTGGGACGGAGGGAGTATATCATACCATCATACCGTGTAGTGTAACGATGGATGCCAGGTGACAGGCTACAACATATCAGTGATGCTACCTGGTATGAGAAACGCTATTAAAGGTGAACTAAAAGGCTAAGAAAATATTCCGGGTACACTTGTCTGCACATTTTGTTCTATTATTATTTTTCCTTCAGCCCTTCAGTACGTAATTCAGGATAGAATTATGCTGCATTAATGCTAATCTTGAAAATACGGCAGACCTATGTGATGCAAGGAGTATATTAAATGATAGTGCAGTAGTATATGTCGAATTTATTATGGTTTAGCACGGCATTACTTATTTTTTAGTTTATTATGTCATCCTGAGCTGTTGTGGCACAGTAATTCATTAGTTTATTTGTTAGACAAGTTTTCTTTATCACAGCTGATTAATGGACCCTCTTGCAGCCTCGTGTTCTAATCCAGCATCCAGAGCTGACAAGAGCCGGATTAAATTTTCTGAGTTCACAACCAGACGAGGAAGGCTTATACGCATACCCTGATGCCGCTACGTTACTGGCGATTAGTAACCCAAAGTCCTTCTCTTCTTCCTCGGAGTGGGGCAGGGGTTGGGCAGATCCTGAGATACGCCGCCAGCGTCTTGCGGGGAAAACAGGAAGAAGGAAAAGGAAGAGGGGTTCTCGGAGGCAGCCTGCAGGTTTCACCACTGCAAAGGAGAGACTATCAGCAATACTCTCGAAGTCGAAACGCAGAAAGTAACACCAAAAGTGATGAGATCATGAGATGCCAAAAATAATCACATATAGCGAAGTTCAATTCTGCGGCAGTTTTTTTTACGGCAGCAGGCAGGTACAGGTTGCTAAATCTGACACGATAATTGTTCACTGTCATACTTGTTTGGAGATCAGTTGGGATTTTTGTATACTTGGAGATTGCCTACTAATCAGTTGATTTCACAAGTTACCGCGGAGTGTTAGTTTTAAGTGTTTTTCTTTTTATGGTTTCTCATTAGGGTAACTACTTGTAATAGTACAAATGAATGAGGTTACAGGTCACTATTTTGGCAGCCCATGCTCAGTCTGAACGTCAAGACACTGAATATTTTTTTGACTATAATTTCTTCAGCATCCGTATCATGAACGTGAATGTGAGGAGGTACAGGTCCAGATATTGCTGCCTACTGAGCATGCTAGTATGCTTGTACTGATTCATCTGAACAGTGGATCGTGTCGTCGGTTCTCACATCAAATCCGTAGGGTTTTATCAAACCATGTTCATCCATTTCCCGACTGTTTCGTGCAACCTGATCGTCGGGTCGACACGTAAGGAGCAAACGGGAACTTCTTCTTTGCGCTGGATGGCCACGATGATTCCTACCGTCAGAAAGAAAGAACGTGACTGGAGGTGTCTATCAGTGTATGTGTGTACGATGCCGTCGTTGTCCTGTTGCCTGAAAAATGTCCCAACCTGTCGATGTAAGAGCATCCACATTCCTAGACGCTAGAGGTGAGAAAGATTGGATAGCATGGGTGCCAAGGAATATGAGAAGTTACGCTCAGATAAAAAAGCTAAGCTAGTGATGTGGATCCTCCTGGACCTAAACTTTTTAAAAAAATCTAAACCTTATCATCTTACATGTGACATCATGCACAATAAGGTATTTTTGACTTGTGTCTCGCCTAACCTGAGTTTTTGAATAGCTCCAAGGATTTGGCCATTGTCAAGATCATTGCCAAATGCAGCGTTACTGTCCTGTACATTTTGATGTCAATCATTGGCCGAACGTTGGATGGGAACAAGAGAACCACCTCTTTGTGAGGTGGACACAGTTGCACATGCTCATATAAACACACATGCACTGACCCATATGAACGCAGACTCACACATTGTACCCTTAAGAGCATCTACGAGATACTGTGCCGGCACAACGTCTTGAGATTGACAAAGTCATCATAGATGTCTCGTAATCGACAGGAACGTCTTCTCCAACATTATGAACATTATCGAAAGTCTGGATTTACACGCAGATGATTTATGCTCAGCAGGACAGTGAGATTCATGGATTTTGTTTTTAACAAACCATACACACGATATGCACATCACTCCTCATGCATCGCCTACGGAAGAATGAATTAATGTGGCTTTATGATTGTTGAACTCGTTACGTAAGTCTCGCGATCGACAAAGACATGCTCCTACTATAAGTTATTTGGACTTGACCGGACACAAGATGTCAAAATCTAAGGTTCGGCCTCTAGCGAGTCAAGGGCACAATTATCCTTGGTACCATCCAACCACTCGTCAGATCTCAAGAGATTCATGGATTCATCGTCAGTTTTAAACATGTGGTAAGTGTGCTTGCGTGCACGCATATGCATGTTACGATTGTGTGCAGTAGCACAGTTGCCTGTTCCTTGTAGCCGCGAAAAGCCATTGGATAACATTTTTCTTGGTAAGTTTTCTGGTGCGACCATACAAACAAACAAACTTCCCGCAGAATGATTTGAATCGTGAATCCCGTTGCAAACAACTCGGTTCTTCTTTTTACTCAAACCCGGTAATTTCACACCGGTCAACTCATTTTGGAGCATCTTCAGCAGACGCGCTAGATTTGATGTGCTTGGAAAAAAACATTGTTTTTGCACACGCGAGCCCTGTTGGCGCGCTCCAGCAGGCGCGCGCGGGAAAAAACGTTGTTTTTGCACGCACGAGCCTTGTTGGCGCGCTCCAGCAGGTGTGCGAAAGTTCGGCGCGTGCGAAAAAGCGGCAACGGTCGCGGCAGTTTTGGTGCACGGCGTCCAGCGCGCTCCATAAAATCCGTGCACGGGCGCCTGCCAACCGCCGTCTCTGTCGCCTCTCTTTCAGCTGCGCCCTTCTTCCTCGCCTCTGCCGGTGCCCCGCCGCCGCCGTGCCCTTCTTGCTCGCCTCCAGCACCTCGCCGCCGCCGCGCCCTTCTTCCTCGCCTCCAGCACACCACCACCGCCGCGCCTTCTCCCTTCCCCCGCCGCCATGCCCCTGCGCCCCAGAGCAGCTCCGGCTTTCGTCGCCGCCCCTCCGGCATGTATTATGCGGAGATCCGCTTTGGTGATACACGTCTTGTGCTCGGGACGTTCGAGACCGCCCACGAGGCCGCCCGCGCGTACGACGCGGCGGCGTGGCGCCTGCGGAGGCCACGGGCGCAGATGAACTTCTCCGGCGTGTGGACGCGCGAGCAGGCGCAGGACCTCGCGCCTCCCCCGTGACTAATCACCGCGGAGGATCGCCGCATCCAGCAAAGGCGAGAGCGCGTCCTCCTCATCGCCGAGGCGAATGAGCACGCCATGACGGTGTGGCGCGAGCGCTTCCCGCAGGAGGTTGCCGACGAGAATGAGTTCTGGGCGCAGAGTAGGGCGGAGCGAGCCGCGGAACGGGTGGAGCGGAAGGCACTGGCGGAAGCCCGGTGCAAACTAGGACCTGCATCGATCTAGGACGAGAATGATCCTCGGTGGGTCGACACGTTTCTGTCGTCGGACTACACCACCGAGAAGGACGAGGAGTAGTTATCTAGTTATCGTCGACGCGTTTATCTACTACTCCCTCCGTCCCAAAATAAGTGACTCAACTTTGTACTAGTTTTAGTACAAAGTTAATACAAAGTTGGGTCACTTATTTTACAAACTTAGTACAAAGTTGAGTCACTTATTTTGGGATAAAGGGAGTAGTTTTTATCTAGATTTATTTGTATCGTATGGACTAACTTGTGGTGTTGGGCTTGAACTATGCTATGAAATTTAATCTATGTGTTGTTTCATATTTTTCGTACGTGTTGCTCTACTCGCGCACGCTGAATTTTTGCAGCACCTGTTGGAGCTATAGCGGCGCGCCATATTTTTTGCAGCGCCTGCTAGACCAAACGCCCTCCTACCTGCTAAAAAGCGCTATTTCGGTGCTGAAAAAATTATTTAGCGTGCCGCGCAACCGTGCACCTGTTGGAGATGCTCTTAGAGCAACTCCAATGGGGCGACCCATTTCGTCCGTCTGCGTCCGTTTGGATCGGCGCGGACAAAAATGGAGGCCCAACGCACCGACCCAAACCTAAATCTCGTCCGCCTTGCATCCGCACCGGCCCATCTCCGGCCCAAAATCGCACTTGAAATGCGTCGGCACGGACGCATCGCGCGTCTCCTTGGCGTCCGCCGCATCCCCACCTACAGGCCACGCAAACACCGCCCGTCATATTATTTATGACGACCACCGACAGCGGGCCTGCTAGTCAGCCAGTGGAAGCATACTTTTTTAAGCACGCGTGCGGCGGGGGCCGGCCTCATCCACTTCCGTCCACATCTGCCCCCCCCACCACTCCCTTTGCTTCCTCGTCGGTGACAGCAAACCCTAGCAAGCGATGGGTCTCTTCGACGACAGCGGCAAGGGCAAGGGCACCCCCGACGCCTCGTCCTCCCGTATTCCTCCCCCCTCCTTCTCCGGCGCCGGCGCATTTTTGCCCAGGCCACCGGCGCCTGCACATCTCGGTGCACCAAGCGCGGTGGCACTGGGAGTACAGGCAGCCGCTGCCCTGCCCCGACGTCACGCTGCCGCACCACTGACACCTAGATCCGCATCGGATCCCAGTGCCGGCAGTTCCGCGTAGCCAGCGGGCGCACGACGACGAGGTGCGCAGGCGCCGCACGCAGCTCATGTCGGAGCAGCGGCGGATGCCTAAGTACGCCGCCGACTCTCCCAACTGGGAGGCATGGTTTACCCTCGAACACGAGGAGCAACGGCGTGTAGGCGTCGACGCCGTCCCGTCGTCGTTCTCACCGCCGCCCTCGCGGGTAGCCGGAGGAAATGGAGGCGAAGGCGGAGTACCAAGCCGCCCTTGAGGAGGCCATGCAGCACGCGCTGGAGGCTAGCCCCCTCAAGGAGGACGCACACTGGGATGGGCTGGAGCAAGCCCTTGCCCTGTCGGCGGCAGGGGACTCCGTCCACACCCCGCTCTTCGTGCTGCCACTGCCGCCACCGCCGCCCATCGAGCCTGATGTCGCTTGAAGCTACGTCGGTATTTCCCCAAAGAGAAAGGGATGATGCAGCACAACGGCGGTAGGTATTTCCCTCAGATGTGAAACCAAGGTTATCGAACCAGTAGGAGAACCAAGTAACACAACGTAAACAACACCTGCACACAAATAACAACTTCTCGCAACCCGACGTGTTAAAGGGGTTGTCAATCCCTTCTGGGGTACGGCGCCTCAAGATAGGCAAACAGATGTGAGGAAAATTTGTAATAGATTGATAGATCGAACGCCAAATAAAATAAATAAAAATAAATTGCAGCAAGGTATTTTTGTATTTTTGGTTTAATAGATCTGGAAATAAATGCAAAGGAATAGTAGATCGTAAAGGCAAATATATGAAAAAGAGACCCGAGGGCCGTAGGTTTCACTGGTGGTTTCTCTCGAGAAAAATAGCAAACAATGGGTGAACAAATTACTGTTGGGCAATTGATAGAACTTCAAATACTCATGACGATATCCAGGCAATGATCATTACATAGGCATCACGTCCAAGATTAGTAGACCGACTCCTGCTTGCATCTACTACTATTACTCCACACATCGACTGCTATCCAGAATGCATCTAGTGTATTAAGTTCATGAAGAAACAGAATAATGCAATAAGAACGATGACATGATGTAGACAAGATCTATCTATGTAGATATAGACCCCATCGTTTTATCCTTAGTAGCAACAATACATACGTGTCGGTTCCTCTTCTGTCACTGGGATCAAGCACCGTAAGATCGAACCCACTACAAAACACCTCTTCCCATCGCAAGATAAATAGATCAAGTAGGCCAAACAAAATCCAAATATCGGAGAAGAAATACGAGGCTATAAGCAATCATATAAGAGATCAAAGAAACTCAAATAACTTTTATGGATAAAAAGATAGATCTGATCATAAACTCAAAGTTCATCGATCCCAACAAACACACCACAAAAAGAGTTACATCATACGGATCTCCAAAAGACCATTGTATTGAGAATCAAGAAAAAGAGAGAGAGAGAGAGGGGGGGGGGGGGAAGCCATCTAGCTACTAACTACGGACCCGAAGGTCTACAAAGAACTACTCACACATTATCGGAGAGGCATCAATGGAGGTGGTGAACCCCATCTGAGGTGTTGTCTAGATTGAATCTGGTGGTTCTGGACTCTGCGGCGGCTGGATCAATATTTCGTCGACTCCCCTAGGGTTTTTGGAATACCGGGGTATTTATAAAGCAAAGAGGCGGTCCGGGGGCACCTGAGGTGGGCACAACTCACCAAGGCGCGCCTGGGCCTCCTGGTGCGCCCTAGTGGGTTGTGCTCTGTTCGGAGCACCCCTTAGGTGCAGCTAGAGCCTATTATGTTCTTTCTGGTCCAAAAAAAATCTCTGTAAAGTTTCTTTGTGTTTGGACTCCGTTTGATATTGATTTTCTGAGATGTAAAAAACATGGAAAAAAAGCAACTGGCACCTGGCACTATGCCAATAGGTTAGTACCAAAAAATAATTATAAAACATTCAAGATTGATAATATAACAATATGGAACAATAAATTATAGATACGTTGAAGACGTATCAGAGCCCAAGCCGAAGCCGGAGCCGTCGCTGACACGGAAGCGCTCCCCGCCTCCACCCACTTGGCCGGAGGAGGCATACTCGTGGACGGGCCAGTACCGCGAGTGGGCGAGCGCGCCTCCTGTCCACGTCATCGACGCAGGAGGCGGCCCACCTTGAGCGCTGGAAGGCGCACTGGTTCCGCCAGGAGCAGGTCGACTGTGAGCGGCAGATGCGCTATGAGGCGATGCTCCATCGCGACGTGGAGGCGCTCCGGCTCGAGGAGGAGGAGGAGCGCGCGCGGCTAGCCGCAATGCCGCAGTCCCAACAGACGCCGAAGGAGGCTGCCCTGGCAGCATACTAGGCGGCATTCGGGTGGGCTGGCCCTGTTCCCGTCTTCATCGACCTCACCGGCGGCGATGGCGACGGCGGCGTCAACATCAAAGGCAAGGGCAAGACCGATGATGTCTAGGGCAGCGTGCGGGGCGACACAGACTTTTTTTTAATGTTTTAATTAATGTTTAATTAGATTTAAGTGGACTTTGGCCGGTGGTTGACAGGCCATTTGTGTTCATTTTGTGCGAGCTGTTTTCTTTTCAACGCCGGCACATTTAGGTCAGTCTCTTGTCGGGCGGTCAAGTCGACCCATTTTAAAAATGCGGACGCGCATGTCCGCATGACCGATCCAAACGGATAAAAAACAGACAAAACACATGTCCGTTTGGATCGGCCCGTTGGAGTTGCTCTTAGGATCGACCTTCATTTTTCCTGCCGACCAAACAGATATACTAGGAGTAGATGGAGAGGTGAACATTCTCTTTGTTTTATCAATCACATTGGCAAGGTGGCCGGCTGGAAGACGATGCAACGGGCGCCGACGAAACAGATATACTAGGAGTAGATGGAGAGGTGAACATTCTCTTTGTTTTATCAATCACATTGGCAAGGTGGCCGGCTGGAAGACGATGCAACGGGCGCCGACGAAACAGATATACTAGGAGTAGATGGAGAGGTGAACATTCTCTTTGTTTTATCAATCACATTGGCAAGGTGGCCGGCTGGAAGACGATGCAACGGGCGACACGGCAGCAGCAAAGACCAAGCCGCATGTGCGCGCGCGTGCATCATCAGCCTACTGCTGTACGTCTCCCCTCCTCCCCCCGAGGGCCACGCATCATTCATCGCCATCTAGTACTACGAGGGAGAGCAGGAAAAAGAAAGAGGATAAGAAAAGAGGAAAAGCCGGACGCGTCGATGATGTTTTCGGGAAGGCAGGCCTGAAAAAGGGAGCCGGCCCACCGCGTCAGGGGGCCAAAGCGGAGAAAAGCAGACGAGCGGGCAGGGGTGACGTCACCGGGGGCGCTCCGGTCATTTGGGCTGCCAAATGATTTGGTCAATCGGATCTGGACAGCCGGGCCCACCTCCCCTATCCTCGCATCATGCATGCACACCCTCTCCTCTCTCTGCTTTCTTTTCTTTTCTTTCTTCTCCCTGTCATTATTTTGTGAAAGTGCGGGCTGGAAAAAAGGAATTCCGTGTGAATTCAAATGCTTCTGCTGAAAGGTACACGAGCGCTAGATGTTTTTCTCCGATCCAATGGAGAATAAGTAGTTTCGGGTGAGATTCATGTGACAAGGAAAAGAGAAGATTGAAAAAGGAGTAAGCGATAAGCATCATGAGACGTGAGGAGTTATGATGCATGCATTGCGCAGGAGAGGTGAGATGAGATGATACGGAGGTGCAGCGTACCCAAGCAAGCACACAGGCACAGGCGCGGGCAGGCCTGCTGGCTGCTGGGGCTGGCTCCCTGTAGCCCTTTTTGCCGGCCAAGGAAATTGGGGGAAGGGAAGGGACCTCCCCATGAAAAGAGTAGATTGCACTGCCACTGCGGCAGCAGCAGCAGGATGTCATCCAACTTCATCATCATCTGTCTATGTGGGGATCTATCTAACAACCGGTTTAGGGATTTGGGTTAGGGAATGCGTCCGAATGATTCAAGCTTTTTTAGGAGCATAATGGAGGTTTTTTTGGTGTGTTAGAAAGAAAGAAACCCTATGATGATGGCAGCTCTTTCGTGGATGCTTCTTCTTCATGCATTTTGTTCTAGTAGATCATTTGAGCCGTCGGTGCTAGGGTTTGACATGAGGAGTTTGAACCATATGACGGTGAATACAACAGATACCAATTACAGACGAAGTTCATGCTACACCACCGCTGGTGGAATCATTAGACCAAACAAGAAGTGGGGTGTTTCGGGTAAGTGCTGATTAGGACATCTGGTTCACATGTAGTACACTTTGTTGGTTTGCTTGGATCTTGACGGAGGCCACATCCTACAAGTTCTAGAAAGTTGTGAAAAAGTACCACACACGTCTACATAGAAGAATGATAGGGGCATCGACATATCTTCCGTGTCAATTTTGGCTAGAAGATAGACCATATGTGGGTTGTACAGAACACATGGTGAATTAGTGCACAAAAACTTATGAAAATTCATATTGTATCCTTTTTGCCCAGTTATTTTTTTGTACAAATATGAATTCACAACTCGAGTATTTGCATCTTTATACAACAAACAGCTCAACAATTTGCATCTGCCAAAATTCGCAAGTACAATAATTGTTCCATGGGCTGTAGAGATTTTTGTTACAGTACTAGTTTATAAACAAGATGACATGTATGTTAGATTTTATGGGCCTCGGTGCACTAAATCTTGTATCTTGGCCTAACCGAAGTTCTAAAATCTTAAAGGCCCATTTGGCTTGCACGAAAAATATGTAGGTTTGCTCGTGGAGTAAAATAATTTTCAATATGAAAATTGGGTTGTTCTACTCACTCACTCCACGCCACATAACGCAATAATGCACGCTCTCACTCACTTCACGACACACGACGCAATGCAACGAGTTCAGACTAACTTGTTGGAACAACTTTTTTTTGCATGGCGACGCAACCTTGCTCTTAGGTGTACATGTCAATACACGAGCTCGTTGTGGACACACTTTGTACTTCTAGAGAGTTCTTCCACCACATGTTAGTACCATCTCTTCACTCTACCATGCGTTCCCTCTACGTAGAGGAGGCGCAGAGAAGAGAGAGGCTACACACACCATTAGTAGAAAAACAAGCATTAGCAGCGGTATACAGAGGTTGTCATGGAATTGTCACGACAGATGTGCTAGTGAAAGGACTTAGTCGTGGAGCCATCGCAACTAGGAAGCTTAAAGGGGTTAATCGGGACAAAGGACACAGAAGGTTTATACTGGTTCGGCCCCTTGCGGTGAAGGTAAAGCCTAGTCCAGTTGTTGTGGTATTGCTAGGTTTCGATGACCAAGGAGCGAAATACGCTAGCTTGGCTCTTGATCTGTTGTTTCTTTCCCTAAGCCGCCGCCGGGTCGTCCCCTTATATACACGGGTTGACGCCCTGCGGCCTACAGAGTCCCGGCCGGCTCATACAACGTGTCCGGCTCGGTGACGTCTTTTACATGCCTTACTTTACAAGTCTTATCATACATGGCGGTTTATACTCATGGGCCTTAAGCCGCCTCCGGGCTTCGGCCTACTACAACCTTATCATAAGCCGTCACTTTGTATATTATTCGGGCTTCCTTTAGTTAATCTGCCATTGCTATTGACCCGGCCCCTCCTAGGCGGGTCATACCTGGTAGTTATATCCCCAACATTAGGCCCCAGGTTGATTTGAACTTTGTTCTCGTCAATCTTCAATATTTAGAAAAAATCCATCTATTACTGTTTTGCGAAAGCCTTGTAACCCGCCATGACGTCATCTTCGGATTTTTCGGAAACCCGCCACCACGTCATCTTTTAATGGATCTTTATCTTTAATGCCTTCCCTAAAATCGAGGCGCCTGGGTAGCTGGATAACCATGTTTTGGTCTCCTTGTTTTTCGCGCCCACTTATCAGTCTTCTCCTTATAAATAGGCACGACTGGCTTTTCTTCATTCTCCCCCTTTTCCATCGTCTTCTTCCTCTCTCGCAACCCTTCTATCGCTCGAGCTCCGCCGCCGCCGCAACGCTCATCGTCGTCCTCAAGCTCGGCCGCTGCATCCCCCTGAGCTGTCCAGAGAAACGACGACGACCCTCCGCAACAGACCTGCATCCGTAAGTTCTTGCTTTCTCACACCTTAGATCTGCATTAGGGTTTGCGAGTTCTTTCCATGTTCTTCGCTGTTCATTGCGGATTCCTTGCAGTTTCTCCACCGCACCCTCCTTTGATCTAAAAGAAGTATAAAACCTATGCGGTAGTTGTTTTGCATCCATTTCAGATGCTAGCAGATCCCTTTCTCCTGTCCAAAGGCCTCTTTAGAACTGACGATCTCCTCTGTGCTGGTTTTTAGGTCTAGATTTATTTCCCTTTTTGAACCATCTTGATCTAAAATAATAGCAACAACTTGTGAAACTTGTTTATCTCAGCACTTAGCCAATTCTGACTCAGGCAACCTTTGAATATCTTTAGTCATGGCGGCTTATGACTCCGTCTCAGTTTTCCTTTATATATCATTAGCCCTTACTTAAGCCGCCATTACTCATCTGTACTATAATCATTAACTTGTAACTCCACCAATAATTTGAACCGATAAATTACTTTCTTTCCAGCTTGCCCTATTTTCATCGTGCCGTCAAAAGCGCCAACAATATGCAACTGGGTCCCTTCCACAATTACTGAGGATACCTTGAAAGAATTTGTCACTATTGGATTTTTGCCAGAGAAAAACATTATGTCTTATCGTGCCCCTGACCCGGACGAAGAACGGCCTTAGCCCAAAGATGATGAAGTTATCATTTTTACTGACCACATGAATCGGGGTTTTTCACCACCCGGCTCAAAGTTCTTCAGAGAAGTTCTGCATTTTTTCAAACTTCATCCACAAGATCTTGGACCCAACTCCATATCCAATATCTACAATTTTCAAGTTCTCTGTGAGGTATATCTTCAAGAAGAACCGACCGTGGAGCTCTTCAGAGAGTACTTTTATTTGAACCACCAGAATGAGTGCACCAATGGCCCTAGCTTGGAACTTGGCGGAATCTCGATTCAACGCGGACAGGGTGCTGTCTTTCCTTTAGTGGTCTTACCAAGCCATCCCAAAGATTGGAACCAAACTTGGTTCTACTGCAAGATATTTCACCAGCTGATGAAAAACCACTGCCTGGTTATCACGCGGATCGTCTTGATTCTAAGTTTGTGCTCCCTAACAAGCTTACTGCTGCTGAACACAAGAAGCTTATCCCGTCTATCAAAAGGATTCAATCTTTATTGGGAAATGGCTTAACTGGAGTTGACCTGATCCGTTGCTGGATCGCATGGCGGGTCATCCCTCTAAGCCGCCGATCAAAGTTGATGTATAAATATGGCGGAGGCCCAGATGATTCTCCGCGTCATAGCTCTGTACAACTAACTGAAGAAGACATTGTTGCAATGTCAACCATCCTCATGAACGACAAATACGAGGACTGTAAACCCCTTCTGCAAACTTAACCCGGCACCAGAGGTGAAACCCCCTTGACCTCCTTTTTTGTTTTCTTCAGTAGTTAAACACTTACATGGATTTTTAACCTGTTATTTGCTTACAGGCCAAATCTGATTTCTGGAATGCCAAGTATGATCATGAAGCTGCCAAGAAGGCTAGAGCCGCTGCCATAGCCACCAGGAGAATGACCCGGAAGCCCAAGAAGAAGAAGACTGCATCTGACATGTTCCAGCTGGATGATGCTTTTGAGTCGGAGGTAGCTCTTGACTCCCTTGGCCAGTTTTTTAACAACCTTATTGGCACTGACTATTGCCAGGACGACACGGGGGCCAGCCAGGCCGTAGAAGAAGAGGTAACTATTTCCTCCGACTCAGCCCCTTTGCCAAGACAGAAACTTCGACTGGTAACCCGGAAAGTAAGGTTTTCGCATCCTTTGGCTTATTTGGACCCTCATTTTCTTTTGAAAAAACAGCAACATGAGAGCCGCCGTCAGGCCCGGACTAATGACGACACTGAACCGCCCTCCGACTTACAAAAAACTCCTCGAAAACGCCAGAATGAGGTTTCTTTCACCTTTGTCTTTTGCTTTTATCCATGAATCTATTTCCTTACTTTCTTAACTTTATTTTATCTTTGCAGGAGGTTTCTCGCTCTTCTGGCGACTCGTCGCAAACTCAATTTCCCGCTTTCAAGACTGCCCCTGGGTAAGGAAAATCATCTTTCTTCCGCATCTTTAAAACTGCATCATTATACTAACTGTCTCATAAAATCTTTCTTAGCGGTCAAGAAAAGTCCAAGAAATCCAAGGTGACTAAGCCGGCAGAAGACCCAAAAGATCCTGCACCTGAACCGGCAATACCAAGTCCTCTTGATCAATCTGAAGCGCCAAAAGATCCGGCTGTCCATGTTCAATCGGACCCTCCCGAGTCGTCAGCTGATGAGACCATTCTTAATCCGGCTATCACTGAACCATCTAGCTCAGCTAACTCGCCGACGACTTCTGACAATGATCTCTTAATTACTGGTAGTCGATTCGTTGAGCCGGGCGACCCAACCGTACTGGCCCGACACTCTGCTAAGCAAGAGGCTTTAGAGAGGCAGAAGGTGAGGTTTGATGTTTCTCATTATGCTCACCTGAACGTTAGCGACGTGCTGTCTGGCTACCTGATACGTCTCCAACGTATCTATAATCTTTGATTGTTCCATGCTATATTATATTCTGTTTTGGACATTATTGGGCTTTATTATACACTTTTATATTATTTTTGGGACTAACCTATTAACCGGAGGCCCAGCCCAAAATTGCTATTTTTTTTTCTTATTTTAGGGTTTCGCAGAAAACAAATATCAAACGGAGTCCAAACGGAATGAAACCTTCGGGAACGTGATTTTCTGAATGAACATGATCCAGAGGACTTGGACCCTACGCCAAGACATCAACTAGGAGACCACGAGGTAGGGGGGCGCGCCTACCCCCCCAGGCGCGCCCTCCACCCTCGTGGGCCCCCTGTTGCTCCACCGACGTACTCCTTCCTCCTATATATACCTACGTACCCCCAAACTACCAGATATGGAGCCAAAACCCTAATTCCACCGCCGTAACTTTCTGTATCCACGAGATCCCATCTTGGGGCCTGTTCCGTTGCTCCGTCGGAGGGGGCATCGATCACGGAGGGCTTCTACATCAACACCATAGCCCCTCTGATGAAGTGTGAGTAGTTTACTTCAGACCTACGGGTCCAAAGTTATTAGCTAGATGGCTTCTTCTCTCATTTTGGATCTCAATACAAAGTTCTCCCCCTCTCTTGTGGAGATCTATTCGATGTAATCTTCTTTTGCGGTGTGTTTGTTGAGACCGATGAATTGTGGGTTTATGATCAAGTTTATCTATGAACAATATTTGAATCTTCTCTGAATTCTTTTATGTATGATTGGTTATCTTTGCAAGTCTCTTTGAATTATCAGTTTGGTTTGGCCTACTAGATTGATCTTTCTTGCAATGGGAGAAGTGCTTAGCTTTGGGTTCAATCTTGCGGTGTCCTTTCCCAGTGACAGTAGGGGCAGCAAGGCACGTATTGTATTGTTGCCATCGAGGATAACAAGATGGGGTTTCATCATATTGCATGAGTTTATCCCTCTAAATCATGTCATCTTGCTTAAAGCGTTACTCTGTTCTTATGAACTTAATACTCTAGATGCATGCTGGATAGCGGTCGATGTGTGGAGTAATAGTAGTAGATGCAGGCAGGAGTCGGTCTACTTGTATCGGACGTGATGCCTATATACACGATCATACCTAGATATTCTCATAACTATGCTCAATTCTGTCAATTGCTCAACAGTAATTTGTTTACCCACAGTGAATACATATGCTCTCGAGAGAAGCCCCTAGTGAAACCTATGGCCCCCGGGTCTATCTTCCATCATATTAATCTTCCTATTTCCTTTGCCTTTTATTTTACTTTGCATCTTTTATTTCTCTTTATCATAAAAATACCAAAAATATTATCTTATCATATCTATCAGATCTCACTCTCGTAAGTGACCGTGTAGGGATTGACAACCCCTTACCGCGTTGGTTGCGAGGATTTATTTGTTTGTGTAGGTGCGAGGGACTCGTGCGTGGCCTCCTACTGGATTGATACCTTGGTTCTCAAAAATTGAGGGAAATACTTACACTACTTTGCTGCATCACCCTTTCCTCTTCAAGGGAAAACCAACGCAAGTGCTCAAGAGGTAGCACTACCTCAGTCATGTGCATTCCAGCTGTGACTCGGAAATTGAGATGGTCAAGCAACTGCAGCTGAAATATGAGGTACGTTCGCCGGCTTTCACTATCTTATATATGCTCTGCCAGCCCCCAAGTCTCCGGATTATGATGAACCTGAATGATCTGTAGACTTGTGATATAGGTTGATGCTCTGTCTTAGATTTTCCTTAAATCCAGCCTAAATTTCACCTGTAGTCCCCAAGGGCCGGCTCAATTTATCACAAATGAGCCGGTACTTAACTTCATAACTGTCTTGAATCAGTCGAAACAAATAATGCGATCCGGCTCAACATGAAAACACTTTCTTAATATCATGCATTAGCCCCCAAGTACCAAGCATTGTTACGTGTAAAACACTTGGGACTTTAATCATAGAAGAGCCATTTCACATGAAAAAATTGCTTTGGCAGACATTAGCCCCCCAAGTGCCGAGTGGTGTTGCGTTGCAACGTACTTGGGACTTTAATCATGATAACCTTTACATTTTAACATACATGTGCATGTTTACAGACCGCCTTGACTGAATTAGGGTCTCAATTGGCTGATGCAAAGACCCGACTGACGGATCAAGAGGCGGAGATAAAGAATGCTGACTCCAAACTCCAGTTGAGCCTTTCTAAAGCTGAAAAACTGAAGACCAATTTTGATGCGGAGAAGAAATCCTGGGACGACGAGAAAACCTTGCTAACCCAGCATGCTGAGATGGCGGAGGCGGCTCTAAAGGAGGTTACCACGGAGCTCACCTGCTTAAAAAACCATGTGTCCCAGATGGTCTCCGCAATCTTTGGTGAGTTATTTGTCTTTAGTTACTTACACTCTATTTTTTCCAGAAGTATAAGCCGCCTTCTTAACCTTTTAAAACACCTGCAGGTCCCCGGAGCAACAATCTGAGCCAAAACAGTTTAATAAAGCTCAAGGCGGTTTACACCCTGGTGGAGCAGCTGTACACTGGAGCTCAACGGGCGCTTGCCATTATATCCCCAGCCAACCAAGGACCAAACCTCTTAAGTGACGTCTTGAAGAAACTGTCAATTCTACCCGCCAGATTCCAAGAGGTCAAGCGGTCTTGCACACGAGCCGGAGCCTTAACCGCACTGAGCCGTTCGAAAGCCTGGGTGCCGGAACTTGACCCGGCGGATGTAGCCAAGGGGTACCCTCCTTTGAAAGAAGATGGGACTCCATTTGATTAAGACGATTTCGTTGCTTGTGTGAGGGATGTCCGTCCTCATGCTACCATCCTTGGCGAAGAAACCAACATTGATAAATATCAGTCGGGTTTTGATGTTGAGAATAAGAAGATGGCGACTCCCTCTTATAAAGTGACAGATCTTATTCCGCCGGTTCACCAACACACTTTTGCCCCAAAAATTGACCCAACCGGCCTAATTGACGATGAAGCTAAGTTCGTTGCTCTGAACGGCTTTGACTGGTCCAATCCTAGCTTCCAACCAGTGGAGGGAGGTGAACCGACGAGGCAGGAGTCATAACCGTCTGAATAATCCAGCCTTTAGCTTAAGATCTGCTTAAGAGAGAAAACATTCTAACCTTTTGGGCTCTCAATGCCTTGTAACAGGTTAGTTTGAAAACTGCATGTTTTGCCTATGCCATTGAGCATAGGATGTTGCATATGACCTTTTATCCATAATGTCAATGTATGCATTATATCCGTGATCACATCTGCAGTGTTTAAATCTGTTCCTGTATGCAAAAAATGAAAAAACTGTCCTGGCGGTTTATCGCTGGACGGGTTAAAACACCCGATACATAACTATGAAATCATCATAGTAGAAAAAACAGGACCAGATGTAAGATAGACAAGGCTGAAAAAACCTTTGATTAACGAAAAAGACATAGATAAGCCTATTTATGAACGACAACGTCATACCTATGTTCTTTGATTCTGAACGGCCGGCTTATATGACCCGGACAATAAGGTTGACGACCCTAATCTTTGTAGAAGTCAGTACCTTCATATGCCTGATGATTGTTATACCTTGGCAACTCATTGGCAAATAACCGAGCTGGTGCAGTTATATTTGAGACAATAAAAAACCAGTAAAACAAAATAGTATGTTTCAAACGATGTAAATCAAGCATTTAAGAGTAATTTGGAGGCTTCTGATTCGAATACGATCAGTAAACCGGACCAAAGGGGTTAAGCTAGGATTCGAATACGATCATGTAGCCCCCAGTGGCTTTGGCGTTGTGCCGATCAAGAGGGTACCGACAGCTATGTTCTCTTTGGTTCGAATACGACCTATGTTTGAACAGGAAGCCCCCAAATGACCTTGAGAGGTTTTTAACGACCCTGATTCGAATACAATCCAAGTCAGACCCAAAAGGGGTTAAGCTATGATTCGGATACAATCAAGAAGCCCCCTAGTGAGTTTGTCTTTGCGCCGATCAAGAGGGTTACGACAGCTATGTTCTCTTCGGTTCGAATACGACCTATGTTTGAACAGGAAGCCCCTAGTGACCATGAGGTTTACTACTAGATTCGAATACGATCATGAGCCGGACCAAAAGGGTTAAGCTAGATTCGAATACGATCAGCCCCCTAATGGTCGTTTGAATAATTAGAATAATAAAGATATATGATCATTGGAAATGAAAAGGACAGAGGTCTTGCTTTATTACTTATCATAATATATACAATGTCACAATATGTACATTATGAGAGCCAGTGGCTCAAGTATAGTACGACCTAAGATGAGCAATATTCCACGGCTGGCGGGTCTCTTCCTCCGACTTACGTGAGTCTTTGTGCTCTCGAACGTCGATGAGGTAATATGACCCATTGTTCAAGTTCTTGCTGACCACAAAGGGTCCTTCCCAAGGTGGGGATAGCTTGTGTGCATCAGACTGATCCTGGATGAGTTGGAGCACCAGGTCACCTTCTTGAAAGGTTCTGGACCTAACCCGACGGCTGTGATAACGACGCAAGTCCTGTTGATAAATTGCTGATTGGGCTGCTGCCAAATCTCGCTCCTCATCCAACAAGTCAAGTGCATCTTGTCGGGCTTGTTCATTATTATCTTCAACGTAAGCCGCCACACGGGGCGAGTCATGACGAATATCACTAGGCAAGACTGCTTCTGCTCCATAAACCATGAAGAAAGGCGTATAACCCGTAGACCTGTTAGGAGTGGTATTGATGCTCCATAGCACTGAGGGTAACTCCTCTACCCAACAACCCGGCGTCCGTTGTAAAGGAACCATAAGCCGGGGCTTGAGACCTTTTAAGATTTCCTGATTTTCTCTCTCAGCTTGACCATTGGATTGGGGGTGAGCTACTGATGGAACATCAAGCCGGATATGCTCACGTTGACAAAACTCCTCCATAGCGCCTTTAGACAGATTAGTACCATTGTCAGTTATAATGCTGTGTGGAAAGCCAAAACGAAAGATCACCTTTTTCATGAACTGAACCGCCGTGGCTGCATAACACTTACTAACCGGCTCTTCCTCAACCCATTTTGTGAATTTGTCAACTGCCACCAAAAGATGTGTCTTTTTATCCATGGATCTTTTGAAAGGTCCAACCATGTCAAGCCCCCAGACTGCAAATGGCCAAGTGATTGGAATCATCCACAATTCTTGAGCCGACACGTGCGCTCGTCGTGCGAATTTTTGGCACCCATCACATCTACTGACCAGATCCTCTGCATCAGCGTGAGCCGTTAGCCAGTAAAAGCCATGACGAAAAGCTTTGGCCACAAGAGACTTTGAACTGGCGTGATGGCCACAATCCCCTTCATGGATCTCACGAAGAATTTGTTGACCTTCTTCAGGAGAGACACATCGTTGGAACGCTCCAGTGACACTGCGATGATACAACTCACCATTGGAAATTTGTCATTGACTTAGACCGCCGGGTTATCTGTCGAGCCAAGGTCTCATCCTCCGGCAACTCACCCCGGGTCATATAAGCCAAATACGGTACTGTCCAATCTGGAATGACATGAAGAGCCGCCACCAACTGTGCCTCCGGGTCTGGAACGGCCAAATCTTTCTCTGTAGGAAATTTGACAGAAGGGTTATGCAGAACATCCAGAAAAGTGTTAGGTGGCACCGGCTTACACTGAGATCCCAACCGGCTCAAAGCATCAGCCGCCTCATTATTTCTGCGGTCAATGTGCTCCACTTGATAACCCTTGAAGTGCCCAGCAACAGTGTCAACCTCACGGCGATAAGCCGCCATGAGAGGGTCCTTAGAGTCCCACTTGCCTGATACCTGCCGATCCACCAAATCTGAGTCGCTGAGGCACCGTACCCGGCTTAAACTCATCTCTTTAGACATTCGAAGACCGTGGAGTAAGGCCTCATATTCGGCTGCGTTGTTAGTACAAGGAAACATTAATCACAGCACATAACAAAACTTGTCACCTCGAGGAGAAGTTAAAACAACTCCAGCCCTCGAGCCTTCCAACTGTCTGGACCCATCGAAATGAATCGTCCAATATGTGTTGTCTGGCTTCTATTCAGGTATCTGCAACTCCGTCTAATCGTTAATGAAGTCCACCAGTGCTTGAGACTTGATGGCCGTACGTGGCACATACTTTAAATTATGAGACCCAAGCTTAATGGCCCACTTGGCGACTAGTCCTGTGGCTTCTCTATTTTGAATAATATCTCCTAAAGGAGCAGAGCTAACCACAGTGATAGGATGACCCTAGAAGTAATGCTTGAGTTTCCGGCTTGCCATTAACACCCCATAAACAAGCTTCTGCCAATGTGGATACCTTTGCTTGGATTCAATGAGCACCTCACTGACGTAGTAAACCGGTCGTTGAACCGGATGTTCCTTGCCAGCCTCCTTGTGCTCCACAACAATGGCCACACTGACGGCTCGCGAGTTAGCAGCCACATATAACATCAGCGGCTCCTTCTCAACGGGGGCAACAAGAACCGGCGGCTCAGCAAGCTGTCTTTTCAAATATTCAAAGGCGGAGTTGGCAGCGTCACTCCAGACAAAGTCATCCGTCTTTTTCATCATTTGATACAATGACATAGCCTTCTCACCCAACCGGCTTATGAACCGGCTCAAAGCTGCAACTCGACCCGCCAGCCGTTGAACGTCATTGATGCACGCCGGTTTAGCTAGAGATGTGATCACCTTAATTTTTTCCGGGTTAGCCTCAATGCCTCTGTTAGATACCAAAAAGCCCAAAAGCTTGCCAGCAGGGACTCCAAAAACGCACTTGGCTGGGTTAAGCATCATCTTGTAGACCCGAAGGTTGTCAAAGGTTTCCTTCAGATCAGCTACCAAGGTTTCCTTCTCTCTGGATTTTACCACTATATCATCCACGTAAGCAAGAACTATTGGGAGTATAGCTACCACGTAAGACCTGCCTAGGAGGGGCCGGGTCAACCCCAATGGCGGGTTACAAAAGAAGCCCAGTAATATTCAAGGTGATAGTTTATTAAGACTTGTAGAAGGCCTAAGCCCAGAGGCGGCTTAAGGCCCAATATTGTAAACCGCCGTATGTAAAGAAAGACTTGTAAAGAAAGGCATATAAAAGAAGTCACCGAGTCGGACACGTTTTATGAGCCGGCCGGGACTCTGTAGGCCATCAGGCGCCAACCCATCTATATAAGGGGACGACCCGGTGGCGGCTTAGGACAAGAAACAAGAGATCGATAGCCAAGCTAGCGGATTAGCTCCTTGGTCATCGAAACCCCAGCAACTCCAACACAACTAGACGTAGGCTTTTACCTTCATCGTAAGGGGCCGAACTAGTATAAACCTCTTGTGTCCTTTGTCCTGATTTAACCCCTATAAGCTTCCTAGTTGCGATGGCTCTACGACTAAGTACTTTTGCTAGGACATCTGCCGTGACAATTCCATGACAGTTGGCGCCCATCGTGGGGCCAGCGCACGGTGGATTTGAGTTCTTGAAGGGCAACTTTGAAGGGCTCAAGGGATATGTTGTGGGCCGGATGACCAAGAGTCGTCGCGGCAAGCTCTACATCTACGACGAAGGCTGGGGCCCCCAGGCCGGCTCAATTGAGTACGGGTACCGAGTCCCCTTTGGCGGAATCCATGTCTTCATCGGCCGGATCGGCGAGTCGGGCCCTGAGCCGGACGTCTGCACCAACCTCATCAAGACGACTCAGCGCGCGAGATCCGCCCTGGCCCAACCTGCCGTAAGGCATGCCTTCGTGGGTTGCATCCATGGAGGTGAGTTTTCTGAAGGATCAGTGGATGGCGGTGAGACGGCCATCTGTTCCGATGGCGAGTCGTCCTCAGGCGAGACAGATTCTTTGTATCAACTACAAGATGGCGTGCTTGGGGGCTGTTCCGATGGCAGCAGTATTCTGGACCTCTCTGAGCCGCCGAATCGAACCGGAGTTTTCATGGCTGGCACTCAACCCAGGCAGAACTCTACGGCTACGACAGCAATAACCACCGGGTCGGCAGCAGCCGGGTCAGGAGACCCCGCGTGCCCCCGGCTCAGGTACTAATGGACCTCATGGATAAGTTGACGGCTCTGTTGACTGCTGTAGTGGAGCCGTCGGACAAGGCTCAACATGACACGGAGGTGGCCCGGCTACGCGAAGAGATGGCACATGCCAAGGAAAATTTAGCAGCAGAAGAGGTCAGGATGGCCATGGAGCGGGCGGCTTTGGATGCTCGTGCTCAGCAACTTCAAGCGGAGACTTTCCGGCTCTCGGTGGATCTGAACGCGTCAAACGAGGTCATGACGAGAAGGCACCAGAAAACTCAGTCACGTCTGCCTCTGACGTACGATCCCAGGAACCTTTTCCATACACCTGGGGCTGGTCCAAATAACCCGTCGGAGGCAAACCGGATCACGACACCCGGGGCTGGGGCGCCAGTTCAACCGCGGGCCATGGAGATACCTCGTATGAATACCGCTCCGCCTCATTACACACCAATACCACCGGGTTACTTTTCTAACCCTTTGGAGAATCTCATTGCTGCGTCGACTCGTTTGGCGTCTCTCCCGATGGAAGGCGACTCTCCGACAGCAATTGAAACACAAAGGGTGAGGGAACTTCTTCAGACGGCTCTGGCGCAGCAGGATGTGTACTCTTGCAGTCGAGACAGAATCCATTCAACCCCTCGCCCAAGCCAGAGCCCAAGCTATAGCAGACATATGGACTCAGCCGCTATGTCGAGCAACGCTCAACGCCGTAACTGTAACACCCTCGATGTGACTATAGCTCCCACGTGTCGAGGCACGACTTAGAGACATAATCGCATTGAAGGCATATGTCGCAAGTTAGGCAATCTTCACAACATCCCATGTAATATAGATAATAAAAGGGGAGATAACATAGTTGGCTTACACCCGCCACGTCAATCAAGTACATAAATAACATTACATCATCCAAACACTCATGGCCCAACTACGGCGCCAAAATAAAAGATAACCCAACATGCGACACGGTCCCGATCACCCCCAACTGGGCACCACTACTGATCATCAGGAAAGGAAACATAGTATCATTGAGAGTCCTCGTTGAACTCCCACTTGAGCTCAAGCGCGTCACCTGGAGAGGAATCATCAGGCCCTGCACCTGGTGTAATAGTAATCTGTGAGCCACAGGGACTCAGCAATCTCGCACCCTCGCGATCAAGACTATTTAAGATTAATAGGTATGGCAAGGTAAATATGTGGAGCTGCGGCAAGCGACTAGCAAATATGGTGGCTATCCTGTTCGCAAAAGAGAGCGAGAAGAGGAGGCAAAGCGCGAGCGAGAAACTAGAGGACAACCTGCGCAAACATTACCCCAACACCGTGTCCACTTCCCGGACTCCGCCGAGAAGAGGCCATCACGGTAACACACTCAGTTGATTCATTTTAATTAAGTTAAGGTTCAAGTTATCTACAACCGGACATTAACAAATTCCCTTCTGCCCATAACCGCGGGCACGGCTTTCGAAAGTACAAATCCCTGCAGGGGAGTCCCAACTTAGCCCATGACAAGCTCTCACGGTCAACGAAGGAATAGACCTCCTCCCGAGACGTTCCGATCAGACTCGGTACCTCGGTTCTTCAAGACACTTCGACAGGTTAAAACAAATCCAGCAACACCGCCCGAATGTGTCGACAAATCCCGATAGGAGCTGCACATATCTCTTTCTCAGGGCACACTCAGATTGTCTAAACTTTCGGTAGGCCAGCCCAGAGTTGCCCCTGGTAGCCACCGGCGGCTGACGAGTTGGACCAACACTCAGAGGAGCACTGGCCCGGGGGGGGGGGGGGGTTAAATAAGATGACCCTCGGGCTCCGAAAACCCAAGGGAAAAAGAGGCTAGGTGGCAAATGGTAAAACCAAGGTTGGGCATTGCTGGAAAAGCTTTAATCAAGGCGAACTATCAAGGGGTTCCCATTATAACCCAACCGCATAAGGAACGCAAAATCTGGGAACATAACACCGATATGACGGAAACTAAGGCGGCAAGAGTGGAACAAAACACTAGGTGAGAGGCCGAGCCTTCCACCCTTAACCAAGTATATAGATGCATTAAGATAACTGTTGGGGAACGTAGTAATTTCAAAATTTTCCTACGCACATGCAAGATCATGGTGATGCATAGCAACGAGAGGGGGAGTATGATCTACATACCTTGTAGATTGACAACGGAAGCGTTTGGTTGATGTAGTCGTACGTCTTCACGATCTGACCGATCAAGCACCGAAACTACGACACCTCCGAGTTCTAGCACACGTTCAGCTCGATGACGATCCCCGGACTCCGATCCAGCAAAGTGTCGGGGAAGAGTTCTGTCAGCATGACGGCGTGGTGACGATCTTGACGTGCTACTGCTGCAGGGCTTCGTCTAAGCACCGCTACAATATAATCAAGGACTATGGTGGCTGGGGGCGCCGCACACGGCTAAGGAATAGATCACGTGGATCAACTTGTGTGTTCTAGGGTGCCTCTGCCTCAGTATATAAAGGACCAAAGGGGGGGAGGCTGGCCGGCCACATAGGGCGCGCCAGGAGAGTCCTACTCCCTCTGGGAGTAGGATTCCCCCCAATCCTAGTTGGAATAGGACTTGTGGAGGGGGGAAAAGAGAGAGAGGGGCCGGCCCCCTCTCCTTGTCCAATTCGGACCAAGGGAGGGGAGGGGCGCGCGGCCCATGTAGGGCTGCCTCTTCTCTTTTCCACTAAGGCCCATCATGGCCCATTTAGCTCCCGGGGGGTTCCGGTAACCTCCCGGTACTCCGGTAAAAATCCCGATTTCACCCGGAACACTTCCGACATCCAAACATAGGCTTCCAATATATCAAACTTTATGTCTCGACCATTTCGAGACTCCTCGTCATGTCCGTGATCACATCCGGGACTCCGAACAACCTTCGGTACATTAAAATGCATAAACTCATAATATAACTGTCATCGTAACCTTAAGTGTGCGGACCCTACGGGTTCGAGAACAATGTAGACATGACCGAGACACGTCTCCGGTCAATAACCAATAGCGGGACCTGGATGCCCATATTGGCTCCTACATATTCTATGAAGATCTTTATCGGTCAGACCGCATAACAACATACGCCGTTCCCTTTGTCATCGGTATGTTACTTGCCCGAGATTCGATCGTCGGTATTCCAATACCTAGTTCAATCTCGTTGCCGGCAAGTCTCTTTACTCGTTCTGTAATACATCATCCCGCAACTAACTCATTAGTTGCAATGCTTGCAAGGCTTTAAGTGATGTGCATTACCGAGAGGGCCCAGAGATACCTCTCCGACAATCGGAGTGACAAAACCTAATCTCAAAATACGCCAACCCAACATGTACCTTTGGAGACACCTGTAGTACTCCTTTATAATCACCCAGTTACGTTGTGATGTTTGGTAGTACCCAAAGTGTTCCTCCGGTAAACGGGAGTTGCATAATCTCATAGTTATAGGAACATGTATAAGTCATGAAGAAAGCAATAGCAACATACTAAACGATCGGGTGCTAAGCTAATGGAATGGGTCATGTCAATTAGATCATTCTCTTAATGATGTGATGCCATTAATCAAATAACAACTCTTTGTCTATGGTTAGGAAACATAACCATCTTTGATTAACGAGCTAGTCAAGTAGAGGCATACTAGTGACACTCTGTTTGTCTATGTATTCACACATGTATTATGTTTCCGGTTAATACAATTATAGCATGAATAATAAACATTTATCATGAAATAAGGAAATAAATAATAACTTTATTATTGCCTCTAGGGCATATTTCCTTCAGTCTCCCACTTGCACTAGAGTCAATAATCTAGATCACATCACCATGTGATTAACTTCGATAGTTCACATCATCATGTGATTAACACCCATAGTTCACATCTCCATGTGACCAATACCCAAAGGGTTTACTAGATTCAGTAATCTATTTCACATTGCTATGTGATTAACACCCAAAGAGTACTAAGGTGTGATCATGTTTTTCTTGTGAGAGAATCTTAGTCAACGGGTCTGCCACATTCAGATCCGCATGTATTTTGCAAATTTCTATGTCAACAATGCTCTGCTTGGAGCTACTCTAGCTAATTGCTCCCACTTTCAATATGTATCTAGACCGAGACTTAGAGTCATCCAGATCAGTGTCAAAACTTGCATCGACGTAACCCTTTACGGCGAACCTTTTTGTCACCTCCATAATCGAGAAACATATCCTTATTTCACTAAGGATAATTCTGACCGCTGTCCAGTGATCTACTCCTAGATCACTATTGTACTCCCTTGCCAAATCAGTGCAGGGTATACAATAGATCTGGTACACAGCATGACATACTTTATAGAACCTATGGCCAAGGCATAGGGAATGACTTTCATTCTCTTTCTATCTTCTCCCGTGGTCGGGCTTTGAGTCTTACTCAACTTCACACCTTGTAATACAGGCAAGAACTCTTTCTTTGACTGCTCTATTTTGAATTACTTCAAAATCTTGTCAAGGTATGTACTCATTGGAAAAACTTATCAAGCATCTTGATCTATCTCTATAGATCTTGAAGCTCAATAAGTAAGCAGCTTCACCGAAGTCTTTCTTTGAAAAACTCCTTTCAAACACTCCTTTATGCTTTACAGAATAATTCTACATTATTTCCGATCAACAATATGTCATTCACATATACTTATCAGAAATGCCGTAGTGCTCCCACTCACTTTCTTGCAAATACAGGCTTCACCGCAAGTCTGTATAAAACTATATGCTTTGATCAACTCATAAAAGCGTATATTCCAACTCCGAGATGCTTGCACCAGTTCACAGATGGATCGCTGGAGCTTGCACATTTTGTTAGTATCTTTCGGATTGACAAAATCTTCTAGTTGTATCGTATACAACTCTTCTTCAATAAATCCATTAAGGAATTCAGTTTTGTTTATCCATTTGCCAGATTTCATAAAATGCGGCAATTGCTAACATGATTCGGACAGACTTAAGCATAGATACGAGTGAGAATCTCTCATCGTAGTCAACACCTTGAACTTGTCGAAAAACCTTTTGCGACAATTCTAGCTTTGTAGATAATAACACTACTATCAGCGTCCATCTTCCTCTTGAAGATCCATTTATTTTTATGGCTTGCTGATCATCAAAGTCCATACTTTGTTCTCATACATGGATCATATCTCAGATTTCATGGCCTCAAACCATTTCGCGGAATCTGGGCTCATCATCGCTTCCTCATAGTTCGCAAGTTCGTCATGGTCTAGTAACATGACTTCCAGAACAGGATTACCGTACCACTCTGGTGCGGATCTTACTCTGGTTTACCTACGAGATTCGGTAGTAACTTGATCTGAAGTTACATGATCATCATCATTATCTTCCTCACTAATTGGTGTAGTAGTCACAAGAACAGATTTCTGTGATGAACTACTTTCCAATAA
Source organism: Triticum urartu (assembly GCF_056163025.1). NCBI lineage: Eukaryota > Viridiplantae > Streptophyta > Magnoliopsida > Poales > Poaceae > Triticum > Triticum urartu. Next base: position 99,492,407 of record NC_141873.1, on the reverse strand, counting down.
GGGAGAAGGTACAATTACCTTATCAAGTTTTCTACTTTCCTCCCACTCACTTCTTTCGAGAGAAACTCCTTCTCTAGCAAGTTTCCGAATTTAGCAACAAAAGTCTTGCCTTCGGATCTGTGATAGAAGGTGTATCCAATAGTTTCCTTTGGATATCCTATGAAGACACATTTCTCCGATTTGGGTTTGAGCTTATCAGGTTGAAACTTTTTCACATAAGCATTGCAGCCTCAAACTTTAAGAAACAACAGCTTAGGTTTCTTGCCAAACCATAGTTCATACGGTGTCGTCTCAACGGATTTAGATGGTGCCCTATTTAACGTGAATGCAGCTGTCTCTAATGCATAACCCCAAAATGATAGTGGTAGATCGGTAAGAGACATCATAGATCGCACCATATCTAATAAAGTACGGTTATGACGTTCGGACACACCATTACATTGTGGTGTTCCAGGTGGCGTGAGTAGTGAAACTATTTCACATTGTTTTTAACTGAAAGCCAAACTCGTAACTCAAATACTCTTCTCTACGATCAGATCATAGAAACTTTATTTTCTTGTTACGATGATTTTTCACTTCACTCTGAAATTCTTTGAACTTTTCAAATGTTTCAGACTTATGTTTCATCAAGTAGATATACTCATATCTGCTCAAATCATATGTGAAGATCAGAAAATAATGATACCTGTCGCGAGCCTCAATATTCATTGGACCACATACATCAGTATGTATGATTTCCAACAAATCTGTTGCTCGCTCCATTGTTCCAAAGAACGGAGTCTTAGTCATCTTGCCCATGAGGCATGGTTCGCAAGCATCAACTGATTCATAATCAAGTGATTCCAAAAGCCCATCAGCATGGAGTTTCTTCATGCGCTTTACACCAATATGACCTAAACGGCAGTGCCACAAATAAGTTGCACTATCATTATTAACTTTGCATCTTTTGGTTTCAATATTATGATTATGTGTATCACTATGATCGAGTTCCAACGAACTATTTTCATTGGGTGTGTAACCATATAAGGTTTTATTCATGTAAACAGAACAACAATTTATTCTCTTACTTAAATGAATAACTGTATTACAATAAACATGATCAAATCATATTCATGCTGAACGCAAACACCAAATAACACTTATTTAGGTTCAACACTAATCCCAAAATTATAGGGAGTGTGCGATGATGATCATATCAATCTTGGAACCACTTCCAACACACATCGTCACTTCACCCTTAACTAGTCTCTGTTTATTCTGCAACTCCCGTTTCGAGTTACTAATCTTAGCAACTGAACTAGTATCAAATACTGAGGGGTTGCTATAAACACTAGTAAAGTACACATCAATAAGATGTATATCAAATATACTTATGTTCACTTTGCCATCCTTCTTATCCGCCAATCACTTGGGGTAGTTCCGCTTCTAGTAACCAGTCCCTTTGCAGTAGAAGCACTTTGTCTCAGGCTTAGGACCAGACTTGGGCTTCTTCACTTGAGCAGCAACTTGCTTGCCGTTCTTCTTGAAGTTCCCCTTCTTCCCTTTGCCCTTTTCTTGAAACTAGTGGTCTTGTTAACCATCAACACTTGATGTTTTTCTTGATTTCTACCTTCGTCGATTTCAGCATCACGAAGAGCTTGGGAATTATTTTTGTCATCCCTTGCATATTATAGTTCATCACGAAGTTCTACTAACTTGGTGATGGTGACTAGAGAATTCTGTCAATCACTATCTAATCTGGAAGATTAACTCCCACTTGATTCAAGCGATTGTAGTACTCAGACAATCTGGGCACATGCTCACTAGTTGAGCGATTCTCCTCCATCTTTTAGCTATAGAACTTGTTGGAGACTTCATATCTCTCAACTCAGGTATTTGCTTGAAATATTAACTTCAACTCCTGGAACATCTCATATGCTCCATGACGTTCAAAACGTCTTTGAAGTCCCGATTCTAAGCCATTAAGCATGGTGCACTAAACTATCAAGTAGTCATCATATTGAGCTAGCCAAACGTTCATAACGTCTGCATCTGCTCCTGCAATAGGTCTGTCACCTAGCGGTGCATCAAGGACATAATTCTTCTGTGCAGCAATGAGGATAAACCTCAGATTACGGATCCAATCCGCATCATTGCCACTAACATCTTTCAACACAATTTTCTCTAGGAACATATCAAAATAAACACAGGGAAGCAACAACGCGAGCTATTGATCTACAACATAATTTGCAAAATACTACCAGGACTAAGTTCATGATAAATTTAAGTTCAATTTAATCATATTACTTAAGAACTCCCACTTAGATAGACATCCCTCTAATCCTCTAAGTGATCACGTGATCCAAATCAACTAAACCATGTCCGATCATCACGTGAGATGGAGTAGTTTCATTGGTGAACATCACTATGTTGATCATATCTACTATATGATTCACGCTCGACCTTTCGGTCTCCGTGTTCCGAGGCCATATCTGTATATGCTTGGCTCGTCAAGTATAACCTGAGTATTCCGCGTGTGCAACTGTTTTGCACCCGTTGTATTTGAACGTAGAACCTATCACACCTGATCATCACGTGGTGTCTCAGCACGAAGAACTTTCGCAACGGTGCATACTCAGGGAGAACACTTCTTGATAATTAGTGAGAGATCATCTTATAATGCTACCGTCAATCAAAGAAAGATAAGATGCACAAAAGATAAACATCACATGCAATCAATATAAGTGATATGATATGGCCATCATCATCTTGTGCTTGTGATCTCCATCTTCGAAACACCGTCGTGATCACCATCGTCACCGGCGCGACACCTTGATCTCCATCGTAGCATCGTTGTCGTCTCGCCAATATTATGCTTCCACGACTATCGCTACCACTTAGTGATAAAGTAAAGCATTACAGTGCGATTGCATTGCATACAATAAAGCGACAACCATATGGCTCCTGCCAGTTGCCGATAACTCGGTTACAAAACATGATCATCTCATACAATAAAATTTAGCATCATGTCTTGACCATATCACACCACAACATGCCCTGCAAAAACAAGTTAGACGTCCTCTACTTTGTTGTTGCAAGTTTTACGTGGCTGCTACGGGCTTAAGTAAGAACCAATCTCACCTATGCATCAAAACCACAACGATAGTTTGTCAATTTGACTCCGTTTTAACCTTCGCAAGGACCGGGCGTAGCCATACTTGGTTCAACTAAAGTTGGAGAAACTGTCACCCACAAGCCACCTCTGTGCAAAGCACGTCGGGAGAACCGGTCTCGCATAAGCGTACGCGTAATGTCGGTCTGGGCCGCTTTATCTAACAATACCGCCGAACCAAAGTATGACATGCTGGTAGGCAGCATGACTTATATCGCCCACAACTCACTTGTGTTCTACTCGTGCATATAACATCAACATATAAAACCTAGGCTCTGATACCACTGTTGGGAAACGTAGTAATTTCAAAATTTTCCTACGCACACGCAAGATCATGGTGATGCATAGCAACGAGAGGGGGAGTATGATCTACATACCTAGTAGATCGACAACGGAAGCGTTTGGTTGATGTAGTCGTACGTCTTCACGATCCGACCGATCAAGCACCGAAACTACGGCACCTCCGAGTTCTAGCACACGTTCAGCTCGATGACGATCCCCGGACTCCGATCCAGCAAAGTGTCGGGGAAGAGTTCCGTCAGCACGACGGCGTGGTGACGATCTTGACGTGCTACTGCTGCAGGGCTTCGCCTAAGCACCGCTACAATATAATCGAGGACTATGGTGGCTGGGGGCGCCGCACACGGCTAAGGAATAGATCACGTGGATCAACTTGTGTGTTCTAGGGTGCCTCTGCCTCAGTATATAAAGGACCAAAGGGGGGGGGGAGGCTGGCCGGCCACATAGGGCGCGCCAGGAGAGTCCTACTCCCTCTGGGAGTAGGATTCCCCCCAATCCTAGTTGGAATAGGACTTGTGGAGGGGGGAAAAGAGAGAGAGGGGCCGGCCCCCTCTCCTTGTCCAATTCGGACCAAGGGAGGGGAGGGGTGCGCGGCCCATGTAGGGCTGCCTCTTCTCTTTTCCACTAAGGCCCATCATGGCCCATTTAGCTCCCGGGGGGTTCCGGTAACCTCCCGGTACTCCGGTAAAATCCCGATTTCACCCGGAACACTTCCGACATCCAAACATAGGCTTCCAATATATCAATATTTATGTCTCGACCATTTCGAGACTCCTCGTCATGTCCGTGATCACATCCGGGACTCCGAACAACCTTCGGTACATTAAAATGCATAAACTCATAATATAACTGTCATCGTAACCTTAAGCGTGCGGACCCTACGGGTTCGAGAACAATGTAGACATGACCGAGACACGTCTCCGGTCAATAACCAATAGCGGGACCTGGATGCCCATATTGGCTCCTACATATTCTACGAAGATCTTTATCGGTCAGACCGCATAACAACATACGCCGTTCCCTTTGTCATCGGTATGTTACTTGCCCGAGATTCGATCGTCGGTATTCCAATACCTAGTTCAATCTCGTTGCCGGCAAGTCTCTTTACTCGTTCTGTAATACATCATCCCGCAACTAACTCATTAGTTGCAATGCTTGCAATGCTTTAAGTGATGTGCATTACCGAGAGGGCCCAGAGATACCTCTCCGACAATCGGAGTGACAAAACTTAATCTCGAAATACGCCAACCCAACATGTACCTTTGGAGACACCTGTAGTACTCCTTTATAATCACCCAGTTACATTGTGACGTTTGGTAGTATCCAAAGTGTTCCTCCGGTAAACGGGAGTTGCATAATCTCATAGTTATAGGAACATGTATAAGTCATGAAGAAAGCAATAGCAACATACTAAACGATCGGGTGCTAAGCTAATGGAATGGGTCATGTCAATCAGATCATTCTCTTAATGATGTGATTCCGTTAATCAAATAACAACTCTTTGTCTATGATTAGGAAACATAACCATCTTTGATTAACGAGCTAGTCAAGTAGAGGCATACTAGTGACACTCTGTTTGTCTATGTATTCACACATGTATTATGTTTCCGGTTAATACAATTATAGCATGAATAATAAACATTTATCATGAAATAAAGAAATAAATAATAACTTTATTATTGCCTCTAGGGCATATTTCGTTCAATAACATGGCAATATAATGATATCCCAACTAGTAAATAAATTTTCCAACAAGGAACGGTCTCCAATCTTCACCTGCAACTAGCAACGCTATAAGAGGGGCTGAGCAAAGCGGTAACATAGCCAATCAATGGTTTGCTAGGACATGGTGGGTTAGAGGTTTGACAAGGAAATTTAGGAGGCTTGAAAGCAAGTGGTAGGCATCGTAGCATTGGCATAGCAAAAGAGCGAGCATCTAGCAAAGCAAAGATAGTAGTGATTTCGAGGGTATGATCATCTTGCCTGCAAAGTGGTCAGAGTTGACTGGATCCTCGAAAGAAAACTCAACGGGCTCCTCGTTAGCGAACTCGTCTCCAGGCTCTACCCAAACAAGACAAACAAGCAAATGGAACACAATCAACCACGTGCAAAGCTCAAACAATATGATGCAAGGATGGTATGCTATGCGGGATGCGATGCGGGATGCATATGCAAGATTTGACATGGAATGCATGAACCTAGCCTCAACTTGGGAATCCAAGTGTGCCACTGGAAATATGAGATGAAATCGCTTGAAAACGATATAAAGAACGCCGGAATCGGAGTTACGGTTTGGAAATGGCAAGCGTTTCAAATATGACACCGGTCTGTGATTTACAGCAAGTAGCCGTCTAAATGCAACGAGATGAACATGCTACAGCACCCAAACATGGCATAAAAATACATGACAGGCATGCATTCATGATGCTTAACAGAAGTCTAGCACTGAGCTACGGCCAATTCATCTATTAACAGGTTCAAACAAGCATGGCAAAAATGCATATGGTAAACAGATCTCAGACTTAGTGAAATTAACACTTGTCTGGAATTTCAGATCAGATAGCACTCTTCGGAGCAACAAAACTACATGCTATAGGACCTGAACATGGCAAAGTAAAGCATGGCATGGAGCTACTCAAATAGCTTAACAAAAGTCCCTTAGTGACCTTGAGCCAAAAGGGATCAGAAAATACAATTGCAAGAATGTGAACATGGCAAAAACATAATCAGTTCTCAGACTTGGTGAAAACTGGAGCATGCTGAAAACAGATATCAAGTAGGCATGTTTACGAGCTTGATGCACTCACTACGGAGCAAGTCATGACAATCTAAGCATACACCCATAAAGAATACACAAAATGCAAGCTATACATGGCAAGAACAATAACATAGCATGCATGGATCAACTACAACATTATCGGCAAAATCGCTAACAAGTAGACAATCTACTCAGATTTACGAAGTAGCAAAAGTAGAGCTCGATAGACTCAAGCTAGGGTGCTCCATAATTGCAAACAAAGACATGGATTGATAGAGCACTACAAGATTATCAAAACATCCTTACTGATCATACTCAAAAGAGGCACGGATCACTAGGAAACAACATGAACATATGGCCATATGAGATAAACAGGTCAAGGACTTAGTGGAAATGCTAAGTCCCTGAAATCAGCATTACCAAGTGCCTCACTTTGCAAGGTTGTTCTAGTCACCACACACATCACAAAAATACATGGGTTGCACCTTTGGAAAGATGTCAAAACCCTTAACAAAACATGTGTAGAGCTCATGGGCATATCATGCACACATTAATCATGGCAAAAATGACAAATATCTAAATGGAGTAGCAGATCTGACAATTAACTCAAGTAGCCATCTTCTAACAGCATTTCGGGCATCAAGATGAACTCAAATGAAAATGATGCAATGGAATGAAATGATGTACTCTCTGAGATGAACATTTTGATATGCTATATGCCCAAACGGAGCTACAGATGAGGAGTTACGATGCGATGAACAGGAGCATATGGATCTGCGAATTTAGGACTTAGAAGAAAAATTAGACCTCTCCGGGACAGATCTAGGGTTTGCCGGGTGCGGAAGCCGAGGTTCGTCGGGATCTGCCGGAGTAGCGTCGCGGTGGCCGGAGTTTGCCGGAGAAGAGGAAGGAGAGGCCTGGTGGAGGCGGCGGTGCACGGCGGCGCGGGGTCGGCGACGTCGGAGGGGCCCGCCGCCGTGGAGCCTCGCTCCGGTCGGCTAAAGGGCGGCGCGGACGACCCGGGAAGAGGAAGCGGCCGGCGAGTGTCGTGCGGTGGCGCGCGTGCCTCGGGGCGGCGCGGGGCGCGGAGCCTCCCGCGGGGAGTGGCGGCGCGGAGACGGGCCGCGGGGGCCGGCCTCGGGCCCCAGGTGGGCCTGGCGGCGGGGACGGCGGACGTGCCAACGGGGCGGCGACACGTGGTGGCGGCGGGGCAAGTCGGACACGTCTGGCCCGAATCGGACGTGTCCGGCGGCGAGAGGTGGAAGACGACTAGGGTTTTAGGAGAGGAAGAAAGAGAATTTCGGAGGGGTCTTTAAATAGGCATAGGAGGAGCTAGGAGAGTCCAAATGAGGTGCGGTTTTTGGCCACGCGATCGTGATCGAACGCTCTAGATGATGGAGAGGGTTTAGGTGGGTTTTGGGCCAAATTGGAGGGGTGTTGGGCTGCAACACACACGAGGCCTTTTCGGTCCCTCGGTTAACCGTTGGAGCATCAAACGAAGTCCAAATGGTACGAAACTTGACAGGCGGTCTACCGGTAGTAAACCAAGGCCGCTTGGCAAGTCTCGGTCCAATACAAAAATTTTTAATCCCCACACACGAAAGAAAGCTAGAAATGACCACCGGAGGAGAACGGAGCGCCGGAATGCAAAACGGACAACGGGGAAAATGCTCGAATGCATGAGATGAACACGTATGCAAATGCAATGCACATGACGACATGATATGAGATGCATGACAACGACAACAACACACGGAGACAAAGACCCGAACCCGAGAAAATAAAATAACTTAACGCTGGAAACGACAAGAGTTTGAGTACATATTGGGAAAGTCATATCCGGGGTGTTACAGTAACCAACCGCGCAGGCATGAGCCGGCGCAGGGTGGAGCCCTTAACTTGGTGGATCAGGAGAGAATCCGTCAAGAGACGGAGCGGGCGGTTCAACTGGCAGCTGAGCAGGCGGCTCATCAGGCTTTTCCGGTTTATCCGCAACCTCTGTTGAGGCAGGAGTAGCCACAAGAACAAGAGGTGTCCCTTGCCTGGTGCCGGCTATACGTAATGAGCACTTGCCAAAAGACTTTAAGGGGGCTCGCAAGGTGCCTACTTACATGGACGACTTGCAGCCTGGGGCATAGATTGAAAGTTATGAGATGGCGATGGAGCTGTTGGAGGTCAGCGATGCAACAATGGCTAAATATTTCACTATGATGTTGGATGGAATGGCTCGCACTTGGTTGAAAGGGTTGCCACCCAATTCCATCGGCTCATGGGCGGAGTTAAAAGCCCGGTTCATTCAGAACTTCAAGGACACATGTAAACAACCTATGTCAATCGTGGACCTGACTAATTGCAAGCAAGAGGGAGGTGAGTCCATGACCCATTGGGTGCGTCGAGTCAAGGAGATAATACATTCATCTGATAAGATGGATGCCGGCTCTATGGTCTTAATGTTGGAGAAAAATTGCCATTTTGAACCTCTGAAGCAGAAGCTGGGGCGGCTCAAGCGTGATTGTCATGACATGGGCCAGTTGATGGTGGCTCTGGTCAAATATGCCGATTCTGACAGTACCAAGGATCCCGCATCGGATGAAGAGAAGATAGGGAAGGGAAAGAAGAACGGCAACAGCAAGGGTCACCAGCATAACCCGACGAATTAAGGAGGTAATAAACGTAAGGCTGACGAGTTTGTGGCTAACACCAATACGCAGGGCAACAACCAACGGCGCAAGGGTAGGCCACCTCCTCAGTCAGGTGGGTCAGGTCCCACCCTCGAGCAACTACTGAATGAACCTTGTCCAAGACACGACACCCGGGAGAACCCAGCTACCCATTTGTGGAAGGACTGTGCGATCATGAAGGCATTTAAAAATTCCAACATGTTTGATGGTAGCCACGGACCTGGCGGCGGTTTAGGCGGAGGCGGCTTTCATGGCTCGGGCGCCGGTTCAGGCAGAGGCGGTTTTCACGGTCAGGGACATCCGGGTAACCAGGGTGGTTATAATCAGCAACCCGGCCAAAATAATCAGCAGCAACAACAACAACAATTTGGGTATCAGAGCAACCCAAAACAGTTAAATAGTGGACAGTACCACGTATTTACCACTAGTTTATGCAAGAGGGACTAGAAGCTTCATAAGAGGGCTGTCAATGCCGTTGAGCCGGCGATTCCATGTTATTTGAGGTGGTCAGAACATCCTATTGTGTGGAGCAGGGAAGATCACCCTCCCCGGATTGATAATCTGGGTCACTTGTCCTTGGTGGTGGCACCTCAGGTTGGTGGATATAAATTCACTAAGGTGCTCATGGATGGAGGCAGTAGCATCAACATCCTCTATTATGCGACGTTTCGTCGGATGTGGTTGACTGATAAGAGTCTTAAACAATCCAACACTGTTTTTAATGGTGTTGTGCCTGGTAAGTTGGCATACCCAGTTGGTAAGATTGAACTGGAAGTAGCCTTTGGGGATGAATATGATTCCAGGGCTGAGAAGTTAACTTTTGAGGTGGTTAAGATCAAAAGCCCATATCATGCTCTGTTTGGACGGCCGGCTTATGCCAAGTTCATGGCTCGGCTGTGTTATGTGTATCTACAGCTCAAGATGCCGGGTTATAAAGGCACCATCACAGTACATGGAAGCCGGAAAATAGCCATGGAATGTGAAGAAGGAGATGCCGCTTATGCTGAGTTTGTTTGTGCGACAGAGGAGTTAAAGTTTTATAAAGATAATGTTGACCGGATAGACATGGCGTCTTTGAAGAAGCCAACTACGGAGCATGAACCGGTGTTGAAATTCAAGTCAGCTAATGACACCAAGATGGTTGATTTTGTGCCTGGCGACTCATCCAAACAGTTCATCATCAGTGCCAACTTGGATCCAAATTAGGAAAGTGCGCCCATCGAGTTCATTTGTGAGAACCGGGACATCTTTGCATGGAAACCTTCTGACATGCCGGGTGTCCCGAGAGAACTCGCTGAGCACACTCTTAACATTGATCTGAAGTTTAAGCCGGTCAGGCAGTTCCTTCGGCGGTTTAACGAGGAAAGGCGCAAGGCCATCGGAGAAGAGGTGGCCCGGCTCCTGGCGGCTGGGTTCATTGTGGAAGTTTTTCACCCAGAGTGGTTGGCTAACCCGGTGCTTGTACTCAAGAAAAACAACACCTGGCGTATGTGTGTGGATTACACCGATTTGAACAAAGCTTGTCCGGCTGACCCTTTTGCTCTCCCTCGTATTGATCAGATCATTGATGCTACGGCGGGTTGTGAGCGTTTGAGTTTTCTGGATGCCTATTCAGGTTATCATCAGATCAAGATGGCAGTCAAGGAACAGGAGAAGACAGCTTTCATCACTCTGTTCGGAGCCTTCTGTTATGTGTCTATGGCTTTTGGGCGTAAGAGTGCCCAGGCGACTTATCAACGGTGTGTGCAGAATTGCCTTCACAATCAGATTGGGCGTAATGTTCATGCTTATGTGGATGATATAGTGGTGAAGTCCAGAGAGAAGGAAACCTTGGTAACAGATCTGAAGGAAACCTTTGATAACCTCCGGGTCTACAAGATGATGCTTAACCCGACCAAGTGTGTTTTTGGAGTCCCAATTGGCAAACTCTTGGGTTTTTTGGTGTCTAACAGAGGTATTGAGGCTAACCCGGAGAAAATTAAGGCAATCACATCTCTGGCCAAACCGGTGTGCATCAATGAAGTTCAGCGGCTGGTGGGTCGCGTCGCTGCCTTAAGCCGGTTCATAAGCCGGTTAGGAGAGAAGGCGATGCCTTTGTATCAAATGATGAAAAAGGTGGATGACTTTGTCTGGAGTGATGCTGCTAACTCTACTTTTGAGGATCTGAAGAAACATCTCGCTGAGCCGCCGGTTCTTGCTGCTCCGGTTGAGAAAGAGCTCAAACATTACTTTCAGGGTCACCCAATCACTGTGGTCAGCTTTGCTCCTCTAGGAGACATCATTCAAAATAGAGAAGCCACAAGATGAGTCGCCAAGTGGGCTATTGAACTTGGGTCTCATGGTTTGAAGTATATGCCATGTACCGCGATCAAATCTCAAGCGCTAGTTGACTTCATTAATGTCGTGGAGTTGACACGACAGATGTCCTAGAGCTAGGACTTAGTCGTAGGGCCATCGCACTAGGAAGCTTAAAGGGGTTGATCGGGACAAAGGACACACGAGAGAGTTTTTATACTAGTTTGGCCCCTTACGATGAAGGTAAAAGCCTACGTCTAGTTGGGATTGGTATTGCTGAGGTTTCGATCTCCAAGAGGCTCAACTCGCCGGCTTGGTTATCGACTTGGTTGTTTCTTGCCCTAAACCGCCACCGGGTTGTCCCCTTATATACACGGGTTGATGCTTGGTGGCCTACAGAGTCCCGGCCGGCTCATAATCGTGTCCGGCTCAGTGACTTCCTTTACATGCCTTTCTTTACAAGTATTTCCTTACATACGGCGGTTTACAGTATCAGGCCTTAAGCCGGCCCCAGGCCTTTGGGCCTTCTATACATTTAGTAAACTATCATCTTGAATGTTTATCGGGCTTCTTCTGTAACCCGCCATTGGGCTGACCCGGCCCCTCCTGGGAGGGTCATACTGGTAGTAATATCCCCAACATTAGGCCCCAGGTTGACTTTGAACTTTGTTCTTTGTCAATCTTCAATACTTAGGTGGAATCCATCCTCTGTCTGAAAACTTCTGTAACCCGCCGTGACGTCATCTTCTGAAAACACAAAAAACCTTCATGCCGTCATCTTCCAACGGATCTTTCATTTTTAATGCCTTCCGAGAATCGAGGCGTCCGTTTAGTTGGTATAATCATTACTCGGGTCTCCTTGATTTTCGCGCCCGCCTGTTCGCGCACCCCCTTATAAATAGGTACCACTTAGGTCTTTTTTCGTTCTCCTCCTTCGGTCGTCTTCTTCCTCTCACTGCTTCGCTGCTGCTCGAGTTCTGCCGCCGCAGATCTCCTCTTCTCCACCTCAGGTCGCTACATCGACCTGACTTGTCTAGAGAAAAACGCGACGAACCTCCACAGCGGATCCGTACCCGTAAGTCTCGCCTTTTCAACCTTTTTAGATCTGCATTAGGGCTTTGTGAGTTCGTCAATGTTCTTCATCGTTCTTCATGAATTGTCCTGGTAGTTCTTCCTCCGCAGCCTCTATGGATCCAAAAAGGAAATATAACTTACGCGGTAGTTGTTTGGCATCCATTTTGGATAGCCGTAGATCCCTTTTTCTGTATAGATGCTTCGTTACAACTGATGAACCCATCTGTACTAGATATTTAGGTCTAGAATATTTTTCTTTTCAGAACAACCATTTGATCCAAAATAATAATAACAGCTTGGTAAAACGTGTTTATGCCAACACTTAGCTGAATCTGCTTTCTGAGAAAATCTATAGTCATGGCGGCTTACCGCTCCGGCTTTCTTTTCCCTATATGTCATTAGCCCTTAGTTAAACCGCCATTACTTGTTTTATAACTGACCGTAAACTGAACCGGCATGTTGTTATTTATTTTTTCAGTTCTTTGCACATCATGCCGTCAAAGACACCCACCGTCTGTAACTGGGTCCCCTCGTCCATAACTGCGGAACGGTTAAAAGAGTTCTTCATCGTTGGGTTTCTGCCTTCAAAAAATGTCATGTCTTATCATGCTCCTGACCCGGAGGAAGAACGCACCAATCCAAAAGATGGAGAAGTGATTGTCTTCATTGACCATAGGAACCGTGGCTTCTCACCGCCCGGTTCAAAATTCTTCAGAGAGGTCCTTCATTTTTTCAAACTTCATCCTCAGGATCTTGGACCCAATTCCATATCTAATATTTGCAATTTCCAAGTACTTTGTGAGGTGCATCTTCAGCAAGAGCCGATCGTAGAGCTGTTCAGGGAGTACTTTTATCTAAACCGGCAGAATGAATGTACCAATGGTCCTAGCTTAGAACTTGGAGGCATCTCAATTCAGCGCCGTCAGGGTGCTGTCTTCCCTCTCATCGTCATACCAAGTCACCCAAAGGACTGGAACCAAACTTGGTTTTATTGTTAGGATACCTCTCCAGCAAACAAGAAGCCGCTGCCGGGTTACCGCCCCGGTCGTCTTGACTCCAAGTTCACCCTTCCAAATAAGCTCACCATTTCTGAACGCAAGAGGCTGCTTCCATCCATCAGAAGAATCAATGCTTTGTTGGGCAATGGTTTAACCGGAGTAGATCTGACCCGCTGCTGGATCTCATGGCGGGTTATTCCATTAAGCCGTCGATCCAAACTGATGTATGAATATGGCGGAAACCCGGACGACTCTCTCCGTCACAGCCCAGTTGAACTCGCCGAAGAAGACATTGTTTCAATGTCAACCCTTTTGGTGAATGGGAAATATGAAGACTGCAGCATTGTTGGGTTAAATCCCTTCTGCAAGCTTAACCCGGTACCAGAAGTAAGCATATTCTGATCTCTTTTCCTTTGTATTTTGCCCAGCTATACTACTTTAGTGCTGATCTTTCTTCTTGTCTTTGCAGACCAATTCTGACTTTTGGAAGGTGAAATATGACCACGAAGCTGCCAAGAAGGCGAAAGCCGCCGCCATGAACACCAAGAAGACAACCCGGAAAACGAAGAAGAAGAAAACCACTGTTGAAGATTTAATGAAACTTGATGACACGTCTGACTCGGAGGTAGTCCTTGATTGCCTTGGCCAGTTTTTTAACAATCTTATTGACACTGATCCTTACCAGGATGACACCGGGGCCAGTCAGGCCGGGGAAGCAGAGGTAACTATCATTTCCTCCGACTCAGAGCCCTTACCAAGACACAAAGTTCAATGAGTGATCCGTAAAGTAAGGTTTTCTAAACCCTTAGCTCACTTGGATCCCAACTTTCATTTGAAAAAGCAGCAACATGAAAGCCGCCTTGAAGTTGAGACTGAAGATGAACCGGCCGCCGTCCTTCAATAGACCCCTCGGAAATGCCCGAACGAGGTTTACTTATTACTGTCCTTAACTTGTTTTAATGAATCCTGCTCATTGTATTCCTTTTAACTTCTTTATTTTACCCTTTCAGGAGGTGTCTCGTTCCTCAGGCGACTCATGACAAACATAATTTCCGGCTTTCAAGACTGCTCCTGGGTAATCAGAAATCCTCTTTTCTTCCGGGTTGATCAATTGTATCTTAATGCTGACTGTCCTGTAATATATATTTTTTCCTTAGCGGCCAGGCTAAATCTAAGAAGGCAAAGGTAACAAAACCGGCGGAAGACCCACCAGTACTAGCATCTGAGCCAGCTAGGCCGCCTTCTCCATTAACTGTCGCCCCAGAAGACCCGCCTATTGTCAATGAAGCAAATCCTCCGGAGCCGTCCCTTGACAAAGCCACTATGGATCCTTCTACGGCTGGACCATCAAGCTCAACTGAACCGCCGTCTCCCCGTGTTCAAGATGTTCAAATTACTGGGAGCCGCTTTGTTGAGCCGGGGAACCCAACGGTATTGGCTCGGTGCACAGCTAAGCAAGAAGCATTGGAGAGGCAGAAGGTTCGTTTTGATGTTGCCAACTATGACCGTCTTAATGCCAGTGATATCTTATCCAGCTATCTCAGTCATGTACACTCCAGTCGTGATTTTGAGATCGAGATGGTCAAGCAGCTTCAGTTAAAGTATGAGGTACGTTGTTTCCGGTTTACCAATATTCCTTCAGGCCCAAGTCTTCAGATTATGAGAGAAACAGAATAACCTGTAGACATAAAATATAGGCCGAGACTTTTACCTCTGAATCTTTGCCTGATATCGATAGAACAGAACTTCACCCATAGTCCCCAAGGACCGGTTTATTTTGATCATTAATGAGTCGGTACTTCAGAATTTAAAACTATCTGCGAAGTATTTAACACTCCGGTTTAACCTTGATAAACTTGCTGAACTACATACATTAGCCCCCAAGTGCCAAGTGTTGTTACTTTGTAGAGGACTTGGGACTTCAAATATGTTGGTAGAGTCGTAAAAATTTGATTTGACATACATTAGCCCCCAAGTGTCAAGTGGTTTATTTGTAAAGTACTTGGGACTTGAATCTTGAATTTAAATACTGGAATTTGAAACCAAGTCTTGACTTATCTAAACATTTCACAGAATGCATTGTATGAATTGAATTCTCAATTATCTGACGCAAAGACCCGGCTAGCAAGTCAAGAGTCCGAAATCAAATCTTCCACTTCCAAACTGCAAATGAGCCTTTCTGCAATGGAAAATTTGAATACTAGCTTTGCTACCAAGGAGAAGGCTTGGGAAAATGAGAAAACACTCCTGACCCGACGAGCTGAGACGGCCTAAACAGCTCTGAAAGAAATTTCAACAGAGCTGAACAATTTGAAGGGCCGGGTGTGTCAGATGGTTGCTGCTATCTTTGGTAAGCTGCCTGAGTTGACCTTTCGTATAATTTTTGCCAAACCGGAATATGATCCGCCAACTTACTCTGTTTGAAAATATATGTAGGTCCGCGAAGTAAAAATCTGAGCCAAGACCCGTTGATTAAACTGAAGGCAGTATACACCTTGGTTGAACAATTGTACATTGGTGCACAACAGGCTCTGGCCGCTATCTCTCCTGCAAATTAAGGACCCAACCGGCTTAGCGATGTCCTGAAGAAGCTGTCCATCCTTCCGGCGAGATTCCAAGAAGTAAAACGCTCCTGCGCGCGAGCCGGAGCTTTGACTTCCCTAAGCCGTTCCAAGGCTTGGGTGCCAGACCTAGACCCGGCGGACGTAGCAAGTGGTTACCCTACAGTAAAGGAGGATGGGTCTCCGTTTGACCAGGATGATTTCATAGCGTGTGTATGCGAAGTCCGGCCTCAAGCAACTAGTCTTGGAGAGGATACCAATGTGGACAAGTACCAGCCGGGTTTTGATAGTGAAAATAAGAAGATGGCCACTCCTTCATACAAAGTAGCAGATCTGATCCCACCTGTGAGAGAAGATACCTTTGCTCCGGAAATTGACCCGGTCGGCCTGATTGACGATGAAGCCGAATTTGTCGCCATGAACGGCTTTGATTGGTCAAAATCCAACTTCCAGCAACCAGAAGGTGGTGAACCGGTGAGGGAGGGACAATGATCATCTTCATAGGATTATAAAGCCTTGTAATAACTTTAGTTGCTAAAAACACCACATGTTTGCTTATGCCATCGTGCATAGAATATTTCTATGTGAATCTGCGTCCAAATTCCAATGTGTGCGTCATTTAATATTTGTCTGTGTGATATTTGAACTCTGTTCCTATGAATACAAGAAAAAGACTGGCAAGGCGGTTTAGAACCAAACGGGCTTAAACACCCTAATTTACAGCCAATATATTTACCTCAATAGAAAAACAGAGACAAATATAAAGAAAGGATAAGGTTTAATACGAATTTTTGAGTTAACGCAGCGGGTAAGTGCGTATAAGTAAGAATCATACCTTGCCCTTGTTGGTCCTTAGATCATCGAGTTTAATAATCCGGGTGTTGAGCTTGATAATTCAATATGTATGAAAAGTTAATACTTCTCGAATACTCAATGATCATCATTTCTTAATAGCTTGTACCTTTGGATCCTTGATCCACCGGCTATAATTGAGCCGGTGAAGAAAACCAGGCTGTCTTATTTGAAATATTGAAACAACAAAAGCTAAAAGGCAAGCAATAGATAATAAACATAATTTTAACTCTGTATTCAAAAAGCTGGGGGTTTCTGATTCGAATACGATTAGTAAACCGGACCAAAGGGGTTAAGCTAAGGTTCGAATACGACCATATAGCCCCCCAGTGGCTTTGGCGTTGCGCCGATCAAGAGGGTACCGAGAGCTATGTTCTCTTTGGTTCGAATACGACCTATGTTTGAACAGGAAGCCCCCAAATGACCTTGAGAGGTTTTTAACGACCCTGATTCGAATACGATCCAAGTCGGACTCAAAAGGGGTTAAGCTATGATTCGGATACGATCAAGAAGCCCCCAAGTGAGTTTGGCCTTGAGCCGATCAAGAGGGTTACGACAGCTATGTTCTCTTTGGTTCGAATACGACCTATGTTTCAACAGGAAGCCCCCAAGTGACCTTGAGATTTGCAGCTAGATTCGGATACGATCATAAGCCGGACTAAAAAGGTTAAACTTGATTCAAATATGATCAGCTCCTGAATAGTCATTTGTAAGTAAGAAATAATAAAGATGTATAGTCTGTGAAAAGAAAGGAGACCGATGGTCTTACTTTATTGCTTATCATAGTATATACAACGTGAACGTATGTACATGTTGAGAGCCGGTGGCTCAGGTGTAATATGGCCGAAGTTGAGCAATGTTCCATGGCCGGCGGGTCTCCTCTTCCGACTTACGTGAGTCGGCATGCTCTCGAACGTCAATGAGGTAGTAGGACCCATTATTTAAATTTTTACTGACTACAAATGGTCCTTCCCAAGGCGGGGATAACTTGTGTGCATCTGAAAGATCTTGGATGAGCCGGAGCACCAAGTCGCCTTCCTGAAAGGTCCTGGACTTAACTCGGCGGCTGTGATAACGACGCAGGTCCTGTTGATAAATTGCTGACCGTGCTGCTGCTAAGTCTCTTTCTTCATCCAACAAGTCAAGTGCATCCTGTCTGGCTTTTTCATTGTTAGCTTCAATGTAAGTCGCCACACGGGGCGAGTCATGACGGATGTCACTAGGAAACACTGCTTCCGCTCCATAAACCATGAAGAAGGGTGTGTAACCCGTAGACCTGTTGGGTGTAGTATTGATGCTCCATAACACTGAAGGCAACTCCTCTACCCAACAACCCGACGTTCACTGTAAAGGAACCATAAGCCGGGGTTTTAGCCCTTTCAGAATTTCCTGATTGGCTCTCTCAGCTTGACCATTGGATTGAGGATGAGCTACAGAAGAAACATCAAGCCGGATGTGCTCTCGCTGACAAAATTCTTTCATAGCCCCTTGGGACAGATTAGTGCCATTGTCTGTGATAATACTGTGTGGAAAACCGAAACGGAAAATTACTTTTTTCATGAACTGAACCGCCGTGGCTGCATCACACTTACTCACAGGCTCTGCCTCAACCCATTTGGTGAACTTATCAACAGCCACCAAGAGATGCGTCTTTTTATCCTTAGACCTTTTAAAAGGTCCCACCATGTCAAGTCCCCAGACTGCAAACGGCCAAGTGATTGGAATCATCCGGTGCTCTTGAGCCGGCACATGCGCTCGTCGTGCAAATTTTTGACATCAATCACATCTACTGACCAGATCTTCGGCATCAGCGTGAGCCGTCAACCAGTAAAAACCGTGACGAAACGCCTTGGCCACTAAAGATTTTGACCCGACGTGATGACCACAATCGCCTTCATGGATCTCACGAAGGATTTCTTGACCTTCTTCAGAGGAAACACATTGTTGAAACGCTCCGGAAACACTATGATGAAATAACTCTCCATCTGAAATCGTCATGGACTTAGACCGCCGGGTTATCTGCCGAGCTAGGGTCTCATCCACTGGCAACTCTCCCCGGGTCATGTAAGCCAAGAACAGCACCGTCCAATGTGGGATGACATGAAGAGCCGCCACCAACTGCGCCTCCGGGTCAGGAACAGCTAAATCTTCTTCTGTGGGCAACTTGACAGAGGGATTATGCAAAACATCTAAAAAGGTGTTGGATGGTACCGGCTTACGCTGAGACCCCAGCCAGCTTAAAGCATCAGCTGCTTCGTTCTTTCGACAGTCAATGTGTTCCACCTGATAACCTTTAAAATATCCTGCAACAGCATCGACCTCTCGGCGATAAGCCGCCATGAGAGGGTCTTTGGAATCCCATTTGCCAAATACTTGTTGAGCCACTAGATCTGAGTCACCAAGACATCTGACCCGGCTCAAGCTCATCTACTTTGCCACTCGAAGACCATGGAGCAATGCTTCATACTCTGCTACGTTGTTAGTGCATGGAAACATCAACCGTAACACATAACAAAATTTATAACCTCGTGGGGAAGTTAATACGACTCCAGCCCCCGAGCCTTCCAATTGCCTGGATCCATCAAAATGAATAGTCCAATATGTGTTGTCCGGCTTCTCTTCTGGCGTCTGCATCTCTGTCCAGTCATTGATGAAGTCAACCAGGGCTTGAGACTTAATTGCAGTACGTGGAACATACTTCAGCCCATGAGACCCAAGCTCAATTTCCCACTTGGCAACTCGCCCTGTGGCTTCTCTATTTTGAATAATGTTTCCCAAAGGAGCAGAGCTAACCACAGTGATTGGATGTCCCTGAAAGTAATGCTTAAGCTTCCGGCTTGCCATGAACACCCCATAAACAAGCTTCTGCCAATGTGGATATCGTTGCTTAGATTCAATTAGCACTTCGCTGACATAATAAACCGACTGCTGAACCGGATGCTCTTTGCCAGCCTCCTTGCGCTCTACCACCATAGCCACACTAATAGCCCGTGATTTGGCAGCCACGTATAACAATAGCGGCTCTTTCTCAATTCGGGCAGCTAGGACCGGCGGCTCAGCCAGTTGTGCCTTCAGATCCTCAAAAGCAGCGTTCGCAGCATCGCTCCAAACAAAAACATCCGTTTTTTCATCAACTGATACAGAGGCATAGCCTTTTCCCCTAACCGGATTATGAACCGGCTCAAAGCAGCCACACGACCCGCTAGTCATTGAACATCATTGACGCACGTTGGTTTGGCGAGAGATCTAATTGCCTTGATTTTCTCCGGGTTAGCTTCAATACCTCGATTAGACACTAGAAAACCCAAGAGCTTGCCGGCTGGCACTCCAAAAACACACTTGGCCGGGTTAAGCATCATCTTGTAAACTCGAAGATTATCAAAAGTTTCTTTCAGGTCTGTGACCAAGGTTTCCTCTTCCCTGGATTTCACCACTATATCATCCACATAGGCATGAACATTGCGCCCAATTTGATTGTGAAGACAATTCTGCACACACTGCTGGTAAGTTGCCTGGGCACTCTTATGCCCAAAAGGCATAGACACACAGTAGAAAGCCCCAAAAGGAGTTATGAAAGCTGTCTTCTCTTGATCCTTAACTTCCATCTTAATCTGATGATAACCGGAATAAGCATCTAAGAAACTCAATCGTGCGCAACCCGCCGTAGCATCAATGATCTGATCAATACGGGGAAGAGCAAAAGGATCAGCCGGACAAGCCTTATTCAAATCTGTATAATCCACACACATACGCCAGGTGCCATTCTTTTTGAGTACAAGCACTAGGTTAGCTAACCATTCTGGATGAAAGACCTCCACAATGAACTTGCGCCTTTTGCCTCCGATGGACTTGCGCCTTTCTTCATTGAACCGCCAGAGAAATTGTCTGACAGGTTTAAACTTTGGATCGATATTAAGACTGTGCTCAGCGAGTTCCCTCGGGACACCCGGCATGTCTGAAGGTTTCCATGCAATGATGTCCTGGTTCTCACGGATGAACTCGATGAGCACGCTTTCCTATTTTGGATCCAAGTTTGCACTGATGATGACCTGTTTGGATGAATCGCCAGGCACAAAGTCAACCATCTTAGTGTCATCAGCTGATTTGAATTTTAACTCCGGCTCATGTTCTGTTGTTGGTTTCTTTAATGATGTCATGTCCGCCGGGTCAACATGATCCTTGTGGAATTTCAACTCCTCTGTTGCACAAACAGATTCAGCATAGGCAACATCACCTTCTTCACATTCCAAAGCTATCTTCCGGCTCCCATGGACTGTAATGGTGCCCTTGTGACCCGGCATCTTGAGCTGCAAATATACGTAACACGGTCAAGCCATGAACTTGGCATAAGCCGGCCGCCCAAACAGAGCATGATATGGGCTTTTGATCTTAACCACTTCAAAGGTTAATTTTTCTGCCCTGGAGTCATATTCATCCCCAAAGGCTACTTCCAGATCGATCTTACCAACTGGGTATGCCGACTTACCAGGCACCCACCATGAAAAACAGTGTTGGATTGTTTAAGATTTTTATCCGTCAATCCCATCCGGCGGAACGTCTCATAGTAGAGGATGTTGATGCTGCTGCCTCCATCCATGAGCACCTTAGTAAACTTGTACCCACCAACCTAAGGTGCTACCACCAAAGCCAAGTGACCCATATTATCAACCCGAGGTGGGTGATCCTCTCTGCTCCACACAATAGGCTGCTCTGACCAACGCAAATAACGTGGAATTGCCGGCTCAACGACATTGACGGCCCTCTTGTGGAGTTTCTGGTCCCTCTTGCATAAAGTGGTAGTAAAGACATGATACTGTCCGCTACTCAACTGCTTCGGGTTGCTTTGATAGCCGGATTGCTGCTGCTGATTCCTTTGGTCGTGTTGCTGATTATATCCTCCTTGGTGACCAGGATAACCCTGACCGTGAAAACCTCCTCCGCTTGAACCAGCGCCTGGGCCCTGAAAGCCGCCTCCACCTGAGCCGCCGCCTGGGCCGTGACCCCCATCAAATGTATTTGAATTTTTAAATGCCTTCATGATCGTGCAATCCTTTCACAAGTGGGTGGCTGGTTTCTCCCGGGTGCCGTGTTTTGGACAAGGTTCATTCAACAACTGCTCAAGGGTGGGGCCTGACCCGCCCGATCGAGGGGGTTGCCTGCCCTTGTGCCGCTGATTACCACCCTGCGCATTAGTATTAGCAACAAATTCATCAGCCTTACGTTTATTACCTCCTTGATTCGCCGGGTTATGCTGGTGACCCTTGCCATTGCCGTTCTTCTTTCCCTTAGTTGTTTTTTCTTCATCAGACACCGGGTCCTTGGTGGTATCAGAATCGGCATACTTGACAAGAGCTGCCATCAACGTCCCCATGTCATTACAGTCACGTTTATGCCGCCCCAACTTTTGCTTCAGCGGTTCAAAACATCAGTTTTTCTCCAACATCAAAACTGCTGAGCCGACATCCATCTTATCAGATGAATGTATTATCTCCTTGACCCGGCGCACCCAATGGGTTATAGATTCTCCATCCTCTTGCTTGCAATTGGTCAGGTCCACAATCGACATTGGATGCTTACACCTGTCCTTAAAGTTCTGGATGAACCGTGCTTTCAACTCTGCCCATGAGCCGATAGAATTGGGTGGCAATCCCTTCAACCAGGTCCGAGCTGTTCCATCCAACATCATGGTAAAATACTTGGCCATTACAACATCGCTAACCTCCAACAGCTCCATAGCCATCTCATAACTCTCAATCCAAGCCCCCGGCTGTAAGTCAGCCGTGTAATTAGGCACTTTACAAGGCCCCTTGAAATCCTTGGACAACCACTCATTGCGTATGGCTGGGACCAGGCAAGGCACACCTCCGGTTCTTGTGGCCACTCCTGCCTCAACCGAGGTTGCTGGATAAGCCGGAAAGGTTTGGTGAGCCGCCTGCTCAGCTGCTATCTGAGCCGCCCGTTCCGCCTCTTGACGAATCCTCTCCTGATCCGCCAAGTTAAGGGCTCCAGCCCACACCGGCTCATGCCTATATGGCTGGTTGTGGCGTGGATCATTACTTGACATCTCTACGGACTCCATGTGCCTACTTTAACTCGGGCTCCGTCTTAGGCGAGGAGTTGAATGAATCCTGTCTCGACTGTAGGAGTATGCATCCTGCTGGGCCAAAGCTATCTGAAGTAGTTCTCTTACCCTCCGGGTTTCAATTGCTGCTGGCGAGTTGCCTTCCATTGGGAGAGCTGCCAAACAAGCCAACACTGCGATGAGATTTTCCATAGGATTAGAGAAGTGACCTGGTGGTGTTGATACATAATGAGGAGGAGCCGTATTCATGCAAGGCGGCTCCATGGTGCGTGGCTGAACTGGTGCACCGGGCGTCGTGACCCGGTTTGCCTTTGGTGGGTTGCTCCCCCAAGCTCCGGGTGCATGGAACAGGTTCCTCGGATCCACCGTTAGAGGTAGACGCGACTGAGTTTTCTGATGCCTCCTCCTCATGACCTCGTTTGATGCATTAAGATCCACCGAGAGCCGGAAGTTTCCGCTTGAAGCTGCTGAGCCCGAGCATCCAAAGCTGCTCATTCTGCTGCCATCCGGGTCTCCTCCGCGGCTAGATTTTCTTTAGCTTGCACCATCTCCTCCCGCACGCGTGCTACTTCCGCGTCATGCTGGGCTTTATCCGCCGGTTCTACCGCAGCGGTTAACAGAGTCGTCAGCTTATCCATGAGGTCCATTAAAACCTGAGCCGGGGGGTGCGCGGGGTCTCCTGACCCGGCTGCTGCCGACCCGGTAGCTGTTGCTGCCGCTGCGGTGGAGTTCTGCTCGGGCTGCGTCCCCGCCATGGAGACTCCGGCCCAATTCGGCGGCTCAAGGGGGTCCAGAATACTGCTGCCATTGGAACAGCCCCCGAGCATGCCGTCTTGCAGTTGGTACAATGAGTCCGTCTCACCTGTTGATGATGTAGTATTAGAGCAGATGGCCGTTTCCCCGCCTTCCATTGATCCTTCGGAGTATTCACCGCCGTGGATGCAGCCCACGAAGGCATGCTTCACGACAGATTTAACACGGGCAGGCCCGGCGCACTGAGCCGTTTCGATGAGGTTGGTGTGGACGTCCGGCTCCGGGCCGGACTCGCCGATCCGGCTGATGAAGACGTGAATTCCGCCGAAGGGGACCCGGTACCCGTACTCGATCGAGCCGGCCTCGGGGCCCCAGCCTTCGTCGTCGATGTAGAGTTTGCCGCGACGACTCTTGGTCATCCGGCCCACAGCGTATCCCTTGAGCCCTTCGAAGTTGCCCTTCAAGAACTCAAATCCACCCTGTGCAGGCCCCACGGTGGGCGCCAACTGTCGTGGAGTTTACACGACAGATGTCCTAGAGCAAGGACTTAGTCGTAGGGCCATTGCACTAGGAAGCTTAAAGGGGTTGATCGGGACAAAGGACACACGAGAGAGTTTTTATACTAGTTCGGCCCCTTACGATGAAGGTAAAAGCCTACGTCTAGTTGGGATTGGTATTGCTGAGGTTTCGATCTCCAAGAGGCTCAACTCGCCGGCTTGGTTATCGACTTGGTTGTTTCTTGCCCTAAACCGCCACCGGGTTGTCCCCTTATATACACGGGTTGATGCCTGGTGGCCTACAGAGTCCCGGCCGGCTCATAATCGTGTCCGGCTCGGTGACTTCCTTTACATGCCTTTCTTTACAAGTATTTCCTTACATACGGCGGTTTACAGTATCAGGCCTTAAGCCGGCCCCAGGCCTTTGGGCCTTCTATACATTTAGTAAACTATCATCTTGAATGTTTATCGGGCTTCTTCTGTAACCTGCCATTGGGCTGACCCGGCCCCTCCTGGGCGGGTCATACTGGTAGTAATATCCCGAACAATTAACGACTGGACAGAGTTGTAGATGCCAGAGAGGAACCAGACAACACATATTGGATGATTCATTTTGATGGGTCCAGACAGTTGGAAGGCTCGGGGGCTGGAGTTGTTTTAACTTCTCCTCGAGGGGACAAGTTTTGTTATGTGTTGCGATTGATGTTTCCTTGTACTAACAACACAGCAGAATATGAAGCCTTGCTCCATGGTCTTCAAATGGCTAAAGAGATGAGTCTGAGCCGGGTCTGGTGCCTTGGCGATTTAGATTTGGTGGCTCAACAGGTGTCAGGCAAGTGGGATTCCAAGGATCCTCTCATGGCGGCTTATCGCCGCGAGGTCGACGCTGTTGCACGGCATTTTAAGGGTTATCAAGTGGAACACATTGACCGCAGAAAGAATGAAGCGGCCGATGCCTTAAGCCGTTTGGGATCTCAGCGTAAGCCGGTACCCCCTAACACCTTTTTGGATGTTTTACAGAACCCGTCTGTTAAGTTGCCTACAAAGGAAGATTTGGTCATTCCTGACCCGGAGGCACAGTTAGTGGCGGCTACTCATGTTATTCCAGATTGGATAGTATCGTTCCTGGCTTACATGTCCCGAGGCGAGTTGCCAGAGGACGTGACCCTGGCCCGACAGATAACCCGGCGGTCCAAGTCAATGACGATTTCTGACGGAGAGTTGTATCATCGCAGCATCACATGAGCGTTTCAGCGTTGTGTTTCTCCTGAAGAAGGTCAAGAAATACTTCGTGAGATCCATGAAGGGGATTGTGGTCATCATGCTGTTGACGCTCAAAAGTGGCACGATCATAAAGCAGCATGCCGGGGCGAAAACCTTGCTGGGGTAAAATCTTGCCGGTGTGGAAAGCTTGCTGGAACAGAAAGATCGCCGGTGTGAAGCTTACCGGTGTGAAATCTTGCCGGGGGAGAAACCTTGTCAGGAAGGAACCCTTGCCGGAGTACAAACCTTGCCGGAGTGAAACCTTGCCGGTGTGGAAGCTTGCCGGTGTGAAATCTTGCCGGTGTGGAAGCTTGCCGGTGTGAAATCTTGCTGGGGGAGAAACCTTGTCAGGGAGGAACCCTTGCCGGAGTACAAACCTTGCCGGAGTGAAACCTTGCCGGTGTGAAAGCTTGTCGGGTACAAACATTGCCGGTGTGGAAAGCTTACTCGGATGGAAAACTTGCCGGGTTGGAGGCTGTGATAGTCAATCGAACGAGTAGTTCAAGATGGGCTCAAAAGGTTATTCAAATGATCTCGGATGGAAAAATGATCTACACGGGTTGTCTTCGCCTCGTCGAAACAATTGATTTTGATATAAAAATCGTTCAAATCCGAGTTCGTATGCAAAAGTTAGAGCAATTGGAGTGCAGCCCTGTCACGAGGAGAGATATGGCGCGCCCCACTAGACACATGTCTGACGGGTAGCGCGAGGAAATAGCCTGTGTTGCGAGACCGATATGACCCTCAAGATGATCTTTGATCAAAAAACCTTCAACATGAAAGTTGTTCGTCTCGTCGAAACGGTCAAGATTGCTTTTGGGCTTGTTTTTATCCGAGATCGTTTACCACCGCAAAAAAGACCCGCAAGGTGCAGCCAGTTTAAACGAACAGTTTTGGAAAGTTTGGATAAACCAGTCCGAATTTGACTAGGGTTTTGGACGTGAATTGATGTAATTTTCTTGTAAGGAAAGCCTAGATAAATTCTTTGCTTGTACGGGAAGTCCAGCCGCCTCTTATATATGCTGGGGGTGACGACCGATTGAAACAACACCAATCGAACCAATCTATCAATTACACTTTTGTGTTCATCTACTTTTATCTCTCCCTTGTATCTTTCTTCTCGTTCCTCGCTAGTTCTTCATGCTGGAGGGCTGCGGATCCACGAGGCTCTAGGGGCGAGAGAATCGACCTAGGGCAGCCCATAGCCGCCGCAATCCCTGATGGGGTCCCTCCCGGGTGCGCGGGGTTTCGGGTCTGCAAAAGCGCCCGCCGACTGTCTTGCGTATCGCGCTGTCGGTCGGGTCTCCTTCGATGTGAGCTGCGGTGCATCACCCCCGGTGTCGAGGGTACACGTGACGTGTTCGTGTGTCAACACACTTTTTGGCGACTCCGCTGGGGACGAAGCTTCGAACGGTCTCTGGCCCGTTCTTGCTGCGAAGAGATCGTCATCAAGTTGCTCAAATCTACAAAGGTAATATGAATACCGGATTCCCCTTTGTAGATGCAAATAATTCATATGTTGTTGCTCGATCACCTAATGAGCATAATGTATCGGCTAGCCCTAGTTTTATCAATCATGCATCTAATTATGCGCAAGGGCCGATGTAAAACAATTTTCATGCTTCAAATTTTTATGATTTTAGCAACGTACAACATATGTATCCAAACTCTCATGCATCTGCAACCCCACAAATCCATATGCCGATGAACAACATGATGGGTTTGGTTAATCAATTTGAAATACCTCATGTTAAAATTTCCAATAGCATACAAGAAAGTGTTTCACCTTTTTATTCATCGGCAACTGATTTGCAATATGTGAATCCAACCTTGCCAATGGATGGGAGAATTGGCCATTCTACTACTAGCTATTCGGCCAGTTACTCTCAACCATCATATGCTACACCTCATGTTAGTAATTTTTCAGCACCGTATGCAACTGTAGATGTTCATAATTCGGCCCCGCATCTTCGTGGTCACAGCCGAATAAGTGAAAATTTTACAGGAACACATGTGCCGTCATCAAATATTGTAGCATATAATGCATACTCTACGCAATTCAAGAATTTTGGCAACACTCACGAAACATTGCCGAAAGAATCTGAAAGCGTTGCGGAGCAATCCCTTCCAGAAGCGGTTGTGGCTGCATTAAAAAAGAGCTTGGCACAAAACAAGAGGATTAGTGCTCTTTGCCTTGAACAATATGAAAAGGAGTTGTTTCCTGATTATGCTGCAATAAAAGCTAGAGTTTTGCAAGAAGATGAATCTTTGCCAATTGATAAAATTGGCGAGCAAAAATATGGTTTTACAACAATGCATATGCCTTCACCTAATACTACATCATATTATACAGCCCCTACACAATTGCAAAGTTTCGGCAACACCCATGTGCCATTGCCGAAAGAATCTAAACGCATTGGGGGACAATTGTATCCGAAGTGGGCTGAAATTGAGAAAAAGATTAAAGCCAATTTTGCCGCTCGCCGCCAGAAACAAAAAGAAACAGAATTGGCTCAAGTGAAAGAAACATTGCCAATTGGTAGAAGCAATGTAAAGAAAGATGATTCAGAACATGAAAATACTCCGGTTAAAAGAGCCGAATCAAGAAGTATATATTCTGAATCCATCAAATGCAAAGAGGCAAGCATTATTGAGAAAGGGCATGGCAAGCATAGCAAAGCGACCATACTTGATTTTTCTAAAGTTAATGGAACCTACTTCCTGCCCTATGAGTTTCGTGCCAGAGAAATTGATAAACTTCAAGGACAAGAACAAGTAGCCGAACAAAGTTCGGCCGACAAAAATCTTCAATATAATGATGCACGGAATCAAGAAAAAGATGACGAAGAGCGTTGGGGAGCCATCCAAAGGCGGAGCAAGATATTGTTCAAGTCACAACACCATCGTGCTCTCCCAACATATTTGAAGAGGTATGTTTAGCAAGTAATTTATCTATTTTCAGATTTGGTCAGGACTTTATTATTGATGCATATATTAGAAAAATCCTCATAAGTAATTTTGAAAGACCAATGAAGAAGGGTAATTTACTTGCTAGAAATAAAGTTGTTATTGAGCATATTAGTCAACCCATTATGCCATTTATAAAGACCGATAGTGACTTATTATTACAGCTAAAGCTTTCCCCGTTGCTTTATCTAAAGTTCATATCTATTTGGGTAGCTTTTCTTATTTCATACTTGGCTTGCACTTGGTCTCAATTGAGACATGTGTGTTCTAACTATTTTCGTTTTAGAAATTTAAAGCCAAGATTAAATTCTGTTGAGAAAACCGATGCTAGTATAATATCTTACCCAAAGACATCTGAGATAGAGTGCAAAACACAATGCATAGCCGAATGGTGTGATGCAAAGTTTGAACCATTCGTTTGCTTAATTCCAAAGCCGTTCTCAGAGCAAGATCGGCTAGAAAACAAGAAGTATACCTTCAATTCAAGCATGTGTGATCAAATATTTGATTTGTTGCTGAAAAATAATTACGTTACAATTCTTGATCACCATGTTAAGCCATCAATCCAAGGACGAATGTATTGTAAGTTGCATGATTCGTCCAAGCATAATTTTGAGGATTGCAACATGTTTCGTCAAATAGTTAAATCGTCCATTGAAAAAGGACGATTGAAGTTTGTTGAAACACCAAGAGATGACCAGTCTATTCTGATTGGTCCCGATGGCAAAAAGTTTTTGCATGGGCTGCTTCAAGCTGATCCATTTAAAGAGAAGGTAAAAACTGCAGGTGATGGGATCAAGCTTTCAAGTAAAGAAGTTGTTGAAGAGCATAATGAACATAATCTTGAGGGTGAGAATTCCATCGAAGCTACAATGGAGACGCCAAGGACTGGGGGGCAGCAAGCAAATCCAATGATCGATGAAAGCAAACCAAAAGAAAACAAAGGCCGAAATAAGCGCAAGTGTAAAAGATCAAAAATCACCTTCGCTGAACTATTGGAGAAATATCAAAAGAAGAGTGAAGAGAAGAATGCTTATCGGCCCAATCATGCAAAGAAACCAAGATCACCCCCAAGGCGCAAATATGAGGATCGGTATTGGCAAAGTGAGAGTTTCAATGCAACATATTCATATCCTTATTTTGGGACGCCAATGCCAATGTCGTGGATGTCTCCCTATGCTCATGTAGATCCGTGTTCATCATGGGACATGTATGATACAAGGGCACATTCTCCATCTTATTTTAGACCATCTCACCAATATTATGCAGCTCCGAGAAGATCAACATTTGAACAGTCACATGTTAAAGACCGTTTCAATTATAAGGAATCGGTCCAGACACCACGGATGAAAAAAGAGGTGGTCAAGCAAGTCTACCGCGTGAAAAGAGATGGTCGTAAGTGTGCTACTTCAGATTTGATCTCAAATAATAAAGAGCCAATTAAAGTGTTGACATTGGCTACAAAAGGCAATGAGACGAAGCAACCAATTATTGGGAGTCAAAGTGCCAAATCTGAAGAAAAGAAGTTGAGAGTGCACAAGGCCAAAAAGGAATCACAGCCGAGATGCCCACTCGGCTTATCGTATTGGCAAAAGAGGGAATTACACAAACTTAGTGCACAAGAACTTGAAGAAAGGAACATGGCATGGGTTCCCAAAGGAAGTGCTCAAAATAAGAATTATGTGCAAGCCTCCATTACAAGAAGTGCCGCAAAAGTGAAGAAGGAAAAGAGTAAAAACTATGAAGGACCAAGCCGAAGGTTTCAACATGTTTGGTCTACACATTATCCATATTCTTCAACTATGCCGTTAACGCCTATGCCATGGAATTCGTCATCAGGTATGATTGGTAACCCTCAATGGGCTTATTTTAATCCATGGATGCAATATAATTTCTTGCATCATGAAAGGGTATTACCAAGTCACTATAAATTTGATTAGCTACAAGCTTGTTGCTGATCCAAAGGGCCGAAATACTTGATTTGTCATTTCATTTGTTTATTTCGGCTATATGTGCTTTGAATGAAGTTTACATGGTAATGGCCGATGATATTTATCTATCGTCCTAAGAGTATGTCAATGCATGGCCGGTGTAGTATTCTAATATAGTCCTTAGTTTGATTGGAGAGCGAGACAAGGTACGTGCTCATGAAAATTTATATGTATGCCTATATTATGATTGAATGGAGTTGAGACATCATGACCGATGTCATTGAATATATGCTACATAGACCAATCCATAGCTACAGAATTGGTTGGTGGGCTTATACTTTGTTTGGATATGATTTGGCTTATGCATCTTTGAGATCTATAAGAGGCCAAATCATAGTTGATTTTGTTACTGAACATCGGATTAGTGTCATGCATAATATTAATATTAGCCTTGTCTCTCTAGTACTATGGAGATTATGTTTTGATGGTTCAATTCATAGCAATGGCCAAAGTGTTGGTGTTGTTTATATATTTCTTTATGGTACTATTTTTTTTGAAGCCTCGTGCCGCTTAGAATATTTTTATGCACGATTAATCAAGGCCGAATATGCATTGTTATTCGGATTGACTCTTTTACTTGCTATAGGTGCTATACATATTGAGGCTTTTAGTGATTCGTTATGAGTAGTGCAACAAATATCCAAGGGTTATCAATGTGTTTTGACGAATCACTTATAGTTTATCTTGGGTTATGTCTAGATGAAGAATTTACCGTGGGTTGCACTAAAATTGTTCATATATTTAGACATGACAATTGGAGAGAGTTGGCATAGCAAGCATCCGGCTACCATGTCCATCATATTGTATTGCATTTCTCTCAATAGCCGATGCTTAGTCTCGTCAACATAGGTAAGGCCGAACCGAAGTCCACAACTTCGGCCACTAATGAAATTTTTATACAGGCGAAAGTAAGGATTGGAGAAAGTTTATTGTTGATTGTCTACAAAATCCTAGCAAAAGGGTGAACAATATGGTTCGGAGGATGACATTGAGATACATATCTATGGAACTTTATCACCGGATTGTTAATGAAGCTGAGAAGGTTTCACCCAAGTTTGCATCAGAAAGTTCACACAAGACATGGCCGATATATACTTATCGTCCTAAGAACATATAAATGGTCGATGGAGTGTTGACATCGTCCTTAAAAAAACTTGGTACAAGTATTTTTTGGCACGCTAGCTTTACCAAAAAACAGGGGGCATGTGTTGACGCTCAAAAGTGGCACGATCATAAAGCAGCATGCCGGGGCGAAAACCTTGCCGGGGTAAAATCTTGCCGGTGTGAAGGCTTGCCGGTGTGGAAAGCTTGCCGGCACAGAAAGATCGCCGGTGTGAAGCTTGCTGGTGTGAAATCTTGCCGGGGGAGAAACCTTGTCAGGAAGGAACCCTTGCCGGAGTAAAAACCTTGCCGGAGTGAAACCTTGCCGGTGTGGAAGCTTGCCGGTGTGAAATCTTGCCGGGGGAGAAACCTTGTCAGGGAGGAACCCTTGCCGGAGTACAAACCTTGCCGGAGTGAAACCTTGCTGGTGTGAAAGCTTGCCGGGTAGAAACATTGCCGGTGTGGAAAGCTTACTCGGATGGAAAACTTGCCGGGTTGGAGGCTGTGATAGTCAATCGAACGAGAAGTTGAAGATGGGCTCAAAAGGTTATTCAGATGATCTCGGATGGAAAAATGATCTACACGGGTTGTCTTTGTCTTGTTGAAACAAACGATTTTGATATAAAAATCGTTCAAATCCGAGTTCGTATGCAAAAGTTAGAGCAATCGGAGTGCAGCCCTGTCACGAGGCGAGATGTGGCGCGCCCCACCAGACACATGTCTGACGGGTAGCGCGAGGAAATAGCCTGTGTTGCGAGACCGATATGACCCTCAAGATGATCTCTGATCAAAAAACCTTCAGCATGAAAGTTGTTCGTCTCGTCAAAATGGTCAAGATTGCTTTTGGGCTTGTTTTTATCCGAGATCGTTTACCACCGCAAAAAAGACCCGCAAGGTGCAGCCAGTTTAAACCGAACAGTTTTGGAAAGTTTGGATAAACCAGTCCGAATTTGACTAGGGTTTTGGACGTGAATTGATGTAATTTTCTTGTAAGGAAAGCCTAGATAAATCCTTTGCTTGTATGGGAAGTCCAGCCGCCTCTTATATATGTTGGGGGTGACGGCCGATTGAAACAACACCAATCGAACCAATCTATCAATTACACTTTTGTGTTCATCTACTTTTATCTCTCCCTTGTATCTTTCTTCTCGTTCTTCGCTAGTTCTTCATGCTGGAGGGCTGCGGATCCACGAGGCTCTAGGGGCGAGCGAATCGACCTAGGGCAGCCCATAGCCGCCGCAATCCCTGACGGGGTCCCTCCCGGGTGCGCGGGGTTTCGGGTCTGCAAAAGCGCCCGCCGACTGTCTTGCGCATCGCGCTGTCGGTCGGGTCTCCTTCGACGTGAGCTGCGGTGCATCACCCCCGGCGTCGAGGGTACACATGACGTGTTCGTGTGTCAACACATGCCGGGTCAAAGTCTCTTGCGGCCAAAGCTTTTCGTCATGGTTTTTACTAGTTAACGGCTCACGCTGATGCAGAGGATCTGGTCAGTAGGTGTGATGGATGTCAAAAATTTGCATGACGAGCGCATGTGCCAGCTCAAGAGTTGCGGATGATTCCAATCACTTGGCCGTTTGCAGTTTGGGGGCTTGACATGGTTGGACCTTTCAAAAGGTCTAAGGATAAAAAGACACATCTTCTAGTGGCAGTTGACAAATTCACAAAATGGGTTGAGGCAGAGCCAGTGAGTAAGTGTGATGCAGCCACGACGGTTCAATTCATGAAAAATGTGATTTTTTGCTTTGGTTTTCCACACAGCATTATCACTGACAATGGCACTAATTTGTCCCAAGGTGCTATGGAGGAGTTTTGTCAATGTGAGCATATCCGGCTTGATGTTTCTTCCGTAGCCCACCCTCAATCTAATGGTCAGGCTGAGAGAGCAACTCAGGAAATCTTAAAAGGTCTCAAGCCCCGGCTTATGGTTCCCTTACAACGGACGCTGGGTTGTTGGGTAGAGGAATTACCCTCGGTGTTGTGGAGTATCAGCACCACTCCTAACAGGTCTACAGGTTATACACCTTTCTTCATGGTTTATGGAGCGGAAGCGGTGCTGCCCAGTGACATCCGTCATGACTCGCCTCGCGTGGTGGCTTATGTTGAAGCTAATAATGAACAAGCCCGACATGATGCACTTGACTTGTTAGATGAGGAGAGAGACTTGGCGGCGGCTCGATGAGCAATTTATCAATAGGACCTGCGCCGTTATCACAGCCGCCGGGTTAAGTCCAGGACATTTCAAGAAGGTGACCAGGTGCTCTGGCTCATTCATGATCTGTTGGATGCACACGAACTATTCCCGCCTTGGGAAGGACCTTTCGTGGTTAGTAAGAATTTAAACAACGGGTCATATTACCTCATTGACGTTCGAGAGCACAAAGACTCACGTAAGTTGGAGGAGGAGACCCGCCGGCCGTGGAACATTGCTCAGCTTCGGCCATACTACACCTGAGCTACCGACTCTCATCATGTACATACTTTGACATTGTATATATTATGATAAGTAATAAAGCAGGACCTCTGCCTTTTTCCTCTTCAAAGATCATATGTCTTTACTATTTTTATGACTATTAAGGAGCTGATCACATCTAAATCTAGCTTAACCTTTCTGGTCTGGCTTATGATCGTATTCGAATCTAGCTGTAAATCTCATGATCACTTGGGGCTTCCTGTTCAAACATAGGTCGTATTCGAACCAAAGAGAACATAGCTATCGTAACCCTCTTGATCGGCTCAAAGCCAAACTCACTAGGAGACTTCTTGATCGTATCTGAATCATAGCTTAACCCCTTTTGGGTCCGACTTGGATCGTATTCGAATCAGGGTCGTTAAAAACCTCTCAAGGTCATTTGGGGGCTTCCTGTTCAAACATAGGTCATATTCGAACCAAAGAGAACATAGCTGTCGGTACCCTCTTGATCGGCGCAACGCCAAAGCCACTGGGGGCTATATGATCGTATTCGAATCTTAGCTTAACCCGTTTGGTCCGGTTTACTGATCGTATTTGAATCAGAAACCCCCAAATTTCAGTTAAGAAGTTAATTTATGTTGTTTGAAATCTGCTATTTTGTTTTACTGGTCTTTGTTGTCTCAAATCTAAACGATCAGCACAGTTTTTTCACCAGCTTGACTATTTGACAATAAACCACCAAGGCATGATAGTCATCAGGCATATAGAAGCATTGACTTCTCAAAAAAAAACTGGGTCATCAACCTCATCACCCGGGTCATATAGACTGGTAGACCAGATGCAAAGAACACATGTATGACTGTGTTATTCATGAACAGATTTTTCTGTGTTTTTTCATTAATCAAAGGTTGTTTCAACCTTGTTTATTTCACGTCTGGTTCTGTTTTTTCTACTATGATAAAATCATTGGTCCTGTACCGGGTGTTCTGACCCGTCCGGTGCTAAACTGCCAAGCTAGTTTTTTCCTTTTCTACGGGAACATAGTTGAAATATTACAGATGTAACCATAGATGTGACGCATATATTGACATCAGGAGCAAAGAGTCACACACGACATCTTATGCACGATGGCATATGCAAAATGTGCAGTTTTTTAAACTAACCTATTACAAGGCATTAAGAGCCCCAAAGGTTACTGTTTCTCTCTCTTAAGACAGGTCCTAAGCTAAAAGCACGATTGTTCAGATGGTTATGACTCCCCCCTGGCCGGTTCACCTCCCTCCACTGGTTGAAAGCCGGGATTGGACCAATCAAAGCCGTTCAGAGCAATGAATTCAGCCTCATCATCAATTAAGCCGGCCGGGTCAATCTCTGGGGCAAATGTATGTGGGCGAACCGGCGGGATAAGATCCGTCACTTTATAAGAGGGAGTCGCCATCTTCTTATTCTCCATATCAAAACCCGGCTGATATTTATCGATGTTGGTCTCATCTCCAAGGACGGTAGCTTGAGGTCGAACTCCCCTTACGCAGGCAATGAAGTCATCTTGCTCAAATAGAGTCCCGTCTTCCTTCACGGTAGGGTACCCCTTAGCTACATCCGCCGGGTCTAGATCTGGCACCCAGGCTTTGGAGCGGCTCAGGGCAGTCAGGGCTCCGGCTCTGACATAGGATCGTTTGACCTCTTGAAACCTGGCGGGTAAGATCGATAATTTCTTCAAAATGTCACTCAGCCGGTTGGGTCCTTGGTTGGCTGGGGAGATAGCAGCAAGTGCTTGTTGAGCACCAGTATACAACTGCTCCACTAGGTATAAACCGCCTTCAGTTTGGTTACACTATCTTGGCTCAGATTTTGGCTTCGTGGACCTACGAGTTATTTTCAACAAAGGTTCAGCAGGTGGTTTATATTCCTGGTCACAATAAGGTATAAGTGATTAATACAAATGACTTACCGAAGATGGCGGAGACCATTTGAGAGACATGGTTCTTTAAGCTGGTGAGCTCTGAGGTAACCTCTCCAAGAGCCGCCTCAGCTGTTTCGGCACATTGAACCAGCAGAGTCTTTTCTTTGGCCCAGGATTTCTCCTTTGCAGTCAAGCTGGTCTTTAATTTTTCTGTCTCAGAAAGACTCAATTGGAGTTTAGAGTCAGCAGTTTTGATTTCTGCCTCTTGATCCGCCAGCCGGGTCTTTGCTTCAGTTAATTGGGAGCCCAATTCAGATAGGGCATTCTGCAAAACATACACAGATATGTCAAGGCTTAAACTAAAAGTTATAAGGGTTTAAGTCTCAAGTACTTTGCACCGCAATACCACTTGACACTTGGGGGCTAATGTCCGCCAAAGAAATTTTTTATGACTCTTATATGTTTAAAGTCCCAAGTCTTTTACAAAGTAACAACACCTGTCACTTGGGGGCTAATGCATGATATTCAAAAAGTTTTTCAAGATTGAGTCAGATTGCAGTTCTTATTGGGACTAGTAAAAGACAGTTATAAAGTTAAGTACTGGTTCATTTATGATAAATTGAGCCGGCCCTTGGGGACTACATGTCAAGTTTATGCTACTCTACTAGACTTTCAGAGGCAAAGTTTCAACCTATATCATAAAGTCTACAGATCATTCAGGATCATCATCTGAAGACTTGGGGCTGATAGAGTATAAATAAGCCGAAAACATACCTCATATTTTAGCTGCAATTGCTTGACCATCTCAATTTCTGACTCACGGCTGGAATGCACATGACTGAGATAGCCAGACAATATGTCACTAGCATTCAGATGAGTATAGCGAGAGATATCAAACTATACTTTCTGCCTTTCTAAGGCCTCCTGTTTGGCAGAATGCCTGGCTAGCATAGTTGGATTACCCGACGCAACAAATCTGCTGCCAGTGATCAGAACGTCATGATCAGAAGATGTTGGCGGGTTAGCTGAACTGGATGGTTTGGCGGTATAAGGATTAACAATGGTATCATCAGCTGACGACTGATACGTCCATTTTGCATCATGCTTTTATATCGATATTTATTACATTATGGGCTGTTATTTCACTTTATGTCACAATACTTATGGCTATTCTCTCTTATTTTACAAGGTTTACATAAGGAGGGAGAATGCCGGCAGCTGGAATTCTGGGCTGGAAAAGGAGCAAATATTAGAGACCTATTCTGCGCAACTCCAAAAGTCCCGAAACTCCACAGAACATCTTAAAATAAATAAAGAAAAATCCTCGCCGAAGATGAAGGCCAGGGGGCCCACACCCTGCTCATGAGGGTGGGGGGCGCGCCCCCTACCTCGTGGGCCCCCTGGTGGCTCTCCGACGTCCATCTTCTCCTATATGAAGTCTTTTGATGAGAAAAAAAAAATCAGAGGGAACTTTTCGGGACGAGACTCCGCCGCCACGAGGCGGAACCTTGGCGGAACCAATCTAGAGCTCTGGGATACTTCCCTCCGGGAGGGGGAAACCATCACCATCGTCATCACCAACGCTCCTCTCATCGGGAGAGGGCAATCTCCATCAACATCTTCACCATCACCATCTCATCTCCAAACCCTAGTTCATCTCTTGTATCCAATTCTTGTCTCAAAGTCCGGGATTGGTGCTAGTAGGTTGCTAGTAGTGTTGATTACTCCTTGTAGTTGATGCTAGTTGGTTTATCTGGTGGAAGATCATATGTTCAGATCCTATATGCATATTATTACCCCTCTGATTATGAACATGAATATGCTTTGTGAGTAATTACGTTTGTTCCTGAGGACAAGGGAGAAGTCTTGCTATTAGTAGTCATGTGAATTTGGTATTCGTTTGATATTTTGATAAGATGTATGTTGTCTAGCCTCTAGTGGTGTTATGTGAACGCCGACTACATAACACTTCACCATTATTTGGGCCTAGAGGAAGGCATTGGGAAGTAATAAGTAGATGATGGGTTGCTAGAGTGACAAAAGCTTAAACCCTAGTTTATGCGTTGCTTCGTAAGGGGCTAATTTGGATCCACATGTTTCATGCTATGGTTAGGTTTACCTTAATACTTTTGTTGTAGTTACGGATGCTTGCAATAGAGGTTAATCATAAGTGGGATGCTTGTTCAAGTAATAACAGCACCCAAGCACCGGTCCACCCACATATCAACTTATCAAAGTATCGAATGCGAATCATATGAACATGATGAAAACTAGCTTGACGATATTCCCATGTGTCCTCGAGAGCGCTTTTCCTATTATAAGTGTTTGTTCCGGCTTGTCCTTTGCTACAAAAAGGATTGGGCCACCTTGCTGCACTTTATTTTTTTTTTTTACTTGTTGCTCGTTACAATTTACCTTATCACAAAACTATCTGTTACCACTTATTTCAGTACTTGCAGAGAATACCTTGCTGAAAACTGCTTATCATTTCCTTCTGCTCCTCGTTGGGTTCGACACTCTTACTTATTGAAAGGACTACGATAGATCCCCTATACTTGTGGGTCATCAAGACTCTTTTCTGGCGCCGTTGCCGGGGAGTGTAGCGCCTTTGGTAGGTGGAATTTGGTATGGAAAAATTTATATAGTGTGCTGAAATTTACTGTCACTTGATACTATGGAAAG
Source organism: Triticum urartu (assembly GCF_056163025.1). Classification (NCBI taxonomy): domain Eukaryota; kingdom Viridiplantae; phylum Streptophyta; class Magnoliopsida; order Poales; family Poaceae; genus Triticum; species Triticum urartu. The sequence goes on along the minus strand of NC_141873.1, from coordinate 99,454,088 downwards.
TAATTCTCCGAGGGGCTTGTTCGGGGTATCTTCACCCCGTCCAGTAGAGCAAAGAGTTGCTCCTCAACCTACTGAACCTATTGAAAATGAAACTCCTTTTGAATTTCCTTCGGGTATGATGGAAAAACTGCTAGCTAACCCTTTTACAGGAGATGGAAGAAAGCATCCTGATGAGCACTTAATATATGTGGATGAAGTTTGTGGATTATTTAAGCTTGCAGGTATACCCGATGATGTTGCTAAGAAGAAGGTCTTCCCTTTATCTTTTAAGGGAGACACATTGATATGGTATAGGCTATGTGATGATATGAGATCATGGAACTATAAAAGATTGAAATTGGAATTTCATCAAAAGTATTACCCTATGCATCTTGTTCATCGTGATCGTAATTATATATATAATTTCTGGCCTCACGAAGGAGAAAGCATGGCTCAAGCTTGGGGGAGGCTTAAATCAATGTTATATTCATGCCCCAATCATGAGCTCTCGAGAGAAATAATTATGCAAAGTTTTTATGCTTGACTTTCTCATAATAATCAAACCATGCTCCATCCTTCTTGTGCTGGCTCTTTTATGATGAAGACTATTGAATTCAGATGGAATTTATTGGATAGAATTAAACGCAACTCTGAAGATTGGGACCTCGACGAAGGTAAGGAGTCAGGTATGACACCTAAGTTTGATTGTGTTAAATCTTTTATGGATACCAATATTTTTCGTAAGTTTAGCACTAAATATGGACTTGACTCTGAGATAGTAGCTTCTTTCTGTGAATCTTTTGGTACTTATGTTGATCTCCCTAAGGAGAAGTGGTTTAAATATCATCCTCCCATAGAAGTGAAAGTAGCTGCACCTATTAAAGTTGAAGAAAAGACTGTCACTTATAATGATCCTATTGTTCCTACTTCTTATGTTGAGAAACCACCTTTCCGTGTTAGAGTAAAGGATCATGCTAAAGCTTCAACTGTTGTTCGTAAAAGCAATATTAGAACTTGTACACCCCCTGAGCAAGTTAAAGTAGAACCTAATATTGCTATTGTTAAAGATCTCTTGTCTGATAATATTGATGGGCATGTTATTCAGTTCGAAGGTGAAACTGCTAGAGTTGCTAAACCTTGTGCTAAAGATAAACATAGACCTGTGGTAGGCGTGCTTGTTATTTCTGTTAAAATAGGAGATCATTTTTATCATGGCTTATGTGATATGGGTGCGAGTGCTAGTGTTATACCACATACTTTATACGAAGAAATTAAGAATGAAATTGCACCTGCTGAGTTAGAAGGTATTGATGTCACAATTAAACTTGCCAATAGAGATACTATTTCACAAATTGGAATTGTTAGAGATGTTGAAGTCTTGTGTGGGAAAACTAAATATCCTGCTGATTTTCTTGTTCTTACTTCTCCGCAAGATAGCTTTTGTCCCATTATATTTGGTAGACCCTTCTTGAACACTGTTAATGCTAGGATAGATTGCGAAAAGAATGCTGTTACTATTGGCTTGGATGATATGGTTCATGAGTTTAATTTCTCTAAATTTAATAAACAACATCGTGAGGAAGAATTACCTAGTAAGGATGAAATTATTGGTCTTGCTTCTATTGCCGTACCTCCTAGTGATCCTTTAGAACACTATTTGCTAGACCATGAAAATGATATGTTCATGAATGAAAGAAGGGAAATAGATGAAGTATTCTTTAAACAGGAACCTATTCTGCAACACAATTTGCCTGTTGAAATTTTAGGGGATCCTCCTCCACCCAAGGGTGATCCTATGTTTGAACTTAAACCGTTGCCTGATAATCTTAAATATGCTTATCTTGATGAAAAGAAGATATATCCTGTTATTATTAGTGCTAACCTGTCAGAGCATGAAGAAGAAAGATTATTGAAAACTCTGAGGAAGCATCGTGCTGCTATTGGATATACTCTTGATGATCTTAAGGGCATTTGTCCCACTCTATGTCAACATAAAATAAATTTGGAAGCAGATGCCAAACCAGTTCGTGATCCTCAACGACGTTTGGATCCTAAAATGAAAGAAGTGGTAATAAAAGAAATACTCAAGCTTCTGGAGGCAGGTATAATTTATCCCGTTGCTGATAGTCAGTGGGCAAGTCCTGTCCATTGTGTCCCTAAGAAGGGAGGTATTACTGTTGTTCCTAATGATAAAGATGAATTGATTCCACAAAGAATTATCACAGGTTATAGGATGATAATTGATTTCCGCAAATTAAATAAAGCTACTAAGAAAGATCATTACCCCTTACCTTTTATTGATCAAATGCTAGAAAGATTATGCAAACATACACACTATTGCTTTCTAGATGGTTATTCTGGTTTCTCTCAAATACCTGTGTCGGCTAGAGATCAATCAAAGACTACTTTTACATGCCCTTTTGGTACTTTTTCTTATAGACGTATGCCTTTTGGTTTATGTAATGCACCTGCTACCTTTCAAAGATGCATGATGGCTATATTCTCTGACTTTTGTGAAAAGATTTGTGAGGTTTTCATGGACGATTTTTTCGTCTATGGTTCCTCTTTTGATGATTGCTTGAGCAATCTTGATCGAGTTTTGCAGAGATGTGAAGAAACTAATCTTGTCTTGAATTGGGAAAAGTGCCACTTTATGGTTAATGAAGGTGTTGTCTTGGGGCACAAAGTTTCTGAAAGAGGTATTGAAGTTGATAAAGCCAAGGTTGATGCTATTGAAAAGATGCCATGTCCCAAGGACATTAAAGGTATAAGAAGTTTCCTTGGTCACGCTGGATTTTATAGGAGGTTCATTAAGGACTTATCAAAAATTTCTCGGCCTCTGACTAATTTATTACAAAAAGATATACCATTTGTCTTTGATGATGATTGTGTAGAAGCATTTGAAACACTTAAGAAAGCATTAGTATCTGCACCTGTTGTTCAGCCACCTGATTGGAATTTACCCTTTGAAATTATGTGTGATGCTAGTGATTAGGATGTAGGTGCTGTTCTAGGGCAAAGAGTTGATAAGAAATTAAATGTTATTCATTATGCTAGTAAGACTCTAGACAATGCTCAAAGAAATTATGCTACTACTGAAAAGAAGCTTTTAGCAGTTGTATTTGCTTGTGATAAGTTCAGACCTTATATTGTTGATTCTAAAGTAACTGTTCACACTGATCATGCTGCTATTAAATACCTTATGGAAAAGAAAGATGCTAAACCTAGACTTATTAGATGGGTTCTCTTGCTACAAGAATTTGATTTGCATATCGTTGATAGAAAGGGAGCCGAGAACCCCGCTGCAGACAACTTGTCTAGGTTAGAGAATGTTCTTGCTGACCCACTACCCATTAATGATAGCTTTCCTGATGAACAATTAAATGTTATAAGTACTTCTCGTAGTACTCCATGGTATGCTGATTATGCTAATTATATTGTTGCTAAGTTTATACCACCTAGCTTCACATACCAGCAAAAGAAAACGTTTTTCTATGATTTAAGACATTACTTTTGGGATGATCCACATCTTTATAAAGGAGTAGATGGTGTTATTAGACGTTGTGTACCTGAGCATGAACAGGAACAGATCCCACGCAAGTGTCACTTCGAGTCTTATGGAGGACACCACGCTGGAGATAGAACTGCACATAAGGTATTGCAATCTGGTTTTTATTGGCCTACTCTCTTCAAGGATGCCCGTAAGTTTGTATTGTCTTGTGATGAATGTCAAAGAATTGGTAATATTAGTAGACGTCAAGAAATTCCTATGAATTATTCACTTGTTATTGAACCATTTGATGTTTGGGGCTTTGATTATATGGGACCTTTTCCTACCTCTAATGGATATACTCATATTTTAGTTGCTGTTGATTACGTTACTAAGTGGGTAGAAGCTATTCCAACTAGTAGTGCTGATCATAACACTTCTATTAAAATGCTTAAGGAAGTTATTTTCCCGAGGTTTGGAGTCCCTAGATATCTAATGACTAATGGTGGTTCACACTTTATTCATGGTGCTTTCCATAAAATTCTTGCTAAATATGATGTTAATCATAGAATTGCATCTCCTTATCACCCTCAGTCTAGTGGTCAAGTAGAGTTGAGCAATAGAGAACTCAAATTAATTTTGCAAAAGACTGTTAATAGGTCTAGAAATAATTGGTCCAAGAAACTTGATGATGCATTATGGGCTTATAGAACTGCATATAAAATCCTATGGGTATGTCTCCGTATAAAATGGTTTATGGAAAAGCATGTCACTTACCTCTCAAACTAGAACATAAGGCGTATTGGGCTATTAAAGAGCTCAACTATGATTTTAAACTTGCTGCTGAGAAGAGGTTATTTGATATTAGTTCACTTGATGAATGGAGAACCCAAGCCTATGAAAATGCCAAGTTGTTTAAAGAAAAAGTTAAAAGATGGCATGACAAAAGGATACAAAAGCGTGAGTTTAATGTAGGTGATTATGTATTGCTATACAACTCTCGTTTAAGATTTTTTGCAGGCAAACTTCTCTCTAAATGGGAAGGCCCCTCTGTTATCGAAGAGGTCTATCATTCCGGTGCCATAAAGATCAACAACTTCGAAGGCACAAATCCGAAGGTGGTAAACGGTCAAAGAATCAAACATTATATCTCAGGTAATCCCATAAATGTTGAAACCAATATTATTGAAACCGTAACCCCGGAGGAATACATAAGGGACACTTTCTGGAACGTTTCAGACTCTGAAAAGGAATAGGGTTTTCCAGGCTAGGCATCATGTCGTCTCCCTCCTCCAACAATGGTGACAACGATGCTTGGCTAATGAAGATAGATCTGAAGAGGGAAGAACCCATGAGGGTCAACAAGGATGAAAGGATCAAGAAGGCCACGGAGGATCAAGCTCCGGCAGCAAAAGACATCCTTCAACTTGATCATAACCTTCTTACCCCAACTGAGATCAAAGCTTTCAAGATGATTGTTGGAAATATGCCCTAGAGGCAATAATAAAAGCATTATTATTATATTTCGTTGTTCATGATAATTGTCTTTATTCATGCTATAATTGTATTATCCGGAAATCGTAATACATGTGTGAATAATAGACACCAACATGTCCCTAGTAAGCCTCTAGTTGACTAGCTCGTTGATCAACAGATAGTCATGGTTTCCTGACTATGGACATTGGATGTCATTGATAACGGGATCACATCATTAGGAGAATGATGTGATGGACAAGACCCAATCCTAAACATAGCATAAGGTCGTATAGTTCGTTTGCTAGAGTTTTCCAATGTCAAGTATCTTTTCCTTAGACCATGAGATCGTGTAACTCCCGGATACCGTAGGAGTGCTTTGGGTGTACCAAACGTCACAACGTAACTGGGTGACTATAAAGGTATACTACGGGTATCTCCGAAAGTGTCTGTTGGGTTGACACGGATCAAGACTGGGATTTGTCACTCCGTATGACGGAGAGGTATCACTGGGCCCACTCGGTAATGCATCATCATAATGAGCTCAAAGTGACCAAGTGTCTGGTCACGGGATCATGCATTACGGTACGAGTAAAGTGACTTGCCGGTAACGAGATTGAACGAGGTATTGGGATACCGACGATCGAATCTCGGGCAAGTAACATACCGATTGACAAAGGGAATTGTATACGGGGTTGCTTGAATCCTCGACATCGTGGTTCATCCGATGAGATCATCGTGGAGTATGTGGGAGCCAACATGGGTATCCAGATCCCGCTGTTGGTTATTGACCGGAGAGTCGTCTCGGTCATGTCTACATATCTCCCGAACCCGTAGGGTCTACACACTTAAGGTTCGGTGATGCTAGGGTTGTAGGGATATGTATATGCAGTAACCCGAATGTTGTTCGGAGTCCCGGATGAGATCCCGGACGGTACGAGGAGTTGTGGAATGGTCCAGAGATAAATATTTATATATGAGAAGTCCTGTTTCGGCCATCGGGACAAGTTTCGGGGTCATCGGTATTGTACCGGGACCACCGAAAGGGTCCCGGTGGTCCACCGGGTGGGGCCACCTGTCCCGGGGGGCCACATGGGCTGTGGGGGTGCGCCTTGGCCTACATGGGCCAAGGGCACCAGCCCCAAGGGGCCCATGCGCCTAGGGTTTCCAAAGGGGAAGAGTCCCACAAGTGGAAGGCACCCCTAGGTGCCTTGGGGGGGAGGGAAACCTCCCTTGGCCGCCGCCCCCCTAGGAGATTGGATCTCCTAGGGCCGGCGCCCCCCCCTAGGCCCTCCTATATATAGTGGGGGAAGGAGGGCTTTTTTGATCCATGCCTTTGGTTGCCTCCTTCTCCCTCTCCAACACCTCCTCCTCCTCCATAGCGCTTGGCGAAGCCCTGACGGAGTACTGCAGCTCCATCACCACCACGCCGTCGTGCTGCTGCTGGAGCCATCTTCCTCAACCTCTCCTTCCCCCTTGCTGGATCAAGAAGAAGGAGCCGTTACGCTAACCGTACGTGTGTTGAACGCGGAGGTGCCGTCCGTTCGGTGCTAGGATCTCCGGTGATTTGGATCACGTCGTGTTCGACTACCTCATCCCCGTTCTTTGAACGCTTCCGCTCGCGATCTACAAAGGTATGTAGATGCATACGATCACTCGTTGCTAGATGAACTCATAGATGGATCTTGGTGAAACCGTAGGAAAATTTTTGTTTTCTGCAACGTTCCCCAACAGTGGCATCATGAGCTAGGTCTATGCGTAGTTCTTCTTGGGCGAGTAGAACACAATTTGTTGTGGGAGTAGATGTTGTCAAGTTTCTTGCCGTTACTAGTCTTATCTTGCTTCAACGGTATTGTGGGATGAAGCGGCCCGGACCAACCTTACACGTACGCTTACGTGAGACCGGTTCCATCGACTAACATGCACTAGTTGCATAAGGTGGCTGGCGGGTGTCTGTCTCTCCTACTTTAGTTGGAGCGGATTCGATGAAAAGGGTCCTTATGAAGGGTAAATAGAAGTTGACAAATCACGTTGTGGCTTTCACGTAGGTAAGAAAACGTTCTTGCTAGAACCCTATTGCAGCCACGTAAAACTTGCAACAACAATTAGAGGATGTCTAACTTGTTTTTGCAGCAAGTGCTTTGTGATATGATATGGCCAAAGTTGTGATGAATGATGAATGACATATATGTGATGTATGAGATGTTCATGCTATTGTAATAGGAATCACGACTTGCATGTCGATGAGTATGACAACCGGCAGGAGCCATAGGAGTTGTCTTTATTTTTGTATGACCTGCGTGTCATTGAGAAACGCCATGTAAATTACTTTACTTTATTGCTAAACGCGTTAGACATAGTAGTAGAAGTAATAGTTGGCGAGCAACTTCATGGAGACACAATGATGGAGATCATGGTGTCATGCCGGTGACAAGATGATCATGGAGCCCCAAGATGGAGATCAAAGGAGCTATGTGATATTGGCCATATCATGTCACTATTATTATTTGATTGCATGTGATGTTTATCATGTTTAGCATCTTGTTTACTTAGAACGACGGTAGTAAATAAGATGATCCCTCATAATAATTTCAAGAAACTGTTCCCCCTAACTGTGCACCGTTGCGACAGTTCGTTGTTTCGAAGCACCACGTGATGATCGGGTGTGATAGATTCTAACGTTCACATACAATGGGTGTAAGACAGATTTACACATGCAAACACTTAGGTTGACTTGACGAGCCTAGCATGTGTATAGACATGGCCTCAGAACACAGAAGACCGAAAGGTCGAGCATGAGTCGTATAGAAGATACGATCAACATGAAGATGTTCACCGACGTTGACTAGTCCGTCTCACGTGATGATCGGACACGGCCTAGTTGACTCGGATCATGTTATACTTAGATGACTAGAAGAGGGATGTCTATCTAAGTGGGAGTTCATTGAATAATTTGATTAGATGAACTTAATTATCATGAACTTAGTCTAAAATCTTTACAATATGTCTTATAGATCAAATGGCCAACGTTGTCCTCAACTTCAACGCGTTCCTAGAGAAAACCAAGCTGAAAGACGATGGCAGCAACTATACGGACTGGGTCCGGAACCTGAGGATCATCCTCATAGCTGCCAAGAAAGATTATGTCCTACAAGCACCGCTAGGTGATCCACCCGTCCCACAGAACCAAGACGTTATGAACGCTTGGCAGACACCTGCTGATGACTACTCCCTCGTTCAGTGCGGCATGCTTTACAGCATAGAGCCGGGGCTCCAAAAGCATTTTGAGAGACATGGAGCATATGAGATGTTCGAAGAGCTGAAAATGGTTTTTCAAGCTCATGCCCGGGTCGAGAGATATGAAGTCTCTGACAAATTCTTCAGCTGTAAGATGGAGGAAAATAGTTCTGTTAGTGAGCACATACTCACTATGTCTGGGTTACATAACCGCTTGACTCAGCTAGGAGTTAATCTCCCGGATGACGCGATCATTGACAGAATCCTCCAGTCGCTTCCACCAAGCTACAAGAGCTTTGTGATGAACTTCAATATGCAGGGGATGGAAAAGACCATTCCTGAAGTATTTGCTATGCTGAAATCAGCAGAGGTAGAAGTCAAGAAGGAACATCAAGTGTTGATGGTGAATAAAACCACTAAGTTCAAGAAGGGCAAGGGTAAAAAGAACTTCAAGAAGGACGGCAAGGGAGTTGCCGCGCCCGGCAAGCAAGCTGCCGGGAAGAAGCCAAAGAATGGACCCAAGCCCGAGACTGAGTGCTTTTATTGCAAGGAAAGTGGTCACTGGAAGCGGAACTGCCCCAAATACTTAGCGGACAAGAAGGCCGGAAAACAAAAGGTATATGTGATATACATGTAATTGATGTGTACCATACCAGTACTCGTAGTAGCTCCTGGGTATTTGATACCAGTGCAGTTGCTCACATTTGTAACTCAAAGCAGGAGCTGCGGAATAAGCGGAGACTGGCAAAGGACGAGGTGATGATGCGCGTCGGGAATGGTTCCAAGGTCAATGTGATCGCCGTCGGCACGCTACCTCTACATTTACCTACGGGATTAGTTTTAAACCTCAATCATTGTTATTTAGTGCCAGCTTTGAGCATGAACATTGTATCGGGATCTCGTTTAATTCGAGATGGCTACTCATTTAAATCCGAGAATAATGGTTGTTCTATTTATATGAGAGATATGTTTTATGGTCATGCTCCGATGGTGAATGGTTTATTCTTCCTCGAACGTAATGCTACACATGTTCATAGTGTGAAAACCAAAAGATGTAAGGTTGATAACGATAGTCCCACATACTTGTGGCACTGCCGCCTTGGTCATAGGTGTCAAACGCATGAAGAAGCTCCATGCAGATGGACTTTTAGAGTCTCTTGATTATGAATCATTTGACACGTGCGAACCATGCCTCATGGGTAAAATGACCAAGACTCCGTTCTCAGGAACAATGGAGCGAGCAACCAACTTATTGGAAATCATACATACTGATGTGTGCGGTCCAATGAGTGTTGAGGCTCGCGGTGGATATCGTTATGTTCTCACCCTCACTGATGACTTGAGTAGATATGGGTATATCTACTTAATGAAACACACGTCTGAAACCTTTGAAAAGTTCAAGGAATTTCAGAGTGAGGTTGAGAATCAACGTGTCAGGAAAATCAAGTTTCTACGATCAGATCGTGGAGGAGAATACTTGAGTCAGGAATTTGGCACACACTTAAGAAAATGTGGAATAGTTTCACAACTCACGCCGCCTGGAACACCTCAGGGTAATGGTGTGTCCGAACGTCGTAATCGCACTCTATTAGATATGGTGCGATCTATGATGTCTCTTACCGATTTACCGCTATCTTTTTGGGGCTATGCTTTAGAGACTGCCGCATTCACTTTAAATAGGGCTCCGTCGAAATCCGTTGAGACGACACCGTATGAATTATGGTTTGGGAAGAAACCTAAGCTGTCGTTTCTAAAAGTTTGGGGATGCGATGCTTATGTCAAGAAACTTCAACCTGAAAAGCTCGAACCCAAGTCGGAAAAATGCGTCTTCATAGGATACCCTAAAGAAACTATTGGGTATACCTTCTACCTCAGATCCGAAGGCAAGATCTTTGTTGCCAAGAATGGATCCTTTCTAGAGAAAGAGTTTCTCTCGAAAGAAGTGGGAGGAAAGTAGAACTTGATGAAGTATTACCTCTTGAACCGGGAAAAGGCGCAACTCAAGAAAATGTTCCTGAGGTGCATGCACCGACTAGAGAGGAAGTTGATGATGATGATCAAGATACTTCTGATCAAGCTCCTACTGAAATTCGAAGGTCCACAAGGACACGTTCCGCACCAGAGTGGTACGGCAACCCTGTCTTGGAAATCATGTTGTTAGACAACGGTGAACCTTCGAACTATGAAGAAGCGATGGCGGGCCCGGATTCCGACAAATGGCTAGAAGCCATGAAATCCGAGATAGGATCCATGTATGAAAACGAAGTATGGACTTTGACTGACTTGCCCGTTGAACGGCGAGCCATAGAAAATAAGTGGATCTTTAAGAAGAAGACGGACGCGGATGGTAATGTGACCATCTATAAAGCTCGGCTTGTCGCTAAGGGTTATCGACAAGTTCAAGGGGTTGACTACGATGTGACTTTCTCACCGGTAGCGAAGCTAAAGTCCGTCCGAATCATGTTAGCAATTGCCGCATTCTATGATTATGAAATATGGCAAATGGACGTCAAAACGGCATTCCTTAATGGTTTCCTTAAGGAAGAATTGTATATGATGCAGCCGGAAAGTTTTGTCGATCCTAAGTATGCTGACAAGGTGTGCAAGCTCCAACGCTCGATTTATGGGCTGGTGCAAGCATCTCGGAGTTGGAACATTCGCTTTGATGAGATGATCAAAGCGTTTGGGTTTACACAGACTTATGGAGAAGCCTGCGTTTACAAGAAAGTGAGTGGGAGCTCTGTAGCATTTCTCATATTATATGTAGATGACATACTTTTGATGGGAAATGATATAGAACTCTTGGACAGCATTAAGGCCTACTTGAATAAAAGTTTTTCAATGAAGGACCTTGGAGAAGCTGCTTATATATTAGGCATCAAGATCTATAGAGATAGATCGAGACGCCTCATAGGTCTTTCACAAAGCACATACCTTGATAAGATATTGAAGAAATTCAATATGGATCATTCTAAGAAGGGGTTCTTGCCTGTGTTACAAGGTGTGAAATTGAGCTCGGCTCAATGTCCGACCACGGCAGAAGATATAGAAGAGATGAGTGTCATCCCCTATGCCTCAGCCATAGGTTTTATTATGTATGCCATGCTGTGTACTAGACCTGATGTAAACCTTACCGTAAGTTTGGTAGGAAGGTACCAAAGTAATCCCGGCAAGGAACACTGGACAGCGGTCAAGAATATCCTGAAGTACCTGAAAAGGACTAAGGAAATGTTTCTCGTTTATGGAGGTGACGAAGAGCTCGTCGTAAAGGGTTACGTCGACGCTAGCTTCGACACAGATCTGGATGACTCTAAGTCTCAAACCGGATACGTGCATATTTTGAATGGTGGGGCAGTAAGCTGGTGCAGTTGCAAGCAGAGCGTCGTGGCGGGATCTACATGTGAAGCGGAGTACATGGCAGCCTCGGAGGCAGCACATGAAGCAATTTGGGTGAAGGAGTTCATCACCAACCTAGGAGTCATACCCAATGCGTCGGGGCCAATCAAACTCTTCTGTGACAACACTGGAGCTATTGCACTTGCCAAGGAGCCCAGGTTTCACAAGAAGACAAGGCACATCAAGCGTCGCTTCAACTCCATTCGTGAAAATGTTCAAGATGGAGACATAGATATTTGTAAAGTACATACGGACCTGAATGTAGCAGATCCATTGACTAAACCTCTCCCTAGAGCAAAACATGATCAACACCAGAATTCCATGGGTGTTCGATTCATCACAATGTAACTAGATTATTGACTCTAGTGCAAGTGGGAGACTGTTGGAAATATGCCCTAGAGGCAATAATAAAAGCATTATTATTATATTTCCTTGTTCATGATAATTATCTTTATTCATGCTATAATTGTATTATCCGAAAATCGTAATACATGTGTGAATAATAGACACCAACATGTCCCTAGTAAGCCTCTAGTTGACTAGCTCGTTGATCAACAGATAGTCATGGTTTCCTGACTATGGACATTGGATGTCATTGATAACGGGATCACATCATTAGGAGAATGATGTGATGGACAAGACCCAATCCTAAACATAGCATAAGGTCGTATAGTTCGTTTGCTAGAGTTTTCCAATGTCAAGTATCTTTTCCTTAGACCATGAGATCGTGTAACTCCCGGATACCGTAGGAGTGCTTTGGGTGTACCAAACGTCACAACGTAACTGGGTGACTATAAAGGTATACTACGGGTATCTCCGAAAGTGTCTGTTGGGTTGACACGGATCAAGACTGGGATTTGTCACTCCGTATGACGGAGAGGTATCACTGGGCCCACTCGGTAATGCATCATCATAATGAGCTCAAAGTGACCAAGTGTCTGGTCACGGTATCATGCATTACGGTACGAGTAAAGTGACTTGCCGGTAACGAGATTGAACGAGGTATTGGGATACCGACGATCGAATCTCGGGCAAGTAACATACCGATTGACAAAGGGAATTGTATACGGGGTTGCTTGAATCCTCGACATCGTGGTTCATCCGATGAGATCATCGTGGAGTATGTGGGAGCCAACATGGGTATCCAGATCCCGCTGTTGGTTATTGACCGGAGAGTCGTCTCGGTCATGTCTACATATCTCCCGAACCCGTAGGGTCTACACACTTAAGGTTCGGTGATGCTAGGGTTGTAGGGATATGTATATGCAGTAACCCGAATGTTGTTCGGAGTCCCGGATGGGATCCCGGACGGTACGAGGAGTTGTGGAATGGTCCAGAGATAAATATTTATATATGAGAAGTCCTGTTTCGGCCATCGGGACAAGTTTCGGGGTCATCGGTATTGTACCGGGACCACCGGAAGGGTCCCGGGGGTCCACCGGGTGGGGCCACCTGTCCCGGGGGGTCACATGGGCTGTGGGGGTGCGCCTTGGCCTACATGGGCCAAGGGCACCAGCCCCAAGGGGCCCATGCGCCTAGGGTTTCCAAAGGGGAAGAGTCCCACAAGTGGAAGGCACCCCTAGGTGCCTTGGGGGGGAGGGAAACCTCCCTTGGCCGCCGCCCCCCTAGGAGATTGGATCTCCTAGGGCCGGCGCCCCCCCCTAGGCCCTCCTATATATAGTGGGGGAAGGAGGGCTTTTTTGATCCATGCCTTTGGTTGCCTCCTTCTCCCTCTCCAACACCTCCTCCTCCTCCATAGCGCTTGGCGAAGCCCTGACGGAGTACTGCAGCTCCATCACCACCACGCCGTCGTGCTGCTGCTGGAGCCATCTTCCTCAACCTCTCCTTCCCCCTTGCTGGATCAAGAAGAAGGAGCCGTTACGCTAACCGTACGTGTGTTGAACGCGGAGGTGCCGTCCGTTCGGTGCTAGGATCTCCGGTGATTTGGATCACGTCGTGTTCGACTACCTCATCCCCGTTCTTTGAACGCTTCCGCTCGCGATCTACAAAGGTATGTAGATGCATACGATCACTCGTTGCTAGATGAACTCATAGATGGATCTTGGTGAAACCGTAGGAAAATTTTTGTTTTCTGCAACGTTCCCCAACAGTGGCATCATGAGCTAGGTCTATGCGTAGTTCTTCTTGCGCGAGTAGAACACAATTTGTTGTGGGAGTAGATGTTGTCAAGTTTCTTGCCGTTACTAGTCTTATCTTGCTTCAACGGTATTGTGGGATGAAGCGGCCCGGACCAACCTTACACGTACGCTTACGTGAGACCGGTTCCATCGACTAACATGCACTAGTTGCATAAGGTGGCTGGCGGGTGTCTGTCTCTCCTACTTTAGTTGGAGCGGATTCGATGAAAAGGGTCCTTATGAAGGGTAAATAGAAGTTGACAAATCACGTTGTGGCTTTCACGTAGGTAAGAAAACGTTCTTGCTAGAACCCTATTGCAGCCACGTAAAACTTGCAACAACAATTAGAGGATGTCTAACTTGTTTTTGCAGCAAGTGCTTTGTGATATGATATGGCCAAAGTTGTGATGAATGATGAATGACATATATGTGATGTATGAGATGTTCATGCTATTGTAATAGGAATCACGACTTGCATGTCGATGAGTATGACAACCGGCAGGAGCCATAGGAGTTGTCTTTATTTTTGTATGACCTGCGTGTCATTGAGAAACGCCATGTAAATTACTTTACTTTATTGCTAAACGCGTTAGACATAGTAGTAGAAGTAATAGTTGGCGAGCAACTTCATGGAGACACAATGATGGAGATCATGGTGTCATGCCGGTGACAAGATGATCATGGAGCCCCAAGATGGAGATCAAAGGAGCTATGTGATATTGGCCATATCATGTCACTATTATTATTTGATTGCATGTGATGTTTATCATGTTTAGCATCTTGTTTACTTAGAACGACGGTAGTAAATAAGATGATCCCTCATAATAATTTCAAGAAACTGTTCCCCCTAACTGTGCACCGTTGCGACAGTTCGTTGTTTCGAAGCACCACGTGATGATCGGGTGTGATAGATTCTAACGTTCACATACAACGGGTGTAAGACAGATTTACACATGCAAACACTTAGGTTGACTTGACGAGCCTAGCATGTGTATAGACATGGCCTCAGAACACAGAAGACCGAAAGGTCGAGCATGAGTCGTATAGAAGATACGATCAACATGAAGATGTTCACCGACGTTGACTAGTCCGTCTCACGTGATGATCGGACACGGCCTAGTTGACTCGGATCATGTTATACTTAGATGACTAGAAGAGGGATGTCTATCTAAGTGGGAGTTCATTGAATAATTTGATTAGATGAACTTAATTATCATGAACTTAGTCTAAAATCTTTACAATATGTCTTATAGATCAAATGGCCAACGTTGTCCTCAACTTCAACGCGTTCCTAGAGAAAACCAAGCTGAAAGACGATGGCAGCAACTATACGGACTGGGTCCGGAACCTGAGGATCATCCTCATAGCTGCCAAGAAAGATTATGTCCTACAAGCACCGCTAGGTGATCCACCCGTCCCACAGAACCAAGACGTTATGAACGCTTGGCAGACACCTGCTGATGACTACTCCCTCGTTCAGTGCGGCATGCTTTACAGCATAGAGCCGGGGCTCCAAAAGCATTTTGAGAGACATGGAGCATATGAGATGTTCGAAGAGCTGAAAATGGTTTTTCAAGCTCATGCCCGGGTCGAGAGATATGAAGTCTCTGACAAATTCTTCAGCTGTAAGATGGAGGAAAATAGTTCTGTTAGTGAGCACATACTCACTATGTCTGGGTTACATAACCGCTTGACTCAGCTAGGAGTTAATCTCCCGGATGACGCGATCATTGACAGAATCCTCCAGTCGCTTCCACCAAGCTACAAGAGCTTTGTGATGAACTTCAATATGCAGGGGATGGAAAAGACCATTCCTGAAGTATTTGCTATGCTGAAATCAGCAGAGGTAGAAGTCAAGAAGGAACATCAAGTGTTGATGGTGAATAAAACCACTAAGTTCAAGAAGGGCAAGGGTAAAAAGAACTTCAAGAAGGACGGCAAGGGAGTTGCCGCGCCCGGCAAGCAAGCTGCCGGGAAGAAGCCAAAGAATGGACCCAAGCCCGAGACTGAGTGCTTTTATTGCAAGGAAAGTGGTCACTGGAAGCGGAACTGCCCCAAATACTTAGCGGACAAGAAGGCCGGAAAACAAAAGGTATATGTGATATACATGTAATTGATGTGTACCATACCAGTACTCGTAGTAGCTCCTGGGTATTTGATACCAGTGCAGTTGCTCACATTTGTAACTCAAAGCAGGAGCTGCGGAATAAGCGGAGACTGGCAAAGGACGAGGTGATGATGCGCGTCGGGAATGGTTCCAAGGTCAATGTGATCGCCGTCGGCACGCTACCTCTACATTTACCTACGGGATTAGTTTTAAACCTCAATCATTGTTATTTAGTGCCAGCTTTGAGCATGAACATTGTATCGGGATCTCGTTTAATTCGAGATGGCTACTCATTTAAATCCGAGAATAATGGTTGTTCTATTTATATGAGAGATATGTTTTATGGTCATGCTCCGATGGTGAATGGTTTATTCTTCCTCGAACGTAATGCTACACATGTTCATAGTGTGAAAACCAAAAGATGTAAGGTTGATAACGATAGTCCCACATACTTGTGGCACTGCCGCCTTGGTCATAGGTGTCAAACGCATGAAGAAGCTCCATGCAGATGGACTTTTAGAGTCTCTTGATTATGAATCATTTGACACGTGCGAACCATGCCTCATGGGTAAAATGACCAAGACTCCGTTCTCAGGAACAATGGAGCGAGCAACCAACTTATTGGAAATCATACATACTGATGTGTGCGGTCCAATGAGTGTTGAGGCTCGCGGTGGATATCGTTATGTTCTCACCCTCACTGATGACTTGAGTAGATATGGGTATATCTACTTAATGAAACACACGTCTGAAACCTTTGAAAAGTTCAAGGAATTTCAGAGTGAGGTTGAGAATCAACGTGTCAGGAAAATCAAGTTTCTACGATCAGATCGTGGAGGAGAATACTTGAGTCAGGAATTTGGCACACACTTAAGAAAATGTGGAATAGTTTCACAACTCACGCCGCCTGGAACACCTCAGGGTAATGGTGTGTCCGAACGTCGTAATCGCACTCTATTAGATATGGTGCGATCTATGATGTCTCTTACCGATTTACCGCTATCTTTTTGGGGCTATGCTTTAGAGACTGCCGCATTCACTTTAAATAGGGCTCCGTCGAAATCCGTTGAGACGACACCGTATGAATTATGGTTTGGGAAGAAACCTAAGCTGTCGTTTCTAAAAGTTTGGGGATGCGATGCTTATGTCAAGAAACTTCAACCTGAAAAGCTCGAACCCAAGTCGGAAAAATGCGTCTTCATAGGATACCCTAAAGAAACTATTGGGTATACCTTCTACCTCAGATCCGAAGGCAAGATCTTTGTTGCCAAGAATGGATCCTTTCTAGAGAAAGAGTTTCTCTCGAAAGAAGTGGGAGGAAAGTAGAACTTGATGAAGTATTACCTCTTGAACCGGGAAAAGGCGCAACTCAAGAAAATGTTCCTGAGGTGCATGCACCGACTAGAGAGGAAGTTGATGATGATGATCAAGATACTTCTGATCAAGCTCCTACTGAAATTCGAAGGTCCACAAGGACACGTTCCGCACCAGAGTGGTACGGCAACCCTGTCTTGGAAATCATGTTGTTAGACAACGGTGAACCTTCGAACTATGAAGAAGCGATGGCGGGCCCGGATTCCGACAAATGGCTAGAAGCCATGAAATCCGAGATAGGATCCATGTATGAAAACGAAGTATGGACTTTGACTGACTTGCCCGTTGAACGGCGAGCCATAGAAAATAAGTGGATCTTTAAGAAGAAGACGGACGCGGATGGTAATGTGACCATCTATAAAGCTCGGCTTGTCGCTAAGGGTTATCGACAAGTTCAAGGGGTTGACTACGATGTGACTTTCTCACCGGTAGCGAAGCTAAAGTCCGTCCGAATCATGTTAGCAATTGCCGCATTCTATGATTATGAAATATGGCAAATGGACGTCAAAACGGCATTCCTTAATGGTTTCCTTAAGGAAGAATTGTATATGATGCAGCCGGAAAGTTTTGTCGATCCTAAGTATGCTGACAAGGTGTGCAAGCTCCAACGCTCGATTTATGGGCTGGTGCAAGCATCTCGGAGTTGGAACATTCGCTTTGATGAGATGATCAAAGCGTTTGGGTTTACACAGACTTATGGAGAAGCCTGCGTTTACAAGAAAGTGAGTGGGAGCTCTGTAGCATTTCTCATATTATATGTAGATGACATACTTTTGATGGGAAATGATATAGAACTCTTGGACAGCATTAAGGCCTACTTGAATAAAAGTTTTTCAATGAAGGACCTTGGAGAAGCTGCTTATATATTAGGCATCAAGATCTATAGAGATAGATCGAGACGCCTCATAGGTCTTTCACAAAGCACATACCTTGATAAGATATTGAAGAAATTCAATATGGATCATTCTAAGAAGGGGTTCTTGCCTGTGTTACAAGGTGTGAAATTGAGCTCGGCTCAATGTCCGACCACGGCAGAAGATATAGAAGAGATGAGTGTCATCCCCTATGCCTCAGCCATAGGTTTTATTATGTATGCCATGCTGTGTACTAGACCTGATGTAAACCTTACCGTAAGTTTGGTAGGAAGGTACCAAAGTAATCCCGGCAAGGAACACTGGACAGCGGTCAAGAATATCCTGAAGTACCTGAAAAGGACTAAGGAAATGTTTCTCGTTTATGGAGGTGACGAAGAGCTCGTCGTAAAGGGTTACGTCGACGCTAGCTTCGACACAGATCTGGATGACTCTAAGTCTCAAACCGGATACGTGCATATTTTGAATGGTGGGGCAGTAAGCTGGTGCAGTTGCAAGCAGAGCGTCGTGGCGGGATCTACATGTGAAGCGGAGTACATGGCAGCCTCGGAGGCAGCACATGAAGCAATTTGGGTGAAGGAGTTCATCACCAACCTAGGAGTCATACCCAATGCGTCGGGGCCAATCAAACTCTTCTGTGACAACACTGGAGCTATTGCACTTGCCAAGGAGCCCAGGTTTCACAAGAAGACAAGGCACATCAAGCGTCGCTTCAACTCCATTCGTGAAAATGTTCAAGATGGAGACATAGATATTTGTAAAGTACATACGGACCTGAATGTAGCAGATCCATTGACTAAACCTCTCCCTAGAGCAAAACATGATCAACACCAGAATTCCATGGGTGTTCGATTCATCACAATGTAACTAGATTATTGACTCTAGTGCAAGTGGGAGACTGTTGGAAATATGCCCTAGAGGCAATAATAAAAGCATTATTATTATATTTCCTTGTTCATGATAATTATCTTTATTCATGCTATAATTGTATTATCCGAAAATCGTAATACATGTGTGAATAATAGACACCAACATGTCCCTAGTAAGCCTCTAGTTGACTAGCTCGTTGATCAACAGATAGTCATGGTTTCCTGACTATGGACATTGGATGTCATTGATAACGGGATCACATCATTAGGAGAATGATGTGATGGACAAGACCCAATCCTAAACATAGCATAAGGTCGTATAGTTCGTTTGCTAGAGTTTTCCAATGTCAAGTATCTTTTCCTTAGACCATGAGATCGTGTAACTCCCGGATACCGTAGGAGTGCTTTGGGTGTACCAAACGTCACAACGTAACTGGGTGACTATAAAGGTATACTACGGGTATCTCCGAAAGTGTCTATTGGGTTGACACGGATCAAGACTGGGATTTGTCACTCCGTATGACGGAGAGGTATCACTGGGCCCACTCGGTAATGCATCATCATAATGAGCTCAAAGTGACCAAGTGTCTGGTCACGGTATCATGCATTACGGTACGAGTAAAGTGACTTGCCGGTAACGAGATTGAACGAGGTATTGGGATACCGACGATCGAATCTCGGGCAAGTAACATACCGATTGACAAAGGGAATTGTATACGGGGTTGCTTGAATCCTCGACATCGTGGTTCATCCGATGAGATCATCGTGGAGTATGTGGGAGCCAACATGGGTATCCAGATCCCGCTGTTGGTTATTGACCGGAGAGTCGTCTCGGTCATGTCTACATATCTCCCGAACCCGTAGGGTCTACACACTTAAGGTTCGGTGATGCTAGGGTTGTAGGGATATGTATATGCAGTAACCCGAATGTTGTTCGGAGTCCCGGATGGGATCCCGGACGGTACGAGGAGTTGTGGAATGGTCCAGAGATAAATATTTATATATGAGAAGTCCTGTTTCGGCCATCGGGACAAGTTTCGGGGTCATCGGTATTGTACCGGGACCACCGGAAGGGTCCCGGGGGTCCACCGGGTGGGGCCACCTGTCCCGGGGGGTCACATGGGCTGTGGGGGTGCGCCTTGGCCTACATGGGCCAAGGGCACCAGCCCCAAGGGGCCCATGCGCCTAGGGTTTCCAAAGGGGAAGAGTCCCACAAGTGGAAGGCACCCCTAGGTGCCTTGGGGGGGAGGGAAACCTCCCTTGGCCGCCGCCCCCCTAGGAGATTGGATCTCCTAGGGCCGGCGCCCCCCCCTAGGCCCTCCTATATATAGTGGGGGAAGGAGGGCTTTTTTGATCCATGCCTTTGGTTGCCTCCTTCTCCCTCTCCAACACCTCCTCCTCCTCCATAGCGCTTGGCGAAGCCCTGACGGAGTACTGCAGCTCCATCACCACCACGCCGTCGTGCTGCTGCTGGAGCCATCTTCCTCAACCTCTCCTTCCCCCTTGCTGGATCAAGAAGAAGGAGCCGTTACGCTAACCGTACGTGTGTTGAACGCGGAGGTGCCGTCCGTTCGGTGCTAGGATCTCCGGTGATTTGGATCACGTCGTGTTCGACTACCTCATCCCCGTTCTTTGAACGCTTCCGCTCGCGATCTACAAAGGTATGTAGATGCATACGATCACTCGTTGCTAGATGAACTCATAGATGGATCTTGGTGAAACCGTAGGAAAATTTTTGTTTTCTGCAACGTTCCCCAACAGTGGCATCATGAGCTAGGTCTATGCGTAGTTCTTCTTGCGCGAGTAGAACACAATTTGTTGTGGGAGTAGATGTTGTCAAGTTTCTTGCCGTTACTAGTCTTATCTTGCTTCAACGGTATTGTGGGATGAAGCGGCCCGGACCAACCTTACACGTACGCTTACGTGAGACCGGTTCCATCGACTAACATGCACTAGTTGCATAAGGTGGCTGGCGGGTGTCTGTCTCTCCTACTTTAGTTGGAGCGGATTCGATGAAAAGGGTCCTTATGAAGGGTAAATAGAAGTTGACAAATCACGTTGTGGCTTTCACGTAGGTAAGAAAACGTTCTTGCTAGAACCCTATTGCAGCCACGTAAAACTTGCAACAACAATTAGAGGATGTCTAACTTGTTTTTGCAGCAAGTGCTTTGTGATATGATATGGCCAAAGTTGTGATGAATGATGAATGACATATATGTGATGTATGAGATGTTCATGCTATTGTAATAGGAATCACGACTTGCATGTCGATGAGTATGACAACCGGCAGGAGCCATAGGAGTTGTCTTTATTTTTGTATGACCTGCGTGTCATTGAGAAACGCCATGTAAATTACTTTACTTTATTGCTAAACGCGTTAGACATAGTAGTAGAAGTAATAGTTGGCGAGCAACTTCATGGAGACACAATGATGGAGATCATGGTGTCATGCCGGTGACAAGATGATCATGGAGCCCCAAGATGGAGATCAAAGGAGCTATGTGATATTGGCCATATCATGTCACTATTATTATTTGATTGCATGTGATGTTTATCATGTTTAGCATCTTGTTTACTTAGAACGACGGTAGTAAATAAGATGATCCCTCATAATAATTTCAAGAAACTGTTCCCCCTAACTGTGCACCGTTGCGACAGTTCGTTGTTTCGAAGCACCACGTGATGATCGGGTGTGATAGATTCTAACGTTCACATACAATGGGTGTAAGACAGATTTACACATGCAAACACTTAGGTTGACTTGACGAGCCTAGCATGTGTATAGACATGGCCTCAGAACACAGAAGACCGAAAGGTCGAGCATGAGTCGTATAGAAGAT
This sequence comes from Triticum urartu, assembly GCF_056163025.1. Taxonomy (NCBI): domain Eukaryota; kingdom Viridiplantae; phylum Streptophyta; class Magnoliopsida; order Poales; family Poaceae; genus Triticum; species Triticum urartu. Next base: position 99,432,313 of record NC_141873.1, on the reverse strand, counting down.
ACGATCAACATGAAGATGTTCACCGACGTTGACTAGTCCGTCTCACGTGATGATCGGACACGGCCTAGTTGACTCGGATCATGTTATACTTAGATGACTAGAAGAGGGATGTCTATCTAAGTGGGAGTTCATTGAATAATTTGATTAGATGAACTTAATTATCATGAACTTAGTCTAAAATCTTTACAATATGTCTTATAGATCAAATGGCCAACGTTGTCCTCAACTTCAACGCGTTCCTAGAGAAAACCAAGCTGAAAGACGATGGCAGCAACTATACGGACTGGGTCCGGAACCTGAGGATCATCCTCATAGCTGCCAAGAAAGATTATGTCCTACAAGCACCGCTAGGTGATCCACCCGTCCCACAGAACCAAGACGTTATGAACGCTTGGCAGACACCTGCTGATGACTACTCCCTCGTTCAGTGCGGCATGCTTTACAGCATAGAGCCGGGGCTCCAAAAGCATTTTGAGAGACATGGAGCATATGAGATGTTCGAAGAGCTGAAAATGGTTTTTCAAGCTCATGCCCGGGTCGAGAGATATGAAGTCTCTGACAAATTCTTCAGCTGTAAGATGGAGGAAAATAGTTCTGTTAGTGAGCACATACTCACTATGTCTGGGTTACATAACCGCTTGACTCAGCTAGGAGTTAATCTCCCGGATGACGCGATCATTGACAGAATCCTCCAGTCGCTTCCACCAAGCTACAAGAGCTTTGTGATGAACTTCAATATGCAGGGGATGGAAAAGACCATTCCTGAAGTATTTGCTATGCTGAAATCAGCAGAGGTAGAAGTCAAGAAGGAACATCAAGTGTTGATGGTGAATAAAACCACTAAGTTCAAGAAGGGCAAGGGTAAAAAGAACTTCAAGAAGGACGGCAAGGGAGTTGCCGCGCCCGGCAAGCAAGCTGCCGGGAAGAAGCCAAAGAATGGACCCAAGCCCGAGACTGAGTGCTTTTATTGCAAGGAAAGTGGTCACTGGAAGCGGAACTGCCCCAAATACTTAGCGGACAAGAAGGCCGGAAAACAAAAGGTATATGTGATATACATGTAATTGATGTGTACCATACCAGTACTCGTAGTAGCTCCTGGGTATTTGATACCAGTGCAGTTGCTCACATTTGTAACTCAAAGCAGGAGCTGCGGAATAAGCGGAGACTGGCAAAGGACGAGGTGATGATGCGCGTCGGGAATGGTTCCAAGGTCAATGTGATCGCCGTCGGCACGCTACCTCTACATTTACCTACGGGATTAGTTTTAAACCTCAATCATTGTTATTTAGTGCCAGCTTTGAGCATGAACATTGTATCGGGATCTCGTTTAATTCGAGATGGCTACTCATTTAAATCCGAGAATAATGGTTGTTCTATTTATATGAGAGATATGTTTTATGGTCATGCTCCGATGGTGAATGGTTTATTCTTCCTCGAACGTAATGCTACACATGTTCATAGTGTGAAAACCAAAAGATGTAAGGTTGATAACGATAGTCCCACATACTTGTGGCACTGCCGCCTTGGTCATAGGTGTCAAACGCATGAAGAAGCTCCATGCAGATGGACTTTTAGAGTCTCTTGATTATGAATCATTTGACACGTGCGAACCATGCCTCATGGGTAAAATGACCAAGACTCCGTTCTCAGGAACAATGGAGCGAGCAACCAACTTATTGGAAATCATACATACTGATGTGTGCGGTCCAATGAGTGTTGAGGCTCGCGGTGGATATCGTTATGTTCTCACCCTCACTGATGACTTGAGTAGATATGGGTATATCTACTTAATGAAACACACGTCTGAAACCTTTGAAAAGTTCAAGGAATTTCAGAGTGAGGTTGAGAATCAACGTGTCAGGAAAATCAAGTTTCTACGATCAGATCGTGGAGGAGAATACTTGAGTCAGGAATTTGGCACACACTTAAGAAAATGTGGAATAGTTTCACAACTCACGCCGCCTGGAACACCTCAGGGTAATGGTGTGTCCGAACGTCGTAATCGCACTCTATTAGATATGGTGCGATCTATGATGTCTCTTACCGATTTACCGCTATCTTTTTGGGGCTATGCTTTAGAGACTGCCGCATTCACTTTAAATAGGGCTCCGTCGAAATCCGTTGAGACGACACCGTATGAATTATGGTTTGGGAAGAAACCTAAGCTGTCGTTTCTAAAAGTTTGGGGATGCGGTGCTTATGTCAAGAAACTTCAACCTGAAAAGCTCGAACCCAAGTCGGAAAAATGCGTCTTCATAGGATACCCTAAAGAAACTATTGGGTATACCTTCTACCTCAGATCCGAAGGCAAGATCTTTGTTGCCAAGAATGGATCCTTTCTAGAGAAAGAGTTTCTCTCGAAAGAAGTGGGAGGAAAGTAGAACTTGATGAAGTATTACCTCTTGAACCGGGAAAAGGTGCAACTCAAGAAAATGTTCCTGAGGTGCATGCACCGACTAGAGAGGAAGTTGATGATGATGATCAAGATACTTCTGATCAAGCTCCTACTGAAATTCGAAGGTCCACAAGGACACGTTCCGCACCAGAGTGGTACGGCAACCCTGTCTTGGAAATCATGTTGTTAGACAACGGTGAACCTTCGAACTATGAAGAAGCGATGGCGGGCCCGGATTCCGACAAATGGCTAGAAGCCATGAAATCCGAGATAGGATCCATGTATGAAAACGAAGTATGGACTTTGACTGACTTGCCCGTTGAACGGCGAGCCATAGAAAATAAGTGGATCTTTAAGAAGAAGACGGACGCGGATGGTAATGTGACCATCTATAAAGCTCGGCTTGTCGCTAAGGGTTATCGACAAGTTCAAGGGGTTGACTACGATGTGACTTTCTCACCGGTAGCGAAGCTAAAGTCCGTCCGAATCATGTTAGCAATTGCCGCATTCTATGATTATGAAATATGGCAAATGGACGTCAAAACGGCATTCCTTAATGGTTTCCTTAAGGAAGAATTGTATATGATGCAGCCGGAAAGTTTTGTCGATCCTAAGTATGCTGACAAGGTGTGCAAGCTCCAACGCTCGATTTATGGGCTGGTGCAAGCATCTCGGAGTTGGAACATTCGCTTTGATGAGATGATCAAAGCGTTTGGGTTTACACAGACTTATGGAGAAGCCTGCGTTTACAAGAAAGTGAGTGGGAGCTCTGTAGCATTTCTCATATTATATGTAGATGACATACTTTTGATGGGAAATGATATAGAACTCTTGGACAGCATTAAGGCCTACTTGAATAAAAGTTTTTCAATGAAGGACCTTGGAGAAGCTGCTTATATATTAGGCATCAAGATCTATAGAGATAGATCGAGACGCCTCATAGGTCTTTCACAAAGCACATACCTTGATAAGATATTGAAGAAATTCAATATGGATCATTCTAAGAAGGGGTTCTTGCCTGTGTTACAAGGTGTGAAATTGAGCTCGGCTCAATGTCCGACCACGGCAGAAGATATAGAAGAGATGAGTGTCATCCCCTATGCCTCAGCCATAGGTTTTATTATGTATGCCATGCTGTGTACTAGACCTGATGTAAACCTTACCGTAAGTTTGGTAGGAAGGTACCAAAGTAATCCCGGCAAGGAACACTGGACAGCGGTCAAGAATATCCTGAAGTACCTGAAAAGGACTAAGGAAATGTTTCTCGTTTATGGAGGTGACGAAGAGCTCGTCGTAAAGGGTTACGTCGACGCTAGCTTCGACACAGATCTGGATGACTCTAAGTCTCAAACCGGATACGTGCATATTTTGAATGGTGGGGCAGTAAGCTGGTGCAGTTGCAAGCAGAGCGTCGTGGCGGGATCTACATGTGAAGCGGAGTACATGGCAGCCTCGGAGGCAGCACATGAAGCAATTTGGGTGAAGGAGTTCATCACCAACCTAGGAGTCATACCCAATGCGTCGGGGCCAATCAAACTCTTCTGTGACAACACTGGAGCTATTGCACTTGCCAAGGAGCCCAGGTTTCACAAGAAGACAAGGCACATCAAGCGTCGCTTCAACTCCATTCGTGAAAATGTTCAAGATGGAGACATAGATATTTGTAAAGTACATACGGACCTGAATGTAGCAGATCCATTGACTAAACCTCTCCCTAGAGCAAAACATGATCAACACCAGAATTCCATGGGTGTTCGATTCATCACAATGTAACTAGATTATTGACTCTAGTGCAAGTGGGAGACTGTTGGAAATATGCCCTAGAGGCAATAATAAAAGCATTATTATTATATTTCCTTGTTCATGATAATTATCTTTATTCATGCTATAATTGTATTATCCGAAAATCGTAATACATGTGTGAATAATAGACACCAACATGTCCCTAGTAAGCCTCTAGTTGACTAGCTCGTTGATCAACAGATAGTCATGGTTTCCTGACTATGGACATTGGATGTCATTGATAACGGGATCACATCATTAGGAGAATGATGTGATGGACAAGACCCAATCCTAAACATAGCATAAGGTCGTATAGTTCGTTTGCTAGAGTTTTCCAATGTCAAGTATCTTTTCCTTAGACCATGAGATCGTGTAACTCCCGGATACCGTAGGAGTGCTTTGGGTGTACCAAACGTCACAACGTAACTGGGTGACTATAAAGGTATACTACGGGTATCTCCGAAAGTGTCTGTTGGGTTGACACGGATCAAGACTGGGATTTGTCACTCCGTATGACGGAGAGGTATCACTGGGCCCACTCGGTAATGCATCATCATAATGAGCTCAAAGTGACCAAGTGTCTGGTCACGGTATCATGCATTACGGTACGAGTAAAGTGACTTGCCGGTAACGAGATTGAACGAGGTATTGGGATACCGACGATCGAATCTCGGGCAAGTAACATACCGATTGACAAAGGGAATTGTATACGGGGTTGCTTGAATCCTCGACATCGTGGTTCATCCGATGAGATCATCGTGGAGTATGTGGGAGCCAACATGGGTATCCAGATCCCGCTGTTGGTTATTGACCGGAGAGTCGTCTCGGTCATGTCTACATATCTCCCGAACCCGTAGGGTCTACACACTTAAGGTTCGGTGATGCTAGGGTTGTAGGGATATGTATATGCAGTAACCCGAATGTTGTTCGGAGTCCCGGATGGGATCCCGGACGGTACGAGGAGTTGTGGAATGGTCCAGAGATAAATATTTATATATGAGAAGTCCTGTTTCGGCCATCGGGACAAGTTTCGGGGTCATCGGTATTGTACCGGGACCACCGGAAGGGTCCCGGGGGTCCACCGGGTGGGGCCACCTGTCCCGGGGGGTCACATGGGCTGTGGGGGTGCGCCTTGGCCTACATGGGCCAAGGGCACCAGCCCCAAGGGGCCCATGCGCCTAGGGTTTCCAAAGGGGAAGAGTCCCACAAGTGGAAGGCACCCCTAGGTGCCTTGGGGGGGAGGGAAACCTCCCTTGGCCGCCGCCCCCCTAGGAGATTGGATCTCCTAGGGCCGGCGCCCCCCCCCTAGGCCCTCCTATATATAGTGGGGGAAGGAGGGCTTTTTTGATCCATGCCTTTGGTTGCCTCCTTCTCCCTCTCCAACACCTCCTCCTCCTCCATAGCGCTTGGCGAAGCCCTGACGGAGTACTGCAGCTCCATCACCACCACGCCGTCGTGCTGCTGCTGGAGCCATCTTCCTCAACCTCTCCTTCCCCCTTGCTGGATCAAGAAGAAGGAGCCGTTACGCTAACCGTACGTGTGTTGAACGCGGAGGTGCCGTCCGTTCGGTGCTAGGATCTCCGGTGATTTGGATCACGTCGTGTTCGACTACCTCATCCCCGTTCTTTGAACGCTTCCGCTCGCGATCTACAAAGGTATGTAGATGCATACGATCACTCGTTGCTAGATGAACTCATAGATGGATCTTGGTGAAACCGTAGGAAAATTTTTGTTTTCTGCAACGTTCCCCAACAGTGGCATCATGAGCTAGGTCTATGCGTAGTTCTTCTTGCGCGAGTAGAACACAATTTGTTGTGGGAGTAGATGTTGTCAAGTTTCTTGCCGTTACTAGTCTTATCTTGCTTCAACGGTATTGTGGGATGAAGCGGCCCGGACCAACCTTACACGTACGCTTACGTGAGACCGGTTCCATCGACTAACATGCACTAGTTGCATAAGGTGGCTGGCGGGTGTCTGTCTCTCCTACTTTAGTTGGAGCGGATTCGATGAAAAGGGTCCTTATGAAGGGTAAATAGAAGTTGACAAATCACGTTGTGGCTTTCACGTAGGTAAGAAAACGTTCTTGCTAGAACCCTATTGCAGCCACGTAAAACTTGCAACAACAATTAGAGGATGTCTAACTTGTTTTTGCAGCAAGTGCTTTGTGATATGATATGGCCAAAGTTGTGATGAATGATGAATGACATATATGTGATGTATGAGATGTTCATGCTATTGTAATAGGAATCACGACTTGCATGTCGATGAGTATGACAACCGGCAGGAGCCATAGGAGTTGTCTTTATTTTTGTATGACCTGCGTGTCATTGAGAAACGCCATGTAAATTACTTTACTTTATTGCTAAACGCGTTAGACATAGTAGTAGAAGTAATAGTTGGCGAGCAACTTCATGGAGACACAATGATGGAGATCATGGTGTCATGCCGGTGACAAGATGATCATGGAGCCCCAAGATGGAGATCAAAGGAGCTATGTGATATTGGCCATATCATGTCACTATTATTATTTGATTGCATGTGATGTTTATCATGTTTAGCATCTTGTTTACTTAGAACGACGGTAGTAAATAAGATGATCCCTCATAATAATTTCAAGAAACTGTTCCCCCTAACTGTGCACCGTTGCGACAGTTCGTTGTTTCGAAGCACCACGTGATGATCGGGTGTGATAGATTCTAACGTTCACATACAACGGGTGTAAGACAGATTTACACATGCAAACACTTAGGTTGACTTGACGAGCCTAGCATGTGTATAGACATGGCCTCAGAACACAGAAGACCGAAAGGTCGAGCATGAGTCGTATAGAAGATACGATCAACATGAAGATGTTCACCGACGTTGACTAGTCCGTCTCACGTGATGATCGGACACGGCCTAGTTGACTCGGATCATGTTATACTTAGATGACTAGAAGAGGGATGTCTATCTAAGTGGGAGTTCATTGAATAATTTGATTAGATGAACTTAATTATCATGAACTTAGTCTAAAATCTTTACAATATGTCTTATAGATCAAATGGCCAACGTTGTCCTCAACTTCAACGCGTTCCTAGAGAAAACCAAGCTGAAAGACGATGGCAGCAACTATACGGACTGGGTCCGGAACCTGAGGATCATCCTCATAGCTGCCAAGAAAGATTATGTCCTACAAGCACCGCTAGGTGATCCACCCGTCCCACAGAACCAAGACGTTATGAACGCTTGGCAGACACCTGCTGATGACTACTCCCTCGTTCAGTGCGGCATGCTTTACAGCATAGAGCCGGGGCTCCAAAAGCATTTTGAGAGACATGGAGCATATGAGATGTTCGAAGAGCTGAAAATGGTTTTTCAAGCTCATGCCCGGGTCGAGAGATATGAAGTCTCTGACAAATTCTTCAGCTGTAAGATGGAGGAAAATAGTTCTGTTAGTGAGCACATACTCACTATGTCTGGGTTACATAACCGCTTGACTCAGCTAGGAGTTAATCTCCCGGATGACGCAATCATTGACAGAATCCTCCAGTCGCTTCCACCAAGCTACAAGAGCTTTGTGATGAACTTCAATATGCAGGGGATGGAAAAGACCATTCCTGAAGTATTTGCTATGCTGAAATCAGCAGAGGTAGAAGTCAAGAAGGAACATCAAGTGTTGATGGTGAATAAAACCACTAAGTTCAAGAAGGGCAAGGGTAAAAAGAACTTCAAGAAGGACGGCAAGGGAGTTGCCGCGCCCGGCAAGCAAGCTGCCGGGAAGAAGCCAAAGAATGGACCCAAGCCCGAGACTGAGTGCTTTTATTGCAAGGAAAGTGGTCACTGGAAGCGGAACTGCCCCAAATACTTAGCGGACAAGAAGGCCGGAAAACAAAAGGTATATGTGATATACATGTAATTGATGTGTACCATACCAGTACTCGTAGTAGCTCCTGGGTATTTGATACCGGTGCAGTTGCTCACATTTGTAACTCAAAGCAGGAGCTGCGGAATAAGCGGAGACTGGCAAAGGACGAGGTGATGATGCGCGTCGGGAATGGTTCCAAGGTCAATGTGATCGCCGTCGGCACGCTACCTCTACATTTACCTACGGGATTAGTTTTAAACCTCAATCATTGTTATTTAGTGCCAGCTTTGAGCATGAACATTGTATCGGGATCTCGTTTAATTCGAGATGGCTACTCATTTAAATCCGAGAATAATGGTTGTTCTATTTATATGAGAGATATGTTTTATGGTCATGCTCCGATGGTGAATGGTTTATTCTTCCTCGAACGTAATGCTACACATGTTCATAGTGTGAAAACCAAAAGATGTAAGGTTGATAACGATAGTCCCACATACTTGTGGCACTGCCGCCTTGGTCATAGGTGTCAAACGCATGAAGAAGCTCCATGCAGATGGACTTTTAGAGTCTCTTGATTATGAATCATTTGACACGTGCGAACCATGCCTCATGGGTAAAATGACCAAGACTCCGTTCTCAGGAACAATGGAGCGAGCAACCAACTTATTGGAAATCATACATACTGATGTGTGCGGTCCAATGAGTGTTGAGGCTCGCGGTGGATATCGTTATGTTCTCACCCTCACTGATGACTTGAGTAGATATGGGTATATCTACTTAATGAAACACACGTCTGAAACCTTTGAAAAGTTCAAGGAATTTCAGAGTGAGGTTGAGAATCAACGTGTCAGGAAAATCAAGTTTCTACGATCAGATCGTGGAGGAGAATACTTGAGTCAGGAATTTGGCACACACTTAAGAAAATGTGGAATAGTTTCACAACTCACGCCGCCTGGAACACCTCAGGGTAATGGTGTGTCCGAACGTCGTAATCGCACTCTATTAGATATGGTGCGATCTATGATGTCTCTTACCGATTTACCGCTATCTTTTTGGGGCTATGCTTTAGAGACTGCCGCATTCACTTTAAATAGGGCTCCGTCGAAATCCGTTGAGACGACACCGTATGAATTATGGTTTGGGAAGAAACCTAAGCTGTCGTTTCTAAAAGTTTGGGGATGCGATGCTTATGTCAAGAAACTTCAACCTGAAAAGCTCGAACCCAAGTCGGAAAAATGCGTCTTCATAGGATACCCTAAAGAAACTATTGGGTATACCTTCTACCTCAGATCCGAAGGCAAGATCTTTGTTGCCAAGAATGGATCCTTTCTAGAGAAAGAGTTTCTCTCGAAAGAAGTGGGAGGAAAGTAGAACTTGATGAAGTATTACCTCTTGAACCGGGAAAAGGCGCAACTCAAGAAAATGTTCCTGAGGTGCATGCACCGACTAGAGAGGAAGTTGATGATGATGATCAAGATACTTCTGATCAAGCTCCTACTGAAATTCGAAGGTCCACAAGGACACGTTCCGCACCAGAGTGGTACGGCAACCCTGTCTTGGAAATCATGTTGTTAGACAACGGTGAACCTTCGAACTATGAAGAAGCGATGGCGGGCCCGGATTCCGACAAATGGCTAGAAGCCATGAAATCCGAGATAGGATCCATGTATGAAAACGAAGTATGGACTTTGACTGACTTGCCCGTTGAACGGCGAGCCATAGAAAATAAGTGGATCTTTAAGAAGAAGACGGACGCGGATGGTAATGTGACCATCTATAAAGCTCGGCTTGTCGCTAAGGGTTATCGACAAGTTCAAGGGGTTGACTACGATGTGACTTTCTCACCGGTAGCGAAGCTAAAGTCCGTCCGAATCATGTTAGCAATTGCCGCATTCTATGATTATGAAATATGGCAAATGGACGTCAAAACGGCATTCCTTAATGGTTTCCTTAAGGAAGAATTGTATATGATGCAGCCGGAAAGTTTTGTCGATCCTAAGTATGCTGACAAGGTGTGCAAGCTCCAACGCTCGATTTATGGGCTGGTGCAAGCATCTCGGAGTTGGAACATTCGCTTTGATGAGATGATCAAAGCGTTTGGGTTTACACAGACTTATGGAGAAGCCTGCGTTTACAAGAAAGTGAGTGGGAGCTCTGTAGCATTTCTCATATTATATGTAGATGACATACTTTTGATGGGAAATGATATAGAACTCTTGGACAGCATTAAGGCCTACTTGAATAAAAGTTTTTCAATGAAGGACCTTGGAGAAGCTGCTTATATATTAGGCATCAAGATCTATAGAGATAGATCGAGACGCCTCATAGGTCTTTCACAAAGCACATACCTTGATAAGATATTGAAGAAATTCAATATGGATCATTCTAAGAAGGGGTTCTTGCCTGTGTTACAAGGTGTGAAATTGAGCTCGGCTCAATGTCCGACCACGGCAGAAGATATAGAAGAGATGAGTGTCATCCCCTATGCCTCAGCCATAGGTTTTATTATGTATGCCATGCTGTGTACTAGACCTGATGTAAACCTTACCGTAAGTTTGGTAGGAAGGTACCAAAGTAATCTCGGCAAGGAACACTGGACAGCGGTCAAGAATATCCTGAAGTACCTGAAAAGGACTAAGGAAATGTTTCTCGTTTATGGAGGTGACGAAGAGCTCGTCGTAAAGGGTTACGTCGACGCTAGCTTCGACACAGATCTGGATGACTCTAAGTCTCAAACCGGATACGTGCATATTTTGAATGGTGGGGCAGTAAGCTGGTGCAGTTGCAAGCAGAGCGTCGTGGCGGGATCTACATGTGAAGCGGAGTACATGGCAGCCTCGGAGGCAGCACATGAAGCAATTTGGGTGAAGGAGTTCATCACCAACCTAGGAGTCATACCCAATGCGTCGGGGCCAATCAAACTCTTCTGTGACAACACTGGAGCTATTGCACTTGCCAAGGAGCCCAGGTTTCACAAGAAGACAAGGCACATCAAGCGTCGCTTCAACTCCATTCGTGAAAATGTTCAAGATGGAGACATAGATATTTGTAAAGTACATACGGACCTGAATGTAGCAGATCCATTGACTAAACCTCTCCCTAGAGCAAAACATGATCAACACCAGAATTCCATGGGTGTTCGATTCATCACAATGTAACTAGATTATTGACTCTAGTGCAAGTGGGAGACTGTTGGAAATATGCCCTAGAGGCAATAATAAAAGCATTATTATTATATTTCCTTGTTCATGATAATTATCTTTATTCATGCTATAATTGTATTATCCGAAAATCGTAATACATGTGTGAATAATAGACACCAACATGTCCCTAGTAAGCCTCTAGTTGACTAGCTCGTTGATCAACAGATAGTCATGGTTTCCTGACTATGGACATTGGATGTCATTGATAACGGGATCACATCATTAGGAGAATGATGTGATGGACAAGACCCAATCCTAAACATAGCATAAGGTCGTATAGTTCGTTTGCTAGAGTTTTCCAATGTCAAGTATCTTTTCCTTAGACCATGAGATCGTGTAACTCCCGGATACCGTAGGAGTGCTTTGGGTGTACCAAACGTCACAACGTAACTGGGTGACTATAAAGGTATACTACGGGTATCTCCGAAAGTGTCTGTTGGGTTGACACGGATCAAGACTGGGATTTGTCACTCCGTATGACGGAGAGGTATCACTGGGCCCACTCGGTAATGCATCATCATAATGAGCTCAAAGTGACCAAGTGTCTGGTCACGGGATCATGCATTACGGTACGAGTAAAGTGACTTGCCGGTAACGAGATTGAACGAGGTATTGGGATACCGACGATCGAATCTCGGGCAAGTAACATACCGATTGACAAAGGGAATTGTATACGGGGTTGCTTGAATCCTCGACATCGTGGTTCATCCGATGAGATCATCGTGGAGTATGTGGGAGCCAACATGGGTATCCAGATCCCGCTGTTGGTTATTGATCGGAGAGTCGTCTCGGTCATGTCTACATATCTCCCGAACCCGTAGGGTCTACACACTTAAGGTTCGGTGATGCTAGGGTTGTAGGGATATGTATATGCAGTAACCCGAATGTTGTTCGGAGTCCCGGATGAGATCCCGGACGTCACGAGGAGTTCCGGAATGGTCCAGAGATAAAGATTTATATATGGGAAGTCCTGTTTCGGCCATCGGGACAAGTTTCGGGGTCATCGGTATTGTACCGGGACCACCGGAAGGGTCCCGGGGGTCCACCGGGTGGGGCCACCTGTCCCGGGGGGCCACATGGGCTGTGGGGGTGCGCCTTGGCCTACATGGGCCAAGGGCACCAGCCCCAAGGGGCCCATGCGCCTAGGGTTTCCAAAGGGGAAGAGTCCCACAAGTGGAAGGCACCCCTAGGTGCCTTGGGGGGGGGAGGGAAACCTCCCTTGGCCGCCGCCCCCCTAGGAGATTGGATCTCCTAGGGCCGGCGCCCCCCCCCCCCTAGGCCCTCCTATATATAGTGGGGGAAGGAGGGCTTTTTTGATCCATGCCTTTGGTTGCCTCCTTCTCCCTCTCCAACACCTCCTCCTCCTCCATAGCGCTTGGCGAAGCCCTGACGGAGTACTGCAGCTCCATCACCACCACGCCGTCGTGCTGCTGCTGGAGCCATCTTCCTCAACCTCTCCTTCCCCCTTGCTGGATCAAGAAGAAGGAGACGTTACGCTAACCGTACGTGTGTTGAACGCGGAGGTGCCGTCCGTTCGGTGCTAGGATCTCCGGTGATTTGGATCACGTCGTGTTCGACTACCTCATCCCCGTTCTTTGAACGCTTCCTCTCGCGATCTACAAAGGTATGTAGATGCATCCGATCACTCGTTCCTAGATGAACTCATAGATGGATCTTGGTGAAACCGTAGGAAATTTTTTGTTTTCTGCAACGTTCCCCAACAATGATTGAGTTAGCTCGTATACAAAACAAGTATCTCACACAAGAAAATATTTTTTTGAAGGAGCATATTGTCGCACTCAAGGGCATTATTTGCAAGCTGGAGGACCTCTTACGCTCGATGTGCGATTATCCGTCACCTCCACCTTCTTCACCGACAAAGGAGACATAATCACATGGGTATGGGCACTCCCCTTGGCAACTGCCAAGCTTGGGGGAGGTGCCCCGGTATCGTATCACAATCACAACTCCTATCTCTACCGTTTTTTCTTAGTTCGATCCTATTAAGTAGTATCTTAATCTAGTGGAATAAAGTTTATGGCATAATCTACTTTTGAGTTTTGCTTTATGATCTCTCTTTTTAATCGAGTCCATGAGCTATATATAATAAAGATTAGTGTTGAGTCAAGGGCTTGATTATTTTGCCATGATCTTGGGTGAATAAAAGAAAAGAGAAAACGAATAAAAAGAAACAAAAAGTTGATATTGATCTTATTGAGAGTAATGACTTCACATAGTAAGAGTATGATGATTAAAAGTTGTTGGGAGTTGGCAGACATAGCTTTGGTCATTGTTGCAATTAATAGGAAGTAATAAGGAAAGAGACGTTTTCACATATAGATATATTATCATTGACATCTTTTATGATTGGGAGCACTCCTTAAAATATGACATGCTAAAGGGTTGATGTTGGACAAGGAAGACAACGTAATGAGTTATGTATTTCTTATATCTGAGATAAAGTATGTTGTCATGGATCCTCTAACCTGTTGAGCTTGCCTTTCCCCCTCATGCTAGCCAAATTCTCAGCACCAAGTAGAAATACTACTTGTGCTTCCAAATACCCTTAAACCAGTTTTGCCATGAGAGTCCATTATATCTACCTATGGATTGAGTAAGATCCTTCAAGTAAGTTGTCATCGGTGCAAAGCAATAAAAATTGCTCTAAATATGTATGATTGATTGGTGTGGGAGAAATAAGCTTTATACGATCTTGTGATGTGGAAGTAATAAAAGCGACGGACTGCATAATAAAGGTTCATATCACAAGGGGCAATATAAAGTGACGTTCTTTCGCATTGAGATTTTATGCATCCAACCATAAAAGCGCATGGCAACCTCTGCTTCCCTCTGCGAAGGGCCTATCCTTTATTATTATCTTCTACCTTATGCAAGAGTCACGATGATCTTCACCTTTCCCTTTTCATTTTATCCTTTGGCAAGCTCAGCATGTTGGAAAGAACATGATATATATATCTAATTGGATGTCGGGGAGCATGAATTATTATTGTTGACATTACCCCTGAGGTAAAAGGTTGTGGGGCAAAACTATAAGCCCCTATCTTTCTCTGTGTCCGATTAAAACTTCATAACCACAAGCATTGCGTGAGTGTTAGCAATTATGAAGGACTAAATGATAGTTGAGTATGTGGACTTGCTTTTTAGCTCTGACATAGACTCTTTCCGATGTTATGATAAATTGCAATTGCTTCAATGACTGAGATTATAGTTTGTCGGAGCCTAATAAGGTTTATGATTTATACTCTTGCATTGTGAATAGATCATCACTTGAACATAAGTAATCACATGACAAAATCTACATATGTTGCTGTTATGGGATTAATCATGATGCCTTCATGTCCGTATTTTACTTTTATCGACGCCTCTACCTCTAAGCATGAGGACATATTTATTGTTATCGGCTTTTCGCTTGAGGACAAGCAAGGTCTAAGCTTGGGGGATTTGATACGTCCATTTTGCATCATGCTTTTATATCGATATTATTACATTATGGGCTGTTATTTCACTTTATGTCACAATACTTATGGCTATTCTCTCTTATTTTACAAGGTTTACATAAGGAGGGAGAATGCCGACAGCTGGAATTCTGGGATGGAAAAGGAGCAAATATTAGAGACCTATTCTGCGCAACTCCAAAAGTCCTGAAACTCCACGGAACATCTTAAAATAAATAAAGAAAAATCCTCGCCAAAGATGAAGGCCAGGGGTCCACACCCTTCTCACGAGGGTGGGGGGCGCGCCCCCCTCCTAGGGCGTGCCCCTACCTCGTGGGCCCCCTGGTGGATCTCCGACGTCCATCTTCTCCTATATGAAGTCTTTTGATGAGAAAAAAAATCAGAGGGAACTTTTCGGGACGAGACTCCGCCGCCACGAGGCGGAACCTTGGCGGAACCAATCTAGAGCTCCGGCAGAGCTGTTCTGCCGGGGATACTTCCCTCCGGGAGGGGGAAACCATCACCATCGTCATCACCAACGCTCCTCTCATCGGGAGAGGGCAATATCCATCAATATCTTCACCAACACCATCTCATCTCCAAACCCTAGTTCATCTTTTGTATCCAATTCTTGTCCCAAAGTCCGGGATTGGTGCTAGTAGGTTGCTAGTAGTGTTGATTACTCCTTGTAGTTGATGCTAGTTGGTTTATCTGGTGGAAGATCATATGTTCAGATCCTATATGCATATTATTACCCCTCTGATTATGAACATGAATATGCTTTGTGAGTAATTACGTTTGTTCCTGAGGACAAGGGAGAAGTCTTGCTATTAGTAGTCATGTGAATTTGGTATTCGTTTGATATTTTGATAAGATGTATGTTGTCTAGCCTCTAGTGGTGTTATGAGAACGTCGACTACATAACACTTCACCATTATTTGGGCATAGAGGAAGGCATTGGGAAGTAATAAGTAGATGATGGGTTGCTAGAGTGACAGAAGCTTAAACCCTAGTTTATGCATTGCTCCGTAAGGGGCTGATTTGGATCCACATGTTTCATGCTATGGTTAGGTTTACCTTAATACTTTTGTTGTAGTTGCGGATGCTTGCAATAGAGGTTAATCATAAGTGGGATGCTTGTTCAAGTAAGAACAACACCCAAGCACCAGTCCACCCACATATCAAATTATCAAAGTATCGAACGCGAATCATATGAACGCGATGAAAACTAGCTTGACGATATTCCCATGTGTCCTCGGGAGCACTTTTCCTATTATAAGAGTTTGTTCCGGCTTGTCCTTTGCTACAAAAAGGATTGGGCCACCTTGCTACACTTTATTTATTTTTGTTACTTGTTGCTCGTTACAATTTACCTTATCACAAAACTATCCGTTACCACTTATTTCAGTACTTGCAGAGAATACCTTGCTGAAAACCGCTTATCATTTCCTTTTGCTCCTCGTTGGGTTCGACACTCTTACTTATCGAAAGGACTACGATAGATCCCCTATACTTTTGGGTCATCGACGGCTCAGGAGGATTCAATTGTGTATCAACAACAAGGTCTTCTGGTGCTTCAGTTCGAGGGGGAGAAGTTGGCATGGCTGGTTCAGGTGCAAGAACTGATGGGTCTTCCGCCAGTTTAATCACCTTGGCCTTTTTGGACTTGGCTTGCCCACTAAGAAAGATTTTATGAGACAGTTAGTACAATGATGCAGTTTTAAAGATATAGAGGAAAACTGATTTTTCCTTACCCAGGAGCAGTTTTGAAAGCCGGAAACTGAGTCTGAGATGAGTCGCCAGAAGAGCGAGAAACCTCCTGCAAAAGGTAAAATAAAGTCAGTGAGGCAAGGGAATAGATTAATTAATAAAAGCAACAGATGAAGATGAAAGAAACCTCATTCTGGCGCTTTCGAGGAGTTTGTTGTAAAACGGAAGGCGGTTCATCGTCATCATTATTTCGGGCCTGACGGCAGCTCTCATGTTGCTGTTTTTTCAAAAGAAAATGAGGGTCCAAATAAGCCAAAGGGTGCGAAAACCTTACTTTCTGGGTTACCAGTTGAAGTTTCTGTCTTGGCAATGGGCTGAGTTGGAGGAAATAGTTACCTCTTCTTCTACGGCCTGACTGGCCCCCGTGTCATCCTGGCAATAGTCAGTGTCAATAAGGTTATTAAAAAAACTGGCCAAGGGAGTCAAGGGCTACCTCCGACTCAGAATCATCGTCAAGCTTTAACAGGTCCGAAGCAGTGCTCCTTTTCTTCTTGACCTTTGGGTCGTCTTCCTAGCGGCTATGGCGGCGGCTCTAGCCTTATTGGCAGCTTCATGGTCATACTTGGCTTTTGAGAAGTCGGATTTGGCCTATAAACAAATAAACAGGATAAAAGGTCATGTAAGTATTTAAAACTACTGAGGAAAAACACAAAAAGAGGAG
This sequence comes from Triticum urartu, assembly GCF_056163025.1. Classification (NCBI taxonomy): domain Eukaryota; kingdom Viridiplantae; phylum Streptophyta; class Magnoliopsida; order Poales; family Poaceae; genus Triticum; species Triticum urartu. Next base: position 99,415,203 of record NC_141873.1, on the reverse strand, counting down.
GTCGGGGGTTTCTCACCTCTGGTGCCGGGTTAAGTTTATAGAAGGGGTTTAACCCAACCTTACTGCAGTCCTCATACTTGCCGTTCACAAGGATGGTTGACATTGAAACAATATCTTCAGTTAATTGTACAGAGTTGTAACGCAGAGAGTCATCTGGGCCTCCACCATATTCATACAACAATTTGGATCGGCGGCTTAGAGGAATGTCCCGCCACGAGATCTAGCAGCGGATCAAGTCAATGCCGGTTAAGCCATTCCCCAGTAAGGCATTGATCCTTTTAATAGATGGGATAAGCTTCTTGTGTTCAGCAACAGTAAGCTTATCAGGGAGCACAAACTTGGAGTCCAGACGCTCCGCACAGTAACCCGACAGTGGTTTTTCATTGGCTGGAGACATATCTTGGCAATAGAACCAGGTCTGATTCCAATCTGTGGGATGACTCGGTAAAACTATTAGGGGAAAGACGGTGCCCCGTCGGCGCTGAATTGAGATTCCACCAAGTTCCAAGCTAGGACCATTGGTACACTCATTCTGGCGGTTCAGATAAAAGTACTCTCTGAAGAGTTCCATAGTCGGCTCTTCTTGAAGATACACCTCACAGAGAACTTGAAAATTGCAGATGTTGGATATGGAATTGGGTCCAATATCTTGAGGGTGAAGTTTGAAAAAATGAAGAATGTCTCTGAAGAACTTTGAGCCGGGTGGTGTAAAACCCCGATTCATGTGGTCAGAGAAGACAATAACTTCATCGTCTTTGGGATTAGGCCGTTCCTCATCCGGGTCAGGTGCATGATAAGACATAACATTTTTCCCTAGCAAAAATCCTATGGTGAAGAATTCCTTCAAGGTATCTTCAATGACTGTGGAAGGGACCCAGTTGCAGACAGTCGGTGCTTTTGACGGCATGATGATCAAAGGACAAACTAAAAAGAAAGTAACGTGCTAGTTCAATTCAATGGTGAAGTTAAATTATGATGGTGCAAATGAGTAATGGCGGCTTAAGTAAGGGCTAATGTCATATAAGGGAAAAGTGAGCCAGCGTAATAAGCCGCCATGACTACAGATATTTGAGAAATGCCAGAAACAGAATTGGCCAAGTGTTGAGGCAAACAAGTTTCCTAATTTCTTGATATTATTCTGGATCAAATGACCGTTCAAAATGGAAAATATTCTAGACCTAAAAATCTAGCACAGATAATGAGGTCTTTGTACCAGAAAAAGGGATCTACTGGTATCAAGAATGGGTACAAAACAACTACCGCACGAGTATATGTTCTTTTTGGATCAAGAAGAAGCTGCAGTGGAAGAACTATGAAGAAACTGTGATGAACTATGAAGAACAGGCAGAAACCTAGAAACCCTAATGCGGATCTGAGGAGCAGGAAGGTAAAACACTTACAACCACGGATCTTCTGCGGAGGGTCGCCGCCGTTCTCTGGACCGATTCAGGTTGATGCAGCGTCCTAGGTCAACGAAGACGAGGTGCTCTGCGACGGCGGCGGAGCTCGGGCAGCAGTAGGGTTGAGAGATGAAGAAGACGAAGAGAGGGAAGAATGAGAAAAGACCAGGTCGTGCCTATTTATAAGGGGATAAGAGAACAGGCAAGCGCGAAAATCGAGGAAGACCCAAATAATGATTATCCAACTAAACGGACGCCTCGATTCTCGGAAGACATTTAAGGATAAGATCCGTTGAAGATGACATCATAGCAGGCTTTCGTGTTTTTAGAAGATGACATCATGGCGGGTTACAGAGTTTTTACAGAGAGAGGAAGATGGATTTCATTTAAGTATTGAAGATTGACAAAGAACAAAGTTCAAGTCAACCTGGGGCCTAATGTTGGGAATATAGTTACTAGGTAAGACCCGCCCAGGAGGGGCCGGGTCAACCCCAATGGTGGGTTACAAAAGAAGCCCAGTAATATTCAAGGTGATAGTTTATTAAGACTTGTAGAAGGCCTAAGCCCAGAGGCGGCTTAGGGCCCAATATTGTAAACCGCCGTATGTAAAGAAAGACTTGTAAAGAAAGGCATATAAAAGAAGTCACCGAGCGGGACATGTTTTATGAGCCGTCCGGGACTCTGTAGGCTGCCAGGCGTCAACCCATGTATATACGGGGACGACCCGGCGGCGGCTTAGGACAAGAAACAAGAGATCGATAGCCAAGCTAGCGGATTAGCTCCTTGGTCATTGAAACCCCAGCAATTCCAACACAACTAGACGTAGGCTTTTACCTTCATCGTAAGGGGCCGAACTAGTATAAACCTGTCGTGTCCTTTGTCCCGATTAACCCCCTTTAAGCTTCCTAGTTGTGATGGCCCTACAACTAAGTCCTTTTGCTAGGACATCTGCTGGGTTAAGCATCATCTTGTAGACCCAGAGGTTGTCAAAGGTTTCCTTCAGATTAGCTTCCTTCTCTCTGGATTTTACCACTATACCATCCACGTAAGCATGAACATTACGCCCAATCTGATTATGAAGGCAATTCTGTACACACCGCTGATAAGTCGCCTGGGCACTCTTAAGCCCAAAAGGCATAGACACATAGCACAAGGCTCCAAACGGAGTAATGAAAGCCGTCTTCTCCTGGTCCTTAACCGCCATTTTGATCTGATGATAACCATAATAAGAATCCAAAAAGCCCAGATGCTCACAACCCGCCGTAGCATCAATGATTTGATCAATATGAGGGAGAGCAAAAGGATCAGCCGGGCAAGCTTTGTTTAAATCCGTGTAATCCACACATATACGCCAAGTGCCATTCTTTTTGAGCACAAGCACTGGGTTAGCCAACCACTCTGGGTGAAAAACTTCAACAATAAACCCGGCTGCCAAAAGCCGGGCCACCTCTTCTCCAATAGCCTTGCACCTTTCCTCATTAAACCGCCGAAGAAACTGCCTGGCCGGCTTAAACTTTGGATCAATATTAAGAGTGTGCTCAGCGAGTTCTCTCGGTACACCCGGCATGTCAGAAGGCTTCCATGCAAAGATGCCCCAGTTCTCACGGATGAACTCGATGAGCGCGCCTTCCTATTTTGGATCCAAGTTAGCACTAATAATGAACTGTTTAGATGAGTCGCCAGGCACAAAATCAATCATCTTGGTATCATCAGCTGACTTAAATTTCAGCGCCGGCTCATGCTCCGTAGTTGGCTTCTTCAAAGATGTCATGTCTGCCGGGTCAACATTATCCTTATAAAACTTCAATTCCTCTGTTGCACAAACAGACTCGGCGTAAGCAGCATCGCCTTCTTCACATTCCAGGGCTATCTTCCGGCTTCCATGCACTGTGATGGTGCCTTTATAACCCGGCATTTTGAGTTGCAGATAAACATAACACGGCTGTGCCATGAACTTAGCATAAGCCGGCCGTCCAAACAGAGCGTGATATGGGCTTTTGATTTTAACCACTTCAAAAGTTAATTTCTCAGCCCTAGAATCATACTCATCCCCAAAGGCTACTTCCAGCTCAATCCTACCAACTTGGTATGCTGACTTACCAGGCACAACTCCATGAAAAACAGTATTGGACGTTTTAAGACTTTTGTCAGTCGACCCCATGCGACAGAACGTCTCATAGTTAAGGATGTTGATGCTACTGCCTCCGTCCATGATCACTTTAGTGAATTATTATCCGCCAACCTAAGGTGGCACCATGCCAGATGACCCGGATTATCAACCCGGGGAGGGTGGTGTTCCCTACTCCATACAATTGGCTGCTCAGACCATCTTAAATAACATGGAACTGCCGGTTCAACAGCATTTACAACCCTCTTATGAATTTTTTGGTCCCTTTTGCACAAACTGGTGGTGAATACGTGATACTGCCCACTGTTCAACTGCTTTGGGTTGCTCTGATACTCGAACTATTGTTGCTGCTGATTACCTTAGCCGGATTGCTGATTATAGCCGCCCTAACTACCTTGAGGGCCCTGGCCGTGAAAACCACCACCTCCTGAACCGGCGCCCGGGCCATGAAAGCCGCCACCGCCTGAGCCGCCGCCAGGTCCGTGGTTACCATCAAACATGTTGGAATTCTTGAAAGCTTGCATGATCATACAGTCTTTCCACAGATGGGTAGCTGGCTTGTCCCGGGTGCCGTGTCTTGGACAAGGTTCATTTAGTAGTTGCTCAAGGGTGGGACCTGACCCGCCAAACCGAGGAGGCGGCCTCCCCTTGCATCGTTGATTGTTGCCCTGTGCATTGGCGTTAGCCACAAACTCCAGACTATCGTCAGCCTTACGTTTATTACCTCCCTGATTCGCCAGGTTTTGCTGGTGACCTTTGCCATTGCCGTTCTTCTTTCCCTTCCCTGTCTTCTCTTCGTCAGACGCGGGGTCCTTGGTGTTGTCAGAATCGGCGTACTTGACTAGAGCTGCCATCAGCTGGCCTATGTCATTACAGTCACGCTTGAGCCGCCCCAACTTCTGTTTCAGAGGTTCAAAACGGCAAATTTTCTCCAACATTAAGACCGCGGAGCCGGCATCCATCTTATCAGATGAATGTATTATTTCCTTGACCCGGCGCACCCAATGGGTCATGGATTCGCCTTCCTCTTGCTTACAGTTAGTCAAGTCCATGATCGACATGGGCTATTTACAGGTATCTGAAGTTCTGGATGAACCGGGCCTTTAACTCCACCCATGAGCCGATGGAGTTGGGTGGAAACCCATTCAACCAAGTGCGAGCTGTTCCATCCAACATCATAGTGAAGTATTTGGCCATTGCTGCATCACTGACCTCCAATAACTCCATGGCCATCTCGTAACTTTCAATCCATGCTCCGGGATGCAAGTCGGCTGTGTAATTAGGTACCTTACGAGGCCCCTTAAAGTCCTTTGGCAAACACTCATTACGCAGAGCCGACACAAGACAAGGGACACCTCCTGTCCTTGTGGCCACACCTGCTTCAACAGAGGTTGCTGGATAAACCAGAAAAGATTGCTGAGCCGCCAGCTCAGCTGCCTATTGAACCGGACGCTCAGCCTCTTGACGGATCCTCTCCTGGTCCACCAAGTTAAGAGCTCCACCCTGGGCCGGGTCATGCCCACGTGGTTGGTTACGGCGTTGGGCGTTGCTTGACATGGCCGCTGAGTCCATATGCGTGCTATAGCTCGGGCTCCGGCTTGGGTGAGGGGTTGATGGATTCTGTCTCGACTATAAGAATATGCATCCTATTGTGCCAGAGCCGTCTGAAGAAGTTCTCTGACCCTTCGTGTTTCGATCGCTGTCGGAGAGTCGCCTTCCATCGGGAGAGCCCCCAAACGAGCCGACGCAGCGATAAGATTCTCCAAAGGGTTAGAAAAGTGATCCCATGGTATTGGTGTGTAATGAGGCGGAGCAGTATTCACACAAGGGGGTTCCATGGCCCGCGGCTGAACCGGCGCCCAAGTCCCGGGTGTTATGATCTGGTTTGCCTCCGGTGGGTTACTGGGACCAGCTCCAGGCGTGTGGAAAAGGTTCCTAGGATCATAAGTCAGAGGTAGACGTGATTGAGCCTTTTGGTGCCTTCTCCTCATGACCTCATTTGATGCGTTTAGATCCACCAAGAGCCGAAAAGTTTCTGCTTGAAGCTGCTGAGCACGAGCATCTAGTGCCGCCCGCTCTGCAGCCATCCTTATGTCCTCTGCTGCTAAATTCTCCTTAGCTTGTGTTACCTCCCCACGTAACCGTGCCACCTCTGCATCATGCTGACCCTTATCTGCCGGCTCAACCACGGCGGTCAACAAGGTCGTCATCCTGTCCATGAGATCCAGCAGCACCTCAGCCGGTGGGCGCACGGGGTCTCTGGTCCCTGCTGCCGCTGATCCGATGGTTACTGCCATAGTGGCCGTAGAATTCTGACTGGGTTGAGTGCTAGCCATGTAGACCCTGGCTCGATTCGGTGGCTCAGAGGGGTCCGGAATACTGCTGCCATCGGAAAAGCCCCCAAGCCCGCCATCCTGTAGTTGATACAATGAATCCGTCTCACCTATGGACGACTCACCGTCAGAGTGGACAGCCGTCTCGCCGCTATCCACAGATCCTTAAGAAAGCTCCCCTCCATGGATGCAACCTACGAAGGCATGCCTTATGGCCGGCTGAGTCCGGGCGGGTCTCGCACGCTGAGCCGTTTCGATGAGGTCGGTGCAGATGTCCGGCTCAGGGCCCAGCTCACCGATCCGGCCGATGAAGACGTGCATTCCGCCGAAGGGGACCCGGTACCCATACTCGATTGAGCCGGCCTTGGGGCCCCAGCCCGCGTCATCGATGTAGAGCTTGCTGCGACGACTCTTGGTCATCCGGCCTACAGCGTATCCCTTGAGCCCTTCTAAGCTGCTGATACGTCTCCAACGTATCTATAATTTTTGATTGCTCCATGCTATATTATCTACTGTTTTGGACATTATTTGGCTTTATTATACACTTTTATATTATTTTTGGGACTAACCTACTTACCGGAGGCCCAGCCCAGAGTTGCTTTTTTTTTTTGCCTATTTTAGGGTTTCGAAGAAAAGGAATATCAAACGGAGTCCAAACAGAATGAAACCTTCGGGACCGTGATTTTTGGAACGAACAAGATCCAGGAGACTTGGACCCTACGTCAAGCAACCAACAGGGAGTCCACAAGGTAGGGGGGCGCGCCTACCCCCCCAGGCGCGCCCTCCACCCTCGTGGGCCCCCTGTTGCTCCACCGACATACTTCTTCCTCCTATATATACCTACGTACCCCCAAACGATCAGAGACGGAGCCAAAACCCTAATTCCACCACCGTAACTTTCTGTATCCACGAGATCCCATCTTGGGGCCTATTCCGAAGCTCCGCCGGAGGGGGCATCGATCACGAAGGCTTCTACATCAACACCATAGCCTCTCCGATGAAGTGTGAGTAGTTTACCTCAGACCTTCGGGTCCATAGTTATTAGCTAGATGGCTTCTTCTCTCTTTTTGGCTCTCAATACAAAGTTCTCCCCCTGTCTTGTGGAGATCTATTCAATGTAATCTTCTTTTGCGGTGTGTTTGTTCAGACCGATGAATTGTGGGTTTATGATCAAGTTTATCTATGAACAATATTTGAATCTTCTCTGAATTATTTTATGTATGATTGGTTATCTTTGCAAGTCTCTTTGAATTATCAGTTTGGTTTGGCCTACTAGATTGATCTTTCCTGCAATGGGAGAAGTGCTTAGCTTTGGGTTCAATCTTGCGGTGTCCTTTCCCAGTGACAGTAGGGGCAGCAAGGCACGTATTGTATTGTTGCCATCGAGGATAACAAGATGGGGTTTTCATCATATCGCATGAGTTTATCCCTCTAAATCATGTCATCTTGCTTAAAGCGTTACTCTGTTCTCTTGAACTTAATACTCTAGATGCATGCTGGATAGTGGTCGATGTGTGGAGTAATAGTAGTAGATGCAGGCAAGAGTCGGTCTACTTGTCTTGGGACGTGATGCCTATATACATGATCATACCTAGATATTCTCATAACTATGCTCAATTCTGTCAATTGCTCAACAATAATTTGTTCACCCACCGTAAAATACTTATGCTCTTGAGAGAAGACACTAGTGAAACCTATGGCCCCGGGGTCTATCTTTATCATATTAATCTTCCAATACTTAGTTGTTTTCATTGCTTTTATTTTACTTTACATCTTTATCATAAAAATACCAAAAATCTTATCTTATCATATCTATCAGATGTCACTCTCGTAAGTGACCGTGTAGGGATTGACAACCCCTTATCGCATTGGTTGCGAGGATTTATTTGTTTTGTGTAGGAGTGAGGGACTCGCGCGTAGCCTCCTACTGGATTGATACCATGGTTCTCAAAAACTGAGGGAAATACTTACGCTACTTTGCTGCACCACCCTTTCCTCTTCAAGGGAAAACCAACGCAAGTGCTCAAGAGGTAGCAGCTGCCCTTTAAGAACTCAAATCCACCGTGCGCTACCCCACGGTGGGCGCCAATTGTCGTGGAATTGTCACGGCAGATTTCCTAGTGAAAGGACTTAGTCGTGGAGCCATCACAACTAGGAAGCTTAAAGGGGTTAATCGGGACAAAGGACACGAGAGGTTTATACTGGTTCGGCCCCTTGCGGTGAAGGTAAAGCCTAGTCCAGTTGTTGTGGTATTGCTAGGTTTTGATGACCAAGGAGCGAAATACGCTAGCTTGGCTCTCGATCTATTGTTTCTTGCCCTAAGCTGCCGCTGGGTCGTCCCCTTATATACACGGGTTGACGCCCTGCGGCCTATAGAGTCCTGGCCGGCTCATACAACGTGTCCGGCTCGGTGACGTCTTTTACATGCCTTACTTTACAAGTCTTATCATACATGGCGGTTTATACTCATGGGCCTTAAGCCACCTCTGGGCTTCGGCCTACTACAACCTTATTATAAACCGTCACTCTGTATATTCTTCGGGCTTCCTTTAGTTAATCCCCAATTGCTATTGACCCGGCCCCTCCTGGGCGGGTCATACCTGGTAGTTATATCCCCAACAGAGGTGGTTACCTACCCACATGGCAAAGCCATCTCTAATAATATAGTGGAGGTGGTTATTTTTGTCGTGGAGGCGGTTAGAATTTTGGTACCACCTGCAATGATCCACAGAGGCAGTTTCGAATTGGTAGCCGCCTTCAGTTCCTAAGTATCATAGGTGGCTTTGTGGTTAGAAACGCTTGCATGGTCCATCACCTCACATGTATTTACTGCTTTCCCCCATCCGTCCCACTCTTGGCCACCCCCACATCTCAGATCACCGAGTGCTTGTCATGTCACGTATTCCTGTGGTATGTGGCTATGCCCACTGTTCCGCGTCTTTATGACGCCCCGACTTAACTGTGCACTAATCATACACGCAAATGTGCACGATCAAGATTAGAGACTCACAGGAAGATATCACAACACAACTCTAGACACAAATCAAAGTCATACAAGCTTCATATTACAAGCTAGGGGCCTTGAGGGCACGAATACACAAGCTCGAATACAAACGAGTCAGCTGAAGCAACAATATCTGAGTGTAGACATAAGGTAAACAAGTCTGCCTTAAGAAGGCTAGCACAAACATTAGCAACGATCGAAAAGGCAAAGCCTCATGCCTGGGAGCCTCCTAACTACTCCCGGTCGTCGACGGCCTTCGCGTAGTAGTAGGCACCCTTGAGGTCGTAGTAGTCGTCGGTGGTGGCATCTGGCTCCTGGGATTCGTCATCTAATCGCAACAATCGGGTATAGAGAAAAAGGGGGTAGCAAAGAAACCGTGAGTACTCATCCTAAGTACGTGCAAGACTTACATCAGATCTAATCTAAGTATGTATCAGTATCAAGGAATGGGGCTATATCTTTGGACTGAACTGCAGAAATGCCAGAAGAGAAGGGAAAGCCTAGCCTATCGAAGACTAGCATCTTGAAGCATCTTGCAACATTAGAAGAGTGCAGATTAACATAATATAAGTAGCAAGTATGTTGAGGTATCGCCCAGAGATCCTTTCTCGACTCCCCGCGAGAAAGCAACCTCGGAGCCATCATATCCATTTCATGCCTCCAGGATCCAGTTCTAGTTGTATAGATCGGGATACAACTCCGAGCGTCCGTTACCATGGACACGACTATTTGAATAGATTAACTTCCCTCCAGGGGTGCACAAACTTACCCAACACGCTCAATTAACTCTGGCCGAACATACTTTCCTGGGTCATGCCCGGCCTGGGTTGATCGACACGCCATAGTCCTACCTAGGCTCAACAGAGAGGCCAGCAGGTCGGTCTACATCCTAAGCACAGGGATCTTGGGCCCATCGCCCTTTCCACTCCTGCATGTTGCGTGGACAGCTGGGATCAGTCCTGGCTACCTCTTTATACAAAGTAGTTGCTTACGCGGGCCACCCAGGTGCGTGCAACTCAATTGCTGATGTCCGAGGAGCTTTCGAGAATCGTATGATGTAGAGTGCCCATACTTATTCCCGCGTGGTGGTCAGTGCAAAAAGGCGAGAGGCCTACTCGGATCACATACCCAAACCGTTAGTGTCTTGGGAACGCGCGGTGATGATCAATGATGCATGATCCGTGGTCCCGTCGCCCCGTCTCACGGACTTACGGCAAGGGCTAACAATGTCCGGTCGTGCCACATAATTATCTCGCAGGTACCCTCCAGGTCTACCCGACTCCACATCATTGGCGGTTACCCTCATGGTCAACCCGACATCACATTTCTCTCGCGGGTACCCCTCGGGGCCGAGCCGATTTCATCATGGTTCTTGGGTAAAGTCATAATAACCATGTGTCCATAACACCAAGGGGGAATCCGAGGAATCACCCTCGATGGATTCCACTTGATGTAACAGAAGGTGAACTTGGAGGAATCACCCTCGAATGGTTCACGCTTGAGGTGTTGCACAACAGAGTCTTTATCGGTAGTGGTGAAGGAGGAATCACCCTCTGTAGACCACGACCAACTAGCTACACTACAAAGATCTCATCAGAAGTGCTAAACGAGGTGTCACCCGCAACAGTTGATAATAGCTCTTCAGAGTCATACATGTATAACTAAGGGGGTGTGAGGTGATGTGTCAGGCTCAGGACGTCGATCACGTTGATCGAGTCATCAAACATAAAGCAGGGGCAACAGGGACAGGGTGGGGGGGGGGTGAGGGAGTCCTGGATTAGGGGGTATCCGGACAGTCGGACTATATCCTTTGGCCGGACTGTTAGACTATGAAGATACAAGATTGAAGACTTCGTCCCGTGTCCGGATGGGACTCTCCTTAGCGTGGAAGGCAAGCTTGGCAGTACGGATATGTAGATCTCCTTCCTTGTGACCGACTCTGTGTAACCCTAGCCCCCTCCGGTGTCTATATAAACCAGAGGGTTTAGTCCGTATGACCAACAACAACAATCATACCATAGGCTAGCTTCTAGGGTTTAGCCTCTTCGATCTCGTGGTAGATCAACTCTTGTAATACTCATATCATCAAGATCAATCAAGCAGGAGTAGGGTTTTACCTCCATCGAGAGGGCCCGAACCTGGGTAAAAACATCGTGTCCCCCGTCTCATGTTAACATCCGCATAGACGCACAGTTCAGGACCCCCTACCCGAGATCTGCCGGTTTTGACACCGACATTGGTGCTTTCATTGAGAGTTCCTCTGTGTCATCATCGTTAGGCTGGATGGCCCCTTCAATCATCGATAGCGATGTAGTCCAGGGTGAGACTTTCCTCCCTGGACAGATCTTTGTATTCGGCGGCTCCGCACTGCGGGCCAACTCGCTTGGCCATCTAGAGCAGATCGAGAGTTATGCCCCTGGCCACCAGGTCAGGTTTGGAAGCATAAACCACATGGCCGACATCCACAGAGACTTGATCTTCGAAAGATTCAAGCCCTTGCCGAGTGCTCCGCACGGTCACGATGAGCATGATTTAGCTCTACCATCGGACAGTGTTCGGGAGATCGCATCGGCGACCGTTCCGACCCTCAATTCGGAGCCCATTGCGCCATCCAAGGACAAGTGGATAGACCCCGTCACGGAGGCCGCATCTTCAGCGGCGATCGAGCCAAATACCGACCTTACCCTTCACGGGAGTCGTGACGCCGAACTGCCGTACTCTTCCCCGGCCACGGACTGCGAACCGCCTGCGCCTGTGCCTATCGAATCCGACTGGGCGCCGATCATGGAGTTCACCTCCGCGGATATCTTTCAGCACTCACCCTTCGGCGACATACTGAATTCATTAAAGTCTCTCTCCTGGTCAGCAGAGTCCTGGCCGAACTATGTCCGACAGGATTGGGATGCGGATGACGAAGAAATTCGCCGCCCACCCACCACCCACTTAGTAGTCACTGTCGACGAGTTGGCCGACATGCTCGACTTCGACTCCGAAGACATCGACGGTATGGACGACGATGCAGGAGACGAACAGGAGCCACTGCCCACAGGGCACTGGACGCCCACTTCATCATATGATGTATACATGGTGGACACACCCAAAGAAAACGACGACGAGGAACGGAAGGACGCAACAAAGGATCGATCCCTCGAGAAGCAGTCAAAGCGGCGGCGTAAGCGCCTCTCCAAATCCCACCTCGGCAGAAATAGCGATCATATAGACCCAACGATAGAGCAGGGTGAGCCAGCGGACGACGAACACGACATTGAAGCACCGTCCGACCACGGCAACACGGAGAATCAAACCGAACAACCCGACTCCGGCGAAGATAATAGTCTGGATGACATCACACCAGACAGGCACCCGGAGCAACAGAATACCCATCAAAGGCTTGTTGCCACTCCGAGGAGTCTAAAAAAGCAGAAGCAAAGGCTCAGGCCTGCACAAGACACACTCAGAATTAGATGGAGTGAAGTACTCAACACTGCAGCAAAGTACGGCGGTAGTCGCCACACAAAGAGCTACCTGAAGCGAAAGCTGCTACCTGAATTCGATGAGGAGGCCTTAGATCCCCTGCAATCAAAAAACAAAACAGCCATCCGGTCAGATAGACGACCTCGTGGCCAACATAGAGTGGCAAACGACGCCGCACACAAGCCAGTACGCGATCCACGTGAGGGCTCACATCAAAAGGACGGCGCAACCAGATCCATCTACGGGCCAAAAAAGCGCGCTCCAGCACGCAATGCAACACAACAAAAATCCGAACACCACACCCAAATATAGGGATGCCGCACACCCCCTATGTTTCACCGATGAGGTGCTGGACCATGAATTTCCAGAGGGATTCAAACTCGTAAACATAGAGGCGTACGACGGAATGACAGACCCTAGGGTCTGGATTGAGGACTACATCCTCCATATCCACATGGCTCGAGGAGACGATCTCCAAGCCATCAAGTACTTACCCCTCAAGCTCAAAGGGCCAGCTTGGCACTGGCTTAAAAGCCTCCCCGAAAACTCCATTGAAAGCTGGGAAGAGCTTGAAGACGCTTTTCGGGAAAATTTCAAGGGACCTATGTCCGACCACCGGATGCAGACGATTTAAGTCATATAACTCAACAGCCCGGAGAGTCAGCCCGAAAGCTTTGGAACAGGTTTCTCACTAATAAGAACCAAATAGTCGACTGTCTGGATGCCGAAGCCTTAGCAGCTTTCAAGCACAGCGTTCGAGATGAATGGCTTGCCAGACACCTCAGCCAAGAAAAGCCGAGAACAATGGCAGCATTAACAAGCCTCATGACTCGCTTTTGCGCGGGCGAGGACAGCTGGTTAGCCCGATGCAGCACCAGCGACCCAAGTACATCCGAAGTCAGGGACGGAAACGAGAAGCCACGACGCAGAAAAAACAAGCGCCGGAATAAAGAAGACAACCGAAGAGCACGGCGGTAAACGCCGGATTCAGAAGCTCTCGGCCAGGTCAGCAAAAGCTGCCCTCCAAAGGCAACAGAGACGAACTGTCTAGCCTGAACAAGATTCTGGACAAACTATGTCAGATCCACAACACCCCCTATAAACCTGCAAATCATACCCATAGAGAATGTTGGGTCTTCAAGCAGTCCGGCAAACTCAACGCCAAACACAAGGGGCAGGATACACCAAGCGAAGACGAGGACGAGCCTCGCAAGCAAAGCACTGGGGAACAGAAGAAATTCCCACCAGAAGTCAAAACAGTAAACGTGTTACACGTGATGAAGGGGAGAAACAAAGCGGCACTCCTAGAGACACATGCCCCAGGGCCTATCACCGTGGAGTTCTGCCACTGGTCATCCGAACCGATCACCTTTGACCATCGGGATTACTCGGCAAGTATCCGGCAAGCAGGATGGGCTGCCTTGTGTTAGACCCGATAATTGACGGATACCACTTCACATGAGTCCTGATGGACGGCGGCAGTATTTTAAACCTGATATATCAGGACACAGTCCGCAAAAATGGGGATATTCCCAACAAAAATCAGCCATAGCAATACTACCTTTAAAGGAGTAACGCCAGGCCCAGAAGCCCACTGCATGGGCTCCCTACTACTAGAGGTTATATTCGGCTTTCCCGATAACTTCCGCAGCGAAAAGTTAACCTTCCACATCGCTCCGTTCCAAAGTGGCTATCAAGCACTACTCGGACGCGAAGCTTTTGCTCGCTTTAACGCAATGCCGCATTAGGCTTTCCTCATGCTTAAGATGCCCGGTCCACGTGGCATCATTACAGTACATGGAAATATTGAGCACTCCTTGCGCACGGCAGACCGTGCAGCTGCCTTGGCAGCCGCACACTAAAAGGCCTCACCAACTAGAGCATCTGACAGGTCATTAAGACCACAGACACGGTTAGACGAGTCCGGTGTAGCTATATATAATTGATACAAGTTTGATGGCTATACACCTATAACAATACAAGGGGCTCAACGCGTGTAAACAAGGGACAATTAGGCTCAACTTTACTCATCTTGAACTGTACATGGTTTATTTAGTATAACTTACCTGTTGCACGACAACTTTTCAGCTAAGTTCCTCTCTTTTACAGATGACCATCGTGCTACACCCGTCCAGGATACGGCACAACGGAGACACAGGCGCAGAGTGTAGCAGGGACCCATTCCAAGGATTCTTTTTAGATTAAGACCCTGCGTAAACCTTTTTTTACTGTCTCTTGTTGATACACATCCCCCAGATTCTCAGTACAATTGAGAAGGATGCTGATGTATTGGCATGTGGCCACGTCAGAATATTGCACGTACCTGGACACCAGGGGCTTATTACAAAGGGCACTGTTTAGCCCGGTTTACATCATAAAGACCGAATACCTTGGGAGTGTTCGGCGTCGCGAGTTTGGCCTTATATGCATCAGCTTCGAATCATGTCTTTGGTCAAATGTTGGGTTTGCCTGGCTCCTGTGTTTTGCTGCGTTCCGCTCTATCGGCTAAGGCGGCACCAGGAGAACTACTGCGATTGTGCCCTGGTTCATCCGGACGAGCACCTCAGTAGAGAAAGCCAAAAACTGACTGTCATGATATAACATGAGACTGGTCAACCACTCGATGACCTAGCGAAATCTTCAGGATTCCTCCGCCTTAACGAAGGGCCGTTTCCCGGCCAGGCATGTACGCGCCCCGAGTTCGGATGAGCGCGGAGCCATCAGGGGCTATATAGTAGCCCCACTGTCAAACTCCTCTGGCTAAGTGAAAGTGTTAAAGCATTATAGTCCGATTGCCTAGTTCGCTACGCTATCACCTCCTTAATGGACCAAGACGTTGGATCAAGTGTGAACATGCGTCTTCTGCAAGCACCCCCGCATTATATGCGTGGGGGCTGAAGCTGACGACTGCCATCTTTCAGGTTATATACATATATACATAAACGGCCGCACAGGAGGTATTATAATTCTTGCAGGCACAAGTATAATATAGCCTTTACAATTCAGTAAAACATTGTTTTTGAATGGGAATACATGTCATTAGAACATAATATTCTTCGAGCACTGCGCTTCTATTGAACGAGCACCCTCAAGAACTTCTCGAAAGTAGTGCTCGTCTCTTGTCCGAATCTTGGGCTGCAATGGCGGTGGCCTCCATCTCCGCCCAGTATGTCTTCACACGGGCAAGGGCCATCCACGCACCCTCTACGCACGCCGACCTCTTCATCGCGATGATGTGCGACACTACACCAAGGAACTGCTGCACCAAACTAAAATAACTGTTCGGCTTTGGCCTTTCCGGCCATAGATGATCCACAACAGACCTCATGGCAAGTCCGGACAACCTATTCAGCTCGGCCCATTCGGCCAACCGATCAGTCAATGGAAGCGGACGCTCTGGAACGTTAAATTGTGACCAGTACAGCTTTTCCACTTCGCGATCTTTTTGATCTCGGAAGTATTCGGCCGCATCGGCAGCACTCGCCGCTAAGTCCAGATATGCGTCCGCAGAACTCCACAGCCAGTCCAAAGGGGCGTACCTAGGATCTTCGAACTTCATCCGCAGCATAAAGGGCTACCCAACCACGATATCCCCGGCTTGACGCAGCTCCTCCTTCATCGCTCTCATTGCAGAGCGGGTGTCTTTGGTCGCCATCGTGGCCTTCTCCAGGTCTGTCCTCTTTGCTCGATCTTCCTTTTCAAGAAGCTCGTAACGGTCAGCGGCATTCTTCAATTCCATAGCCATCCTGGCTATTTCCTCCTTGCTTTGGCAGTGAGCAGCCTGTTCGGCTTTCAGCTCCTTGATTTCCTTTAGGGCAGCCGCATCGCTTTTCCTGGCTTGTTCTTTGGCTCAGGCAAGTTCCGCCCGAAGGTTCTCCACGGCCGCAGCTTCATCTGCATTCACACACATGTTATAGATACTGGCATCATGCTCCTCTTCCCATGTGTCACTGGGGGAATAACATACCCTGTGCCTCGTCAAGCCGCTTGTTGACAAGTACGATGTCAGCGTCTGCCATGTCAAGCTACCGCTTTAGCTCGGCAAACTCATCAGTCCGGCTGGCCACCGGACCCTCCGCCACCTGCATATTAAGGCGGCACGATTATTCCTGGGACTATGATCCTCTGTGCGTCATTGTCTTCGACAGCACCCAGAGTCTCAGGGGCTACTATCTACACAGGGCACATCTAAAAATGTGCGGTACTGTTAAAAATGTACATCATTTCGCATACCTCAAAACCAGTCAGTAGACTCATAAAGGCTTCATGCAACCCGCTTTCGGCGGACGAAATCCTTTGAATCACCGTACCCATCAACGTGCAGTGCTCTTCTGAGATAGCCGCTCGCTCTAGCAGATCCCTCAGTACGTCCGGCCGCACACCATACGGTGACGGACTCTTTCAATTGCTCTCTTCAAGAGCCGGATACTGAGGACTTCAGGTGGCCATAGGATTTCCTTCTGGCCTTGCCGGATCAGGAGAAACCCTCCGCGACGACACCTCGGGGTCGCCCGCCTCATGAGGAGGTATGGCATGGGGAGGTGTTTCGCTCTCCATCATCTCTGGAAGAAGATCCCCTGAAGACAAGCTCTGCTGAGAAGGGCTAAGATCCGAACTGCAAGATAAATGCTTCGGTTATTTTCCTCAGAAGTAAAGCGAGGTATTTTCATTATTAAGTACCCTTTTACTTATAGCTCGACGGAGGGCTGATCCCCTTGAGGGCATAGTGCGGCCGGGGTAGCCCCCGGGGCAGGACCCTCCGGCGAAGATTTCTTCTCCCGTTTGGAGACCATTGTCTGCGGGTCCTCGGAGGCGGTCCTCTTCCTTCCCTGGGGAGAGGAAGTTTCAGTCCCTCCTCCCCGGCTAATCTCCTTTGCGGAGGCTCTACCCTCCTTGTTCCCCCCTTTATCTTCTCCTAAGGGCGCTTGATAAGGCGCGATCTCCAGCATCCTGGTTAGCACGGGATTTGGTGAGGTCTCAGGGAGGGGGGTCGGACACCTGATCAACTTTGCCTTCGCTATCCAATCCTGGTCAAAGAGCGGCTTTTTCAGGGCGACGTTGCGATAAATAAACGGACAGTGTGTTCGGATGCGGGGCTACTTACTTGGGTATCCGGGCGATTGCAGCTCAGACCTGCATCCTCAGATGTCCGAACACATTATTTGTGGTCCGAAGAACAATTTGTACATCTCCTCGGGCATCATGCCGAGGAAGTGTTGGATAGCTCGCGGTCCCTCCGGGTTGAACTCCCACATGTGGAGGGGACGGCGTTTGCAAGGCTGGACTCGACGAACTAGCATAACTTGCACTACCATAACCAGATTGAAATCTCTCTCAAAGAGATCTCGGATACGACTTTGCAGTATTGGCACGTCCTTGGCTGGACCCTAGCTCAGCCCCCTGTTGATCCATGACATCAGTTGTGGTTGGGGGCCTGAGCGAAAGGTGGGGGCAGCTACCCACTTGGCACTTCGGGGAGCTGTGATGTAGAACCACTCCCGCTGCCACAATGCGGACACCTTTGGGAAGCTACCCTCATGCCATGGAGCGTCAGCGATTTGGCTTTTTGAAGCGCCTCCACACGCTGCGTGCTGCCCCTCGATCATCTTCGGCTTCACATCGAAGGTCTTGAGCCACAGGACAAAGTGAGGGGTAATGCGGAGGAAGGCCTCACATACGACAATAAATGATGAAATGTGAAGAAGGGAATCCGGGGCCAGATCGTGAAAATCTAGCTCATAGTAGAACATAAGACCCCAAACAAAGGGATCCAGAGCGAGGCCTAGTCCTTGGAGGAAGTGGGAGACGAACACGACGCTCTCGTTGGGTTCGGGAGTAGGGACGACTTGCCCTCGGGCAGGCAGCTGATGCGAAATTTCGGTGGTCAGATATCTAGCCTCTCTCAACTTCTTGATGTCCTCCTCCGTGACGGAGGAAGGCATCCACCGGCCTTGAAGGTTGGATCCGGACATAGTTGAAGGTCCAAAGTGCCTAAACCTGAGCTTTGGGTGTTGGAACTCGAGGCGGGAGGCGGATTCGATTAAGATCGAGAGGAAAAAGCCTTGTCCCCTTTATAAAGAGGGTGAATATCAAGTGTCCTCCTCGTGGCCATTCGGGACTTGCCTAGGATCTAGGAGTCCTACCCATAGGCATGGTTGGGTTACCCACGTCCGTATTGATGAGAATCCCGTGATAAAGGGGACACGATCTCCGCTTCGACAAGACGTGCCAAGGAAACCGCCTCGCGAAACACGCTGAGATGGGTTATGAAAAATGATTCGAATAAAGACCTGGCTGTGGTGTGATGTCACACTACGGGGTATGTCAGGAGATTAGATTTGTGGAAATATTATTCTCTCTACGGTGGTATGTGGAACTCGT
Source organism: Triticum urartu (assembly GCF_056163025.1). Lineage (NCBI taxonomy): Eukaryota > Viridiplantae > Streptophyta > Magnoliopsida > Poales > Poaceae > Triticum > Triticum urartu. The sequence goes on along the minus strand of NC_141873.1, from coordinate 99,396,483 downwards.
TTTGCAGAGCCGGACACGATCCTCGTGTTCAAAATCTTCTATGAAGTATTCGGAGGAGGAACCCGCCTTGCAATGCCGAAGACAATCTGCGCGCCAGACTCATCGTCATTGAATCCTGGTTCAGGGGCTACTGAGGGAGTCCTGGATTAGGGGGTATCCGGACAGCCGGACTATATCCTTTGGCCGGACTGTTGGACTATGAAGATACAAGATTGAAGACTTCGTCCCGTGTCCGGATGGGACTCTCCTTGGCGTGGAAGGCAAGCTTGGCAGTATGGATATGTAGATCTCCTTCCTTGTAACTGACTCTGTGTAACCCTAGCTCCCTCCGATGTCTATATAAACCGGAGGGTTTAGCCCATAGGACCAACAACAACAATCATACCATAGGCTAGCTTCTAGGGTTTAGCCTCTTCGATCTCGTGGTAGATCAACTCTTGTAATACTCATATCATCAAGATCAATCAACAGGAGTAGGGTTTTACCTCCATCGAGAGGGCCCGAACCTGTGTAAAAACATTGTGTCCCCCGTCTCCTGTTACCATCTGCCTAGGCGCACACTTCGGGACCCCCTACCCGAGATCTGCCGGTTTTGACACCGACAGGGGGTCACTGGTGGATCACTAACCAACCTATACTAAGCATATAGGATAAGCAGGTAAGTGTAACGCCCAGATGCAACTTTCCATATCTGTAACTCCGACTCTTGCCTTTTCCGGAGATACGATATGATATTCCTTCGTGGTTGGGTTTTTGTTTTTCGTTTTGCATTTTGTTCATGTCATGCATTTCATATCATGTCATCATGTGCATTGCATTTGCATTCGTGTTTGTCTCATGCATCCAAGCTTTTTCCCCGTTGTCCGTTTCGCAATCCGACACTTCCACATGCACCGGCGCACCCCTCTTGTCTCTTTTCATGAGCGGGTGTTAAACGTTCTCGGAATGGGCCGAGATTTGTCAAGTGGCCTTGGTGTCTCACCGGTAGACCGTCTGTCAAATTTCGTTCCATTTGGAGGTCGTTTGATGCCCTAACGGTTAACCGGGCAACCGTGAAAGCCTCTTGTGTATTGCAGCCCAACACCCCTCCAAAACAGCCCAATAACCCGTCTAAACCACCTCCATGTCCTCCGTCATTGGATCATGATCGTGTGGGCGAAAACCGCACCTCATTAGGACATTCCTACCTCCCTCTACATATATAAATGCATCTCCCCTCCAATTTCGCGGATGAAACCCTAAAATCCTCCCCTCGTGCCGCCGGACAAATCCTCCCACCGCCCGGACATGTCCGCCGCTCCCCTCCACGTCGCGTTGACCAATGGCAGGCTACCACCTCAGCTCCGCCGCCGCCCGCACCCAACCACACGCCGCCACCTGTCGCCACCATGCCTTCCCCGCCGCCGCGGCCCACCGGACCCGAATCGGGCCCGCGGAGCCCATCATCGCGCTGCCGAAGCCCACGAGCACCCGCGCGCTTCGCCGCCCGTCCAAGGCCTCGACCTCGCCACCGCTCCACCCAGGGCCTCGACCCCGCCTCCTCGCGCATCCGCCGCCGTCGCTTGGCCCCGCCGCCTGCGCGCCGTCGCCGACGACCAACCCCGGCGACCGAGAGCCCCAACCTCCCGCGCAGCGACCCCGCGCCGAGCCCCATCAGCCTCCCACGCCGGAGCGTCGTCCATGCCCTGATCCGTCCGCCTGCCGCCGGATCCGGCCGTCTGCAGCCACCTCGCCGGCGCCCGCCGATCCCCGTCGCCGGATCCACCGCCGACCTCCTGCTTCGTCGTCGGGACGGTCCCGTCCCAGACCCGCTTCAGCGCTGATCCAAACAGCGTCCCACTTCGTCCCGCTACCGTGTCGTCCACCTGGACGGTGCCATCCCTGGACCCCCATCCTCCGAACCAAACGCCACCCCGCTCCGTCCTGGATCCCTCCGTCCCATTGACTTTTCCGGAGGGTGAGAGTTTCACTAAGTCCCAGGAATTCCGGTATTTTTATGCCTCCTCCAAATCATGCATATGATATGTAAAATTGTTTGCCTCTTTGAGCTCTCCACGTTAGAAGCATTTCCATGCATGTTCATGCCCATTATGATGCCTTTTTCATTGATGCAAGAGTGCTATAAAATGTTAGCTGCTGGTAATTATCAAATCATGAGGTTTTGTCTTTTTATTGCATTTGATGTGTGCATCGTATGAGCTTGAGATCTACATGTGTCTTGAACTACACCATGTCATCTTTACAGAGGTGCTTGTCTTGTATTTTTGTGATCTATGTGGTGACTAGCACAAGCATGCAAACTAGGCTTCGTGATGTTGCTGTTTTCAGGGACTTAGGATTTTGCTAACTCTTTTCCTGCTGCTATTTTGATGCCATGTAAACTTGATGCTACAGTGAGATCCATGCTTATTTTGGGATACTTTGGTAAGGGAGTTTTGAACATGTGCTTATGCTATATCCATCCATGCCCCTGTTTGCATTTATGGAGTTCTCTAGCATGTCTTGTTCTTACTCTACGTTTTCTATAAAATGTTCCTGGCAGAATGTTAACATGTTAATCAATTTTGCCATGGTTGTTGCTAGTGATCCATGCATCCTATAAACTTTCTATTGCCATGGTTAGCTTCATGAACATGTCATCTTGCTATTCGTATGCTTATATTGTAATGCAGTGCTTTGTGATAAGTGGCATGAGATTGCAAAGTTGCTATCATAATTCTGTTTATGACATGCTCTGTTTTTCTGCTAAGTCTGAAACTGTTAATAAAACTTGCTATGTTTACATGGATGCCATCATATCTTCTATGGCTTTTTGGCTCATGTTCAGTAAGAGAATTTTGATCTATGCAGTTAGTACATTCATGCCATGTCTTTGTTTGCTACGATATGTTCCTGTAGCATGTTGTTTCCTTGCTCTAAACATTGCTTCCTGATGTTGTTTTTGACATGATAGTATTTTCACTAAGTCTGTGATGCTAATATCTTTTGCACTTTTGTCATGCTTGTTTGAACCTGTTCTAATGTGATTTAGCCGTAGCGCAGTGTTCATGTTTTGTCAAGCATCTCTTGTACATCACTTCCATATGTTTTGTTGCTATGTTGGAGTGCCGTAGCTTAGTTTCTTGTTGCATTCTAAGTGCCATCGTGCTGTTAATCGCAGAATTGTGTCATTCTTGTTTTGCTTGCCATTTGCAAACCGTGCATACGTTTCCGGTGATATTTATATCGAATTCACTCGAAATCACCTCATCTTTCCAGTGGCATACTTGGTTTGCCAAGTTGATGCCTTGATCATTCTTTCCCTTCCGGAGCACGCATATGCATTGCATATCATGCCATGTATTGCATTATGTTGCTTGCACATTGCACCGTGATTGATTGTTGTTCCTTTGCTTGTGTTCTTGCTTTGGGTAGAGCCGGGAGGTGAGTACGTGATGAGGAACCTATTGAGTACACTTTCGAGGATCAAGCTTTCGACAACTCTGAGAACATTGCAGGCAAGATGACCATACCCTTGGAATCACTTCTATCTTTGCTTGCTAGTTATCCGCTCTATTGCTATGTTGCGCTACCTACCACTTGTTATATCATGCCTCCCGTATTTCCATGTCAAGCCTCTAACCCATCTTTCCTAGCAAACCGTTGTTTGGCTATGTTACCGCTTTTGCTCAGCCCCTCTTATAGCGTTGCTAGTTGCAGGTGAAGATGAAGCTTGTTCCATGTTGGAACATGGATATTGTTGGGATATCATTATTCTATCTTATTTACATTAATGCACCTATATACTTGGTAAAGGGTGGAAGGCTCGGCCTTATGCCTGGTGTTTTGTTCCACTCTTGCCGCCCTAGTTTCCGTACCGGTGTTATCTTCCTTTATTTTTGTTCCGTAGTCGGACCTTTGATTGTATCTTGGATGATGTATGTTTAAATTGTATTTGTGTGAAGTGGCGATTATAAGTCAATTCTTTATCCCTTTCTTATTCAGTACATGGGATTGTGTGAAGATTACCCCTCTTGCGACAAACTTACCATGCGGCTATGCCTCTAAGTCGTGCCCCAACACATGGGCGATATAGCCGCATTGTGGGTGTTACAAGTTGGTAATCAAAGCCATCCTCGACTTAGGAGCCCCCTGCTTGATCGAACCGCTGATGTTGTTGAGTCTAGAACAAAATGTTTTGAGTCTTAGGATTATATATATCAGAGAGTAGGATTCTTTTTACTCCTCAGTCCCTTCGTCGCCCTCGTGAGGCTTCCTGACATAGAAGTTTTGACTCTCCTCTCCTCAAATTTAATGAATTTTTTTAGGATCACGCGGGTATCTTGGAGTCGTTCCGATAGTCTTGTGACGAGAACATTGTTCTTGGTGCCTCCTGACATTTAGGGGTTGTGGCAGTGTCCCGGGGAGTTGAGCTCCGAGGTGTTGTCGTCACAATTTTATCGTTGCAGTTCTGGAATACCTGAGTTCGCCGACATCGAAAATGTCTTTTATGTAGTTGTTGGCGAGATAACCTCGATGGCACCCAGTACTGGGGCGGGAGTTCGGGAGTATTGCCATAACTCGTATTATGGATGCTTTTTGAAGGTTGAGGTACATGATTTCCAAAGGTTTCTTGGTTATGTGTTGAAGGATGGATACATCTGGATGTAGGAATTGTTAGTTTGGGTGAGATATTATGCTTCCCCTGTATCCCCAATACCTGATTGCATAACCAGAAAGTTTCGGGAGCTTATAAGTGGGAATTCAAGTAGCTCCTAGAATATCTTTTCAACAAACACATGATACGATATGGGATCTATCATATGTTTGTTCCGGCTTATTCTGCGAGCCAATCCTTTGTTTTCTTTTATTTGTGGTATTCGAGTTGCTTCGATGTCAAGTGTTGATTCCATACCTTTCGTAAGTGATGCTCTCATATTTCTATGTGAGTATTAATCCTTCTGGATCATCAAGGTGGTCATGCCAATTCTTTCCCAACCGATGTCTTTCTCTTCAAGTGGATCCGATCATGTCAACATTCGCAAGACCACCTCTCAGTTTTCCCAATGGTGTTCGTTCCATCTGCCCAAGTTGCCTTTGTTTTCCCACCCTCCCACCCTTTTCCTTCAAGGAATCTGATGTCTTAATCAAGTATCCTTTTATTGGTGGGAAGTCTCTCCATTCTTTCCGTCAATGTCCGCATCCGGTGATTCTCGGGAAGATACTAACGGAGCCTCGAATTCATCATTATTTGTTCTCTTTCTTATCCGGTGGATTTAAGCCAAGCTTTGTTGATCATATCCTGTCCTCGTTTCAAATGTTTTCTCATGCCGGTGCACCTCTTAATAATCCACTTCTCGCTATTCAATTGTTCTGGAGTGCCGAAGATATCTCGAAGATTCGTGTTTCCACTCCCCATTCGTTCGAGCTCTTTCAAGGATGTTATCTCTTTTGAGCCATTTAATTCAACTGGTGCAATCTATCTTTTAAATCATTCAATGGTGTATCTTCTGAGTGGGCCCTAACCCACAGGTCTTTTCTAGGATCTTACCTAACTCTTCTAATTTTTCCTGGAGCTATCCTCAAATTCTTTTCAAAGTTTGACGTAAGAATGAATTATCATTAGTCATATGTCTTTCTCCAACATCTTTCAAATTCTTTCATTGTTGGCTCAACCTCTTCGCTTTTGATTCTCCCGGAGTGTCTCAACAATTCATGGTGTTGTTTCTCGTTGTCATTCTCGGTTTTGAAGACCAACAAAGTGTTTCCTCTAAATCTTGCTCCGGTCTCTTGAAGATTCATGGTTCTAGCATTATGCCATCCTCTCATAATTGTCTTCAATTATGAGAATTCTTTTCACCCATCTGGAGCAATTCATGAGTCTTTTCAGTTTGATTCCCCAGAGCCATCATCTCAGAATTATTCATTTCTAGCTTTCAGCTCACATTCTCCAAATCATACCAGTGCATCATTCAAGTATCCTCTAACTAGCTCGGGATCTCTTCGTTCACTTGCATCTAAATTCTCTCAAGTATCTTCGTTCATTTTTCTAATTCCTCCCGGTGTTTCGCTATCTTTTATTTGTTCGTTTCAATTCTTACGGTGGTTCATTCAAGATTTCTTTTCCTTCGTTATGATATCAATTCATTCGTTGTTTCCAAATCCTACCGGTGGTTCATTGAGTTTACGCTATATCTCTCTTAAACCTTTCTACGGGAATAAGTAGTACGCCAAATCTATTGCTTGTCATCAATCTAAATTGGTGAAGGGTACACATAATTAATTCTTACTTTTGTTTAATCCAAGTGATCAATTCCTTATTCCGGAGGTTCATCAATTTTTTTGATCTCATTTGTTCATCTTTCTTTGCGGAGTTCCAAGTCTTCTAAATTATATCGTCACAAAGCTCCATCTGAATCATTGCAAGGATTCAATCTTATTCTTTTCATCCTTCACTTCTTTTGATCATTCTTTCATTACCGGAGTTCTTTGTGGAGGCTCTACATGATGGTTCAACAAGGATTTAATTCCTTCTCAAAGTGCTCATCAAGATTCTTTTCAGAGGAGCTCAAGTATTCTTCATCTTGCATTCCGAAGTGCAATTCGTTCTACCTTATCTTTTGAGGCGGTGTTACGTCATTTTTGACAATTGCTTGGTGTTTCATGATTCACAAATTGTCCGGAATGACATATTTTAAACCCATCATTTTCAATTCGGTCATGAGATCCTCTACAACCCATCAATCTCTTCATTGGAATTATCTTGGGTTATATTTCACCTAAAGCTTTCCCTAAGGATTGTTGCTAATTATGGTGCATATAAATGACCCAAGTTCTTCATTTATCCTCCCGGTGAAATAAGCTTCTCGTCTTCTTGTTGATATCAATCCAATCTTCTGGTTTCCGTAGTGGCAGAATTTCGCCTCAATTTTGAGAAGTTTTTCCATAAGCCCACTACAAGTTTATTCGTTTCGTTGTTGGTTTTCCAACAACTCCGTTATAACCTTCTTGGAAGGGTGCTCTCCAAGCTCTTTTGTGGCAGAAGTTGGCATTTTCTTCTCCATTCTTTCATTCCGATGATCTATCTTCTATTCTCTCTTCCGGAGGCATTGTGATGTTGCTCTCTTCACTCATCATCTCGAAGTATGAGGATCGTGTTATTTTCATGCTTATCCATTTAACCAGAGTGTTGTGCCCTCTGCTCAAGTTCTTTTCATCTTATCAAGTCTTAGATCTCTTTTCAACCTGAGTGTTGTTCGAATTTGTTCCTCCTTGTTCCTCTTTTCTAACGGAGTGTTTTCAACTTCATTCATCTCCGTTGTATTTATTTTTCTCGAAATGGTTTAACCTCTCAAGGTTCATGGTTTCACTCGTTTATCGAAGAAGCTACTTAGTTTTACCTCCTCTCTTCCTCTTCTGTTTTCCCTCCGGTGCCATCCTAGATCTCGGGACGAGATCCTCTCGTAGTGGTGGAGTGTTGTAACGCCCCGAATGCAACTTTCCATATTTGTAAATCTGACTCTTGCCTTTTCCGAAGATACGATATGATATTCCTTCATGTTTGGGTTTTTGTTTTTCGTTTTGCATTTTGTTCATGTCATGAATTTCATATCATGTCATCATGTGCATTGCATTTGCATTCGTGTTCGTCTCATGCATCCGAGCTTTTTCCCCGTTGTCCGTTTCGCAATCCGACACTCCCACATGCACCGGCGCACCCCTCTTGTCTCTTTTAGTGAGCGGTGTTAAACGTTCTTGGAATGGGCCGAGATTTGTCAAGTGGCCTTGGTGTATCACCAGTAGACCGCCTGTCAAATTTCGTTCCATTTGGAGGCCGTTTGATGCCCTAATGGTTAACCGGGAAACCGTGAAAGCCTCTTGTGTGTTGCAGCCCAACACCCCTCCAAACAGCCCAATAACCCATCTAAACCACCTCCATGTTCTCCGTCGTTGGATCACGATCGTGTGGGTGAAAACCGCACCTCATTAGGACATTCCTACCTCCCTCTACGTATATAAATGCATCCCCCCTCCAAATTTGTGGATGAAACCCTAAAATCCTCCCCTCGTGCTGCCGGACAAATCCTCCCACTGCCTGGACATGTCCGCCGGTCCCCTCCACGTCGCACGGACCAATGGCAGGCTGCCACCTCAGCTCCGCCGCCGCCCGCACCCAAGCACACGTCGCCACCTGTCGCCACCACGCCTTCCCCGCCGCCGCGACTCGCCAGACCTGAATCGGGCCCGCGGAGCCCATCATCGCGTCGCCGAAGCCCGCGAGCACCTGCGCGCTCCGCCGCCCGTCCAAGACCTCGACCCCGCCGCCGCTCCACCTAGGGCCTCGACCCCGCCTCCTCGCACATCCGCCACCGTGGCTTGGCCCCGCCGCCTGCGTGCCGTCGCCGGTGACCAACCCGAGTGACCGGGAGCCCCAACTTCCCGCGCAGCGACCCCGCGCCGAGCCCCATCAGCCTCCCACGTCGGAGCATCATCCATGCCCCGATCCGGCCGCCTGCCGCCGGATCCGGCCGTCTGCAGCCATCTCGCCGGCGTCCACCGATCCCCATCGCCGGATCCACCGCCGACCTCCTGCTTCGTCATCGGGACGGTCCCGTCCCAGACCCGCTTCAACCCCGATCCAAATGGCGTCCCACTTTGTCCCGTTACCGTGTCGTCCACCTAGACGGTGCCATCCCTGGACCCCCTCATCCTCCGAACCAAATGCCACCCCACTCCGTCTCGTATCCCTCTGTCCCGTTGACTTTTCCGGAGGATGAGATTTTCATTAAGTCCTAGGAATTATAGTATTTTTATGCCTCCTTCTACATGTCATATCTCGGTGACCGTGGCTCCAAATCATGCATATGATATGTCAAATTGTTCGTCTCTTTGAGCTCTCCACATTAGAAGCATTTCCATGCATGTTCATGCCCATTATGATGCCTTTTTCATTGATGCAGGAGTGCTATAAAATTTTAGCTGCTGGTAATTAGCAGATCATGAGGTTTTGTCATTTTTATTGCATTTGATGTGTGCATCGTATGAGCTTGAGGTCTACATGTGTCTTGAACTACATCATGTCATCTTTATAGAGGTGCTTGTCTTGTATTTTTGTGATCTATGTGGTGACTAGCACAAGCATGCAAACTAGGCTTCGTGATGTTGCTGTTTTTAGGGACTTAGGATTTTGCTAAGTCTTTTCCTGCTGCTATTTTGATGCCATGTAAACTTGATGCTACAATGAGATCCATGCTTTGGGATACTTCAGTAAGGGTGTTTTGAACATGTGGTTATGCTCTATCCATCCATGCCCCTGTTTGCATTTATGGAGTGCTCTAGCATGTCCTGTTCTTACTCTACTTTTGCTATAAAGTGTTCCTGGCAGAATGTTAACATGTTAATCAATTTTGCCATGGTTGTTGCTAGTGATCCATGCATCCTATGAACTTGATCTTGCCATGGTTAGCTTCATGAACATGTCATCTTGCTATTGGTATTCTTATATTGTCATGCAATGCTTTGTGGTGAGTGGCATGAACTCGCAAATTTGCTATCATAATTCTGTTTATGACATGCTCTGTTTTTTTGCTAAGTCTGAAACTGTTAATAAAACTTGCTATGTTTACATGGGTGCCATCATATCTTCTGTGCCTTTTTGGCTCATGTTCAGTAAGAGAATTTTTATCTATGCATTTAGTAGATTCATGCCATGCCTTTGTTTGCTACGATATGTTCTTGTAGCATGTTGTTTGCTTGCTCTAAACATTGCTTCCTAATGTTGTTTTTGACATGATAGTATTTTCACTAAGTCTGTGATGCTGATATCTTTTGCACTTTTGCCATGCTTGTTTGAACCTGTTCTAATGTGATTTAGCCGTAGCTCAGTGTTCATGTTTTGTCAAGTATCTCTTGTACATCACTTCCATATGTTTTGTTGCTATGTTGGAGTGCAGTAGCTTAGTTTCGTGTTGCATTCTAAGTGCCATCGTGCTGTTAATCGCAGAATTGTGTCATTCTTGTTTTGCTTGCCATTTGCAAACCGTGCATATGTTTCCGGTGATCTTTATATCGAATTCAACCGAAATCACCTCATCTTTCCAGTGGCATACTTGGTTTGCCAAGTTGATGCCTTGATCATTCTTTCCCTTCCGGAGCACGCATATGCGTTGCATATCATGCCATGTATTGCATCATGTTGCTTGCGCATTGCACCGTGATTGATTGTTGTTCCTTTGCTTGTGTTCTTGCTTTGGGTAGAGCCGGGAGGCGAGTATGTGATGAGGAACCTGTTGAGTACACTTTCGAGGATCAAGCTTTCGACAACTCTGAGAACATTGCAGGCAAGATGACCATACCCTCGGAATCACTTCTATCTTTGCTTGATAGTTGTCCGCTCTATTGCTGTGTCGCGCTACCTACCACTTGTTATATCATGCCTCCCATATTGCCATTTCAAGCCTCTAACCCATATTTCCTAGCAAACTGTTGTTTGGCTATGTTACCGCTTTTGCTCAGCCCCTCTTATAGCGTTGCTACTTGCAGGTGAAGATGAAGCTTGTTCCATGTTGGAACATGGATATTGTTGGGATATCATTATTCTCTCTTATTTACTTTAATGCACCTATATACTTGGTAAAGGGTGGAAGGCTCGGCCTTATGACTGGTGTTTTGTTCCACTCTTGCCGCCCTACTTTCCGTCATACCGGTGTTATCTTCCTTTATTTTGTGTTCCTTACGAGGTTGGGTGTTATGGGAACCCCTTGACAATTTGCTTTGAATAAACTCCTCCAGCAAGGCCCAACATTGGTGTTACCATTTGCCTCACCACCACCTGTACTTTTCCCTTGGGAGTCGCGCTCCCGAGGGTCATCTTTATTTAACCCCCTCGGGCTAGTGCTTCTCTAAGTGTTGGTCCGAACCAGATCCACTTGCAGTGCCACCTTGGGGAAACTTGAGGGCTGCTTTTAGCTGTACTCAGTGTTCATCCTGTGTTGCCCTGAGAACGAGATATGTGCAGCTCCTATCGAGATGTTGGCACATCGGGCGGTCTTGCTGGTCTTGTTTTACCATTGTCGAAATGTCTTGTAACCGGGATTCCGAGACTGATCGGGTCTTCCCGGGAGTTGATGCTGAACCACTATCTAATTTTTCGGCTCTAGGGTTTTTCTCTCGGTGGATTTTAAACTCAAATCGGTCGGAGAGGGGGTTGCTCAACAATCTTCTCAGAATCAAACGGAGCATCCACCGAACAACGCTGGCACGGGGTGGCTATTTATAGCCACAACCTTCCCTGGTGGGAAATTGCCATTTTGGACACGTGGTCCAGCCAATGGCCAACCGACACATTCTCAACGGTCGGATTTCAAAGAGCAACGGTAACATTACTTGAGGAACAAGTAATACTAACTGTTCGGTCTGAGACAAATCTCTCGAAGCGAAGAAGATCATAGTCTCTTGCTGGCAAGTACTTGCTTGGAGCACAAAGAGATTTCTCTCGCAACTTTCATAGGATTTGGGTTTAGCATCAGAGAATCAAAGCTTCGAACACTACATTCCTCTTAATAGTACGGTGGTCCTATGACTCAATAAAGAGAAGAGAAACAATGAAATAAATGCTACGTCTTCACTTCATCTTCAATCTCCTCGGTCGCAGTCACTTCCTTCGAACGAGCACCGAACCAATTGCTTCACGTCAGCAATTTTTGAGGGGTCACCCTTACTACCATAATCTTCGGTGGTAACCTTCACTGCTACGCAGGGTATTATCTTCGGCGTTTGAATCAAACTCCTTGTGTTCATAGGGACCTGTTACTCCGTGTGCACTAGCAAACACATAAGTCCCATACTGTTCTAGATCCAATCCACATAGTTTCCACCATTTGCAGCCAACTTTTCTTTCTCTAACATAGGGGCTAAGTTGAACATATTGCGACCCATTGATCTACAATGATAAACACAAGATTCAATCAAAAATTTGTTCATAATTAATTTGCACTAGTGTTTAAATAAATTTTAATATAAAGTGCACTCCCACTCAAATCAATATCTCTCATGATTGAAAGTGAGTGATTCAAGAGCCTAATCTTATTCACAAAAATTGATGTGGACATCACTGATGACGTGAATTTTGACCGGTAGGCAAACTTTTGCCAATCATACCTCCACATGACTCTTGTTCATCTTTCAGTGCTTCATGCTCCGAGCATAGAACGGTTCTGCCCTAACTTCAAGACAACCGAGTGTTTGTGCTTGCACAGTCTAACCTTTCACCTGTCTTACACCTCATGGTCCATTTGTACTCATGTGGACATGACGTACTCCGGAAAGTTGCGTGTCATAGATGGTTGCAACACTAGGAAGAGCACTTTTAACTTGATATTTTATGTGGGAGATCACCCTAATAATTGATCACTGGATAATCAAAGGGTGCAAACAACAAAGAGATAAACATCTCAGGCAATTCATAATAGCATGATATGGTATAGCCCTTGGCGTCGGGAACGTCTTCATGATCCTCCGTGTTATCCATGAAGATACTCCGTGATGATGTCATGGCCACCACCATGTTCTCATGTGCCTGGTGAAGCCACCTTGCTCCTGGTCCTCCATAGCACGTTCATCACTCCCATCAATAAAATACAATAACGAGTTCTGACACGCAAGTCATAAAAGTGACAATCCCTTGGCTCCATCCATCATGTCGTATTGTGACGCGCATGCCACTTAACATTACATCATATGACCATCTCATACATAAAATTATATGATGAAGAAGGCTATAACACATCACATGCATGCATCGTGTAAAACCAAGTTAGACGTCCTCTAATTGGTTTGGGAAATTTTAATTACGTGGCTTCTAGGGTTTCAGATAACTATAGCTACCTACGTCCACCATTAAGGTGATAATTCTTGCTGCTAGATTAACTTTCGGGGTGTGTGAGGGAATAGACTTAAAAAAGTCTCTAGCCCAACACTAAGCTTTGCAAATATGCATGCCCCCTAGAAGATCGAACATCTTCATTTCCCTCTTATGTTTGTGGTAGTTCACTATTCTTAACTATGATGAAGCCTAAAGAACTGTTAGCAGATCATCGATAGCCAGAACTTCATAGAAAACTTCATCATGCCTTCAATGAACTGACTTGAAGCAACACTCGAGGGAAGCATAGCAAGAACATCAACCCCACACATCCACATGTGATCTAGATCGAAACTTGCATCTACTCATAGAACTGCTCGTGATGCCACTACAGGGAAACGTAGTAGAAAAGAAAAAAATTGCCCTGCCGTCACCCAGGAACACTATGAAGACGCGATAAATAGTTTAGATTAGATCGTTACCGACTCTGAGTTGTAGTGAAAGAAGACGAGTCGATGTAGATCATGCTTGGAGTCCCTTGAACCATAGATGAACGATCCCGTGAACCGCCCATGAACAGAAGATCGAAATCACGACCTCTCCATAGTTTGCAAGCGTACATTCTTCATGATCCGGCAGTGCTTCACCGTCCAGAGCTAATCGTCGCTAGAGAATTAGAGGAAGGAGACTAGAGCCACATTGGGCTTCTAATTATTAGGATTAGAGGAACTAGATCTAGATCTAATTGGAATGAGTAGAACTAGACTAGAGAACTATAATTATGAGGATTAGAGGAACTAGATCTAGCTATAATTGGAATGAGTAGAACTAGACTAGAGAACTAGAGGAGTTCTCTAGTCTAGTTCTACTCATTCCAATTAGAGCTAGATCTAGTTCCTCTAATCCTCATAATTAGTAGCCCGGTGTGGTTCTAATCTCCTCCCTCTAATTCTCAACCGATGATTACCTCTGGGAGGCAAAGCGCTGCTGGATCGTGAAGACTATACGCTTGCGAACTATGGAGAGGCCATGATTTCGATCTTTCTTCTGGTATATATATAGGTTTGATAAAGCTTGGATGTCTTGCCACCTAGCGGGGGTTGTTGGCCCCTTGATCCCGCGGGGAGGGGTCACCCACCTCCAATATGAGGACAACACCATGATCATGGTGGAAGGGTCGTGTTGTGGTTTTGTCACGGCAGATGCCCTTGTCAAAGGACTTAGGTGGGGAGCCATCGCAACTTACGTTAGCTTGAAGGGGTTGAACGGGACAAAGGGCACAAGGTTTACCCAGGTTCGGCCCCTCCCAACGAGGTAAAAGCCTACGTCCTGCTTTGTGTTGTATTGATTGGATACCTATTACAAGGGAGCGGAATCGCTTGACCAAGCTATCGATTGATTGTATCTTGAGTCACTACAAAAAATACACTTCCGTGATGATACGTGTTTGTCACATTAGGTCACGTTTTCTATCATGCTTGTACATCCATGACAATTTTATGACATAATCAAGATAGTCATACCTGTGATGTCATAGAAGTGTTCCATGACATTACCAAAATTATCATCACGAAAGTGTTCACTTCCATGACGATAAATCACGCGTCATAGAATTGCTTTCGTCAAGGGTAACCGACATGTGGCATCCACTGTACGGGTCACCATTAAGCTATAGGGTTCCCGTTTGGATCCAATAACCCATTAACAACCCAGACCAATGGGGATTTTCCATGTGTAAAATTCTCAATGGCCAGAGGAACCACGTGTCGGCTCACCGTTGGGGCAGATGTCATCCACTCATTGGACCGAAGGCGCCTATGATACGTCGACACGTGGCACGTCCCAACAGAGGCCCATTCCTATGAAAAGGCCGACCCATTTGACTTGGTCAAAAGGTAGAGGGCCGGCCTATGGAAAGCCTATTAACGGCCTGTTCGCATATAGCCCATTTACAACCTGCTAACTCAGGACCTGTTATGGCCTATCCGAATTAGGCCCAATAGCATCATCTGGGCCATGTAATATGATTCCAGCCCGTTGTAACTTCCGGCCCATGTATGACCCATGACGTCTTTCGGCCCATGAGGCCCTTTGTAACTCTTGGCCCATTAACGACACGTGGTGAAACTGGCCTGTAATGAATAGTGTATCACTTTATACCCACTAACGACCCATTATTCCATTGGGCCGTTTCCAGCCCGTGTTATCTTTCGGCCTTCTCAGGGCCCATTTATTCTTGGGCTCATTTCTAGCATTCGGTTACTCATGGCGCGTTACTGGCCTTTTCTGCTTGTGGGCCAAATTCAGCCCGTGGTTACAGTCGGCCCATTTGTGGCCCATTAATCCATTGGTCTGTTTTCATAGCGTCATCAAATACATCCGGTTAACGATGGCCCATTATGGTCGGCCCATGAATGGACGATTCCAACTCTAGCCCGTTTATGGCCCATAATGTGGTCCGTTATTGGCCCATGTTTGGCAAATCGATCATACGACCCGTAGAAGGCCCATTGATGCTACGCCCCATAGAAGGCCCGTTGTTTCTATGGCCCGTAGAAGGCCCATTGCTTCTATGGCCCGTAGGAGGCCCATGGCCACTGTAGTTAATATGTAGCCCATGGTTATTGTGGCCTAGTTTTGAAAAATAGGTTATTGCGGCCACTAGCAAACCGCGGAAAAAGAACTGCACTAACTATAAGCAAACAAATAAACAAGACAACATGAAATAAATAAGCAAGAAACTTACGCTAGGCTATCACGGCTATTACACATATTACATCCACTTGGCATCAAAGTTTGCCACCAGTGCAAATATAGGGAACAAAGCAGCATATCACATACACTGGATGTCAAAGTTCGCAACCAGTGCAAATAAACGCCGCAGCAAAACAAGTCCAGAACTGAAACCACTTCAGAAGAGCTCAAGAAACAATATCCTGGGTACCCATAATGCTGGCAAGAATCTTAGCAAGCTTATTAACTTTCTCTTGTTTGACGCTTAAATCCTCCAGCGCTTGCTGTTGCACCAGAAAGTATGCATTTGAATTCTGCAAGGACTTCCTCAGTTCTTTGGCTTCTTGCCGTAGCATAGCTGACTGATGCCTTTCAACTTGTAGCTGAGACTGAAGAAGCTGAAGTGATTTAGGCAGCAAGTTCAAAGAGCTTGTGCCAGCGGTACTGGCCAGTAACTCGAACACTACATCAACGCAAGACTGTGGGGTTGTCTCACTGTCTACAAGATCGTTTTTATCACCTTTCTTGGAGACCAAAATGGTTGTCTCACTATCTTGAACATTATTTGCATTACTTTATCTACCATTGCATAGTCGGGTGCTCTTCTCCAATATTCTGTTCGCATTCTACAAGAGAAACAAGCAGACACATCACATGTTTAGCATGTAGTATATGAAACTCATTTTGGTAAACCGGTTCGCTAGTAAGGTGGACAGGATAACAAAATGAAACAAACATTTATCTATGTACTATGGTCACTGTATTGTCCATATCATTCTAGTTTATGTTGCCAAATCAAGATAGAGACACAGTTCAAATCATATATTTTTAAGACACAACAGCATAGCTAGAATATAAGTGTGAGAAACTACACAACACTGGCAACACTTGTAATGCGCATCACATGAGAACATACCTGTTTATACAACTAAAACTGAAATCAACAAAGAGCAAGAAGTTAGAACAACAATCCAGTTAAAGAAATAGGTTTAAAACATACCTGTTGCGCCATTGGAGTTTCAATTGGATCCTTCAAGTTCGAAAGTAGTTGGTATTAGTAAATACAGTGATGCAACAAGAAAGGAGTATGGACCATAGCTACATAATCTGACTTGAGAACAGTTGCTCTTCTGCTTTAAACACGGAGTTTGGGTTCACTGTGGTGGTCTTCGTGCTTTGGGCATTGCAGTTGGTTTACAAACTGCTCGTGTGGGGGTACTCTGTGGTGGGCATGGTGCTATGTCAACTAGAAGTGGGTTACTATCCGCTGGGGTTGGGGTTAGATGGGTTGTAGCTGGTTCTCTGTCCAACGGTGTAAGTGTGCAATCTGGAAGAGTCTCAATTATGTGTGGTGGGGCTAGTTCGTGGGCCAGTACAACCATGGTTCTATCTGCATCGACGGGTAGCACCGTATTTTGTGAAGAATGGGTTTTTGCTCCCTTAGATACTGCCATCACCCCCTCCAATTCAAATGGCCGATTAACAAGAAAAGAAATCGAACATACAGACATTGTATGATAGACTGATGTGGTAATTCACATATATGTTGTCTAACCAAACATGACAGCATGACACAATTTCACATATATGATGGCTAACTAAACAGGATAGCATGACACAATTTCAGATATATGATGGATAACTTAACATGATATAATGGCATAATTCAACATATGATGAGTATCTAAACAGGATGACATGACAAAACTATATGATGTCTTTCTAATATAGGCTGGGATGAAATAATTCACATACATGTTGTCTAAGTATACAGGATGGCATGATATAATTGACATAATTGATTAATATACTAAGTAGTTGGCACTCGCATGTATGATCTCTAAACTAAGCGGATGGAATTGAATATTGCGCATATGTTGTCTAAACTAAGCAATGCAAGACAACATATGCATGATATGAGAAATATAAACATTGCAAATTTGAGCATACACCTCAGGTGGGATATATGACTGGTCATCTGTCTTTGAATCCTCCTCTGAGGAGCTACCTGTAACCATATAGATATATGCTTCAACAAGTACCATTGCCTGCTCTAAAGACCTTGTTTTCACTCCTGATTTATCCATAACCGGCTCAGATGGCTGATACACATGAAGAGTAGTTCAATATACACAGATTGTCGACAAATGGAATATGTGATGAAAAGAAAGGATGGCATGAGATAATTCACATATATGATGCCTGGCTACATGGCGGTGCATACTTCACATATATGACAACTGGCTGAAAAACATGGCATTGCATAATTCACATATCTGATATAGAAAGCAAACATGAGGCATTCACACAAAGCATGTCTAATCTAAGCAGATGGCATGGCAATGCAAGACACCATATGCATGATATGAGCAATATAACCCTGCCAAGTTAGAGCATGCAGCTCGGGGGGGGGGGGGACGACTGGTCATCTATCTCTGAATCCTCCTCTGAGGAGCTATCTGTAACCAGCAAGAAATCTGCATCGACAGGTAGCCGTGACTACTCAAAAGACCTTGTTTTCACTCTAGATTTTCCCATGACCGATGTCGGTGTCAAAACCGGTGGATCTCGGGTAGGGGTCCCGAACTGTGCATCTAAGGTCGATGGTAACCGGAGACAGGGGACATTATGTTTTACCCAGGTTCGGGCCCTCTTGATGGAGGTAATACCCTACGTCCTGCTTGATTGATCTTGATGAGTATGAGGATTACAAGAGTTGATATACCATGAGAGCGTTGTGGCTAACCCTAGAAGTCTAGCCTGTATGATTGTGATTGTTCTCTACGGACTAAACTCTACGGTTTATATAGACACCGGAGGGGCCTAGGGTTATACAAGGTCGGTTACAGAGAAAGGAAATAATACATCCGGACGCCTAGCTTGCCTTCCATGCAAAGGAGAGTCCCATCTGGACACGGGAGGAAGTCTTCTATCTTGTATCTTCATGGCCCAACAGTCCGGCCCATGTCACACAGGCCGGACGCCCGAGGACCCCTTAATCCAGGACTCCCTCAGTAGCCCCTGAACCAGGCTTCAATGACGAGGTGTCCGACGCGCAGATTGTCTTCGACATTGCAAGGCAGGTTCCTCCTCCGAATATTTCAAAGTAGTCCTCGAACACAGAGAACGTGTCCGGTTCTGCAAAACAGGCTCCATAAAGAGTATAATATTTAACAAGTCCCATCTACTGACATTTTTGTAGTGAGATGCCACGTCTCCGCCCGGGCATTATTTCGAACCGTTTTTTAGCCTCCCGCTCCATGTTTCGAGACGCGGTTTTCATTGGCACATCTTGTCGAAACAGAGATCGTGTCCCCTTATTGCGGGATTCTCATCAATACGGGCGTGGGTAATCCAACCGCGCCGCCTGCACGGCCCTTGGGGAATAGGCGAGTTTTAAGGCGAGTGGGGAGGCGCTTGATATTCGCTTCCTTTATAAAGAGATAAGGATTCACCTCTTTCACCCACGCCTTCCTTCTCTCTGCCCATCCATTCTCGAGCTCCAGCACCCAAGCTCCCATCTTTTCCACCTCAAAAAAGCACTCCAGCCATGTCCGGATCCTGAGCGCAGGGCAAGTGGATGGCCTCCTCCGTCATGGAGAAGGACATTACGAAGCTCCGGGAGGTGGGGTACTTGGCCCCAGAAATCACCCACCGGCTTCCGGCCAAGGGGTAGATTGTCCCCACCCCACAGCCTCATGAGGGTGGTATTCATCCCCCACTTCGTCCGCAGGCTGGGATTTCCTCTCCACCCATTTGTTTGTGGACTCATGTTTTACTACGGGCTAGATTTCCATGATTTGGCCCAAAATTCTTTCCTCAACATCTCGGCATTCATTGTTGTGTGTGAGGCCTTCCTCCGCATCCCACCTCACTTCGGCCTGTGGCTGAAGACCTTCAATGTGAAGCCGAAGGTGGTGGGCGGTCAACACGTAGAGTGCGGAGGTGCCATGGTGGGCAAGATGTCCAATGTCCCATGGCCCAAAGGTACCTTTGTGGAGACCGTCAAGCGGTGGCAGAAGCAGTGGTTCTACGTCACAGAGCCCCACGACACCACCTGGGCCGCGGCTCCCGAATTCAAATTTGGGGCCCCAATGCGGCTTACCTCCTGGCAAGAGAAGTGCCTGGACTGGGCATCATCGGACGAGCTGGTTGCACTGTAAATGCGCATCAAGAGCATGGTGGACAAGAATATCAAGCTTGTCAATGTGATCCAGGCGATGCTTTTTCGCCGGATACTTCCTTGCCAGAGGCGGACTTGCAATTTATGTTAGTTCGATCCGGCCAAGCACCAGACCCTTCAATAGTTCTTTGGCACTACTCACGAAGACATCTGGAGGGTGCTTTTTAAGGCTAATGAAACATGGCCAAAGACGACCGAGGACCGTGGTTACAACCTGGCCTATCCCGCTAGTCCAGTAAATTTTCTGTATTTCGAGATGTATCCTTCACCTATATATTCAAGGAAGACGGCTAAGCTTACCTATCTATCTTTCCAGGTCTGGAGAAAGAAGGTGGAGCGGATCCAGTGTCTGGCCCCGCTACTAGAAGACCCAGCAATCCCACTTCTAACGAAGGTGCTGGTTCCATGCCTTACCATGCGCCGGAGAAGAGGGGCAAGAGGAAGGCCAAGGAGACCCGAAGTGGTCTCCGCTGCAAAGGCACTTCGGACGTGACGTCCGAAGACGCCGAAACCCATTCCTCCCCCACTACCGAAGACGACGAGGAGGAGGAGAAAGAATAGGAGGAAAGCAACTTTCCCCCCGAGGGGGGAAGAAAGAAAAGGTCAGCCTCCACGGATCTGGAGGCAGAGGCGCCCAAGAAGGGGAGGGTGTTGGGTAACGTAGTAATTTCAAAAAAAAATTCCTACGCACATGCAAGATCTATCATGGAGATGCATAGCAACGAGACGGGAAGAGTGTTGTCCACGTACCCTCATAGACCGTAAGAGGAAGCGTTATGACAACGCGGTTGATGTAGTCGTACTGAAGGAAATATGCCCTAGAGGCAATAATAAAGTTATTATTTATTTCCTTATATCATGATAAATGTTTATTATTCATGCTAGAATTGTATTAACTGGAAACATAATACATGTGTGAATACATAGACAAATAGAGTGTCACTAGTATGCCTCTACTTGACTAGCTCGTTGATCAAAGATGGTTAAGTTTCCTAACCATAGACATGAGTTGTCATTTGATTAACAGGATCACATCATTAGGAGAATGATGTGATTGACTTGACCCATTCCGTTAGCTTAGCACTTGATCGTTTAGAT